>NC_071390.1:72210923-72821756 GCF_022682495.2 Desmodus rotundus
GCTACGTTAAAAACACTGTATGGTCAAAGTGAGGCAGTAGGCTGCTGCTTCTCTTCTTCCCGGGGCTACGCTTTTCTGATGGAAAAAGTACCTAGGAGAAAACTCTACTGGGGACGCTCATTCCCCTGCAAGGACCACAAAGTGCTATGCTAACATTCCCTCCTTTGCGGACGGGAAATCATTTCCGTAGCTCTTGGGCTATGACAGGAGCCATAGATCCTATATTGCAGCAAGGTACTTGGGCAGGATGCTGACAAGGGTACGTACTATGTGAGACACCACTGCTTTCATCTCCTACTGCAATGAGAACATTGATAACACGTCAAATAGTGTGGATGGCTTTTGTTGAGAACACTTTTCGCACGACTTGATGTAATCCCTGAATGATGCAGGGGAGCGCAAACTCGTCACTGCTGTATTGTCAGAGTGGAATGAATGCCCCGGTAGGCCCATGAGGTACTTTTCGCTTCTTCCTCCTTGAACGCTTCACGAACTGGTGGAGTCCGAGGGACGTAGTATTGTCTCCATGGTTTCTTAGGCTACAGCCTTCTTCTCCCGTCACATCTCCTACTGAGATGGGAACATTGAGAGGACGCTGAACCCGGAGACGGCTTTGGGAAAAAACCCGCTTCCTACGAAATAGGTGGATTCCCGAGTGATTTTGAGGAGCAAACAAATCTTCACGAATGTAGTATCATCCACCAGGAGCCCCACAGGCTACTCTGAGATCCACATTCCCTTAGATCTTCAGAGACTTGGAGTCCAAGTCACGTAGCACGGCCTAGCGGCCTTCCAACGTCCGGATACGCTTTCCCCCGCAGCACGCACAATTTGGCGAAAACAGTGGTAGCCAAGCTTACTCTAGTTCAGAGTTGGCATAGTCCTGTGCTTCCGTTCACTTCTTTGTTTTTGGGAACGCGATTCCGGAACTCTCTGGCTCGCAAAGTTACCCCCAAGGTGATCATACAGAAAACCCATTGAACTGACGTTCTAACTCGGCCGGTTCTATCGGCACCCCCCTACATTTCGCACTCTACTGAAACGAGTCCATTGACCTAGTGTTACCTGCTGGAGATGAAATGTGCTAATAAGGCACTTGTATGAAACATCCTGATTCCCTAGTTGTTTGGAAGCTGTGCATGAATTCCTTGCTGTTCTCGCAGAAGGAAATTCCGTCGAAAAGAGTCAGTGGACTGTGAGCTTCATGTGCATATCTAGGTTGGACCAACAGTTTTGTCCACAGGACATAGTAGTCAGTAGCTGCAGGAAATCTTCGGACTCTGCTATTTTGCTGGAATAAAGAGAGCGGCGAAAAGCCCACACTCGCAGCTCATTGTCCTGCAAAGTTCAGATGCTGCTATGCTCCTGTTCGTTCACTACCCATGGAAAATGATTTCAGTAGCATTTTGGTTAGGACACAACGCAAAGCTCTGATATATCAGACACCTTCCGTTTAAAGATAGGGTTAGGGTTAGGGCTAGCATTAGGATTGTGGTAAGGATTAGCTTTATTATTAGGGTTAGGGTTAGGGTTAAGGATAGGGTTAGGGTTAGGGATAAGGTTAGGGTTAGCGATAGGGTTAGGGTTAGGGTTAGGGTTTGGGTTCATGTTACAGGTAGGTTTAGGTCTAGGGCTAGAGCTGCGACGGCCGCAGTTAGAAGAAAGTGTGTCATAGAAGATAGTGTATTTCATAGCTGTCATAGTTCTATGCTTTCATGGAGTGCGTTCATGATGAGAAAGTGACTCTGTAGATCCTTGCACTCAAACACAGCAAGGTAAATGAAAACAGAGCAAAATAGCTGATCATAGGTTCTGAAGAGGGTATGTGATATGGTACAAGGCACTCATTTCCAATTCAACTGATATGAGCACATTGATCTAGTGCCCGCGTTTTTGCTGAACGCCACTTAACAGGAACATGTTCGTTCCCGAGTAACTTGGCAGCTTTCAAACCGTTCACTCCTGTGCTGTGTGAGAGAAAGTGACTCGAGTAGAGTAAGGGGACTGCTAGCTGCGCATGCATTGCTACGTTAAAAACACTGTATGGTCAAAGTGAGGCAGTAGGCTGCTGCTTCTCTTCTTCCCGGGGCTACGCTTTTCTGATGGAAAAAGTACCTAGGAGAAAACTCTACTGGGGACGCTCATTCCCCTGCAAGGACCACAAAGTGCTATGCTAACATTCCCTCCTTTGCGGACGGGAAATCATTTCCGTAGCTCTTGGGCTATGACAGGAGCCATAGATCCTATATTGCAGCAAGGTACTTGGGCAGGATGCTGACAAGGGTACGTACTATGTGAGACACCACTGCTTTCATCTCCTACTGCAATGAGAACATTGATAACACGTCAAATAGTGTGGATGGCTTTTGTTGAGAACACTTTTCGCACGACTTGATGTAATCCCTGAATGATGCAGGGGAGCGCAAACTCGTCACTGCTGTATTGTCAGAGTGGAATGAATGCCCCGGTAGGCCCATGAGGTACTTTTCGCTTCTTCCTCCTTGAACGCTTCACGAACTGGTGGAGTCCGAGGGACGTAGTATTGTCTCCATGGTTTCTTAGGCTACAGCCTTCTTCTCCCGTCACATCTCCTACTGAGATGGGAACATTGAGAAGACGCTGAACCCGGAGACGGCTTTGGGAAAAAACCCGCTTCCTACGAAATAGGTGGATTCCCGAGTGATTTTGAGGAGCAAACAAATCTTCACGAATGTAGTATCATCCCCCGGGAGCCCCACAGGCTACTCTGAGATCCACATTCCCTTAGATCTTCAGAGACTTGGAGTCCAAGTCACGTAGCACGGCCTAGCGGCCTTCCAACGTCCGGATACGCTTTCCCCGCAGCACGCACAATTTGGCGAAAACAGTGGTAGCCAAGCTTACTCTAGTTCATAGTTGGCATAGTCCTGTGCTTCCGTTCACTCCTTTGTTTTGGGGAACGCGATTCCGGAACTCTCTGGCTCGCAAAGTTACCGCCAAGGTGATCATACAGAAAACCCATTGAAATGACGTTCTAACTCGGCCGGTTCTATCGGCACCCCCTACATTTCGCACTCTACTGAAACGAGTCCATTGACCTAGTGTTACCCGCTGGAGATGAAATGTGCTAATAAGGCACTTGTATGAAACATCCTGATTCCCTAGTTGTTTGGAAGCTGTGCATGAATTCCTTGCTGTTCTCGCAGAAGGAAATTCCGTCGAAAAGAGTCAGTGGACTGTGAGCTTCATGTGCATATCTAGGTTGGACCAACAGTTTTGTCCACAGGACATAGTAGTCAGTAGCTGCAGGAAATCTTCGGACTCTGCTATTTTGCTGGAATAAAGAGAGCGGCGAAAAGCCCACACTCGCAGCTCATTGTCCTGCAAAGTTCAGATGCTGCTATGCTCCTGTTCGTTCACTACCCATGGAAATGATTTCAGTAGCATTTTGGTTAGGACACAACGCAAAGCTCTGATATATCAGACACCTTCCGGTTAAAGATAGGGTTAGGGTTAGGGCTAGCATTAGGATTGTGGTAAGGATTAGCTTTATTATTAGGGTTAGGGTTAGGGTTAAGGATAGGGTTAGGGTTAGGGATAAGGTTAGGGTTAGCGATAGGGTTAGGGTTAGGGTTAGGGTTTGGGTTCATGTTACAGGTAGGTTTAGGTCTAGGGCTAGAGCTGCTGACGGCCGCAGTTAGAAGAAAGTGTGTCATAGAAGATAGTGTATTTCATAGCTGTCATAGTTCTGTGCTTTCATGGAGTGCGTTCATGATGAGAAAGTGATTCTGTAGATCCTTGCACTCAAACACAGCAAGGTAAATGAAAACAGAGCAAAATAGCTGATCATAGGTTCTGAAGAGGGTATGTGATATGGTACAAGGCACTCATTTCCAATTCAACTGATATGAGCACATTGATCTAGTGCCGCGTTTTTGCTGAACGCCACTTAACAGGAACATGTTCGTTCCCGAGTAACTTGGCAGCTTTCAAACCGTTCACTCCTGTGCTGTGTGAGAGAAAGTGACTCGAGTAGAGTAAGGGGACTGCTAGCTGCGCATGCATTGCTACGTTAAAAACACTGTATGGTCAAAGTGAGGCAGTAGGCTGCTGCTTCTCTTCTTCCCGGGGCTACGCTTTTCTGATGGAAAAAGTACCTAGGAGAAAACTCTACTGGGGACGCTCATTCCCCTGCAAGGACCACAAAGTGCTATGCTAACATTCCCTCCTTTGCGGACGGGAAATCATTTCCGTAGCTCTTGGGCTATGACAGGAGCCATAGATCCTATATTGCAGCAAGGTACTTGGGCAGGATGCTGACAAGGGTACGTACTATGTGAGACACCACTGCTTTCATCTCCTACTGCAATGAGAACATTGATAACACGTCAAATAGTGTGGATGGCTTTTGTTGAGAACACTTTTCGCACGACTTGATGTAATCCCTGAATGATGCAGGGGAGCGCAAACTCGTCACTGCTGTATTGTCAGAGTGGAATGAATGCCCCGGTAGGCCCATGAGGTACTTTTCGCTTCTTCCTCCTTGAACGCTTCACGAACTGGTGGAGTCCGAGGGACGTAGTATTGTCTCCATGGTTTCTTAGGCTACAGCCTTCTTCTCCCGTCACATCTCCTACTGAGATGGGAACATTGAGAAGACGCTGAACCCGGAGACGGCTTTGGGAAAAAACCCGCTTCCTACGAAATAGGTGGATTCCCGAGTGATTTTGAGGAGCAAACAAATCTTCACGAATGTAGTATCATCCACCAGGAGCCCCACAGGCTACTCTGAGATCCACATTCCCTTAGATCTTCAGAGACTTGGAGTCCAAGTCACGTAGCACGGCCTAGCGGCCTTCCAACGTCCGGATACGCTTTCCCCGCAGCACGCACAATTTGGCGAAAACAGTGGTAGCCAAGCTTACTCTAGTTCAGAGTTGGCATAGTCCTGTGCTTCCGTTCACTTCTTTGTTTTTGGGAACGCGATTCCGGAACTCTCTGGCTCGCAAAGTTACCCCCAAGTTGATCTTACAGAAAACCCATTGAACTGACGTTCTAACTCGGCCGGTTCTATCGGCACCCCCTACATTTCGCACTCTACTGAAACGAGTCCATTGACCTACTGTTACCCGCTGGAGATGAAATGTGCTAATAAGGCACTTGTATGAAACATCCCGATTCCCTAGTTGTTGGAAGCTGTGCATGAATTCCTTGCTGTTCTCGCAGAAGGAAATTCCGTCGAAAAGAGTCAGTGGACTGTGAGCTTCATGTGCATATCTAGGTTGGACAAACAGTTTTGTCCACAGGACATAGTAGTCAGTAGCTGCAGGAAATCTTCGGACTCTGCTACTTTGCTGGAATAAAGAGTGCGGCGAAAAGCCCACACTCGCAGCTCATTGTCCTGCAAAGTTTAGATGCTGCTATGCTCCTGTTCGTTCACTACCCATGGAAAATGATTTCAGTAGCATTTTGGGTTAGGACACAACGCAAAGCTCTGATATATCAGACACCTTCCGTTTAAAGATAGGGTTAGCGTTAGGGCTAGCATTAGGATTGTGGTAAGGATTAGCTTTATTATTAGGGTTAGGGTTAGGGTTAAGGATAGGTTAGGGTTAGGGATAAGGTTAGGGTTAGCGATAGGGTTAGGGTTAGGGTTAGGGTTAGGGTTTGGGTTCATGTTACAGGTAGGTTTAGGTCTAGGGCTAGAGCTAGCTGACGGCCGCAGTTAGAAGAAAGTGTGTCATAGAAGATAGTGTATTTCATAGCTGTCATAGTTCTGTGCTTTCATGGAGTGCGTTCATGATGAGAAAGTGATTCTGTAGATCCTTGCACTCAAACACAGCAAGGTAAATGAAAACAGAGCAAAATAGCTGATCATAGGTTCTGAAGAGGGTATGTGATATGGTACAAGGCACTCATTTCCAATTCAACTGATATGAGCACATTGATCTAGTGCCGCGTTTTTGCTGAACGCCACTTAACAGGAACATGTTCGTTCCCCGAGTAACTTGGCAGCTTTCAAACCGTTCACTCCTGTGCTGTGTGAGAGAAAGTGACTCGAGTAGAGTAAGGGGACTGCTAGCTGCGCATGCATTGCTACGTTAAAAACACTGTATGGTCAAAGTGAGGCAGTAGGCTGCTGCTTCTCTTCTTCCCGGGGCTACGCTTTTCTGATGGAAAAAGTACCTAGGAGAAAACTCTACTGGGGACGCTCATTCCCCTGCAAGGACCACAAAGTGCTATGCTAACATTCCCTCCTTTGCGGACGGGAAATCATTTCCGTAGCTCTTGGGCTATGACAGGAGCCAGAGATCCTATATTGCAGCAAGGTACTTGGGCAGGATGCTGACAAGGGTACGTACTATGTGAGACACCACTGCTTTCATCTCCTACTGCAATGAGAACATTGATAACACGTCAAATAGTGTGGATGGCTTTTGTTGAGAACACTTTTCGCACGACTTGATGTAATCCCTGAATGATGCAGGGGAGCGCAAACTCCTCACTGCTGTATTCTCAGAGTGGAATGAATGCCCCGGTAGGCCCATGAGGTACTTTTCGCTTCTTCCTCCTTGAACGCTTCACGAACGGGTGGAGTCCGAGGGACGTAGTATTGTCTCCATGGTTTCTTAGGCTACAGCCTTCTTCTCCCATCACATCTCCTACTGAGATGGGAACATTGAGAAGACGCTGAACCCGGAGTCGGCTTTGGGAAAAAACCCGCTTCCTACGAAATAGGTGGATTCCCGAGTGATTTTGAGGAGCAAACAAATCTTCACGAATGTAGTATCATCCACCGGGAGCCCCACAGGCTACTCTGAGATCCACATTCCCTTAGATCTTCAGAGACTTGGAGTCCAAGTCACGTAGCACGGCCTAGCGGCCTTCCAACGTCCGGATACGCTTTCCCCGCAGCACGCACAATTTGGCGAAAACAGTGGTAGCCAAGCTTACTCTAGTTCATAGTTGGCATAGTCCTGTGCTTCCGTTCACTCCTTTGTTTTGGGGAACGCGATTCCGGAACTCTCTGGCTCGCAAAGTTACCGCCAAGGTGATCATACAGAAAACCCATTGAAATGACGTTCTAACTCGGCCGGTTCTATCGGCACCCCCTACATTTCGCACTCTACTGAAACGAGTCCATTGACCTAGTGTTACCCGCTGGAGATGAAATGTGCTAATAAGGCACTTGTATGAAACATCCCGATTCCCTAGTTGTTTGGAAGCTGTGCATGAATTCCTTTCTGTTCTCGCAGAAGGAAATTCCGTCGAAAAGAGTCAGTGGACTGTGAGCTTCATGTGCATATCTAGGTTGGACAAACAGTTTTGTCCACAGGACATAGTAGTCAGTAGCTGCAGGAAATCTTCGGACTCTGCTACTTTGCTGGAATAAAGAGAGCGGCGAAAAGCCCACACTCGCAGCTCATTGTCCTGCAAAGTTCAGATGCTGCTATGCTCCTGTTCGTTCACTACCCATGGAAATGATTTCAGTCGCATTTTGGTTAGGACACAACGCAAAGCTCTGATATATCAGACACCTTCCGTTTAAAGATAGGGTTAGGGTTAGGGCTAGCATTAGGATTGTGGTAAGGATTAGCTTTATTATTAGGGTTAGGGTTAGGGTTAAGGATAGGGTTAGGGTTAGGGATAAGGTTAGGGTTAGCGATAGGGTTAGGGTTAGGGTTAGGGTTAGGGTTTGGGTTCATGTTACAGGTAGGTTTAGGTCTAGGGCTAGAGCTAGCTGACGGCCGCAGTTAGAAGAAAGTGTGTCATAGAAGATAGTGTATTTCATAGCTGTCATAGTTCTGTGCTTTCATGGAGTGCGTTCATGATGAGAAAGTGATTCTGTAGATCCTTGCACTCAAACACAGCAAGGTAAATGAAAACAGAGCAAAATAGCTGATCATAGGTTCTGAAGAGGGTATGTGATATGGTACAAGGCACTCATTTCCAATTCAACTGATATGAGCACATTGATCTAGTGCCGCGTTTTTGCTGAACGCCACTTAACAGGAACATGTTCGTTCCCGAGTAACTTGGCAGCTTTCAAACCGTTCACTCCTGTGCTGTGTGAGAGAAAGTGACTCGAGTAGAGTAAGGGGACTGCTAGCTGCGCATGCATTGCTACGTTAAAAACACTGTATGGTCAAAGTGAGGCAGTAGGCTGCTGCTTCTCTTCTTCCCGGGGCTACGCTTTTCTGATGGAAAAAGTACCTAGGAGAAAACTCTACTGGGGACGCTCATTCCCCTGCAAGGACCACAAAGTGCTATGCTAACATTCCCTCCTTTGCGGACGGGAAATCATTTCCGTAGCTCTTGGGCTATGACAGGAGCCAGAGATCCTATATTGCAGCAAGGTACTTGGGCAGGATGCTGACAAGGGTACGTACTATGTGAGACACCACTGCTTTCATCTCCTACTGCAATGAGAACATTGATAACACGTCAAATAGTGTGGATGGCTTTTGTTGAGAACACTTTTCGCACGACTTGATGTAATCCCTGAATGATGCAGGGGAGCGTAAACTCCTCACTGCTGTATTCTCAGAGTGGAATGAATGCCCCGGTAGGCCCATGAGGTACTTTTCGCTTCTTCCTCCTTGAACACTTCACGAACGGGTGGAGTCCGAGGGACGTAGTATTGTCTCCATGGTTTCTTAGGCTACAGCCTTCTTCTCCCATCACATCTCCTACTGAGATGGGAACATTGAGAAGACGCTGAACCCGGAGTCGGCTTTGGGAAAAAACCCGCTTCCTACGAAATAGGTGGATTCCCGAGTGATTTTGAGGAGCAAACAAATCTTCACGAATGTAGTATCATCCACCGGGAGCCCCACAGGCTACTCTGAGATCCACATTCCCTTAGATCTTCAGAGACTTGGAGTCCAAGTCACGTAGCACGGCCTAGCGGCCTTCCAACGTCCGGATACGCTTTCCCCGCAGCACGCACAATTTGGCGAAAACAGTGGTAGCCAAGCTTACTCTAGTTCATAGTTGGCATAGTCCTGTGCTTCCGTTCACTCCTTTGTTTTGGGGAACGCGATTCCGGAACTCTCTGGCTCGCAAAGTTACCGCCAAGGTGATCATACAGAAAACCCATTGAAATGACGTTCTAACTCGGCCGGTTCTATCGGCACCCCCTACATTTCGCACTCTACTGAAACGAGTCCATTGACCTAGTGTTACCCGCTGGAGATGAAATGTGCTAATAAGGCACTTGTATGAAACATCCCGATTCCCTAGTTGTTTGGAAGCTGTGCATGAATTCCTTTCTGTTCTCGCAGAAGGAAATTCCGTCGAAAAGAGTCAGTGGACTGTGAGCTTCATGTGCATATCTAGGTTGGACAAACAGTTTTGTCCACAGGACATAGTAGTCAGTAGCTGCAGGAAATCTTCGGACTCTGCTACTTTGCTGGAATAAAGAGAGCGGCGAAAAGCCCACACTCGCAGCTCATTGTCCTGCAAAGTTCAGATGCTGCTATGCTCCTGTTCGTTCACTACCCATGGAAATGATTTCAGTCGCATTTTGGTTAGGACACAACGCAAAGCTCTGATATATCAGACACCTTCCGTTTAAAGATAGGGTTAGCGTTAGGGCTAGCATTAGGATTGTGGTAAGGATTAGCTTTATTATTAGGGTTAGGGTTAGGGTTAAGGATAGGGTTAGGGTTAGGGATAAGGTTAGGGTTAGCGATAGGGTTAGGGTTAGGGTTAGGGTTAGGGTTTGGGTTCATGTTACAGGTAGGTTTAGGTCTAGGGCTAGAGCTAGCTGACGGCCGCAGTTAGAAGAATGTGTGTCATAGAAGATAGTGTATTTCATAGCTGTCATAGTTCTGTGCTTTCATGGAGTGCGTTCATGATGAGAAAGTGATTCTGTAGATCCTTGCACTCAAACACAGCAAGGTAAATGAAAACAGAGCAAAATAGCTGATCATAGGTTCTGGAGGGTATGTGATATGGTACAAGGCACTCATTTCCAATTCAACTGATATGAGCACATTGATCTAGTGCCGCGTTTTTGCTGAACGCCACTTAACAGGAACATGTTCGTTCCCGAGTAACTTGGCAGCTTTCAAACCGTTCACTCCTGTGCTGTGTGAGAGAAAGTGACTCGAGTAGAGTAAGGGGACTGCTAGCTGCGCATGCATTGCTACGTTAAAAACACTGTATGGTCAAAGTGAGGCAGTAGGCTGCTGCTTCTCTTCTTCCCGGGGCTACGCTTTTCTGATCGAAAAAGTACCTAGGAGAAAACTCTACTGGGGACGCTCATTCCCCTGCAAGGACCACAAAGTGCTATGCTAACATTCCCTCCTTTGCGGACGGGAAATCATTTCCGTAGCTCTTGGGCTATGACAGGAGCCAGAGATCCTATATTGCAGCAAGGTACTTGGGCAGGATGCTGACAAGGGTACGTACTATGTGAGACACCACTGCTTTCATCTCCTACTGCAATGAGAACATTGATAACACGTCAAATAGTGTGGATGGCTTTTGTTGAGAACACTTTTCGCACGACTTGATGTAATCCCTGAATGATGCAGGGGAGCGCAAACTCCTCACTGCTGTATTCTCAGAGTGGAATGAATGCCCCGGTAGGCCCATGAGGTACTTTTCGCTTCTTCCTCCTTGAACGCTTCACGAACGGGTGGAGTCCGAGGGACGTAGTATTGTCTCCATGGTTTCTTAGGCTACAGCCTTCTTCTCCCATCACATCTCCTACTGAGATGGGAACATTGAGAAGACGCTGAACCCGGAGACGGCTTGGGGAAAAAACCCGCTTCCTACGAAATAGGTGGATTCCCGAGTGATTTTGAGGAGCAAACAAATCTTCACGAATGTAGTATCATCCACCGGGAGCCCCACAGGCTACTCTGAGTTCCACATTCCCTTAGATCTTCAGAGACTTGGAGTCCAAGTCACGTAGCACGGCCTAGCGGCCTTCCAACGTCCGGATACGCTTTCCCCGCAGCACGCACAATTTGGCGAAAACAGTGGTAGCCAAGCTTACTCTAGTTCATAGTTGGCATAGTCCTGTGCTTCCGTTCACTCCTTTGTTTTGGGGAACGCGATTCCGGAACTCTCTGGCTCGCAAAGTTACCGCCAAGGTGATCATACAGAAAACCCATTGAAATGACGTTCTAACTCGGCCGGTTCTATCGGCACCCCCTACATTTCGCACTCTACTGAAACGAGTCCATTGACCTAGTGTTACCCGCTGGAGATGAAATGTGCTAATAAGGCACTTGTATGAAACATCCCGATTCCCTAGTTGTTTGGAAGCTGTGCATGAATTCCTTGCTGTTCTCGCAGAAGGAAATTCCGTCGAAAAGAGTCAGTGGACTGTGAGCTTCATGTGCATATCTAGGTTGGACAAACAGTTTTGTCCACAGGACATAGTAGTCAGTAGCTGCAGGAAATCTTCGGACTCTGCTACTTTGCTGGAATAAAGAGAGCGTCGAAAAGCCCACACTCGCAGCTCATTGTCCTGCAAAGTTCAGATGCTGCTATGCTCCTGTTCGTTCACTACCCATGGAAATGATTTCAGTCGCATTTTGGTTAGGACACAACGCAAAGCTCTGATATATCAGACACCTTCCGTTTAAAGATAGGGTTAGCGTTAGGGCTAGCATTAGGATTGTGGTAAGGATTAGCTTTATTATTAGGGTTAGGGTTAGGGTTAAGGATAGGGTTAGGTTTAGGGATAAGGTTAGGGTTAGCGATAGGGTTAGGGTTAGGGTTAGGGTTAGGGTTTGGGTTCATGTTACAGGTAGGTTTAGGTCTAGGGCTAGAGCTAGCTGACGGCCGCAGTTAGAAGAAAGTGTGTCATAGAAGATAGTGTATTTCATGGCTGTCATAGTTCTGTGCTTTCATGGAGTGCGTTCATGATGAGAAAGTGATTCTGTAGATCCTTGCACTCAAACACAGCAAGGTAAATGAAAACAGAGCAAAATAGCTGATCATAGGTTCTGAAGAGGGTATGTGATATGGTACAAGGCACTCATTTCCAATTCAACTGATATGAGCACATTGATCTAGTGCCGCGTTTTTGCTGAACGCCACTTAACAGGAACATGTTCGTTCCCGAGTAACTTGGCAGCTTTCAAACCGTTCACTCCTGTGCTGTGTGAGAGAAAGTGACTCGAGTAGAGTAAGGGGACTGCTAGCTGCGCATGCATTGCTACGTTAAAAACACTGTATGGTCAAAGTGAGGCAGTAGGCTGCTGCTTCTCTTCTTCCCGGGGCTACGCTTTTCTGATGGAAAAAGTACCTAGGAGAATACTCTACTGGGGACGCTCATTCCCCTGCAAGGACCACAAAGTGCTATGCTAACATTCCCTCCTTTGCGGACGGGAAATCATTTCCGTAGCTCTTGGGCTATGACAGGAGCCAGAGATCCTATATTGCAGCAAGGTACTTGCGCAGGATGCTGACAAGGGTACGTACTATGTGAGACACCACTGCTTTCATCTCCTACTGCAATGAGAACATTGATAACACGTCAAATAGTGTGGATGGCTTTTGTTGAGAACACTTTTCGCACGACTTGATGTAATCCCTGAATGATGCAGGGGAGCGCAAACTCCTCACTGCTGTATTCTCAGAGTGGAATGAATGCCCCGGTAGGCCCATGAGGTACTTTTCGCTTCTTCCTCCTTGAACGCTTCACGAACGGGTGGAGTCCGAGGGACGTAGTATTGTCTCCATGGTTTCTTAGGCTACAGCCTTCTTCTCCCATCACATCTCCTACTGAGATGGGAACATTGAGAAGACGCTGAACCTGGAGACGGCTTTGGGAAAAAACCCGCTTCCTACGAAATAGGTGGATTCCCGAGTGATTTTGAGGAGCAAACAAATCTTCACGAATGTAGTATCATCCACCGGGAGCCCCACAGGCTACTCTGAGATCCACATTCCCTTAGATCTTCAGAGACTTGGAGTCCAAGTCACGTAACATGGCCTAGCGGCCTTCCAACGTCCGGATACGCTTTCTCCGCAGCACGCACAATTTGGCGAAAACAGTGGTAGCCAAGCTTACTCTAGTTCATAGTTGGCATAGTCCTGTGCTTCCGTTCACTCCTTTGTTTTGGGGAACGCGATTCCGGAACTCTCTGGCTCGCAAAGTTACCGCCAAGGTGATCATACAGAAAACCCATTGAAATGACGTTCTAACTCGGCCGGTTCTATCGGCACCCCCTACATTTCGCACTCTACTGAAACGAGTCCATTGACCTAGTGTTACCGGCTGGAGATGAAATGTGCTAATAAGGCACTTGTATGAAACATCCCGATTCCCTAGTTGTTTGGAAGCTGTGCATGAATTCCTTGCTGTTCTCGCAGAAGGAAATTCCGTCGAAAAGAGTCAGTGGACTGTGAGCTTCATGTGCATATCTAGGTTGGACAAACAGTTTTGTCCACAGGACATAGTAGTCAGTAGCTGCAGGAAATCTTCGGACTCTGCTACTTTGCTGGAATAAAGAGAGCGTCGAAAAGCCCACACTCGCAGCTCATTGTCCTGCAAAGTTCAGATGCTGCTATGCTCCTGTTCGTTCACTACCCATGGAAATGATTTCAGTCGCATTTTGGTTAGGACACAACGCAAAGCTCTGATATATCAGACACCTTCCGTTTAAAGATAGGGTTAGGGTTAGGGCTAGCATTAGGATTGTGGTAAGGATTAGCTTTATTATTAGGGTTAGGGTTAGGGTTAAGGATAGGTTAGGGTTAGGGATAAGGTTAGGGTTAGCGATAGGGTTAGGGTTAGGGTTAGGGTTAGGGTTTGGGTTCATGTTACAGGTAGGTTTAGGTCTAGAGCTAGAGCTAGCTGACGGCCGCAGTTAGAAGAAAGTGTGTCATAGAAGATAGTGTATTTCATGGCTGTCATAGTTCTGTGCTTTCATGGAGTGCGTTCATGATGAGAAAGTGATTCTGTAGATCCTTGCACTCAAACACAGCAAGGAAAATGAAAACAGAGCAAAATAGCTGATCATAGGTTCTGAAGAGGGTATGTGATATGGTACAAGGCACTCATTTCCAATTCAACTGATATGAGCACATTGATCTAGTGCCGCGTTTTTGCTGAACGCCACTTAACAGGAACATGTTCGTTCCCGAGTAACTTGGCAGCTTTCAAACCGTTCACTCCTGTGCTGTGTGAGAGAAAGTGACTCGAGTAGAGTAAGGGAACTGCTAGCTGCGCATGCATTGCTACGTTAAAAACACTGTATGGTCAAAGTGAGGCAGTAGGCTGCTGCTTCTCTTCTTCCCGGGGCTACGCTTTTCTGATGGAAAAAGTACCTAGGAGAAAACTCTACTGGGGACTCTCATTCCCCTGCAAGGACCACAAAGTGCTATGCTAGCATTCCCTCCTTTGCGGACGGGAAATCATTTCCGTAGCTCTTGGGCTATGACAGGAGCCAGAGATCCTATATTGCAGCAAGGTACTTGGGCAGGATGCTGACAAGAGTACGTACTATGTGAGAAACCACGGCTTTCATCTCCTACTGCAATGAGAACATTGATAACACGTCAAATAGTGTGGATGGCTTTTGATGAGAACACTTTTCGCACGACTTGATATAATCCCTGAATGATGCTGGGGAGCGCAAACTCCTCACTGCTGTATTCTCAGAGTGGAATGAATGCCCCGGTAGGCCCATGAGGTACTTTTCGCTTCTTCCTCCTTGAACGCTTCACGAACGGGTGGAGTCCGAGGGACGTAGTATTGTCTCCATGGTTTCTTAGGCTACAGCCTTCTTCTCCCATCACATCTCCTACTGAGATGGGAACATTGAGAAGACGCTGAACCCAGAGACGGCTTTGGGAAAAAACCCGCTTCCTAGGAAATAGGTGGATTCCCGAGTGATTTTGAGGAGCAAACAAATCTTCACGAATGTAGTATCATCCACCGGGAGCCCCACAGGCTACTCTGAGATCCACATTCCCTTAGATCTTCAGAGACTTGGAGTCCAAGTCACGTAGCACGGCCTAGCGGCCTTCCAACGTCCGGATACGCTTTCCCCGCAGCACGCACAATTTGGCGAAAACAGTGGTAGCCAAGCTTACTCTAGTTCATAGTTGGCATAGTCCTGTGCTTCCGTTCACTCCTTTGTTTTGGGGAACGCGATTCCGGAACTCTCTGGCTCGCAAAGTTACCGCCAAGGTGATCATACAGAAAACCCATTGAAATGACGTCCTAACTCGGCCGGTTCTATCGGCACCCCCTACATTTCGCACTCTACTGAAACGAGTCCATTGACCTAGTGTTACCCGCTGGAGATGAAATGTGCTAATAAGGCACTTGTATGAAATATCCCGATTCCCTAGTTGTTTGGAAGCTGTGCATGAATTCCTTGCTGTTCTCGCAGAAGGAAATTCCGTCGAAAAGAGTCAGTGGACTGCGAGCTTCATGTGCATATCTAGGTTGGACAAACAGTTTTGTCCACAGGACATAGTAGTCAGTAGCTGCAGGAAATCTTCGGACTCTGCTACTTTGCTGGAATAAAGAGAGCGGCGAAAAGCCCACACTCGCAGCTCATTGTCCTGCAAAGTTCAGATGCTGCTATGCTCCTGTTCGTTCACTACCCATGGAAATGATTTCAGTCGCATTTTGGTTAGGACACAACGCAAAGCTCTGATATATCAGACACCTTCCGTTTAAAGATAGGGTTAGGGTTAGGGCTAGCATTAGGATTGTGGTAAGGATTAGCTTTATTATTAGGGTTAGGGTTAGGGTTAAGGATAGGTTAGGGTTAGGGATAAGGTTAGGGTTAGCGATAGGGTTAGGGTTAGGGTTAGGGTTAGGGTTTGGGTTCGTGTTACTAGTAGGTTTAGGTCTAGGGCTAGAGCTAGCTGACGGCCGCAGTTAGAAGAAAGTGTGTCATAGAAGATAGTGTATTTCATGGCTGTCATAGTTCTGTGCTTTCATGGAGTGCGTTCATGATGAGAAAGTGATTCTGTAGATCCTTGCACTCAAACACAGCAAGGTAAATGAAAACAGAGCAAAATAGCTGATCATAGGTTCTGAAGAGGGTATGTGATATGGTACAAGGCACTCATTTCCAATTCAACTGATATGAGCACATTGATCTAGTGCCGCGTTTTTGCTGAACGCCACTTAACAGGAACATGTTCATTCCCGAGTAACTTGGCAGCTTTCAAACCGTTCACTCCTGTGCTGTGTGAGAGAAAGTGACTCGAGTAGAGTAAGGGGACTGCTAGCTGCGCATGCATTGCTACGTTAAAAACACTGTATGGTCAAAGTGAGGCAGTAGGCTGCTGCTTCTCTTCTTCCCGGGGCTACGCTTTTCTGATGGAAAAAGTACCTAGGAGAAAACTCTACTGGGGACGCTCATTCCCCTGCAAGGACCACAAAGTGCTATGCTAACATTCCCTCCTTTGCGGACTGGAAATCATTTCCGTAGCTCTTGGGCTATGACAGGAGCCAGAGATCCTATATTGCAGCAAGGTACTTGGGCAGGATGCTGACAAGGGTACGTACTATGTGAGACACCACTGCTTTCATCTCCTACTGCAATGAGAACATTGATAACACGTCAAATAGTGTGGATGGCTTTTGTTGAGAACACTTTTCGCACGACTTGATGTAATCCCTGAATGATGCAGGGGAGCGCAAACTCCTCACTGCTGTATTCTCAGAGTGGAATGAATGCCCCGGTAGGCCCATGAGGTACTTTTCGCTTCTTCCTCCTTGAACGCTTCACGAACGGGTGGAGTCCGAGGGACGTAGTATTGTCTCCATGGTTTCTTAGGCTACAGCCTTCTTCTCCCATCACATCTCCTACTGAGATGGGAACATTGAGAAGACGCTGAACCCGGAGACGGCTTTGGGAAAAAACCCGCTTCCTACGAAATAGGTGGATTCCCGAGTGATTTTGAGGAGCAAACAAATCTTCACGAATGTAGTATCATCCACCGGGAGCCCCACAGGCTACTCTGAGATCCACATTCCCTTAGATCTTCAGAGACTTGGAGTCCAAGTCACGTAGCACGGCCTAGCGGCCTTCCAACGTCCGGATACGCTTTCCCCGCAGCACGCACAATTTGGCGAAAACAGTGGTAGCCAAGCTTACTCTAGTTCATAGTTGGCATAGTCCTGTGCTTCCGTTCACTCCTTTGTTTTGGGGAACGCGATTCCGGAACTCTCTGGCTCGCAAAGTTACCGCCAAGGTGATCATACAGAAAACCCATTGAAATGACGTTCTAACTCGGCCGGTTCTATCGGCACCCCCTACATTTCGCACTCTACTGAAACGAGTCCATTGACCTAGTGTTACCCGCTGGAGATGAAATGTGCTAATAAGGCACTTGTATGAAACATCCCGATTCCCTAGTTGTTTGGAAGCTGTGCATGAATTCCTTGCTGTTCTCGCAGAAGGAAATTCCGTCGAAAAGAGTCAGTGGACTGTGAGCTTCATGTGCATATCTAGGTTGGACAAACAGTTTTGTCCACAGGACATAGTAGTCAGTAGTTGCAGGAAATCTTCGGACTCTGCTATTTTGCTGGAATAAAGAGAGCGGCGAAAAGCCCACACTCGCAGCTCATTGTCCTGCAAAGTTCAGATGCTGCTATGCTCCTGTTCGTTCACTACCCATGGAAATGATTTCAGTAGCATTTTGGTTAGGACACAACGCAAAGCTCTGATATATCAGACACCTTCCATTTAAAGATAGGGTTAGGGTTAGGGCTAGCATTAGGATTGTGGTAAGGATTAGCTTTATTATTAGGGTTAGGGTTAGGGTTAAGGATAGGGTTAGGTTTAGGGATAAGGTTAGGGTTAGCGATAGGGTTAGGGTTAGAGTTAGGGTTAGGGTTTGGGTTCATGTTACAGGTAGGTTTAGGTCTAGGGCTAGAGCTAGCTGACGGCCGCAGTTAGAAGAAAGTGTGTCATAGAAGATAGTGTATTTCATGGCTGTCATAGTTCTGTACTTTCATGGAGTGCGTTCATGATGAGAAAGTGATTCTGTAGATCCTTGCACTCAAACACAGCAAGGTAAATGAAAACAGAGCAAAATAGCTGATCATAGGGTCTGAAGAGGGTATGTGATATGGTACAAGGCACTCATTTCCAATTCAACTGATATGAGCACATTGATCTAGTGCCGCGTTTTTGCTGAACGCCACTTAACAGGAACATGTTCGTTCCCGAGTAACTTGGCAGCTTTCAAACCGTTCACTCCTGTGCTGTGTGAGAGAAAGTGACTCGAGTAGAGTAAGGGGACTGCTAGCTGCGCATGCATTGCTACGTTAAAAACACTGTATGGTCAAAGTGAGGCAGTAGGCTGCTGCTTCTCTTCTTCCCGGGGCTACGCTTTTCTGATGGAAAAAGTACCTAGGAGAAAACTCTACTGGGGACGCTCATTCCCCTGCAAGGACCACAAAGTGCTATGCTAACATTCCCTCCTTTGCGGACGGGAAATCATTTCCGTAGCTCTTGGGCTATGACAGGAGCCAGAGATCCTATATTGCAGCAAGGTACTTGGGCAGGATGCTGACAAGGGTACGTACTATGTGAGACACCACTGCTTTCATCTCCTACTGCAATGAGAACATTGATAACACGTCAAATAGTGTGGATGGCTTTTGTTGAGAACACTTTTCGCACGACTTGATGTAATCCCTGAATGATGCAGGGGAGCGCAAACTCCTCACTGCTGTATTCTCAGAGTGGAATGAATGCCCCGGTAGGCCCATGAGGTACTTTTCGCTTCTTCCTCCTTGAACGCTTCACGAACGGGTGGAGTCCGAGGGACGTAGTATTGTCTCCATGGTTTCTTAGGCTACAGCCTTCTTCTCCCATCACATCTCCTACTGAGATGGGAACATTGAGAAGACGCTGAACCCGGAGACGGCTTTGGGAAAAAACCCGCTTCCTACGAAATAGGTGGATTCCCGAGTGATTTTGAGGAGCAAACAAATCTTCACGAATGTAGTATCATCCACCGGGAGCCCCACAGGCTACTCTGAGATCCACATTCCCTTAGATCTTCAGAGACTTGGAGTCCAAGTCACGTAGCACGGCCTAGCGGCCTTCCAACGTCCGGATACGCTTTCCCCGCAGCACGCACAATTGGGCGAAAACAGTGGTAGCCAAGCTTACTCTAGTTCATAGTTGGCATAGTCCTGTGCTTCCGTTCACTCCTTTGTTTTGGGGAACGCGATTCCGGAACTCTCTGGCTCGCAAAGTTACCGCCAAGGTGATCATACAGAAAACCCATTGAAATGACGTTCTAACTCGGCCGGTTCTATCGGCACCCCCTACATTTCGCACTCTACTGAAACGAGTCCATTGACCTAGTGTTACCCGCTGGAGATGAAATGTGCTAATAAGGCACTTGTATGAAACATCCTGATTCCCTAGTTGTTTGGAAGCTGTGCATGAATTCCTTGCTGTTCTCGCAGAAGGAAATTCCGTCGAAAAGAGTCAGTGGACTGTGAGCTTCATGTGCATATCTAGGTTGGACCAACAGTTTTGTCCACAGGACATAGTAGTCAGTAGCTGCAGGAAATCTTCGGACTCTGCTACTTTGCTGGAATAAAGAGAGCGGCGAAAAGCCCACACTCGCAGCTCATTGTCCTGCAAAGTTCAGATGCTGCTACGCTCCTGTTCGTTCACTACCCATGGAAATGATTTCAGTAGCATTTTGGTTAGGACACAACGCAAAGCTCTGATATATCAGACACCTTCCGTTTAAAGATAGGGTTAGGGTTAGGGCTAGCATTAGGATTGTGGTAAGGATTAGCTTTATTATTAGGGTTAGGGTTAGGGTTAAGGATAGGTTAGGGTTAGGGATAAGGTTAGGGTTAGCGATAGGGTTAGGGTTAGGGCTAGGGTTAGGGTTTGGGTTCGTGTTACAGGTAGGTTTAGGTCTAGGGCTAGAGCTAGCTGACGGCCGCAGTTAGAAGAAAGTGTGTCATAGAAGATAGTGTATTTCATGGCTGTCATAGTTCTGTGCTTTCATGGAGTGCGTTCATGATGAGAACGTGATTCTGTAGATCCTTGCACTCAAACACAGCAAGGAAAATGAAAACAGAGCAAAATAGCTGATCATAGGTTCTGAAGAGGGTATGTGATATGGTACAAGGCACTCATTTCCAATTCAACTGATATGAGCACATTGATCTAGTGCCGCGTTTTTGCTGAACGCCACTTAACAGGAACATGTTCGTTCCCGAGTAACTTGGCAGCTTTCAAACCGTTCACTCCTGTGCTGTGTGAGAGAAAGTGACTCGAGTAGAGTAAGGGAACTGCTAGCTGCGCATGCATTGCTACGTTAAAAACACTGTATGGTCAAAGTGAGGCAGTAGGCTGCTGCTTCTCTTCTTCCCGGGGCTACGCTTTTCTGATGGAAAAAGTACCTAGGAGAAAACTCTACTGGGGACTCTCATTCCCCTGCAAGGACCACAAAGTGCTATGCTAGCATTCCCTCCTTTGCGGACGGGAAATCATTTCCGTAGCTCTTGGGCTATGACAGGAGCCAGAGATCCTATATTGCAGCAAGGTACTTGGGCAGGATGCTGACAAGAGTACGTACTATGTGAGAAACCACGGCTTTCATCTCCTACTGCAATGAGAACATTGATAACACGTCAAATAGTGTGGATGGCTTTTGATGAGAACACTTTTCGCACGACTTGATATAATCCCTGAATGATGCTGGGGAGCGCAAACTCCTCACTGCTGTATTCTCAGAGTGGAATGAATGCCCCGGTAGGCCCATGAGGTACTTTTCGCTTCTTCCTCCTTGAACGCTTCACGAACGGGTGGAGTCCGAGGGACGTAGTATTGTCTCCATGGTTTCTTAGGCTACAGCCTTCTTCTCCCATCACATCTCCTACTGAGATGGGAACATTGAGAAGACGCTGAACCCAGAGACGGCTTTGGGAAAAAACCCGCTTCCTAGGAAATAGGTGGATTCCCGAGTGATTTTGAGGAGCAAACAAATCTTCACGAATGTAGTATCATCCACCGGGAGCCCCACAGGCTACTCTGAGATCCACATTCCCTTAGATCTTCAGAGACTTGGAGTCCAAGTCACGTAGCACGGCCTAGCGGCCTTCCAACGTCCGGATACGCTTTCCCCGCAGCACGCACAATTTGGCGAAAACAGTGGTAGCCAAGCTTACTCTAGTTCATAGTTGGCATAGTCCTGTGCTTCCGTTCACTCCTTTGTTTTGGGGAACGCGATTCCGGAACTCTCTGGCTCGCAAAGTTACCGCCAAGGTGATCATACAGAAAACCCATTGAAATGACGTCCTAACTCGGCCGGTTCTATCGGCACCCCCTACATTTCGCACTCTACTGAAACGAGTCCATTGACCTAGTGTTACCCGCTGGAGATGAAATGTGCTAATAAGGCACTTGTATGAAACATCCCGATTCCCTAGTTGTTTGGAAGCTGTGCATGAATTCCTTGCTGTTCTCGCAGAAGGAAATTCCGTCGAAAAGAGTCAGTGGACTGCGAGCTTCATGTGCATATCTAGGTTGGACAAACAGTTTTGTCCACAGGACATAGTAGTCAGTCGCTGCAGGAAATCTTCGGACTCTGCTACTTTGCTGGAATAAAGAGAGCGGCGAAAAGCCCACACTCGCAGCTCATTGTCCTGCAAAGTTCAGATGCTGCTATGCTCCTGTTCGTTCACTACCCATGGAAATGATTTCAGTCGCATTTTGGTTAGGACACAACGCAAAGCTCTGATATATCAGACACCTTCCGTTTAAAGATAGGGTTAGGGTTAGGGCTAGCATTAGGATTGTGGTAAGGATTAGCTTTATTATTAGGGTTAGGGTTAGGGTTAAGGATAGGTTAGGGTTAGGGATAAGGTTAGGGTTAGCGATAGGGTTAGGGTTAGGGTTAGGGTTAGGGTTTGGGTTCGTGTTACTAGTAGGTTTAGGTCTAGGGCTAGAGCTAGCTGACGGCCGCAGTTAGAAGAAAGTGTGTCATAGAAGATAGTGTATTTCATGGCTGTCATAGTTCTGTGCTTTCATGGAGTGCGTTCATGATGAGAAAGTGATTCTGTAGATCCTTGCACTCAAACACAGCAAGGTAAATGAAAACAGAGCAAAATAGCTGATCATAGGTTCTGAAGAGGGTATGTGATATGGTACAAGGCACTCATTTCCAATTCAACTGATATGAGCACATTGATCTAGTGCCGCGTTTTTGCTGAACGCCACTTAACAGGAACATATTCATTCCCGAGTAACTTGGCAGCTTTCAAACCGTTCACTCCTGTGCTGTGTGAGAGAAAGTGACTCGAGTAGAGTAAGGGGACTGCTAGCTGCGCATGCATTGCTACGTTAAAAACACTGTATGGTCAAAGTGAGGCAGTAGGCTGCTGCTTCTCTTCTTCCCGGGGCTACGCTTTTCTGATGGAAAAAGTACCTAGGAGAAAACTCTACTGGGGACGCTCATTCCCCTGCAAGGACCACAAAGTGCTATGCTAACATTCCCTCCTTTGCGGACTGGAAATCATTTCCGTAGCTCTTGGGCTATGACAGGAGCCAGAGATCCTATATTGCAGCAAGGTACTTGGGCAGGATGCTGACAAGGGTACGTACTATGTGAGACACCACTGCTTTCATCTCCTACTGCAATGAGAACATTGATAACACGTCAAATAGTGTGGATGGCTTTTGTTGAGAACACTTTTCGCACGACTTGATGTAATCCCTGAATGATGCAGGGGAGCGCAAACTCCTCACTGCTGTATTCTCAGAGTGGAATGAATGCCCCGGTAGGCCCATGAGGTATTTTTCGCTTCTTCCTCCTTGAACGCTTCACGAACGGGTGGAGTCCGAGGGACGTAGTATTGTCTCCATGGTTTCTTAGGCTACAGCCTTCTTCTCCCATCACATCTCCTACTGAGATGGGAACATTGAGAAGACGCTGAACCCGGAGACGGCTTTGGGAAAAAACCCGCTTCCTACGAAATAGGTGGATTCCCGAGTGATTTTGAGGAGCAAACAAATCTTCACGAATGTAGTATCATCCACCGGGAGCCCCACAGGCTACTCTGAGATCCACATTCCCTTAGATCTTCAGAGACTTGGAGTCCAAGTCACGTAGCACGGCCTAGCGGCCTTCCAACGTCCGGATACGCTTTCCCCGCAGCACGCACAATTTGGCGAAAACAGTGGTAGCCAAGCTTACTCTAGTTCATAGTTGGCATAGTCCTGTGCTTCCGTTCACTCCTTTGTTTTGGGGAACGCGATTCCGGAACTCTCTGGCTCGCAAAGTTACCGCCAAGGTGATCATACAGAAAACCCATTGAAATGACGTTCTAACTCGGCCGGTTCTATCGGCACCCCCTACATTTCGCACTCTACTGAAACGAGTCCATTGACCTAGTGTTACCCGCTGGAGATGAAATGTGCTAATAAGGCACTTGTATGAAACATCCCGATTCCCTAGTTGTTTGGAAGCTGTGCATGAATTCCTTGCTGTTCTCGCAGAAGGAAATTCCGTCGAAAAGAGTCAGTGGACTGTGAGCTTCATGTGCATATCTAGGTTGGACAAACAGTTTTGTCCACAGGACATAGTAGTCAGTAGTTGCAGGAAATCTTCGGACTCTGCTATTTTGCTGGAATAAAGAGAGCGGCGAAAAGCCCACACTCGCAGCTCATTGTCCTGCAAAGTTCAGATGCTGCTACGCTCCTGTTCGTTCACTACCCATGGAAATGATTTCAGTCGCATTTTGGTTAGGACACAACGCAAAGCTCTGATATATCAGACACCTTCCGTTTAAAGATAGGGTTAGGGTTAGGGCTAGCATTAGGATTGTGGTAAGGATTAGCTTTATTATTAGGGTTAGGGTTAGGGTTAAGGATAGGTTAGGGTTAGGGATAAGGTTAGGGTTAGCGATAGGGTTAGGGTTAGGGCTAGGGTTAGGGTTTGGGTTCGTGTTACAGGTAGGTTTAGGTCTAGGGCTAGAGCTAGCTGACGGCCGCAGTTAGAAGAAAGTGTGTCATAGAAGATAGTGTATTTCATGGCTGTCATAGTTCTGTGCTTTCATGGAGTGCGTTCATGATGAGAAAGTGATTCTGTAGATCCTTGCACTCAAACACAGCAAGGTAAATGAAAACAGAGCAAAATAGCTGATCATAGGTTCTGAAGAGGGTATGTGATATGGTACAAGGCACTCATTTTCAATTCAACTGATATGAGTACATTGATCTAGTGCCGTGTTTTTGCTGAACGCCACTTAACAGGAACATGTTCGTTCCCGAGTAACTTGGCAGCTTTCAAACCGTTCACTCCTGTGCTGTGTGAGAGAAAGTGACTTGAGTAGAGTAAGGGTACTGCTAGCTGCGCATGCATTGCTACGTTAAAAACACTGTATGGTCAAAGTGAGGCAGTAGGCTGCTGCTTCTCTTCTTCCCCGGGCTACACTTTTCTGATGGAAAAAGTACCTAGGAGAAAACTCTACTGGGGACGCTCATTCCCCTGAAAGGACCACAAAGTGCTATGCTAGCATTCCCTCCTTTGCGGACAGGAAATCATTTCCGTAGCTCTTGGGCTATGACAGGAGCCAGAGATCCTATATTGCAGCCCGGTACTTGGGCAGGATGCTGACAAGAGTACGTACTATGTGAGACACCACGGGTTTCATCTCCTACTGCAATGAGAACATTGATAACACGTCAAATAGTGTGGATGGCTTTTGTTGAGAACACTTTTCGCACGACTTGGTATAATCCCTGAATGATGCAGGGGAGCGCAAACTCCTCACTGCTGTATTCTCAGAGTGGAATGAATGCTCCGGTAGGCCCATGAGGTACTTTTCGCTTCTTCCTCCTTGAACGCTTCACGAACGGGTGGAGTCCGAGGGACTTAGTATTGTCTCCATGGTTTCTTAGGCTACAGCCTTCTTCTCCCATTACATCTACTACTGAGATGGGAACATTGAGAAGACGCTGATTCCGGAGACGGCTTTGAGAAAAATCCCGCTTCCTACGAAATAGGTGGATTCCCGAGTGATTTTGAGGAGCAAACAAATCTTCAGGAATGTAGTATCTTCCACCGGGAGCCCCACAGGCTACTCTGAGATCCACGTTCCCTCAGATCTTCAGAGACTTGGAGTCCAAGTCACGTAGCACGGCCTAGCGGCCTTCCAACGTCCGGATACACTTTCCTCGCAGCACGCACAATTTGGCGAAAGCAGTGGTAGCCAAGCTTACTCTAGTTCATAGTTGGCATAGTCCTGTGCTTCCGTTCACTCCTTTGTTTTTGGGAACGCGATTCCGGAACTCTCTGGCTCGCAAAGTTACCGCCAAGATGATCATACAGAAAACCCATTGAAATGACGTTCTAACTCGGCCGGTTCTATCGGCACCCCCTACATTTCGCACTCTACTGAAACGAGTCCATTGACCTAGTGTAACCCGCTGGAGATGAAATGTGCTAATAAGGCACTTGTATGAAACATCCTGATTCCCTAGTTGTTTGGAAGCTGTGCATGAATTCCTTGCTGTTCTGCCAGAAGGAAATTAAGTCGAAAAGAGTCAGTGGACTGTGAGCTTCATGTGCATAACTAGGTTGGACAAACAGTTTTGTCCACAGGACATAGTAGTCAGTAGCTGCAGGAAATCTTCGGACTCTGCTATTTTGCTGGAATAAAGAGAGCGGCGAAAAGCCCACACTCGCAGCTCATTGTCCTGCAAAGTTCAGATGCTGCTATGCTCCTGTTCGTTCACTACCCATGGAAAATGATTTCAGTAGCATTTTGGTTAGGACACAACTCAAAGCTCTGATATATCAGACACCTTCCGTTTAAAGATAAGGTTAGGGTTAGGGCTAGCATTAGGATTGTGGTAAGGATTAGCTTTATTATTAGGGTTAGGGTTAGGGTTAAGGATAGGGTTAGGGTTAGGGATAGGGTTAGGGTTAGCGATAGGGTTAGGGTTAGGGTTAGGGTTAGGGTTTGGGTTCATGTTAAAGGTAGGTTTAGGTCTAGGGCTAAAGCTAGCTGGCGGCCGCAGTTAGAAGAAAGTGTGTCATAGAAGATAGTGTATTTCATAGCTGTCATAGTTCTGTGCTTTCATGGAGTGCGTTCATGATGAGAACGTGATTCTGTAGATCCTTGCACTCAAACACAGCAAGGTAAATGAAAACAGAGCAAAATAGCTGATCATAGGTTCTGAAGAAGGTATGTGATATGGTACAAGGCACTCATTTCCAATTCAACGGATATGAGCACATTGATCTAGTGCCGCGTTTTTGCTGAACGCCACTTAACAGGAACATGTTCGTTCCCGAGTAACTTGGCAGCTTTCAAACCGTTCACTCCTGTGCTGTGTGAGAGAAAGTGACTCGAGTAGAGTAAGGGGACTGCTAGCTGCGCATGCATTGCTACGTTAAAAACACTGTATGGTCAAAGTGAGGCAGTAGGCTGCTGCTTCTCTTCTTCCCGGGGCTACGCTTTACTGATGGAAAAAGTACCTAGGAGAAAACTCTACTGGGGACGCTCATTCCCCTGCAAGGACCACAAAGTGCTATGCTAGCATTCCCTCCTTTGCGGACGGGAAATCATTTCCGTAGCTCTTGGGCTATGACAGGAGCCAGAGATCCTATATTGCAGCCCGGTACTTGGGCAGGATGCTGACAAGGGTACGTACTATGTGAGACACCACGGGTTTCATCTCCTACTGCAATGAGAACATTGATAACACGTCAAATAGTGTGGATGGCTTTTGTTGAGAACACTTTTCGCACGACTTGGTATAATCCCTGAATGATGCAGGGGAGCGCAAACTCCTCACTGCTGTATTCTCAGAGTGGAATGAATGCCCCGGCAGGCCCATGAGGTACTTTTCGCTTCTTCCTCCTTGAACGCTTCACGAACGGGTGGAGTCCGAGGGACGTAGTATTGTCTCCATGGTTTCTTAGGCTACAGCCTTCTTCTCCCATCACATCTACTACTGAGATGGGAACATTGAGAAGACGCTGAACCCGGAGACGGCTTTGGGAAAAAACCCGCTTCCTACGAAATAGGTGGATTCCCGAGTGTTTTTGAGGTGCAAACAAATCTTCACGAATGTAGTATCTTCCACCGGGAGCCCCACAGGCTACTCTGAGATCCACATTCCCTTAGATCTTCAGAGACTTTGAGTCCAAGTCACGTAGCACGGCCTAGCGGCCTTCCAACGTCCCGATACGCTTTCCTCGCAGCACGCACAATTTGGCGAAAACAGTGGTAGCCAAGCTTACTCTAGTTCATAGTTGGCATAGTCCTGTGCTTCCGTTCACTCCTTTGTTTTGGGGAACGCGATTCCGGAACTCTCTGGCTCGCAAAGTTACCGCCAAGGTGATCATACAGAAAACCCATTGAAATGACGTTCTAACTCGGCCGGTTCTATCGGCACCCCCTACATTTCGCACTCTACTGAAACGAGTCCATTGACCTAGTGTTACCCGCTGGAGATGAAATGTGCTAATAAGGCACTTGTATGAATCATCCTGATTCCCTAGTTGTTTGGAAGCTGTGCATGAATTCCTTGCTGTTCTTGCAGAAGGAAATTCAGTCGAAAAGAGTCAGTGGACTGTGAGCTTCATGTGAATATCTAGGTTGGACAAACAGTTTTGTCCACAGGACATAGTAGTCAGTCGCTGCAGGAAATCTTCGGACTCTACTATTTTGCTGGAATAAAGAGAGCGGCGAAAAGCCCACACTCGCAGCTCATTGTCCTGCAAAGTTCAGATGCTGCTACGCTCCTGTTCGTTCACTACCCATGGAAATGATTTCAGTCGCATTTTGGTTAGGACACAACGCAAAGCTCTGATATATCAGACACCTTCCGTTTAAAGATAGGGTTAGGGTTAGGGCTAGCATTAGGATTGTGGTAAGGATTAGCTTTATTATTAGGGTTAGGGTTAGGGTTAAGGATAGGTTAGGGTTAGGGATAAGGTTAGGGTTAGCGATAGGGTTAGGGTTAGGGCTAGGGTTAGGGTTTGGGTTCGTGTTACAGGTAGGTTTAGGTCTAGGGCTAGAGCTAGCTGACGGCCGCAGTTAGAAGAAAGTGTGTCATAGAAGATAGTGTATTTCATGGCTGTCATAGTTCTGTGCTTTCATGGAGTGCGTTCATGATGAGAAAGTGATTCTGTAGATCCTTGCACTCAAACACAGCAAGGTAAATGAAAACAGAGCAAAATAGCTGATCATAGGTTCTGAAGAGGTTATGTGATATGGTACAAGGCACTCATTTTCAATTCAACTGATATGAGCACATTGATCTAGTGCCGTGTTTTTGCTGAACGCCACTTAACAGGAACATGTTCGTTCCCGAGTAACTTGGCAGCTTTCAAACCGTTCACTCCTGTGCTGTGTGAGAGAAAGTGACTTGAGTAGAGTAAGGGTACTGCTAGCTGCGCATGCATTGCTACGTTAAAAACACTGTATGGTCAAAGTGAGGCAGTAGGCTGCTGCTTCTCTTCTTCCCCGGGCTACACTTTTCTGATGGAAAAAGTACCTAGGAGAAAACTCTACTGGGGACGCTCATTCCCCTGAAAGGACCACAAAGTGCTATGCTAGCATTCCCTCCTTTGCGGACAGGAAATCATTTCCGTAGCTCTTGGGCTATGACAGGAGCCAGAGATCCTATATTGCAGCCCGGTACTTGGGCAGGATGCTGACAAGAGTACGTACTATGTGAGACACCACGGGTTTCATCTCCTACTGCAATGAGAACATTGATAACACGTCAAATAGTGTGGATGGCTTTTGTTGAGAACACTTTTCGCACGACTTGGTATAATCCCTGAATGATGCAGGGGAGCGCAAACTCCTCACTGCTGTATTCTCAGAGTGGAATGAATGCTCCGGTAGGCCCATGAGGTACTTTTCGCTTCTTCCTCCTTGAACGCTTCACGAACGGGTGGAGTCCGAGGGACTTAGTATTGTCTCCATGGTTTCTTAGGCTACAGCCTTCTTCTCCCATTACATCTACTACTGAGATGGGAACATTGAGAAGACGCTGATTCCGGAGACGGCTTTGAGAAAAATCCCGCTTCCTACGAAATAGGTGGATTCCCGAGTGATTTTGAGGAGCAAACAAATCTTCAGGAATGTAGTATCTTCCACCGGGAGCCCCACAGGCTACTCTGAGATCCACGTTCCCTCAGATCTTCAGAGACTTGGAGTCCAAGTCACGTAGCACGGCCTAGCGGCCTTCCAACGTCCGGATACACTTTCCTCGCAGCACGCACAATTTGGCGAAAGCAGTGGTAGCCAAGCTTACTCTAGTTCATAGTTGGCATAGTCCTGTGCTTCCGTTCACTCCTTTGTTTTTGGGAACGCGATTCCGGAACTCTCTGGCTCGCAAAGTTACCGCCAAGATGATCATACAGAAAACCCATTGAAATGACGTTCTAACTCGGCCGGTTCTATCGGCACCCCCTACATTTCGCACTCTACTGAAACGAGTCCATTGACCTAGTGTAACCCGCTGGAGATGAAATGTGCTAATAAGGCACTTGTATGAAACATCCTGATTCCCTAGTTGTTTGGAAGCTGTGCATGAATTCCTTGCTGTTCTGCCAGAAGGAAATTAAGTCGAAAAGAGTCAGTGGACTGTGAGCTTCATGTGCATAACTAGGTTGGACAAACAGTTTTGTCCACAGGACATAGTAGTCAGTAGCTGCAGGAAATCTTCGGACTCTGCTATTTTGCTGGAATAAAGAGAGCGGCGAAAAGCCCACACTCGCAGCTCATTGTCCTGCAAAGTTCAGATGCTGCTATGCTCCTGTTCGTTCACTACCCATGGAAAATGATTTCAGTAGCATTTTGGTTAGGACACAACTCAAAGCTCTGATATATCAGACACCTTCCGTTTAAAGATAAGGTTAGGGTTAGGGCTAGCATTAGGATTGTGGTAAGGATTAGCTTTATTATTAGGGTTAGGGTTAGGGTTAAGGATAGGGTTAGGGTTAGGGATAGGGTTAGGGTTAGCGATAGGGTTAGGGTTAGGGTTAGGGTTAGGGTTTGGGTTCATGTTAAAGGTAGGTTTAGGTCTAGGGCTAAAGCTAGCTGGCGGCCGCAGTTAGAAGAAAGTGTGTCATAGAAGATAGTGTATTTCATAGCTGTCATAGTTCTGTGCTTTCATGGAGTGCGTTCATGATGAGAACGTGATTCTGTAGATCCTTGCACTCAAACACAGAAAGGTAAATGAAAACAGAGCAAAATAGCTGATCATAGGTTCTGAAGAAGGTATGTGATATGGTACAAGGCACTCATTTCCAATTCAACGGATATGAGCACATTGATCTAGTGCCGCGTTTTTGCTGAACGCCACTTAACAGGAACATGTTCGTTCCCGAGTAACTTGGCAGCTTTCAAACCGTTCACTCCTGTGCTGTGTGAGAGAAAGTGACTCGAGTAGAGTAAGGGGACTGCTAGCTGCGCATGCATTGCTACGTTAAAAACACTGTATGGTCAAAGTGAGGCAGTAGGCTGCTGCTTCTCTTCTTCCCGGGGCTACGCTTTACTGATGGAAAAAGTACCTAGGAGAAAACTCTACTGGGGACGCTCATTCCCCTGCAAGGACCACAAAGTGCTATGCTAGCATTCCCTCCTTTGCGGACGGGAAATCATTTCCGTAGCTCTTGGGCTATGACAGGAGCCAGAGATCCTATATTGCAGCCCGGTACTTGGGCAGGATGCTGACAAGGGTACGTACTATGTGAGACACCACGGGTTTCATCTCCTACTGCAATGAGAACATTGATAACACGTCAAATAGTGTGGATGGCTTTTGTTGAGAACACTTTTCGCACGACTTGGTATAATCCCTGAATGATGCAGGGGAGCGCAAACTCCTCACTGCTGTATTCTCAGAGTGGAATGAATGCCCCGGCAGGCCCATGAGGTACTTTTCGCTTCTTCCTCCTTGAACGCTTCACGAACGGGTGGAGTCCGAGGGACGTAGTATTGTCTCCATGGTTTCTTAGGCTACAGCCTTCTTCTCCCATCACATCTACTACTGAGATGGGAACATTGAGAAGACGCTGAACCCGGAGACGGCTTTGGGAAAAAACCCGCTTCCTACGAAATAGGTGGATTCCCGAGTGATTTTGAGGTGCAAACAAATCTTCACGAATGTAGTATCTTCCACCGGGAGCCCCACAGGCTACTCTGAGATCCACATTCCCTTAGATCTTCAGAGACTTTGAGTCCAAGTCACGTAGCACGGCCTAGCGGCCTTCCAACGTCCCGATACGCTTTCCTCGCAGCACGCACAATTTGGCGAAAACAGTGGTAGCCAAGCTTACTCTAGTTCATAGTTGGCATAGTCCTGTGCTTCCGTTCACTCCTTTGTTTTGGGGAACGCGATTCCGGAACTCTCTGGCTCGCAAAGTTACCGCCAAGGTGATCATACAGAAAACCCATTGAAATGACGTTCTAACTCGGCCGGTTCTATCGGCACCCCCTACATTTCGCACTCTACTGAAACGAGTCCATTGACCTAGTGTTACCCGCTGGAGATGAAATGTGCTAATAAGGCACTTGTATGAATCATCCTGATTCCCTAGTTGTTTGGAAGCTGTGCATGAATTCCTTGCTGTTCTTGCAGAAGGAAATTCAGTCGAAAAGAGTCAGTGGACTGTGAGCTTCATGTGCATATCTAGGTTGGACAAACAGTTTTGTCCACAGGACATAGTAGTCAGTCGCTGCAGGAAATCTTCGGACTCTACTATTTTGCTGGAATAAAGAGAGCGGCGAAAAGCCCACACTCGCAGCTCATTGTCCTGCAAACTTCAGATGCTGGTATGCTCCTGTTCGTTCACTACCCATGGAAAATGATTTCAGTAGCATTTTGGTTAGGACACAACGCAAAGCTCTGATATATCAGACACCTTCCGTTTAAAGATAAGGTTAGGGTTAGGGCTAGCATTAGGATTGTGGTAAGGATTAGCTTTATTATTAGGGTTAGGGTTAGGGTTAAGGATAGGGTTAGGGTTAGGGATAGGGTTAGGGTTAGCGATAAGGTTAGGGTTAGGGTTAGGGTTAGGGTTTGGGTTCATGTTAAAGGTAGGTTTAGGTCTAGGGCTAAAGCTAGCTGGCGGCCGCAGTTAGAAGAAAGTGTGTCATAGAAGATAGTGTATTTCTTGCTGTCATAGTTCTGTGCTTTCATGGAGTGCGTTCATGATGAGAACGTGATTCTGTAGATCCTTGCACTCAAACACAGCAAGGTAAATGAAAACAGAGCAAAATAGCTGATCATAGGTTCTGAAGAGGGTATGTGATATGGTACAAGGCACTCATTTTCAATTCAACTGATATGAGCACATTGATCTAGTGCCGTGTTTTTGCTGAACGCCACTTAACAGGAACATGTTCGTTCCCGAGTAACTTGGCAGCTTTCAAACCGTTCACTCCTGTGCTGTGTGAGAGAAAGTGACTTGAGTAGAGTAAGGGTACTGCTAGCTGCGCATGCATTGCTACGTTAAAAACACTGTATGGTCAAAGTGAGGCAGTAGGCTGCTGCTTCTCTTCTTCCCGGGGCTACGCTTTTCTGATGGAAAAAGTACCTAGGAGAAAACTCTACTGGGGACGCTCATTCCCCTGCAAGGACCACAAAGTGCTATGCTAGCATTCCCTCCTTTGCGGACAGGAAATCATTTCCGTAGCTCTTGGGCTATGACAGGAGCCAGAGATCCTATATTGCAGCCCGGTACTTGGGCAGGATGCTGACAAGAGTACGTACTATGTGAGACACCACGGGTTTCATCTCCTACTGCAATGAGAACATTGATACCACGTCAAATAGTGTGGATGGCTTTTGTTGAGAACACTTTTCGCACGACTTGATGTAATCCCTGAATGATGCAGGGGAGCGCAAACTCCTCACTGCTGTATTCTCAGAGTGGAATGAATGCTCCGGTAGGCCCATGAGGTACTTTTCGCTTCTTCCTCCTTGAACGCTTCACGAACGGGTGGAGTCCGAGGGACTTAGTATTGTCTCCATGGTTTCTTAGGCTACAGCCTTCTTCTCCCATTACATCTCCTACTGAGATGGGAACATTGAGAAGACGCTGATTCCGGAGACGGCTTTGAGAAAAATCCCGCTTCCTACGAAATAGGTGGATTCCCGAGTGATTTTGAGGAGCAAACAAATCTTCACGAATGTAGTATCATCCACCGGGAGCCCCACAGGCTACTCTGAGATCCACATTCCCTTAGATCTTCAGAGACTTGGAGTCCAAGTCACGTAGCACGGCCTAGCGGCCTTCCAACGTCCGGATACGCTTTCCCCGCAGCACGCACAATTGGGCGAAAACAGTGGTAGCCAAGCTTACTCTAGTTCATAGTTGGCATAGTCCTGTGCTTCCGTTCACTCCTTTGTTTTGGGGAACGCGATTCCGGAACTCTCTGGCTCGCAAAGTTACCGCCAAGGTGATCATACAGAAAACCCATTGAAATGACGTTCTAACTCGGCCGGTTCTATCGGCACCCCCTACATTTCGCACTCTACTGAAACGAGTCCATTGACCTAGTGTTACCCGCTGGAGATGAAATGTGCTAATAAGGCACTTGTATGAAACATCCCGATTCCCTAGTTGTTTGGAAGCTGTGCATGAATTCCTTTCTGTTCTCGCAGAAGGAAATTCCGTCGAAAAGAGTCAGTGGACTGTGAGCTTCATGTGCATATCTAGGTTGGACCAACAGTTTTGTCCACAGGACATAGTAGTCAGTAGCTGCAGGAAATCTTCGGACTCTGCTATTTTGCTGGAATAAAGAGAGCGGCGAAAAGCCCACACTCGCAGCTCATTGTCCTGCAAAGTTCAGATGCTGCTACGCTCCTGTTCGTTCACTACCCATGGAAATGATTTCAGTCGCATTTTGGTTAGGACACAACGCAAAGCTCTGATATATCAGACACCTTCCGTTTAAAGATAGGGTTAGGGTTAGGGCTAGCATTAGGATTGTGGTAAGGATTAGCTTTATTATTAGGGTTAGGGTTAGGGTTAAGGATAGGTTAGGGTTAGGGATAAGGTTAGGGTTAGCGATAGGGTTAGGGTTAGGGCTAGGGTTAGGGTTTGGGTTCGTGTTACAGGTAGGTTTAGGTCTAGGGCTAGAGCTAGCTGACGGCCGCAGTTAGAAGAAAGTGTGTCATAGAAGATAGGGTATTTCATGGCTGTCATAGTTCTGTGCTTTCATGGAGTGTGTTCATGATGAGAAAGTGATTCTGTAGATCCTTGCACTCAAACACAGCAAGGTAAATGAAAACAGAGCAAAATAGCTGATCATAGGTTCTGAAGAGGGTATGTGATATGGTACAAGGCACTCATTTCCAATTCAACTGATATGAGCACATTGATCTAGTGCCGCGTTTTTGCTGAACGCCACTTAACAGGAACATGTTCGTTCCCGAGTAACTTGGCAGCTTTCAAACCGTTCACTCCTGTGCTGTGTGAGAGAAAGTGACTCGAGTAGAGTAAGGGGACTGCTAGCTGCGCATGCATTGCTACGTTAAAAACACTGTATGGTCAAAGTGAGGCAGTAGGCTGCTGCTTCTCTTCTTCCCGGGGCTACGCTTTTCTGATGGAAAAAGTACCTAGGAGAATACTCTACTGGGGACGCTCATTCCCCTGCAAGGACCACAAAGTGCTATGCTAACATTCCCTCCTTTGCGGACGGGAAATCATTTCCGTAGCTCTTGGGCTATGACAGGAGCCAGAGATCCTATATTGCAGCAAGGTACTTGGGCAGGATGCTGACAAGGGTACGTACTATGTGAGACACCACTGCTTTCATCTCCTACTGCAATGAGAACATTGATAACACGTCAAATAGTGTGGATGGCTTTTGTTGAGAACACTTTTCGCACGACTTGATGTAATCCCTGAATGATGCAGGGGAGCGCAAACTCCTCACTGCTGTATTCTCAGAGTGGAATGAATGCCCCGGCAGGCCCATGAGGTACTTTTCGCTTCTTCCTCCTTGAACGCTTCACGAACGGGTGGAGTCCGAGGGACCTAGTATTGTCTCCATGGTTTCTTAGGCTACAGCCTTCTTCTCCCATCACATCTACTACTGAGATGGGAACATTGAGAAGACGCTGAACCCGGAGACGGCTTTGGGAAAAAACCCGCTTCCTACGAAATAGGTGGATTCCCGAGTGATTTTGAGGTGCAAACAAATCTTCACGAATGTAGTATCTTCCACCGGGAGCCCCACAGGCTACTCTGAGATCCACATTCCCTTAGATCTTCAGAGACTTTGAGTCCAAGTCACGTAGCACGGCCTAGCGGCCTTCCAACGTCCCGATACGCTTTCCTCGCAGCACGCACAATTTGGCGAAAACAGTGGTAGCCAAGCTTACTCTAGTTCATAGTTGGCATAGTCCTGTGCTTCCGTTCACTCCTTTGTTTTGGGGAACGCGATTCCGGAACTCTCTGGCTCGCAAAGTTACCGCCAAGGTGATCATACAGAAAACCCATTGAAATGACGTTCTAACTCGGCCGGTTCTATCGGCACCCCCTACATTTCGCACTCTACTGAAACGAGTCCATTGACCTAGTGTTACCCGCTGGAGATGAAATGTGCTAATAAGGCACTTGTATGAATCATCCTGATTCCCTAGTTGTTTGGAAGCTGTGCATGAATTCCTTGCTGTTCTTGCAGAAGGAAATTCAGTCGAAAAGAGTCAGTGGACTGTGAGCTTCATGTGCATATCTAGGTTGGACAAACAGTTTTGTCCACAGGACATAGTAGTCAGTCGCTGCAGGAAATCTTCGGACTCTGCTATTTTGCTGGAATAAAGAGAGCGGCGAAAAGCCCACACTCGCAGCTCATTGTCCTGCAAACTTCAGATGCTGGTATGCTCCTGTTCGTTCACTACCCATGGAAAATGATTTCAGTAGCATTTTGGTTAGGACACAACGCAAAGCTCTGATATATCAGACACCTTCCGTTTAAAGATAAGGTTAGGGTTAGGGCTAGCATTAGGATTGTGGTAAGGATTAGCTTTATTATTAGGGTTAGGGTTAGGGTTAAGGATAGGGTTAGGGTTAGGGATAGGGTTAGGGTTAGCGATAAGGTTAGGGTAGGGTTAGGGTTAGGGTTTGGGTTCATGTTAAAGGTAGGTTTAGGTCTAGGGCTAAAGCTAGCTGGCGGCCGCAGTTAGAAGAAAGTGTGTCATAGAAGATAGTGTATTTCTTGCTGTCATAGTTCTGTGCTTTCATGGAGTGCGTTCATGATGAGAACGTGATTCTGTAGATCCTTGCACTCAAACACAGCAAGGTAAATGAAAACAGAGCAAAATAGCTGATCATAGGTTCTGAAGAGGGTATGTGATATGGTACAAGGCACTCATTTTCAATTCAACTGATATGAGCACATTGATCTAGTGCCGTGTTTTTGCTGAACGCCACTTAACAGGAACATGTTCGTTCCCGAGTAACTTGGCAGCTTTCAAACCGTTCACTCCTGTGCTGTGTGAGAGAAAGTGACTTGAGTAGAGTAAGGGTACTGCTAGCTGCGCATGCATTGCTACGTTAAAAACACTGTATGGTCAAAGTGAGGCAGTAGGCTGCTGCTTCTCTTCTTCCCCGGGCTACACTTTTCTGATGGAAAAAGTACCTAGGAGAAAACTCTACTGGGGACGCTCATTCCCCTGAAAGGACCACAAAGTGCTATGCTAGCATTCCCTCCTTTGCGGACAGGAAATCATTTCCGTAGCTCTTGGGCTATGACAGGAGCCAGAGATCCTATATTGCAGCCCGGTACTTGGGCAGGATGCTGACAAGAGTACGTACTATGTGAGACACCACGGGTTTCATCTCCTACTGCAATGAGAACATTGATAACACGTCAAATAGTGTGGATGGCTTTTGTTGAGAACACTTTTCGCACGACTTGGTATAATCCCTGAATGATGCAGGGGAGCGCAAACTCCTCACTGCTGTATTCTCAGAGTGGAATGAATGCTCCGGTAGGCCCATGAGGTACTTTTGGCTTCTTCCTCCTTGAACGCTTCACGAACGGGTGGAGTCCGAGGGACTTAGTATTGTCTCCATGGTTTCTTAGGCTACAGCCTTCTTCTCCCATTACATCTACTACTGAGATGGGAACATTGAGAAGACGCTGATTCCGGAGACGGCTTTGAGAAAAATCCCGCTTCCTACGAAATAGGTGGATTCCCGAGTGATTTTGAGGAGCAAACAAATCTTCAGGAATGTAGTATCTTCCACCGGGAGCCCCACAGGCTACTCTGAGATCCACGTTCCCTCAGATCTTCAGAGACTTGGAGTCCAAGTCACGTAGCACGGCCTAGCGGCCTTCCAACGTCCGGATACACTTTCCTCGCAGCACGCACAATTTGGCGAAAGCAGTGGTAGCCAAGCTTACTCTAGTTCATAGTTGGCATAGTCCTGTGCTTCCGTTCACTCCTTTGTTTTTGGGAACGCGATTCCGGAACTCTCTGGCTCGCAAAGTTACCGCCAAGATGATCATACAGAAAACCCATTGAAATGACGTTCTAACTCGGCTGGTTCTATCGGCACCCCCTACATTTCGCACTCTACTGAAACGAGTCCATTGACCTAGTGTAACCCGCTGGAGATGAAATGTGCTAATAAGGCACTTGTATGAAACATCCTGATTCCCTAGTTGTTTGGAAGCTGTGCATGAATTCCTTGCTGTTCTGCCAGAAGGAAATTAAGTCGAAAAGAGTCAGTGGACTGTGAGCTTCATGTGCATAACTAGGTTGGACAAACAGTTTTGTCCACAGGACATAGTAGTCAGTAGCTGCAGGAAATCTTCGGACTCTGCTATTTTGCTGGAATAAAGAGAGCGGCGAAAAGCCCACACTCGCAGCTCATTGTCCTGCAAAGTTCAGATGCTGCTATGCTCCTGTTCGTTCACTACCCATGGAAAATGATTTCAGTAGCATTTTGGTTAGGACACAACTCAAAGCTCTGATATATCAGACACCTTCCGTTTAAAGATAAGGTTAGGGTTAGGGCTAGCATTAGGATTGTGGTAAGGATTAGCTTTATTATTAGGGTTAGGGTTAGGGTTAAGGATAGGGTTAGGGTTAGGGATAGGGTTAGGGTTAGCGATAGGGTTAGGGTTAGGGTTAGGGTTAGGGTTTGGGTTCATGTTAAAGGTAGGTTTAGGTCTAGGGCTAAAGCTAGCTGGCGGCCGCAGTTAGAAGAAAGTGTGTCATAGAAGATAGTGTATTTCATAGCTGTCATAGTTCTGTGCTTTCATGGAGTGCGTTCATGATGAGAACGTGATTCTGTAGATCCTTGCACTCAAACACAGCAAGGTAAATGAAAACAGAGCAAAATAGCTGATCATAGGTTCTGAAGAAGGTATGTGATATGGTACAAGGCACTCATTTCCAATTCAACGGATATGAGCACATTGATCTAGTGCCGCGTTTTTGCTGAACGCCACTTAACAGGAACATGTTCGTTCCCGAGTAACTTGGCAGCTTTCAAACCGTTCACTCCTGTGCTGTGTGAGAGAAAGTGACTCGAGTAGAGTAAGGGGACTGCTAGCTGCGCATGCATTGCTACGTTAAAAACACTGTATGGTCAAAGTGAGGCAGTAGGCTGCTGCTTCTCTTCTTCCCGGGGCTACGCTTTACTGATGGAAAAAGTACCTAGGAGAAAACTCTACTGGGGACGCTCATTCCCCTGCAAGGACCACAAAGTGCTATGCTAGCATTCCCTCCTTTGCGGACGGGAAATCATTTCCGTAGCTCTTGGGCTATGACAGGAGCCAGAGATCCTATATTGCAGCCCGGTACTTGGGCAGGATGCTGACAAGGGTACGTACTATGTGAGACACCACTGCTTTCATCTCCTACTGCAATGAGAACATTGATAACACGTCAAATAGTGTGGATGGCTTTTGTTGAGAACACTTTTCGCACGACTTGGTATAATCCCTGAATGATGCAGGGGAGCGCAAACTCCTCACTGCTGTATTCTCAGAGTGGAATGAATGCCCCGGCAGGCCCATGAGGTACTTTTCGCTTCTTCCTCCTTGAACGCTTCACGAACGGGTGGAGTCCGAGGGACGTAGTATTGTCTCCATGGTTTCTTAGGGCACAGCCTTCTTCTCCCATCACATCTACTACTGAGATGGGAACATTGAGAAGACGCTGAACCCGGAGACGGCTTTGGGAAAAAATCCCCTTCCTACGAAATAGGTGGATTCCCGAGTGATTGTGAGGAGCAAACAAATCTTCACGAATGTAGTATCTTCCACCGGGAGCCCCACAGGCTACTCTGAGATCCACATTCCCTTAGATCTTCAGAGACTTGGAGTCCAAGTCACGTAGCACGGCCTAGCGGCCTTCCAACGTCCCGATACGCTTTCCTCGCAGCACGCACAATTTGGCGAAAACAGTGGTAGCCAAGCTTACTCTAGTTGATAGTTGGCATTGTCCTGTGCTTCCGTTCACTCCTTTGTTTTGGGAACGCGATTCCGGAACTCTCTGGCTCGCAAAGTTACCGCCAAGGTGATCATACAGAAAACCCATTGAAATGACGTTCTAACTCGGCCGGTTCTATCGGCACCCCCTACATTTCCCACTCTACTGAAACGAGTCCATTGACCTAGTGTTACCCGCTGGAGATGAAATGTGCTAATAAGGCACTTGTATGAAACATCCTGATTCCCTAGTTGTTTGGAAGCTGTGCATGAATTTCTTGCTGTTCTCGCAGAAGGAAATTCAGTCGAAAAGAGTCAGTGGACTGTGAGCTTCATGTGCATATCTAGGTTGGACAAACAGTTTTGTCCACAGGACATAGTAGTCAGTCGCTGCAGGAAATCTTCGGACTCTGCTATTTTGCTGGAATAAAGAGAGCGGCGAAAAGACCACACTCGCAGCTCATTGTCCTGCAAACTTCAGATGCTGGTATGCTCCTGTTCGTTCACTACCCATGGAAAATGATTTCAGTAGCATTTTGGTTAGGACACAACGCAAAGCTCTGATATATCAGACACCTTCCGTTTAAAGATAAGGTTAGGGTTAGGGCTAGCATTAGGATTGTGGTAAGGATTAGCTTTATTATTAGGGTTAGGGTTAAGGTTAAGGGTAGGGTTAGGGTTAGGGATAGGGTTAGGGTTAGCGATAGGGTTAGGGTTAGGGTTAGGGTTAGGGTTTGGGTTCATGTTAAAGGTAGGTTTAGGTCTAGGGCTAAAGCTAGCTGGCGGCCGCAGTTAGAAGAAAGTGTGTCATAGAAGATAGTGTATTTCTTGCTGTCGTAGTTCTGTGCTTTCATGGAGTGCGTTCATGATGAGAACGTGATTCTGTAGATCCTTGCACTCAAACACAGCAAGGTAAATGAAAACAGAGCAAAATAGCTGATCATAGGTTCTGAAGAGGGTATGTGATATGGTACAAGGCACTCATTTTCAATTCAACTGATATGAGCACATTGATCTAGTGCCGTGTTTTTGCTGAACGCCACTTAACAGGAACATGTTCGTTCCCGAGTAACTTGGCAGCTTTCAAACCGTTCACTCCTGTGCTGTGTGAGAGAAAGTGACTTGAGTAGAGTAAGGGTACTGCTAGCTGCGCATGCATTGCTACGTTAAAAACACTGTATGGTCAAAGTGAGGCAGTAGGCTGCTGCTTCTCTTCTTCCCGGGGCTACGCTTTTCTGATGGAAAAAGTACCTAGGAGAAAACTCTACTGGGGACGCTCATTCCCCTGCAAGGACCACAAAGTGCTATGCTAGCATTCCCTCCTTTGCGGACGGGAAATCATTTCCGTAGCTCTTGGGCTATGACAGGAGCCAGAGATCCTATACTGCAGCCCGGTACTTGGGCAGGATGCTGACAAGAGTACGTACTATGTGAGACACCACGGCTTTCATCTCCTACTGCAATGAGAACATTGATAACACGTCAAATAGTGTGGATGGCTTTTGTTGAGAACACTTTTCGCACGACTTGATGTAATCCCTGAATGATGCAGGGGAGCGCAAACTCCTCACTGCTGTATTCTCAGAGTGGAATGAATGCCCCGGTAGGCCCATGAGGTACTTTTCGCTTCTTCCTCCTTGAACGCTTCACGAACGGGTGGAGTCCGGGGACGTAGTATTGTCTCCATGGTTTTTTAGGCCACAGCCTTCTTCTCCCATTACATCTACTACTGAGATGGGAACATTGAGAAGACGCTGATTCCGGAGACTGCTTTGAGAAAAATCCCGCTTCCTACGAAATAGGTGGATTCCCGAGTGATTTTGAGGAGCAAACAAATCTTCACGAATGTAGTATCTTCCACCGGGAGCCCCACAGGCTACTCTGAGATCCACATTCCCTTAGATCTTCAGAGACTTGGAGTCCAAGTCACGTAGCACGGCCTAGCGGCCTTCCAACGTCCCGATACGATTTCCTCGCAGCACGCACAATTTGGCGAAAACAGTGGTAGCCAAGCTTACTCTAGTTCATAGTTGGCATAGTCCTGTGCTTCCGTTCACTCCTTTGTTTTGGGGAACGCGATTCCGGAACTCTCTGGCTCGCAAAGTTACCGCCAAGATGATCATACAGAAAACCCATTGAAATGACGTTCTAACTCGGCCGGTTCTATCGGCACCCCCTACATTTCGCACTCTACTGAAACGAGTCCATTGACCTAGTGTTACCCGCTGGAGATGAAATGTGCTAATAAGGCACTTGTATGAAACATCCTGAATCCCTAGTTGTTTGGAAGCTGTGCATGAATTCCTTGCTGTTCTGCCAGAAGGAAATTAAGTCGAAAAGAGTCAGTGGACTGTGAGCTTCATGTGCATAACTAGGTTGGACAAACAGTTTTGTCCACAGGACATAGTAGTCAGTCGCTGCAGGAAATCTTCGGACTCTGCTATTTTGCTGGAATAAAGAGAGCGGCGAAAAGCCCACACTCGCAGTTCATTGTCCTGCAAACTTCAGATGCTGGTATGCTCCTGTTCGTTCACTACCCATGGAAAATGATTTCAGTAGCATTTTGGTTAGGACACAACGCAAAGCTCTGATATATCAGACACCTTCCGTTTAAAGATAAGGTTGGGGTTAGGGCTAGCATTAGGATTGTGGTAAGGATTAGCTTTATTATTAGGTTTAGGGTTAGGGTTAAGGATAGGGTTAGGGTTAGGGATAGGGTTAGCGTTAGCGATAGGGTTAGGGTTAGGGTTAGGGTTAGGGTTTGGGTTCATGTTAACGGTAGGTTTAGGTCTAGGGCTAAAGCTAGCTGGCGGCCGCAGTTAGAAGAAAGTGTGTCATAGAAGATTGTGTATTTCATAGCTGTCATAGTTCTGTGCTTTCATGGAGTGCGTTCCTGATGAGAACGTGATTCTGTAGATCCTTGCACTCAAACACAGCAAGGTAAATGAAAACAGAGCAAAATAGCTGATCATAGGGTCTGAAGAGGGTATGTGATATGGTACAAGGCACTCATTTCCAATTCAACTGATATGAGCACATTGATCTAGTGCCCCGTTTTTGCTGAACACCACTTCTCAGGAACATGTTCGTTCCCGAGTAACTTGGCAGCTTTCAAACCGTTCACTCCTGTGCTGTGTGAGAGAAAGTGACTCGAGTAGAGTAAAGGGACTGCTAACTGCGCATGCATTGCTACGTTAAAAACACTGTATGGTCAAAGTGAGGCAGTAGGCTCTTGCTTCTCTTCTTCACGGGGCTATGCTTTTCTGATGGAAAACGTACCTAGGAGAAAACTCTACTGGGGAAGCTCATTCCCCTGCAAGGACCACAAAGTGCTATGCTAGCATTCCCTCCTTTGCGGATGGGAAATCATTTCCGTAGCTCTTGGGCTATGACAGGAGCCAGAGATCCTATATTGCAGCAAGGTACTTGGGCAGGATGCTGACAAGGGTACGTACTATGTGAGACACCCCTGCTTTCATCTCCTACTGCAATGAGAACATTGATAACACGTCAAATAGTGTGGATGGCTTTTGTTGAGAACACATTTTGAGAGGGCCACGGTGCTTGACCAGCTTGGCCGGCATGACTTAGCCTCCGTGCACGGTGTCTGTGTGTTCGACCAGCCAGCGTGGCGGGACTCATCATCCCTGTGCGCGCCGCAGTGCTCGACTAGCCCGGCCAGGGGGACTCAGCCTCCGTGCGCTGGCCGCCGGTGTAGACCAGCCGGCAGGGCGAGACTCAGCCTCTGGGCACAGTGCAGCGTGGTTGGATTACCCGTGCAGGTGGGACTCAGCCTCATGTCCGGGACGGGGGGGTCGACCAGCCGGCCCGGTGGGACTGAGCCTCTGAGAACGGTGCTCCACAAGCCTCCCCGGCTGGACTGAGCCTCCTGGCGCCGACCGCGGGGGTCGACCAGTCGGCCCGTCGGTACACATCGTCCAGGAGAGGGCCACGGTGCTCGACCAGCCGGGCCGGCGTGACTTAGCCTCCGTGCACGGTGTCTGTGGGTTCAACCAGACAGCCTGGCGGAACTCCTCGTCCCCGCGCGGGCCGCGGTGCTCGACCAGCCCGGCCAGGGGGACTCAGCCTCCGTGCGCGGGCCGCCCGTGTAGACCAGCCGGCACGGCGGGACTCATACTCCGGGCGCTGGGCAGCGTGGTTGGATTAGCCGTGCAGGTGGGACTCAGCCTCAGGTCCGGGCCGCGGGGGTCGACCAGCCGCCCCGGCGCGACTAGGCCTCCGGGCGCAGGGCTCCACCAGCCTGCCCCGCGGGACTCAGCCTCCGTGCAGGGTGTCTGTGGGTTCGACCAGACAGCCTGGCGGAACGCCTGGTCCCCGCGCGGGCCGCCGTGCTCGACCAGCCCGGCCAGGGGGACTCAGCCTCCGTTCGCGGGCCGCCGGTGTAGACCAGCCGCCCCGGCGGGACTAGGCCTCTGGGCGCAGAGCTCCACCAGCCTGCCCCGCGGGACTCAGCCGCGTGCACGAGGTCTGTGGGTTCGAACAGACAGCCTGGCGGAACTCCTCGTCCCCGCGCGGGCCGCCGTGCTCGACCAGCCCGGCCAGGGGGACTCAGCCTCCGTGCGCGGGCCGCCCGTGTAGACCAGCCGGCACGGTGGGACTCAGCCTCCGGGCGCTGGGCAGCGTGGTTGGATTAGCCGTGCAGGTGGGACTCAGGCTCAGGTCGTGGCCGCGTGGGTCGTCCAGCCGCCCCGGCGCGACTAGGCCTCCGGGCGCAGGGCTCCACCAGCCTGCCCCGCGGGACTCAGCCGCCGTGCACGAGGTCTGTGGGTTCGACCAGCCTGCCCCACGCGACAGATTGCGGGAGCGGTCCACGGAGGTCGACCAGCCGGCCAGGCGGGAAACAGCCTCCAGACGCTGGGCTGCGGGGCTCAGTCAGCTAGAGGGTACTCAGCGTGCGTGTACTAGGCTGCGGTGGTCGACCTGCCGCCCTGGCGGGACTGAGCTTCCGTGCAAAAGGTCTGTGGGTTCGACCAGCCAGCCTGGCGGGACTCATCGTCCCCGCGCGGGCCACGGTGCTCGACCAGCCCGGCCAGGGGGACTCAGCCTCCGTGCGCGGGCTGCCGGTGTAGAGCAGCCGGCACGGCGGGACTCAGACTCCGGGCGCTGGGCAGCGTGGTTCGATTAGCCGTGCAGGTGGGACTCAGCCTCAGGTCCGGGCCGCGGGGGTCGACCAGCCGCCCCGGCGCGACTAGGCCTCCGGGCGCAGGGCTCCACCAGCCTGCCCGGCGGGACTCAGCCGCCGTGCACGAGGTCTGTGGGTTCGACCAGCCTGCCCCACGCGACAGACTGCGGGAGCGGTCCACGGAGGTCGACCAGCCGGCCAGGCGGGAAACAGCCTCCGGACGCTGGGCTGTGGGGCTCAGTCAGCTAGAGGGTACTCAGCCTGCGGGCGCTAGGCTGCGGGGGTCGACCAGCTTGCCCAGCGGGACTGAGCGTCCTGGCAAGGCCCGCGCGGTTAGAACAGCCAGCCCAGCGGGACTCATCGTCCCCGCGCGGGCCACGGTGCTCGACCAGCCCGGCCAGGGGGACTCAGCCTCCGTGCACGGGCCGCCGGTGTAGACCAGCCGGCACGGCGGGACTCAGCCTCTGGGCACAGTGCAGCGTGGTTGGATTACCCGTGCAGGTGGGACTCAGCCTCATGTCCGGGACGCGGGGGTCGACCAGCCGGCCCGTCGGTACACATCGTCCAGGAGAGGGCCACGGTGCTCGACCAGCCGGGCCGGCGTGACTTAGCCTCCGTGCACGGTGTCTGTGGGTTCGACCAGACAGCCTGGCGGAACTCATCGTCCCCACGCGGGCCGCGGAGCTCGACCAGTCCGGCCAGGGGGACTCAGCCTCCGTGCGCGGGCCGCCGGTGTAGAGCAGCCGGCACGGCGGGACTCAGCCTCTGGGCACAGTGCAGCGTGGTTGGATTAGCCGTGCAGGTGGGACTCAGCCTCAGGTCCGGGCCGCGGGGGTCGACCAGCCTGCCCAGCGGGACTGAGCGTCCTGGCACGGCCCCCGGGGGTCGACCAGCCAGCCCTGCGGTAGGTACTCCTCGTCCGATCGCGGGCCACGTAGTTCGACCAGGCGGCCTGGCGGGACTGAGCCTCCGAGCAAGGTGCTCCACGAGCCTGCCCGGCGGGACTGAGCCTCCGGTCGTGGCCCGCGGGGGTCGACCAGCCGGCCCGGCGCGACTCAGCCTACGGGCGCGGGGCACCACCAGCCTGCCCGCCCGGACTGACCCTCCGTGGGGTGGGGCTGCGGGGGTCGACCATCTGGCCAGGTGGGACTTAAGAGCGAGGCGTTCCCGCACCTCGGCGTGGGTCTAGACTGGGGCGCGGGTCCCGTGCCATCGCCGCGGCGCTTGCCGCCCCTTCCCGACGCCTCGTGGGTTGCGTTCTGTAGGCGGCGGCGGCGGCTTCGAGGGTATCGGACTGGAGACGTTCGTGGGGGTGGTAGCTCGCTCTGGTCCGGTCGCGCCCGCCCTCCCTCCCGCCGGCGACTCCAGGCAAATTCTGTCGCGTGCCAGGCACCCGGCCGTCGCGGCCCGAGAGCCCAAGGTCTTCTTTCCCAGTCCCCCTACCGCTGCCGTGGTCGCGCCGTGGAGGCCGGGAGCTCCGAGGCGGACGTGGTGTGCCGGGCCCGGATCCGCGCTCCGGCCGGGCGGCGGGTCTCCCTGGCCTCCCGGAGATCCGGCTCCGTCCCGCTGAAGCTGGCGACGGTTGTCGGGCGCCACCTGGCGGCCGTTTGTATATCGTTCGTCCCTTCCGGAGCCACGAGGGACGCGATTTGGCCACGTCGCAGGTGCTGGACTTCCAGCAGGCCGGCGGTGCTTGCGGGATCGTGCCGGCGGCTCCGGCGGGTCGGTGCCAGGCCTCTGGGACCTAGGTTGCACCTGCAGGACTCCTAAGGCGGTATGGCCGCCCGCACGGGTCGACCAGCACGCACGGGCGTCCGCGGTGACGGACGGACCGAACGAACGACGGCCTTGGTCGGTCGTGGGGTAACTCCTGAGGTGGTTGGCACGTGGCCGTTCCGGAGCTGCCGACCGAGGCGGGCCGTGTCGGGCGATGGGACGACGATCCTCGGACGCCGACCGCAGACGCTCCTGGACGCAGGGCACGACCAGCCGGCCCGGCGGGACTCAGCCTCCGTGCACGGGCTCTGTGGGTCCGACGAGCCGGCACGGCGGGACTCATGGTCCAGGTGCGGGCCACGGGGCTCGAACAGCCGGCCCGGCGGGACTCAGCCTGCGGGAGCGGTCCACGGTGTTCAACCAGTCGGCCAGGCGGGAAACAGCCTCAGGACGCTGGGCTGCAGGGCTCAAACAGTCAGCTCGGCGGTACTCAGCCTGCGGACGCTGGGCAGCGGGGGTCGACCAGCTTGCCCGGCGGGACTGAGCCTCCGAGAACGGTGCTTCACAAGCCTGCCCGGCGGGACTGAGCCCCCTGGCGCGGCCCGCGGGGGTCGACCAGCCGGCCCGTCGGTACACATCGTCCAGGAGAGGGCCACGGTGCTCGACCAGCCGGGCCGGCGTGACTTAGCCTCCGTGCACGGTGTCTGTGGGTTCGACCAGACAGCCCAGCGAAACTCCTCGTCCCCGCGCGGGCCGCCGTGCTCGACCAGCCCGGCCAGGGGGACTCAGCCTCCGTGCGCGGGCCGCCGGTGTAGACCAGCCGGCACGGCGGGACTCAGCCTCTGGGCACAGTGCAGCGTGGTTGGATTAGCCGTGCAGGTGGGACTCAGCCTCAGGTCCGGGCCGCGGGGGTCGACCAGCCGGCCCGTCGGTACACATCGTCCAGGAGAGGGCCACGGTGCTCGACCAGCCGGGCCGGCGTGACTTAGCCTCCGTGCACGGTGTCTGTGGGTTCGACCAGACAGCCTGGCGGAACTCCTCGTCCCCACGCGGGCCGCGGAGCTCGACCAGCCCGGCCAGGGGGACTCAGCCTCCGTGCGCGGGCCGCCGGTGTAGAGCAGCCGGCACGGCGGGACTCAGCCTCCGGGCGCTGGGCAGCGTGGTTGGATTAGCCGTGCAGGTGGGACTCAGCCTCAGGTCCGGGCCGCGGGGGTCGACCAGTCTGCCCAGCGGGACTGAGCGTCCTGGCACGGCCCGCGGGGGTCGACCAGCCAGCCCTGCGGTAGGTACTCCTCGTCCGATCGCGGGCCACGTAGTTCGACCAGGCGGCCTGGCGGGACTGAGCCTCCGAGCAAGGTGCTCCACGAGCCTGCCCGGCGGGACTGAGCCTCCGGTCGCGGCCCGCGGGGATTGACAAGCCGGCCCGGCGCGACTCAGCCTACGGGCGCGGGGCACCACCAGCCTGCCCGCCCGGACTGACCCTCCGTGGGGTCGGGCTGCGGGGGTCGACCATCTGGCCCGGTGGGACTTAAGAGCGAGGCGTTCCCGCACCTCGGCGTGGGTCTAGACTGGGGCGCGGGTCCCGTGCCATCCCAGCGGCGCTTGCCGCCCCTTCCCGACGCCTCGTGGGTTGCGTTCTGTAGGCGGCGGCGGCGGCTTCGAGGGTATCGGACTGGAGACGTTCGTGGGGGTGGAAGCTCGCTCTGGTCCGGTCGCGCCCGCCCTCCCTCCCGCCGGCGACTCCAGGCAAATTCTGTCGCGTGCCAGGCACCCGGCCGTCGCGGCCCGAGAGCCCAAGGTCTTCTTTCCCAGTCCCCCTACCGCTGCCGTGGTCGCGCCGTGGAGGCCGGGAGCTCCGAGGCGGACGTGGTGTGCCGGGCCCGGATCCGCGCTCCGGCCGGGCGGCGGGTCTCCCTGGCCTCCCGGAGATCCGGCTCCGTCCCGCTGAAGCTGGCGACGGTTGTCGGGCGCCACCTGGCGGCCGTTTGTATATCGTTCGTCCCTTCCGGAGCCACGAGGGACGCGATTTGGCCACGTCGCAGGTGCTGGACTTCCAGCAGGCCGGCGGTGCTTGCGGGATCGTGCCGGCGGCTCCGGCGGGTCGGTGCCAGGCCTCTGGGACCTAGGTTGCACCTGCAGGACTCCTAAGGCGGTAAGGCCGCCCGCACGGGTCGACCAGCCGCCCCGGCGCCACTAGGCCTCCGGGCGCAGGGCTCCACCAGCCTGCCCGGCGGCACTCAGCCGCCGTGCACGAGGTCTGTGGGTTCGACCAGCCTGCCCCACGCGACAGACTGCGGGAGCGGTCCACGGAGGTCGACCAGCCGGCCAGGCGGGAAACAGCCTCCAGACGCTGGGCTGCGGGGCTCAGTCAGCTAGAGGGTACTCAGCGTGCGTGTACTAGGCTGCGTTGGTCGACCTGCCGCCCTGGCGGGACTGAGCCTCCGTGCAAAAGGTCTGTGGGTTCGACCAGCCAGCCCGGCGGGACTCATCGTCCCCGCGCGGGCCACGGTGCTCGACCAGCCCGGCCAGGGGGACTCAGCCTCCGTGCACGGTGTCTGTGGGTTCGACCAGACAGCCTGGCGGAACTCCTCGTCCCCGCGCGGGCCGCGGTGCTCGACCAGCCCGGCCAGGGGGACTCAGCCTCCGTGCGCGGGCCGCCGGTGTAGACCAGCCGGCACGGCGGGACTCAGCCTCCGGGCGCTGGGCAGCGTGGTTGGATTAGCCGTGCAGGTGGGACTCAGCCTCAGGTCCGGGCCGCGGGGGTCGACCAGCCGCCCCGGCGCGACTAGGCCTCCGGGCGCAGGGCTCCACCAGCCTGCCCGGCGGCACTCAGCCGCCGTGCACGAGGTCTGTGGGTTCGACCAGCCTGCCCCACGCGACAGACTGCGGGAGCGGTCCACGGAAGTCGACCAGCCGGCCAGGCGGGAAACAGCCTCCGGACGCTGGGCTGCGGGGCTCAGTCAGCTAGAGGGTACTCAGCCTGCGGGCGCTAGGCTGCGGGGGTAGACCAGCCTGCCCAGCGGGACTGAGCGTCCTGGCAAGGCCCGCGCGGTTAGAACAGCCAGCCCAGCGGGACTCATCGTCCCCGCGCGGGCCACGGTGCTCGACCAGCCCGGCCAGGGGGACTCAGCCTCCGTGCACGGGCCGCCGGTGTAGACCAGCCGGCACGGCGGGACTCAGCCTCTGGGCACAGTGCAGCGTGGTTGGATTACCCGTGCAGGTGGGACTCAGCCTCATGTCCGGGACGCGGGGGTCGACCAGCCGGCCCGGCGGGACTGAGCCTCCGAGAACGGTGCTCCACAAGCCTCCCCGGCTGGACTGAGCCTCCTGGCGCGGACCGCGGGGGTCGACCAGCCGGCCCGTCGGTACACATCGTCCAGGAGAGGGCCACGGTGCTCGACCAGCCGGGCCGGCGTGACTTAGCCTCCGTGCACGGTGTCTGTGGGTTCGACCAGACAGCCTGGCGGAACTCATCGTCCCCACGCGGGCCACGGGGCTCGAACAGCCGGCCCGGCGGGACTCAGCCTGCGGGAGCGGTCCACGGTGTTCAACCAGCCGGCCAGGCCGGAAACAGCCTCCGGACGCTGGGCTGCGGGGCTCAGTCAGCTAGAGGGTACTCAGCCTGCGGGCGCTAGGCTGCGGGGGTCGACCAGCCTGCCCAGCGGGACTGAGCGTCCTGGCAAGGCCCGCGCGGTTAGAACAGCCAGCCCAGCGGGACTCATCGTCCCCGTGCGGGCCACGGTGCTCGACCAGCCCGGCCAGGGGGACTCAGCCTCCGTGCACGGGCCGCCGGTGTAGACCAGCCGGCACGGCGGGACTCAGCCTCTGGGCACAGTGCAGCGTGGTTGGATTAGCCGTGCAGGTGGGACTCAGCCTCAGGTCCGGGCCGCGGGGGTCGACCAGCCTGCCCAGCGGGACTGAGCGTCCTGGCACAGCCCGCGGGGGTCGACCAGCCAGCCCTGCGGTAGGTACTCCTCGTCCGATCGCGGGCCACGTAGTTCAACCAGGCGGCCTGGCGGGACTGAGCCTCCGAGCAAGGTGCTCCACGAGCTTGCCCGGCGGGACTGAGCCTCCGGTCGCGGCCCGCGGGGGTCGACCAGCAGGCCCGGCGCGACTCAGCCTACGGGCGCGGGGCACCACCAGCCTGCCCGCCCGGACTGACCCTCCGTGCGGTGGGGCTGCGGGGGTCGACCATCTGGCCCGGTGGGACTTAATAGCGAGGCGTTCCCGCACCTCGGCGTGGGTCTAGACTGGGGCGCGGGTCCCGTGCCATCCCCGCGGCGCTTGCCGCCCCTTCCCGACGCCTCGTGGGTTGCGTTCTGTAGGCGGCGGCGGCGGCTTCGAGGGTATCGGGCTGGAGACGTTCGTGGGGGTGGAAGCTCGCTCTGGTCCGGTCGCGCCCGCCCTCCCTCCCGCCGGCGACTCCAGGCAAATTCTGTCGCGTGCCAGGCACCCGGCCGTCGCGGCCCGAGAGCCCAAGGTCTTCTTTCCCAGTCCCCCTACCGCTGCCGTGGTCGCGCCGTGGAGGCCGGGAGCTCCGAGGCGGACGTGGTGTGCCGGGCCCGGATCCGCGCTCCGGCCGGGCGGCGGGTCTCCCTGGCCTCCCGGAGATCCGGCTCCGTCCCGCTGAAGCTGGCGACGGTTGTCGGGCGCCACCTGGCGGCCGTTTGTATATCGTTCGTCCCTTCCGGAGCCACGAGGGACGCGATTTGGCCACGTCGCAGGTGCTGGACTTCCAGCAGGCCGGCGGTGCTTGCGGGATCGTGCCGGCGGCTCCGGCGGGTCGGCGCCAGGCCTCTGGGACCTAGGTTGCACCTGCAGGACTCCTAAGGCGGTATGGCCGCCCGCACGGGTCGACCAGCACGCACGGGCGTCCGCGGTGACGGACGGACCGAACGAACGACGGCCTTGGTCGGTCGTGGGGTAACGCCTGAGGTGGTTGGCACGTGGCCGTTCCGGAGCTGCCGACCGAGGCGGGCCGTGTCGGGCGATGGGACGACGATCCACGGACGCCGACCGCAGACGCTCCTGGACGCAGGGCACGACCAGCCGGCCCGGCGGGACTCAGCCTCCGTGCACGGGCTCTGTGGGTCCGACCAGCCGGCACGGCGGGACTCATGGTCCAGGCGCGGGCCACGGGGCTCGAACAGCCGGCCCGGCGGGACTCAGCCTGCGGGAGCGGTCCACGGTGTTCAACCAGTCGGCCAGGCGGGAAACAGCCTCAGGACGCTGGGCTGCGGGGCTCAAACAGTCAGCTCGGCGGTACTCAGCCTGCGGGCGCTGGGCAGCGGGGGTCGACCAGCTTGCCCGGCGGGACTGAGCCTCCGAGAACGGTGCTTCACAAGCCTGCCCGGCGGGACTGAGCCCCCTGGCGCGGCCCGCGGGGGTCGACCAGCCGGCCCGTCGGTACACATCGTCCAGGAGAGGGCCACGGTGCTCGACCAGCCGGGCCGGCGTGACTTAGCCTCCGTGCACGGTGTCTGTGGGTTCGACCAGACAGCCTGGCGGAACTCCTCGTCCCCGCGCGGGCCGCGGTGCTCGACCAGCCCGGCCAGGGGGACTCAGCCTCCGTGCGCGGGCCGCCGGTGTAGACCAGCCGGCACGGCGGGACTCAGCCTCCGGGCGCTGGGCAGCGTGGTTGGATTAGCCGTGCAGGTGGGACTCAGCCTCAGGTCCGGGCCGCGGGGGTCGACCAGCCTGCCCAGCGGGACTGAGCGTCCTGGCACGGCCCGCGGGGGTCGACCAGCCAGCCCTGCGGTAGGTACTCCTCGTCCGATCGCGGGCCACATAGTTCGACCAGGCGGACTGGCGGGACTGAGCCTCCGAGCAAGGTGCTCCACGAGCCTGCCCGGCGGGACTGAGCCTCCGGTCGCGGCCCGCGGGGGTCGACCAGCCGGCCCGGCGCGACTCAGCCTACGGGCGCGGGGCACCACCAGTCTGCCCGCCCGGACTGACCCTCCGTGCCGTGGGGCTGCGGGGGTCGACCATCTGGCCCGGTGGGACTTAAGAGCGAGGCGTTCCCGCACCTCGGCGTGGGTCTAGACTGGGGCGCGGGTCCCGTGCCATCGCCGCGGCGCTTGCCGCCCCTTCCCGACGCCTCGTGGGTTGCGTTCTGTAGGCGGCGGCGGCGGCTTCGAGGGTATCGGGCTGGAGACGTTCGTGGGGGTGGAAGCTCGCTCTGGTCCGGTCGCGCCCGCCCTCCCTCCCGCCGGCGACTCCAGGCAAATTCTGTCGCGTGCCAGGCACCCGGCCGTCGCGGCCCGAGAGCCCAAGGTCTTCTTTCCCAGTCCCCCTACCGCTGCCGTGGTCGCGCCGTGGAGGCCGGGAGCTCCGAGGCGGACGTGGTGTGCCGGGCCCGGATCCGCGCTCCGGCCGGGCGGCGGGTCTCCCTGGCCTCCCGGAGATCCGGCTCCGTCCCGCTGAAGCTGGCGACGGTTGTCGGGCGCCACCTGGCGGCCGTTTGTATATCGTTCGTCCCTTCCGGAGCCACGAGGGACGCGATTTGGCCACGTCGCAGGTGCTGGACTTCCAGCAGGCCGGCGGTGCTTGCGGGATCGTGCCGGCGGCTCCGGCGGGTCGGTGCCAGGCCTCTGGGACCTAGGTTGCACCTGCAGGACTCCTAAGGCGGTATGGCCGCCCGCACGGGTCGACCAGCACGCACGGGCGTCCGCGGTGACGGACGGACCGAACGAACGACGGCCTTGGTCGGTCGTGGGGTAACGCCTGAGGTGGTTGGCACGTGGCCGTTCCGGAGCTGCCGACCGAGGCGGGCCGTGTCGGGCGATGGGACGACGATCCACGGACGCCGACCGCAGACGCTCCTGGACGCAGGGCACGACCAGCCGGCCCGGCGGGACTCAGCCTCCGTGCACGGGCTCTGTGGGTCCGACCAGCCGGCACGGCGGGACTCATGGTCCAGGCGCGGGCCACGGGGCTCGAACAGCCGGCCCGGCGGGACTCAGCCTGCGGGAGCGGTCCACGGTGTTCAACCAGTCGGCCAGGCGGGAAACAGCCTCAGGACGCTGGGCTGCGGGGCTCAAACAGTCAGCTCGGCGGTACTCAGCCTGCGGGCGCTGGGCAGCGGGGGTCGACCAGCTTGCCCTGCGGGACTGAGCCTCCGAGAACGGTGCTTCACAAGCCTGCCCGGCGGGACTGAGCCCCCTGGCGCGGCCCGCGGGGGTCGACCAGCCGGCCCGTCGGTACACATCGTCCAGGAGAGGGCCACGGTGCTCGACCAGCCGGGCCGGCGTGACTTAGCCTCCGTGCACGGTGTCTGTGGGTTCGACCAGACAGCCTGGCGGAACTCCTCGTCCCCGCGCGGGCCGCGGTGCTCGACCAGCCCGGCCAGGGGGACTCAGCCTCCGTGCGCGGGCCGCCGGTGTAGACCAGCCGGCACGGCGGGACTCAGCCTCCGGGCGCTGGGCAGCGTGGTTGGATTAGCCGTGCAGGTGGGACTCAGCCTCAGGTCCGGGCCGCGGGGGTCGACCAGCCGCCCCGGCGCGACTAGGCCTCCGGGCGCAGGGCTCCACCAGCCTGCCCGGCGGGACTCAGCCGCCGTGCACGAGGTCTGTGGGTTCGACCAGCCTGCCCCACGCGACAGACTGCGGGAGCGGTCCACGGAGGTTGACCAGCCGGCCAGGCGGGAAACAGCCTCCAGACGCTGGGCTGCGGGGCTCAGTCAGCTAGAGGGTACTCAGCGTGCGTGTACTAGGCTGCGTTGGTCGACCTGCCGCCCTGGCGGGACTGAGCCTCCGTGCAAAAGGTCTGTGGGTTCGACCAGCCAGCCCGGCGGGACTCATCGTCCCCGCGCGGGCCACGGTGCTCGACCAGCCCGGCCAGGGGGACTCAGCCTCCGTGCACGGTGTCTGTGGGTTCGACCAGAGAGCCTGGCGGAACTCCTCGTCCCTGCGCGGGCCGCTGTGCTCGACCAGTCCGGCCAGGGGGACTCAGCCTCCGTGCGCGGGCCACCCGTGTAGACCAGCCGGCACGGTGGGACTCAGCCTCCGGGCGCTGGGCAGCGTGGTTGGATTAGCCGTGCAGGTGGGACTCAGCCTCAGGTCCGGGCCAGGGGGGTCGACCAGCCGCCCCGGCGCGACTAGGCCTCCGGGCGCAGGGCTCCACCAGCCTGCCCGGCGGCACTCAGCCGCCGTGCACGAGGTCTGTGGGTTCGACCAGCCTGCCCCACGCGACAGACTGCGGGAGCGGTCCACGGAGGTCGACCAGCCGGCCAGGCGGGAAACAGCCTCCGGACGCTGGGCTGCGGGGCTCAGTCAGCTAGAGGGTACTCAGCCTGCGGGCGCTAGGCTGCGGGGGTAGACCAGCCTGCCCAGCGGGACTGAGCGTCCTGGCAAGGCCCGCGCGGTTAGAACAGCCAGCCCAGCGGGACTCATCGTCCCCGCGCGGGCCACGGTGCTCGACCAGCCCGGCCCGGGGGACTCAGCCTCCGTGCACGGGCCGCCGGTGTAGACCAGCCGGCACGGCGGGACTCAGCCTCTGGGCACAGTGCAGCGTGGTTGGATTACCCGTGCAGGTGGGACTCAGCCTCATGTCCGGGACGCGGGGGTCGACCAGCCGGCCCGGCGGGACTGAGCCTCCGAGAACGGTGCTCCACAAGCCTCCCCGGCTGGACTGAGCCTCCTGGCGCGGACCGCGGGGGTCGACCAGCCGGCCCGTCGGTACACATCGTCCAGGAGAGGGCCACGGTGCTCGACCAGCCGGGCCGGCGTGACTTAGCCTCCGTGCACGGTGTCTGTGGGTTCGACCAGACAGCCTGGCAGAACTCATCGTCCCCACGCGGGCCGCGGAGCTCGACCAGTCCGGCCAGGGGGACTCAGCCTCCGTGCGCGGGCCGCCGGTGTAGACCAGCCGGCACGGCGGGACTCAGCCTCCGGGCGCTGGGCAGCGTGGTTGGATTAGCCGTGCAGGTGGGACTCAGCCTCAGGTCCGGGCCGCGGGGGTCGACCAGCCTGCCCAGCGGGACTGAGCGTCCTGGCACGGCCGGCGGGGGTCGACCAGCCAGCCGTGCGGTAGGTACTCCTCGTCCGATCGCGGGCCACGTAGTTCGACCAGGCGGCCTGGCGGGACTGAGCCTCCGAGCAAGGTGCTCCACGAGCCTGCCCGGCGGGACTGAGCCTCCGGTCGCGGCCCGCGGGGGTCGACCAGCCGGCCCGGAGCGACTCAGCCTACGGGCGCGGGGCACCACCAGCCTGCACGCCCGGACTGACCCTCCGTGGGGTGGGGCTGCGGGGGTCGACCATCTGGCCCGGTGGGACTTAAGAGCGAGGCGTTCCCGCACCTCGGCGTGGGTCTAGACTGGGGCGCGGGTCCCGTGCCATCGCTGCGGCGCTTGCCGCCCCTTCCCGACGCCTCGTGGGTTGCGTTCTGTAGGCGGCGGCGGCGGCTTCGAGGGTATCGGGCTGGAGACGTTCGTGGGGGTGGAAGCTCGCTATGGTCCGGTCGCGCCCGCCCTCCCTCCCGCCGGCGACTCCAGGCAAATTCTGTCGCGTGCCAGGCACCCGGCCGTCGCGGCCCGAGAGCCCAAGGTCTTCTTTCCCAGTCCCCCTACCGCTGCCGTGGTCGCGCCGTGGAGGCCGGGAGCTCCGAGGCGGACGTGGTGTGCCGGGCCCGGATCCGCGCTCCGGCCGGGCGGCGGGTCTCCCTGGCCTCCCGGAGATCCGGCTCCGTCCCGCTGAAGCTGGCGACGGTTGTCGGGCGCCACCTGGCGGCCGTTTGTATATCGTTCGTCCCTTCCGGAGCCACGAGGGACGCGATTTGGCCACATCGCAGGTGCTGGACTTCCAGCAGGCCGGCGGTGCTTGCGGGATCGTGCCGGCGGCTCCGGCGGGTCGGTGCCAGGCCTCTGGGACCTAGGTTGCACCTGCAGGACTCCTAAGGCGGTATGGCCGCCCGCACGGGTCGACCAGCACGCACGGGCGTCCGCGGTGACGGACGGACCGAACGAACGACGGCCTTGGTCGGTCGTGGGGTAACGCCTGAGGTGGTTGGCACGTGGCCGTTCCGGAGCTGCCGACCGAGGCGGGCCGTGTCGGGCGATGGGACGACGATCCACGGACGCCGACCGCAGACGCTCCTGGACGCAGGGCACGACCAGCCGGCCCGGCGGGACTCAGCCTACGTGCACGGGCTCTGTGTGTCCGACCAGCCGGCACGGCGGGACTCATGGTCCAGGCGCGGGCCACGGGGCTCGAACAGCCGGCCCGGCGGGACTCAGCCTGCGGGAGCGGTCCACGGTGTTCAACCAGTCGGCCAGGCGGGAAACAGCCTCAGGACGCTGGGCTGCGGGGCTCAAACAGTCAGCTCGGCGGTACTCAGCCTGCGGGCGCTGGGCAGCGGGGGTCGACCAGCTTGCCCGGCGGGACTGAGCCTCCGAGAACGGTGCTTCACAAGCCTGCCCGGCGGGACTGAGCCCGCTGGCGCGGCCCGCGGGGGTCGACCAGCCGGCCCGTCGGTACACATCGTCCAGGAGAGGGCCACGGTGCTCGACCAGCCGGGCCGGCGTGACTTAGCCTCCGTGCACGGTGTCTGTGGGTTCGACCAGACAGCCTGGCGGAACTCCTCGTCCCCGCGCGGGCCGCGGTGCTCGACCAGCCCGGCCAGGGGGACTCAGCCTCCGTGCGCGGGCCGCCGGTGTAGACCAGCCGGCACGGCGGGACTCAGCCTCCGGGCGCTGGGCAGCGTGGTTGGATTAGCCGTGCAGGTGGGACTCAGCCTCAGGTCCGGGCCGCGGGGGTCGACCAGCCTGCCCAGCGGGACTGAGCGTCCTGGCACGGCCGGCGGGGGTCGACCAGCCAGCCGTGCGGTAGGTACTCCTCGTCCGATCGCGGGCCACGTAGTTCGACCAGGCGGCCTGGCGGGACTGAGCCTCCGAGCAAGGTGCTCCACGAGCCTGCCCGGCGGGACTGAGCCTCCGGTCGCGGCCCGCGGGGGTCGACCAGCCGGCCCGGAGCGACTCAGCCTACGGGCGCGGGGCACCACCAGCCTGCCCGCCCGGACTGACCCTCCGTGGGGTGGGGCTGCGGGGGTCGACCATCTGGCCCGGTGGGACTTAAGAGCGAGGCGTTCCCGCACCTCGGCGTGGGTCTAGACTGGGGCGCGGGTCCCGTGCCATCGCTGCGGCGCTTGCCGCCCCTTCCCGACGCCTCGTGGGTTGCGTTCTGTAGGCGGCGGCGGCGGCTTCGAGGGTATCGGGCTGGAGACGTTCGTGGGGGTGGAAGCTCGCTATGGTCCGGTCGCGCCCGCCCTCCCTCCCGCCGGCGACTCCAGGCAAATTCTGTCGCGTGCCAGGCACCCGGCCGTCGCGGCCCGAGAGCCCAAGGTCTTCTTTCCCAGTCCCCCTACCGCTGCCGTGGTCGCGCCGTGGAGGCCGGGAGCTCCGAGGCGGACGTGGTGTGCCGGGCCCGGATCCGCGCTCCGGCCGGGCGGCGGGTCTCCCTGGCCTCCCGGAGATCCGGCTCCGTCCCGCTGAAGCTGGCGACGGTTGTCGGGCGCCACCTGGCGGCCGTTTGTATATCGTTCGTCCCTTCCGGAGCCACGAGGGACGCGATTTGGCCACGTCGCAGGTGCTGGACTTCCAGCAGGCCGGCGGTGCTTGCGGGATCGTGCCGGCGGCTCCGGCGGGTCGGTGCCAGGCCTCTGGGACCTAGGTTGCACCTGCAGGACTCCTAAGGCGGTATGGCCGCCCGCACGGGTCGACCAGCACGCACGGGCGTCCGCGGTGACGGACGGACCGAACGAACGACGGCCTTGGTCGGTCGTGGGGTAACGCCTGAGGTGGTTGGCACGTGGCCGTTCCGGAGCTGCCGACCGAGGCGGGCCGTGTCGGGCGATGGGACGACGATCCACGGACGCCGACCGCAGACGCTCCTGGACGCAGGGCACGACCAGCCGGCCCGTCGGTACACATCGTCCAGGAGAGGGCCACGGTGCTCGACCAGCCGGGCCGGCGTGACTTAGCCTCCGTGCACGGTGTCTGTGGGTTCGACCAGACAGCCTGGCGGAACTCCTCGTCCCCGCGCGGGCCGCGGTGCTCGACCAGCCCGGCCAGGGGGACTCAGCCTCCGTGCGCGGGCCGCCGGTGTAGACCAGCCGGCACGGCGGGACTCAGCCTCCGGGCGCTGGGCAGCGTGGTTGGATTAGCCGTGCAGGTGGGACTCAGCCTCAGGTCCGGGCCAGGGGGGTCGACCAGCCGCCCCGGCGCGACTAGGCCTCCGGGCGCAGGGCTCCACCAGCCTGCCCGGCGGCACTCAGCCGCCGTGCACGAGGTCTGTGGGTTCGACCAGCCTGCCCCACGCGACAGACTGCGGGAGCGGTCCACGGAAGTCGACCAGCCGGCCAGGCGGGAAACAGCCTCCGGACGCTGGGCTGCGGGGCTCAGTCAGCTAGAGGGTACTCAGCGTGCGTGTACTAGGCTGCGTTGGTCGACCTGCCGCCCTGGCGGGACTGAGCCTCCGTGCAAAAGGTCTGTGGGTTCGACCAGCCAGCCCGGCGGGACTCATCGTCCCCGCGCGGGCCACGGTGCTCGACCAGCCCGGCCAGGGGGACTCAGCCTCCGTGCACGGTGTCTGTGGGTTCGACCAGACAGCCTGGCGGAACTCCTCGTCCCTGCGCGGGCCGCTGTGCTCGACCCGTCCGGCCAGGGGGACTCAGCCTCCGTGCGCGGGCCACCCGTGTAGACCAGCCGGCACGGTGGGACTCAGCCTCCGGGCGCTGGGCAGCGTGGTTGGATTAGCCGTGCAGGTGGGACTCAGCCTCAGGTCCGGGCCAGGGGGGTCGACCAGCCGCCCCGGCGCGACTAGGCCTCCGGGCGCAGGGCTCCACCAGCCTGCCCGGCGGCACTCAGCCGCCGTGCACGAGGTCTGTGGGTTCGACCAGCCTGCCCCACGCGACAGACTGCGGGAGCGGTCCACGGAAGTCGACCAGCCGGCCAGGCGGGAAACAGCCTCCGGACGCTGGGCTGCGGGGCTCAGTCAGCTAGAGGGTACTCAGCCTGCGGGCGCTAGGCTGCGGGGGTAGACCAGCCTGCCCAGCGGGACTGAGCGTCCTGGCAAGGCCCGCGCGGTTAGAACAGCCAGCCCAGCGGGACTCATCGTCCCCGCGCGGGCCACGGTGCTCGACCAGCCCGGCCAGGGGGACTCAGCCTCCGTGCACGGGCCGCCGGTGTAGACCAGCCGGCACGGCGGGACTCAGCCTCTGGGCACAGTGCAGCGTGGTTGGATTACCCGTGCAGGTGGGACTCAGCCTCATGTCCGGGACGCGGGGGTCGACCAGCCGGCCCGGCGGGACTGAGCCTCCGAGAACGGTGCTCCACAAGCCTCCCCGGCTGGACTGAGCCTCCTGGCGCGGACCGCGGGGGTCGACCAGCCGGCCCGTCGGTACACATCGTCCAGGAGAGGGCCACGGTGCTCGACCAGCCGGGCCGGCGTGACTTAGCCTCCGTGCACGGTGTCTGTGGGTTCGACCAGACAGCCTGGCGGAACTCATCGTCCCCACGCGGGCCACGGGGCTCGAACAGCCGGCCCGGCGGGACTCAGCCTGCGGGAGCGGTCCACGGTGTTCAACCAGCCGGCCAGGCCGGAAACAGCCTCCGGACGCTGGGCTGCGGGGCTCAGTCAGCTAGAGGGTACTCAGCCTGCGGGCGCTAGGCTGCGGGGGTCGACCAGCCTGCCCAGCGGGACTGAGCGTCCTGGCAAGGCCCGCGCGGTTAGAACAGCCAGCCCAGCGGGACTCATCGTCCCCGTGCGGGCCACGGTGCTCGACCAGCCCGGCCAGGGGGACTCAGCCTCCGTGCACGGGCCGCCGGTGTAGACCAGCCGGCACGGCGGGACTCAGCCTCTGGGCACAGTGCAGCGTGGTTGGATTAGCCGTGCAGGTGGGACTCAGCCTCAGGTCCGGGCCGCGGGGGTCGACCAGCCTGCCCAGCGGGACTGAGCGTCCTGGCACAGCCCGCGGGGGTCGACCAGCCAGCCCTGCGGTAGGTACTCCTCGTCCGATCGCGGGCCACGTAGTTCAACCAGGCGGCCTGGCGGGACTGAGCCTCCGAGCAAGGTGCTCCACGAGCCTGCCCGGCGGGACTGAGCCTCCGGTCGCGGCCCGCGGGGGTCGACCAGCCGGCCCGGCGCGACTCAGCCTACGGGCGCGGGGCACCACCAGCCTGCCCGCCCGGACTGACCCTCCGTGAAGTGGGGCTGCGGGGGTCGACCATCTGGCCCGGTGGGACTTAAGAGCGAGGCGTTCCCGCACCTCGGCGTGGGTCTAGACTGGGGCGCGGGTCCCGTGCCATCGCCGCGGCGCTTGCCGCCCCTTCCCGACGCCTCGTGGGTTGCGTTCTGTAGGCGGCGGCGGCGGCTTCGAGGGTATCGGGCTGGAGACGTTCGTGGGGGTGGAAGCTCGCTCTGGTCCGGTCGCGCCCGCCCTCCCTCCCGCCGGCGACTCCAGGCAAATTCTGTCGCGTGCCAGGCACCCGGCCGTCGCGGCCCGAGAGCCCAAGGTCTTCTTTCCCAGTCCCCCTACCGCTGCCGTGGTCGCGCCGTGGAGGCCGGGAGCTCCGAGGCGGACGTGGTGTGCCGGGCCCGGATCCGCGCTCCGGCCGGGCGGCGGGTCTCCCTGGCCTCCCGGAGATCCGGCTCCGTCCCGCTGAAGCTGGCGACGGTTGTCGGGCGCCACCTGGCGGCCGTTTGTATATCGTTCGTCCCTTCCGGAGCCACGAGGGACGCGATTTGGCCACGTCGCCGGTGCTGGACTTCCAGCAGGCCGGCGGTGCTTGCGGGATCGTGCCGGCGGCTCCGGCGGGTCGGTGCCAGGCCTCTGGGACCTAGGTTGCACCTGCAGGACTCCTAAGGCGGTATGGCCGCCCGCACGGGTCGACCAGCACGCACGGGCGTCCGCGGTGACGGACGGACCGAACGAACGACGGCCTTGGTCGGTCGTGGGGTAACGCCTGAGGTGGTTGGCACGTGGCCGTTCCGGAGCTGCCGACCGAGGCGGGCCGTGTCGGGCGATGGGACGACGATCCACGGACGCCGACCGCAGACGCTCCTGGACGCAGGGCACGACCAGCCGGCCCGGCGGGACTCAGCCTCCGTGCACGGGCTCTGTGGGTCCGACCAGCCGGCACGGCGGGACTCATGGTCCAGGCGCGGGCCACGGGGCTCAAACAGCCGGCCCGGCGGGACTCAGCCTGCGGGAGCGGTTCACGGTGTTCAACCAGTCGGCCAGGCGGGAAACAGCCTCAGGACGCTGGGCTGCGGGGCTCAAACAGTCAGCTCGGCGGTACTCAGCCTGCGGGCGCTGGGCAGCGGGGGTCGACCAGCTTGCCCGGCGGGACTGAGCCTCCGAGAACGGTGCTTCACAAGCCTGCCCGGCGGGACTGAGCCCCCTGGCGCGGCCCGCGGGGGTCGACCAGCCGGCCCGTCGGTACACATCGTCCAGGAGAGGGCCACGGTGCTCGACCAGCCGGGCCGGCGTGACTTAGCCTCCGTGCACGGTGTCTGTGGGTTCGACCAGACAGCCTGGCGGAACTCCTCGTCCCCGCGCGGGCCGCGGTGCTCGACCAGCCCGGCCAGGGGGACTCAGCCTCCGTGCGCGGGCCGCCGGTGTAGACCAGCCGGCACGGCGGGACTCAGCCTCCGGGCGCTGGGCAGCGTGGTTGGATTAGCCGTGCAGGTGGGACTCAGCCTCAGGTCCGGGCCGCGGGGGTCGACCAGCCTGCCCAGCGGGACTGAGCGTCCTGGCACAGCCCGCGGGGGTCGACCAGCCAGCCCTGCGGTAGGTACTCCTCGTCCGATCGCGGGCCACGTAGTTCGACCAGGCGGCCTGGCGGGACTGAGCCTCCGAGCAAGGTGCTCCACGAGCCTGCCCGGCGGGACTGAGCCTCCGGTCGCGGCCCGCGGGGGTCGACCAGCAGGCCCGGCGCGACTCAGCCTACAGGCGCGGGGCACCACCAGCCTGCCCGCCCGGACTGACCCTCCGTGGGGTGGGGCTGCGGGGGTCGACCATCTGGCCCGGTGGGACTTAAGAGCGAGGCGTTCCCGCACCTCGGCGTGGGTCTAGACTGGGGCGCGGGTCCCGTGCCATCCCCGCGGCGCTTGCCGCCCCTTCCCGACGCCTCGTGGGTTGCGTTCTGTAGGCGGCGGCGGCGGCTTCGAGGGTATCGGGCTGGAGACGTTCGTGGGGGTGGAAGCTCGCTCTGGTCCGGTCGCGCCCGCCCTCCCTCCCGCCGGCGACTCCAGGCAAATTCTGTCGCGTGCCAGGCACCCGGCCGTCGCGGCCCGAGAGCCCAAGGTCTTCTTTCCCAGTCCCCCTACCGCTGCCGTGGTCGCGCCGTGGAGGCCGGGAGCTCCGAGGCGGACGTGGTGTGCCGGGCCCGGATCCGCGCTCCGGCCGGGCGGCGGGTCTCCCTGGCCTCCCGGAGATCCGGCTCCGTCCCGCTGAAGCAGGCGACGGTTGTCGGGCGCCACCTGGCGGCCGTTTGTATATCGTTCGTCCCTTCCGGAGCCACGAGGGACGCGATTTGGCCACGTCGCAGGTGCTGGACTTCCAGCAGGCCGGCGGTGCTTGCGGGATCGTGCCGGCGGCTCCGGCGGGTCGGTGCCAGGCCTCTGGGACCTAGGTTGCACCTGCAGGACTCCTAAGGCGGTATGGCCGCCCGCACGGGTCGACCAGCACGCACGGGCGTCCGCGGTGACGGACGGACCGAACGAACGACGGCCTTGGTCGGTCGTGGGGTAACGCCTGAGGTGGTTGGCACGTGGCCGTTCCGGAGCTGCCGACCGAGGCGGGCCGTGTCGGGCGATGGGACGACGATCCACGGACGCCGACCGCAGACGCTCCTGGACGCAGGGCACGGCCAGCCGGCCCGGCGGGACTCAGCCTCCGTGCACGGGCTCTGTGGTTCCGACCAGCCGGCACGGCGGGACTCATGGTCCAGGCGCGGGCCACGGGGCTCGAACAGCCGGCCCGGCGGGACTCAGCCTGCGGGAGCGGTCCACGGTGTTCAACCAGTCGGCCAGGCGGGAAACAGCCTCAGGACGCTGGGCTGCGGGGCTCAAACAGTCAGCTCGGCGGTACTCAGCCTGCGGGCGCTGGGCAGCGGGGGTCGACCAGCTTGCCCGGCGGGACTGAGCCTCCGAGAACGGTGCTTCACAAGCCTGCCCGGCGGGACTGAGCCCCCTGGCGCGGCCCGCGGGGGTCGACCAGCCGGCCCGTCGGTACACATCGTCCAGGAGAGGGCCACGGTGCTCGACCAGCCGGGCCGGCGTGACTTAGCCTCCGTGCACGGTGTCTGTGGGTTCGACCAGACAGCCTGGCGGAACTCCTCGTCCCCGCGCGGGCCGCGGTGCTCGACCAGCCCGGCCAGGGGGACTCAGCCTCCGTGCGCGGGCCGCCGGTGTAGACCAGCCGGCACGGCGGGACTCAGCCTCCGGGCGCTGGGCAGCGTGGTTGGATTAGCCGTGCAGGTGGGACTCAGCCTCAGGTCCGGGCCGCGGGGGTCGACCAGCCTGCCCAGCGGGACTGAGCGTCCTGGCACGGCCCGCGGGGGTCGACCAGCCAGCCCTGCGGTAGGTACTCCTCGTCCGATCGCGGGCCACGTAGTTCGACCAGGCGGCCTGGCGGGACTGAGCCTCCGAGCAAGGTGCTCCACGAGCCTGCCCGGCGGGACTGAGCCTCCGGTCGCGGCCCGCGGGGGTCGACCAGCCGGCCCGGCGCGACTCAGCCTACGGGCGCGGGGCACCACCAGCCTGCCCGCCCGGACTGACCCTCCGTGCGGTGGGGCTGCGGGGGTCGACCATCTGGCCCGGTGGGACTTAAGAGCGAGGCGTTCCCGCACCTCGGCGTGGGTCTAGACTGGGGCGCGGGTCCCGTGCCATCGCCGCGGCGCTTGCCGCCCCTTCCCGACGCCTCGTGGGTTGCGTTCTGTAGGCGGCGGCGGCGGCTTCGAGGGTATCGGGCTGGAGACGTTCGTGGGGGTGGAAGCTCGCTCTGGTCCGGTCGCGCCCGCCCTCCCTTCCGCCGGCCACTCCAGGCAAATTCTGTCGCGTGCCAGGCACCCGGCCGTCGCGGCCCGAGAGCCCAAGGTCTTCTTTCCCAGTCCCCCTACCGCTGCCGTGGTCGCGCCGTGGAGGCCGGGAGCTCCGAGGCGGACGTGGTGTGCCGGGCCCGGATCCGCGCTCCGGCCGGGCGGCGGGTCTCCCTGGCCTCCCGGAGATCCGGCTCCGTCCCGCTGAAGCTGGCGACGGTTGTCGGGCGCCACCTGGCGGCCGTTTGTATATCGTTCGTCCCTTCCGGAGCCACGAGGGACGCGATTTGGCCACATCGCAGGTGCTGGACTTCCAGCAGGCCGGCGGTGCTTGCGGGATCGTGCCGGCGGCTCCGGCGGGTCGGTGCCAGGCCTCTGGGACCTAGGTTGCACCTGCAGGACTCCTAAGGCGGTATGGCCGCCCGCACGGGTCGACCAGCACGCACGGGCGTCCGCGGTGACGGACGGACCGAACGAACGACGGCCTTGGTCGGTCGTGGGGTAACGCCTGAGGTGGTTGGCACGTGGCCGTTCCGGAGCTGCCGACCGAGGCGGGCCGTGTCGGGCGATGGGACGACGATCCACGGACGCCGACCGCAGACGCTCCTGGACGCAGGGCACGACCAGCCGGCCCGGCGGGACTCAGCCTACGTGCACGGGCTCTGTGTGTCCGACCAGCCGGCACGGCGGGACTCATGGTCCAGGCGCGGGCCACGGGGCTCGAACAGCCGGCCCGGCGGGACTCAGCCTGCGGGAGCGGTCCACGGTGTTCAACCAGTCGGCCAGGCGGGAAACAGCCTCAGGACGCTGGGCTGCGGGGCTCAAACAGTCAGCTCGGCGGTACTCAGCCTGCGGGCGCTGGGCAGCGGGGGTCGACCAGCTTGCCCGGCGGGACTGAGCCTCCGAGAACGGTGCTTCACAAGCCTGCCCGGCGGGACTGAGCCCGCTGGCGCGGCCCGCGGGGGTCGACCAGCCGGCCCGTCGGTACACATCGTCCAGGAGAGGGCCACGGTGCTCGACCAGCCGGTCCGGCGTGACTTAGCCTCCGTGCACGGTGTCTGTGGGTTCGACCAGACAGCCTGGCGGAACTCCTCGTCCCCGCGCGGGCCGCGGTGCTCGACCAGCCCGGCCAGGGGGACTCAGCCTCCGTGCGCGGGCCGCCGGTGTAGACCAGCCGGCACGGCGGGACTCAGCCTCCGGGCGCTGGGCAGCGTGGTTGGATTAGCCGTGCAGGTGGGACTCAGCCTCAGGTCCGGGCCGCGGGGGTCGACCAGCCTGCCCAGCGGGACTGAGCGTCCTGGCACAGCCCGCGGGGGTCGACCAGCCAGCCCTGCGGTAGGTACTCCTCGTCCGATCGCGGGCCACGTAGTTCGACCAGGCGGCCTGGCGGGACTGAGCCTCCGAGCAAGGTGCTCCACGAGCCTGCCCGGCGGGACTGAGCCTCCGGTCGCGGCCCGCGGGGGTCGACCAGCAGGCCCGGCGCGACTCAGCCTACAGGCGCGGGGCACCACCAGCCTGCCCGCCCGGACTGACCCTCCGTGGGGTGGGGCTGCGGGGGTCGACCATCTGGCCCGGTGGGACTTAAGAGCGAGGCGTTCCCGCACCTCGGCGTGGGTCTAGACTGGGGCGCGGGTCCCGTGCCATCCCCGCGGCGCTTGCCGCCCCTTCCCGACGCCTCGTGGGTTGCGTTCTGTAGGCGGCGGCGGCGGCTTCGAGGGTATCGGGCTGGAGACGTTCGTGGGGGTGGAAGCTCGCTCTGGTCCGGTCGCGCCCGCCCTCCCTCCCGCCGGCGACTCCAGGCAAATTCTGTCGCGTGCCAGGCACCCGGCCGTCGCGGCCCGAGAGCCCAAGGTCTTCTTTCCCAGTCCCCCTACCGCTGCCGTGGTCGCGCCGTGGAGGCCGGGAGCTCCGAGGCGGACGTGGTGTGCCGGGCCCGGATCCGCGCTCCGGCCGGGCGGCGGGTCTCCCTGGCCTCCCGGAGATCCGGCTCCGTCCCGCTGAAGCAGGCGACGGTTGTCGGGCGCCACCTGGCGGCCGTTTGTATATCGTTCGTCCCTTCCGGAGCCACGAGGGACGCGATTTGGCCACGTCGCAGGTGCTGGACTTCCAGCAGGCCGGCGGTGCTTGCGGGATCGTGCCGGCGGCTCCGGCGGGTCGGTGCCAGGCCTCTGGGACCTAGGTTGCACCTGCAGGACTCCTAAGGCGGTATGGCCGCCCGCACGGGTCGACCAGCACGCACGGGCGTCCGCGGTGACGGACGGACCGAACGAACGACGGCCTTGGTCGGTCGTGGGGTAACGCCTGAGGTGGTTGGCACGTGGCCGTTCCGGAGCTGCCGACCGAGGCGGGCCGTGTCGGGCGATGGGACGACGATCCACGGACGCCGACCGCAGACGCTCCTGGACGCAGGGCACGGCCAGCCGGCCCGGCGGGACTCAGCCTCCGTGCACGGGCTCTGTGGTTCCGACCAGCCGGCACGGCGGGACTCATGGTCCAGGCGCGGGCCACGGGGCTCGAACAGCCGGCCCGGCGGGACTCAGCCTGCGGGAGCGGTCCACGGTGTTCAACCAGTCGGCCAGGCGGGAAACAGCCTCAGGACGCTGGGCTGCGGGGCTCAAACAGTCAGCTCGGCGGTACTCAGCCTGCGGGCGCTGGGCAGCGGGGGTCGACCAGCTTGCCCGGCGGGACTGAGCCTCCGAGAACGGTGCTTCACAAGCCTGCCCGGCGGGACTGAGCCCCCTGGCGCGGCCCGCGGGGGTCGACCAGCCGGCCCGTCGGTACACATCGTCCAGGAGAGGGCCACGGTGCTCGACCAGCCGGGCCGGCGTGACTTAGCCTCCGTGCACGGTGTCTGTGGGTTCGACCAGACAGCCTGGCGGAACTCCTCGTCCCCGCGCGGGCCGCGGTGCTCGACCAGCCCGGCCAGGGGGACTCAGCCTCCGTGCGCGGGCCGCCGGTGTAGACCAGCCGGCACGGCGGGACTCAGCCTCCGGGCGCTGGGCAGCGTGGTTGGATTAGCCGTGCAGGTGGGACTCAGCCTCACGTCCGGGCCGCGGGGGTCGACCAGCCGCCCCGGCGCGACTAGGCCTCCGGGCGCAGGGCTCCACCAGCCTGCCCCGCGGGACTCAGCCGCCGTGCACGAGGTCTGTGGGTTCGACCAGCCTGCCCCACGCGACAGACTGCGGGAGCGGTCCACGGAGGTCGACCAGCCGGCCAGGCGGGAAACAGCCTCCAGACGCTGGGCTGCGTGGCTCAGTCAGCTAGAGGGTACTCAGCGTGCGTGTACTAGGCTGCGTTGGTCGACCTGCCGCCCTGGCGGGACTGAGCCTCCGTGCAAAAGGTCTGTGGGTTCGACCAGCCAGCCCGGCGGGACTCATCGTCCCCGCGCGGGCCACGGTGCTCGACCAGCCCGGCCAGGGGGACTCAGCCTCCGTGCACGGTGTCTGTGGGTTCGACCAGACAGCCTGGCGGAACTCCTCGTCCCTGCGCGGGCTACCGTGCTCGACCAGTCCGGCCAGGGGGACTCAGCCTCCGTGCACGGGCCACCCCTGTAGACCAGCCGGCACGGTGGGACTCAGCCTCCGGGCGCTGGGCAGCGTGGTTGGATTAGCCGTGCAGGTGGGACTCAGCCTCAGGTCCGGGCCAGGGGGGTCGACCAGCCGCCCCGGCGCGACTAGGCCTCCGGGCGCAGGGCTCCACCAGCCTGCCAGGCGGGACTCAGCCGCCGTGCACGAGGTCTGTGGGTTCGACCAGCCTGCCCCACGCGACAGACTGCGGGAGCGGTCCACGGAGGTCGACCAGCCGGCCAGGCGGGAAACAGCCTCCGGACGCTGGGCTGCGGGGCTCAGTCAGCTAGAGGGTACTCAGCCTGCGGGCGCTAGGCTGCGGGGGTCGACCAGCCTGCCCAGCGGGACTGAGCGTCCTGGCAAGGCCCGCGCGGTTAGAACAGCCAGCCCAGCGGGACTCATCGTCCCCGCGCGGGCCACGGTGCTCGACCAGCCCGGCCAGGGGGACTCAGCCTCCGTGCACGGGCCGCCGGTGTAGACCAGCCGGCACGGCCGGACTCAGCCTCTGGGCACAGTGCAGCGTGGTTGGATTACCCGTGCAGGTGGGACTCAGCCTCAGGTCCGGGCCGCGGGGGTCGACCAGCCTGCCCAGCGGGACTGAGCGTCCTGGCACGGCCCGCGGGGGTCGACCAGCCAGCCCTGCGGTAGGTACTCCTCGTCCGATCGCGGGCCACGTAGTTCGACCAGGCGGCCTGGCGGGACTGAGCCTCCGAGCAAGGTGCTCCACGAGCCTGCCCGGCGGGACTGAGCCTCCGGTCGCGGCCCGCGGGGGTCGACCAGCAGGCCCGGCGCGACTCAGCCTACGGGTGCGGGGCACCACCAGCCTGCCCGCCCGGACTGACCCTCCGTGGGGTGGGGCTGCGGGGGTCGACCATCTGGCCCGGTGGGACTTAAGAGCGAGGCGTTCCCGCACCTCGGCGTGGGTCTAGACTGGGGCGCGGGTCCCGTGCCATCGACGCGGCGCTTGCCGCCCCTTCCCGACGCCTCGTGGGTTGCGTTCTGTAGGCGGCGGCGGCGGCTTCGAGGGTATCGGGCTGGAGACGTTCGTGGGGGTGGAAGCTCGCTCTGGTCCGGTCGCGCCCGCCCTCCCTCCCGCCGGCGACTCCAGGCAAATTCTGTCGCGTGCCAGGCACCCGGCCGTCGCGGCCCGAGAGCCCAAGGTCTTCTTTCCCAGTCCCCCTACCGCTGCCGTGGTAGCGCCGTAGAGGCCGGGAGCTCCGAGGCGGACGTGGTGTGCCGGGCCCGGATCCGCGCTCCGGCCGGGCGGCGGGTCACCCTGGCCTCCCGGAGATCCGGCTCCGTCCCGCTGAAGCTGGCGACGGTTGTCGGGCGCCACCTGGCGGCCGTTTGTATATCGTTCGTCCCTTCCGGAGCCACGAGGGACGCGATTTGGCCACGTCGCAGGTGCTGGACTTCCAGCAGGCCGGCGGTGCTTGCGGGATCGTGCCGGCGGCTCCGGCGGGTCGGTGCCAGGCCTCTGGGACCTAGGTTGCACCTGCAGGACTCCTAAGGCGGTATGGCCGCCCGCACGGGTCGACCAGCACGCACGGGCGTCCGCGGTGACGGACGGACCGAACGAACGACGGCCTTGGTCGGTCGTAGGGTAACGCCTGAGGTGGTTGGCACGTGGCCGTTCCGGAGCTGCCGACCGAGGCGGGCCGTGTCGGGTGATGGGACGACGATCCACGGACGCCGACCGCAGACGCTCCTGGACGCAGGGCACGACCAGCCGGCCCGGCGGGACTCAGCCGACGTGCACGGGCTCTGTGGGTCCGACCAGCCGGCACGGCGGGACTCATGGTCCAGGCGCGGGCCACGGAGCTCGAACAGCCGGCCCGGCGGGACTCAGCCTGCGGGAGCGGTCCACGGTGTTCAACCAGTCGGCCAGGCGGGAAACAGCCTCAGGACGCTGGGCTGCGGGGCTCAAACAGTCAGCTCGGCGGTACTCAGCCTGCGGGCGCTGGGCAGCGGGGGTCGACCAGCTTGCCCGGCGGGACTGAGCCTCCGAGAACGGTGCTTCACAAGCCTGCCCGGCGGGACTGAGCCCGCTGGCGCGGCCCGCTTGGGTCGACCAGCCGGCCCGTCGGTACACATCGTCCAGGAGAGGGCCACGGTGCTCGACCAGCGGGCCGGCGTGACTTAGCCTCCGTGCACGGTGTCTGTGGGTTCGACCAGACAGCCTGGCGGAACTCCTCGTCCCCTCACGGGCCGCGGTGCTCGACCAGCCCGGCCAGGGGGACTCAGCCTCCGTGCGCGGGCCGCCGGTGTAGACCAGCCGGCACGGCGGGACTAGGCCTCCGGGCGCAGGGCTCCACCAGCCTGCCCGGCGGGACTCAGCCGCCGTGCACGAGGTCTGTGGGTTCGACCAGCCTGCCCCACGCGACAGACTGTGGGAGCGGTCCACGGAGGTCGACCAGCCGGCCAGGCGGGAAACAGCCTCCGGACGCTGGGCTGCGGGGCTCATTCAGCTCTGGGGTGCACAGCCTGCTGGTGCTAGGCTGCGGTGGCCGACCAGACGGCCCGGTAAGACTGAACCTCCGTGCATGAAGTCTCTGGGTTTGACCAGCCTGCCCCGCGCGACAGACGGCGGGAGTGGTCCACGGAGTTCGACCAGGCGGCCAGTCGAGAAACAGCCTCCGGACGCTGTGCTGCGGCCCTCAGTCAGCTAGGGGGTACTCAGCCTGCGGGAGCTAAGCTGCGGGGGTCGACCAGCCTGCCCAGCGGGACTGAGCGTCCTGGCACGGCCCGCGGGGGTCGACCAGCCAGGCCTGCGGTACTCATCGCCCGAGCGCGGGCGAGGAAGTTCGAACATACTGCCCGGAGGGACAGACTGCGGGAGGGGGGGTCCACGGAGGTCGACCAGCCGTCCAGGCGGGAAAGAGCTTCTGGACGCTGGGCTGCGGGGCTCTGTCAGCTCGAGGGTACTCAGCCTGCGGGTGCTAGGCTGCGGTGGTCGACCTGCCCCCCTTGCGGGACTAAGCCTCCGTGCAAAAGGTCTGTGGGTTCGACCAGCCAGCCTGGCGGGACTCATCGTCCCCGCGCGGGCCGGAGGCTCGACCAGCCTGGCCAGGGGGACTCAGCCTCCGTGCGCGGGCCGCCGGTGAAGACCAGCCGGCACGGCGGGACTCAGCCTCCGGGCGCTGGGCAGCGTGGTTGGATTAGCCGTGCAGGTGGGACTCAGCCTCAGGCCCGGGACGCGGGGGTCGACCAGCCGGTCCGGCGGGACCAGGCCTCCTGGCGCAGGGCTCCACCAGCCTCTCCGGCGTGACTCAGCCACCGTGCACGAGGTCTGTGGGTTCGACCAGCCTGCTCTACGCGACATACTGCGGGAACGGTCCACGGAGGTCGACCAGCCGGCCAGGCGGGAAACAGCCTCAGCAAGCTGGGCTGCGGGGCTCAGTCAGCTAGGGGGTACTCAGCCTGTGGGCGCTAAGCTGCGGGGGTCGACCAGCCTGAGCGTCCTGGCACGGCCCGCAGGGGTCGACCAGCCTGCCCGGCGGGACTGAGCCTCCAAGCATGGGGCTACACCAGCATGCCCGGCAGTGAAGAGCCTCCTGGCTAAGGCCGCGGGGGTCGCCCAGGCGGCACAGGCGGGACTTAGCCTCCGAGAACGGTGCTACACAAGCCTCCCCGGCGGGACTGAGCCTCCTGGCGCGGCCCGCAGGGTCGACCAGCCGGCCCGTCGGTACACATCGTCCAGGAGAGGGCCACAGTGCTCGAACAGCCGGGCAGGCGTGACTTAGCCTCCGTGCACGGTGTCTGTGGGTTCGACCAGACAGCCTGGCGTGACTCATCGTCCGAGCGCGGGCCACGAAGTTCGAATATCCTGCCCGGCGGGACAGACTGCGGGAGCGGTCCACGGAGGTCGACCAGCCGGCCAGGCGGGAAACAGCCTAGGGACACTGGGCTGCGGGGCTCAGTCAGTTCTTGGGTACACAGCCTGCGGATGCTAGGCTGTGGTGGTCGACCAGACGGCCCGGCGAGACTGAGCCTCCGTGCACGGGCTCTGTGGGTTCGACCAGCCAGCATGGCGGGACTCAGCCTGCGGGAGCGGTCCAGGGTGTTCAACCAGCCGGCCAGGCGGGAAACAGCCTCGGGACGCTGGGCTGCGGGGCTCAAACAGTCAGCTCGGCGGTACTCAGCCTGCGGGCGCTGGGCTGCGGGGGTCGACCAGCTTGCCCGGCGGGACTGAGCCTCCGAGCATGGGGCTACACCAGCATGCCCGGCAGGGAAGAGCCTCCTGGCTAAGGCCGCGGGGGTCGCCCAGGCGGCACAGGCGGGACTTAGCCTCCGAGAACGGTGCTACACAAGCCTCCCCGGCGGGACTGAGCCTCCTGGCGCGCCCCGCGGGGGTCAACCAGCCGGCCCTGCGGGACTGAGCCTCCTGGCGCGGCCCGCAGTGGTCGACCAGCCGGCCCGTGGGTACACATCGTCCAGGAGAGGGCCACAGTGCTCGAACAGCCGGGGAGGCGTGACTTAGCCTCCGTGTACGGTGTCTGTGGGTTCGACCAGACAGCCTGGCGTGACTCATCGTCCGAGCGCGGGCCACGAAGTTCGAATATCCTCCCCGGCGGGACATACTGCGGGAGCGGTCCACGGAGGTCGACCAGCCGGCCAGGCGGGAAACAGCCTAGGGACACTGGGCTGCGGGGCTCAGTCAGTTCTTGGGTACACAGCCTGCGGATGCTAGGCTGTGGTGGTCGACCAGACGGCCCGGTGAGACTGAGCCTCCGTGCACGGGCTCTGTGGGTTCGACCAGCCAGCATGGCGGGACTCAGCCTGCGGGAGCGGTCCAGGGTGTTCAACCAGCCGGCCAGGCGGGAAACAGCCTCGGGACGCTGGGCTGCGGGGCTCAAACAGTCAGCTCGGCGGTACTCAGCCTGCGGGCGCTGGGCTGCGGGGGTCTACCAGCTTGCCCGGCGGGACTGAGCCTCCGAGCATGTGGCTACACCAGCATGCCCGGCAGGGAAGAGCCTCCTGGCTAAGGCCGCGGGGGTCGCCCAGGCGGCACAGGCGGGACTGAGCCTCCGAGAACGGTGCTCCGCAAGCCTTCCCGCGTGACTGAGCCTCCTGGCGCGGCCCGCGGTGGTCGACCAGCCGGCCCGTCGGTACACATCGTCCACGAGCGGGCCACGGTGCTCGACCAGCCGGGCCGGCGTGACAGCCTCCGTGCACGGTGTCTGTGGGTTCGACCAGCCAGCCCGGAGGGACTCATCGTCCGAGCGCGGGCCACGGAGTTCGACCAGGCGGCCCAGCGGGACTGAGCCTTCGAGCACGGTGGTCCACAAGCCTGCCCGGCGGGACTCAGCAGCCATGCACGAGGTCTGTGAGTTCGACCAGCCTGCCCAGCGGGACAGACTGCGGGAGCGGTCCACGGAGGTCGACCATCCGTCCAGGCCGGATACAGCTTCCGGACGCTGGGCTGCGGGGCTCTGTCAGCTCGTGGTACTCAGCCTGCGTGTGCTAGGGTGCGGTGGTCGACCAACCGGCCAGGCGGGACTCAGACTCCAGAAGCGGGCCCGTGGGGGTCGTCCAGCCTCGTCTGAGGAACTCAGCCTCTAGGTGCTGGACACAGGGGTCGACCAGCTGGTCCGGTGTGACAGCCTCTGGGCTAGTTGACTTGAAGGTCGACCAGTAGCCCCGGTGGGACTCAGCCTTTCAGCAAGGGACTGGGTCCTCGACAAGCCGGCCCGGTGAGACTCAGGCTACAGAAGCGGCCCCGCAGGGGTTGTCCAGCCTGCCCGGAGAACTCAGCCTATGGGTGCAGCAGCGCGGGGTTGACCAGCCGGCCCGGTGGGACTCAGCCTTTCGGCAAGGGGCTGGGGACTCGCCCGGCCGGCCCGTTGGGACTCATTCTCCAGAAGGGGGCTGTTGTGGTCGTCCAGCCTGCCCTGAGGAAATCAGCCACTAAGGCCCTGGACACAGGGTCGACCAGCTGGTCCGGTGTGACAGCCTCTGGGCTCGGTGACTTGAAGGTTGACCAGCAGCCCCGGTGGGACTCAGCCTTTCGGCAAGGGACTGGGGCCTCGACAAGCCGGCCTGGTGAGACTCAGTCTCCAGAAGCGGGGCTGTGGGGTCGTCCAGCCTGACCTGAGGAACTCAGCCACTAGGCGCTGGACTCAGGGGTCGACCAGCAGCCCCGGTGGGACTCAGCCTTTCGGCAAGGGGCTGGGGACTCGACAAGCCGGCCCGGCGAGACTCAGGCTCCAGAAGCGGGGCCGCAGGGGTTGTCCAGCCTGCCCGGAGAAACTCAGCCTATGGGTGCAGCAGCGCAGGGTCGACCAGCCGGCCCGGATGGAATCAGCCTCTGGGCTCGCGGCAGTGGTGGTCGACCAGCAGCCCCGGTGAGACTCAGCATTTGGGCAAGGGGCCAGGGCCTCCACTGGCCAGCACGGCGGGAGTCAGTCTCCAGAAGCGGGGCGGCGGGGGTCGACCAGCCTGCCCTGAGGAACTCAGCCACTGGGCGCTCGACACAGGGTCGACCAGCTGGTCCGGTGTGACAGCCTCTGGGTTCGGTGATTTGAAGGTCGACCAGCAGCCCCGGTGGGACTCAGCCTTTCGGCAAGGGGCTGGGGACTCGACTGGCCGGCCCGGAGGGACTCAGTCTCCCGAAGGGGGGCTGTGGTGGTCGTCCAGCCTGCCCTGAGGAAATCAGCCTTTGGGTGCAGGAGCGCGGGGTCGACCAGCCGGCCCGGATGCAATCAGCCTCTGGGCTTGCGGCCGTGTTGGTCGACCAGCAGCCTGGTGGGACTCAGCCTTTGCGCAAGGTGCCAGGGCCTCCACCGGCCAGCACGGCGGGAGTCAGTCTCCAGAAGCGGGGCTGTGGGGGTCGTCCAGCCGCCCTGAGGAACTCGGTCACTAAGGCGCTGGACACAGGGGTCGACTAGCTGGTCCGGTGTGACTGCCTCTGGTCTCGGTGACTCGGGGGTCAACCAGCAGCCCCAGTGGGACTCAGCCTCTGGGCAATTGGCCGGGACCTCGACCATCCGGCAAGGCGGGACTCAGTATCCAGACGCGGGCCCGCGGGGTTCGACCAGCCTGCCCAGGAGGACTCAGCCTCTGAGCGCGGTGCTGAGGACCCGGAGAAGACGGCCCATTGGAATTCAGCCTCTGGGCACGGGGCCGGGGTGGTCGACTAGCCGGCTCGGCGAGATTGAGCCTCTAGGCGTGGTGCCGAAGGCTTTGCCCAGCGGGCCCAGCGGTACTCAGCCTTTGGGTGCGGAGCAGCCGGGTCGACCAGCTGGCCTGGCTGGACAGCCTCTGAGCACGGTGCCGAGGACCCCGAGAAGAAGGCACAGTGGAATCAGCCTCCGGGCACGGGACCAGCCTCCCTGGAGGGACTCAGCCTATGGGTGCAGCAGCGCGGGGTCGACCAGCCGGCCTGGTGGGACTCAGCCTTTCGGCAAGGGGCCGGGGACTCGACCGGCCGGCCCGGCGGGACTCAGTCTCCAGAAGCGGGGCCGTGGGGGTCGTCCAGCCTGCCCTGAGGAACTCAGCCACTAGGCGCTGGACACAGGGGTCGACCAGCTGGTCCGGTGTGACAGCCTCTGGGCTCGGGGACTCGGGGATCGACCAGCAGCCCCAGTGGGACTCAGCCTTTGGGCAAGGGGCCAGGGCCTCAATCGGCTGGCCCGGCGGGAGTCAGTCTCCAGAAGCGGGGCTGTGGGGGTCGTCCAGCCTGCCCGGAGGAACTCATCCACTGAGTGCTCGACACAGGGGTCGACCAGCTGTTCCGGTGTGACAGCCTTTGGGCTCGGAGACTTGAAGGTCGACCAGCAGCCCTGGTGGGACTCAGCCTTTCGGCAAGGGGCTGGGGGCCTCGACCAGCTGACCCGGCTGGACTCAGGCTGCATACGCGTGGCGCCGGGGGTCGACCAGCCTGCCTGGAGGGACTCAGCCACTGTGCTCGGGGCAGAGGGAGTTGAGCAACAGCCACGGTGGGAGTCAGCCTTTGGGCACCCGGCCACGGGCCTCGACCAGGGCTAGGGTGAAGTTTAGGGTTAGGGTTAGGTATAGGGTTAGGGCTAGGGTTAGGGTTAGGTATAGGGTTAGGGCTAGGGTTAGGGTTAGGGTTAGTGGTAGGGTTAGGGTTAGAGTTAGGTTTAGGGATAGGTGTAGGGTTAGGGTTAGGGATAGCGTTAGGGTTAGGGGTAGGGTAAGGGTGATGGTTAGGGGTAGGGTTAGGGTGAGGGTTCAGGTTAGTGTTAGGGCTAGGTTTAGGTTTAGGGTTAGGATTAGTTATACGGTTACAGTTAGGGCTAGGGCTAGAGCTGGGGTTAGGGATAGGGGTAGTGCTAGGGCTAGTGTTAGGGTTAGGGTTAGAGTTAGGTTTAGGGCTAGGGTTAGGGTTAGGGATAGGTCAAGGGTTAGAGTTAGGGTTAGGGCTAGGGTTAGGGTTAGGTATATGTTTAGAATTAGGGCTAGGGTTAGGGTTAGGGATAAGTTTAGGGTTAGGATTAAGGCTAGGATTAGAGTTAGGGTTAGGGTTAGAATTAAGGTTATGGTTAGGATTAGTGGTAGGGTTAGGGTTAGGCATAGGGTTAGGGTTAGGGCTAGGGTTAGGTTTAGGGTTAGGTTTAGGGTTAGGTTTAGGTTTAGGGATAGGGTTCGGGTTAGAGCAAGGGTTAGGTATAGGTATACAGTTGGGGCTAGAGCTAGGGTTAGGGTCAAGGATACGTCTAGGGTTAGAGTTAGGGTTAGGGATAGGTTTAGTGTTAGGTTTAGGGTTAGCGATAGGGTTAGGGTTAGAGCTAGGGTTAGGGTTAGGGTTATGGTTAGAGATAGGTCTAGGGTTATCGTTAGGGATGGGTTAGTGCTAGGGTTAGGTTTAGGGTTAGGGCTATGTTTAGGGTTAGGTTTAGGGCTAGGATTAGGGTTAGGGATAGGGATAAGGTTAGGTTTAGGTTTAGGGATAGGGTTCAGGTTAGAGCTAAGGTTAGGTTTAGTATACAGTTAGGGCTATGGTTAGGGTTAGGGTTAAGGATATGGCTGGGGTTGGAGTTAGGGTTAGGCATAGGGTTAGGCTTTGCATTAAGCCTGGGATTAGAGTTGGGTTAGGGGTAGGCCTAAGTTTACAATTAAGGATAGGGTTGGGGTTAGGGTTAGGGTTAGGGTTAGGGTCAGGGCTAGGGTTAGGGTTATGGTTAGGGCTAGGTTTAGGGTTAGGGTTAGGGTTAGGGTTAGGGCTAGGGTTAGGGTTAGGGATATTGTTAGGGTTAGGGGTAGGGGTAGGGGTAGTGATAGTTTTAGCGTTCGGGTTAGGGCTAGGGTTAGTGTTAGGGATATGTCTATGGTTAGTGTTAGGTTTAGGGTTCGGATTAAGGCTAGGATTAGAGTTAGGGTTAGGGGTAGGTTTAGGTTTAGAATTAGGGTTAGGGATTGGGTTAGGAATAGGGTTAGGGTTAGGGATAGGTTTAGGTTTAAGGTTAGGGTTAAGGATAGGATTAGTGTTAGGGTTAGGGATATGGTTAGGGTTAGTGCTAGGACTAGGCATAGTGTTAGGGTTAGAGATAGTGTAGGGTGAGGGTTATGGTTAAGGATACGGCTAGGGTTAGAGTTAGGGTTATCGTTAGGGTTAGGGATAGGTTTAGTGTTAGCTTTAGGGTTAGGGATAGGGTTAGGGTTAGGGTTAAGGTTAGGTATAGGGTTAGGGCTAGGGTTAGGATTAGGGTTTAGGATATGGCTAGGGTTAGAGTTAGTGTTAGGGATAGGGTTATGCTTAGGATTAAGGGTGAGATTAGATTTGCGTTACGTGTAGGGTTACGTTTAGAATTAAGGACAGGGTTAGGGTTAGGGTTAGGGTTGAGGTTAGGGATATGGTTAAGGGTAGGATTAAGTCTAGGATTAGAGTTGGCTTAGTGGTTGGGTTAGGTTTAGAAGTAGGAATAGGTTTAGGCTTCAGGTTAGATTTCTCATTATGGTTAGGGTTAGGGTTAGAACTAGTGTTAGGGTTAGGTTTAGGGCTAGAGTTAGGGTTAGGGTTAGGGTTAGGGTTAGGGGTAGCGATAGGTTTAGGCTTAGGTTTAGGGCTAGGGCTAGGGTTAGAGATACGTCAATGGTTAGAGTTAAGTTTAGCGCTAGGGTTAGGGTTAGGTATATGTTTAGAATTAGAGCTAGGGTTAGGGTTAGGGTTAGGCATAAGGTCAGGATTAGGGTTAGGGATAGTGTTCGGGTTAGTATTAGGGTTAGGGATAAGTTTAGGGTTAGGATTAAGGCTAGGAGAAGTGTTAGGGTTTGGTTTCGAATTAGGGTTAGGGTTAGGGTTAGGGTTAGGGCTATGGTTAGGTTTAGGGACAGGGCTAGGGTTAGGGTTAGAGGTAGGGATAGGGATAGGGTTAGGGTTAGCATTAGGGCTAGGGATAGCGTTAGGTTTAGGGGTAGGGTTAGGGTTGGGGATAGGGTTAGGGCTAGGTTTAGGGTTAGTGTTAGGGAAAGGCTAGAGTTGGGTTTAGAGATATGGCTCGGGTTAGGGTTAAGTTTAGGGTTAGGGATAGTGGTATTGTTAGGGGTAGGATTAGGGTTAGGGTTAGAGCTAGGATTATGCTTAGGGTTAGGGATAGGTTTAGGCTAGGGTTAGAGTTAGGGTTAGGTTTTGTGGGTAGGGTTAGGGTTAGGATTAGGGATAGATTTAGGGTTTGGGTAGGGTTAGGGTCAGGGTCAGGGTTAGGGATACGGCTAGGTTTAGAGTTGGGTTTATGGATAGGTTTACGGTTAGGATTAAGGCTAGGGTTAGGGTATGTGTTAGGGCAAGTGTTAGGGTTAGGGTTAGGGATCAGGTTAGGATTAATGTTAGGGTTAGGGTTAAGGAAAGGGTTAGGGTTAAGGATATGGTTACAGTTAGGTTTAGGGTTAGGGTTAGGGCTAGGCTAGGGTTAAGTTTGGGTTAGGGCTAGGTTAGCTTTAGGGTTAGGCTTATGGCTCAGGTTAGGATGTGGAACAGGGCTAGGTTTAGGGTTTGTGTTAGGGATAGGGTTAAGCTTAGGGCTAAGGTTAAGCTTAGGGTTTGGGATAGGGTTAGTGATTGGGTTAAGGTTAGGGTTAGGTTTAGGGATAGGGTTAGGTTTAGGATTAAGTCTAGGATTAGATTTAGGGTTAGGGGTAGGGTTAGGTTCAGGGTTAGGGTTAGGTTAGGGCTAGGGTTATGTTAGGGTTATGGTTAGGGGTGGGGTTAGGGTTAGGGATAGGTTTAGGGTTTGGCATAGTGTTAGATTTAGGGTTAGGGCAAGTGTTAGGGTAGGGGTAGTGATAGTTTTAGGGTTATGGTTAGGGCTAAGGTTAGGGTTAGGTATACGTCTAGGGTCCGAGTTAGGTTTAGGGATAGGCTTAGGGTGCGGGTTAAGGCTAGGATTAGAGTTAGGGGTAGGGGTAGGGTTAGGTTTAGAATTAGGGTTAGGGGTAGCATCAGGAATAGGTTTAGGTTTAGGGCTTTGTTTAGGGTTAGGGTTAGGGCTAGGGTTAGGTTTAAGGTTAGGGTAAGGATAGGGTTAGGGTTAAGGTTATTGATACGGTTAGGGTTTGGGGTAGGGCTAGGAATAGGGTTAGGGTTAGATGTAAGGCTAGGGTTAGGTTTCGGGTTAGGTTTAGAGTTAGGGATAGGGTTAGTGTTAGGGTTTGTGTTAGGGCTGGGGTTAGGTTTAGGGTTATGTTTCATGTTAGGGATAGGGTTATGGTAGGGCTAGGGGTAGGGTAGGTTAGGGTTTTGGTTACGTTTACTATTATGGTTAGGGTTAGGGTTAGTGTTTAGGGTTAGGGCTAGTGTTAGTGTTTGGGATAGGTAAAGGTTCAGTGTTAGGGTTAGGGGTAGGGGTAGGGTTAGGGTTAGGGCTAGTCCTAGGGCTAGGGCTATGGTTAGGTGTAGGGCTAGGGTTAGGGTTAGGGTTAGGGTTAGGGTTAGGGTTTAGGCTAGGCCTAGGCCTAGGGCTATGGCTAGGGTTAGGGTTTGGGTTAGGATCAGGGTTAGGGCCAGGGCTAGGGCTTGGGCTATATCTAGGGCTTGGGCTAATGCTAGGGCTAGGGCTAGGGTTAGGGTTAGGCTTAGGGCTAGGCCTAGGGCTAAAGCTATGCTAGGGTTAGCGCTAGTGTTAGGGAAAGTGTTCAGGTTAAGGTTACGCGCAGTGTTAGGGTTATGGGTAGGGTTAGGGCTAGGGTTAATGTGAGGGCTAGGGTTAGGTGTAGGGTTAGGGATAAGGATAGGGTTAGGGTTAGCGTTAGGGCTAGGGTTAGGGTTAGGGTAAGGTGAAGTTAGGGGTAGGGTTAAGTTAAGGTTAGGGATAAGGATAGGGTTAGGGTTAGCGTTAGGGCTAGGGTTAGGGTTAGGGTAAGGTGAAGTTAGGGGTAGGGTTAAGTTAAGGTTAGGGATAAGGATAGGGTTAGGGTTAGGGCTAGGTTTAAGGTTAGGGCTAGGGTTAGGGTTAGGGTTAAGGCTAGGGTGAGTGTTAGGATTAGGGCTAGTGTTAGTGATAGGGATAGGGGTAGGGGTAGGGCTAGGGTCAGGGCCAGGTTTAGGTTTACGGTTAAGGTTAGGGCTAGGGTTAGGTTTAGGGTTAGGGATAGGGATAGGGTTAGGGATATGTTTAGGGTTAGGGCTAGGGTTAGGGTTAGAGCTAGGGCTAAGGTTAGGGCTAGGGTTAGGTTTAGGTTTAGGTATAAGGATAGGGTTAGAGTAATGGGTAGGGTTAACGTTCGAATCAGGGTTAGCACTAGGGCTAGAGCTAGGTTACCGCTAGGAGTAGAGGAAAGTGTTTCATAGAAGAATAGTGCGTTTCATAGTGGCCATCTGCTGTCCTTCTGTTGAGTCCTTTGATGACAGGAAAGTGATTCAGTAGCGCCTTGCACTCAAACTGACAACGAAAATGATAACACAGAAGAGTAGTTGATCATAAGTTGTGAAGAAAGTATGTAATATGGTACAAGGCACTCATCTCAAATTCAACTGATGTGAGCACATTGATGTAGGGCTCTGCTCATGCAGATTCAGTGTGCTTAAAGCCACTTCTAAGGAACTTGTTAATTCCCGACTGATTTGGAAGCTTTCAAACAATTCATTACTGTGCTGTCAGAGAGAAATTCACTCAAATAGAGTCAGGGGACTGCTGGCTGCACATGCATTTCTATGGGGAAAACACCGTATGGTCAAAGTGAAGTAGTAGGCTGTAGCTTCTCATCTTACTGGCACTACGCTCTTCTGATGGAAAAAGTACATCGGAGAAAACTCTACTGTGGAAGCTCATTCCCCTTCAAGGATTACATAGTGCTATGCTAGCCTTCACTGATTTGCTGACGGGAAATAATTTCAGCAGCTCTTTGGCTATGACACAAGTCAGGGATCCTATATTTCAGGAAGGTACTCGGACCGAATACTGACAAGAGTATGTACTATGTGAGACACCACTCCTTCCATCTCCCACTGCAATGAGTGCATTGATAACATGTCAAATAGTGTGGATGGCTTTTGTTGAAAACACTTTTCCCATGACTTAATTTAATTCCTGAGTGGTGTAGAGGAGCGCAAACTCTTCACTGCTGTATTATCAGAGTGGAATGAATGCACTTGTAGCCCCATGTGGTCCTTTTTGCTTCCCCCTCCTTTAATCCTTGGCGAACATGTGAAGTCCAAGGGACGTGTTACACTCTACATGCATTTCTTTTGCTACACTCTTGTCCTCGCATGACATCTTCTAATGAAATGAGAACATTGAGAAGACGTTCAACACTAAAACGACTTTGGATAAAACCCTGTTTCCTACAAAATCAGTTTGCCTTTGAGTGATTTTGACGAGAACAAAATCTTCACTAATGTATTATCCTAGTGGAATGCCCTGAGGGCCCCACAGGGTACTTTCAGATTCACATTCCCTTAGACCTTCATAAAAGGGGAGTCCAAGTCACATAGTATGGCTGAGAGGCCTGTCAACAATCTGCATATGCTTTTCTCTCAGAATGCATAATTTGGAGAAAAGTGTGGTAGACAAGCTTACTCTATTTCATAGATGGCATACACCTGTGCTTTCATTCACTCATTTTTTCTGGGGAAAGTGATTCAGGAACTCTTTGGCTAGCAAAGTTACCGCCAAAGTGATGATACAGAAAACCAATTGAAAAGACTTTCTAAATCAGAAGGTTATATGGGACACACCATTCATTTCTCACTCCACTGCAATGAGTCCATTGACCTAGTGGTACACGCTGTAGATGAAATTGGCTGGAAATGAGCTTGTATGAAACATGCTGATGCCCTAGTTGTTCGGAAACTTTCAAACAATTCATTGCTGTTCTATCAGAGAGAAAACCAGTCAAATAGAGTAAGTGGACTGTGAGATTCATGTGCATTTCTACATTTGAAAACCTGTTTTGTCCAATTGAGGTCATAGTCAGTAACTGCACGTCGTCCTCGGGCTATACTTTTGTGCTGGAGAAAATAGAGAGGAGAAAACTCTACTCTCACAGCTCATTGTCCTGCAGAGGTCACAAACTGCTATGCTACTCTTCAGTCATTATTGATGAAAATAACTTTAGAAGCCTTTATGCAAGAAACACCCACAGCTCTGATCGTTGAGACTTTTTCCGTTGAAGGACAGAGTTAGGGTTGGGGTTAGCATTAGGGTTTAGGGTTAGGGCTAGGTTTAAGGTTAGGGTTAGGAATAGTGATAGGGTTAGGATCAGGGATAGCCTTAGGGCTAGGGTTAGGGTTAGGGTTAGGGCTAGGGTTAAGTTTATGGCTAGGGTTAGGGTTAGGGTTAGGGATAAGGATAGGGTTAGGGTTAGGGTTAGGGCTAGGGTTTGGGTTAGGGCTAGGGTTATGGCTAGGGTACGGTTAGACCTAGGGTTACGTTTAGGGTTAGGGATAAGGATAGGTTTAGGATTAGGAATAGGGTTACTGTCAGTGGTATGGGTAGGGCTAGGGTTAGGGTTAGTTTTAGGGTTAGGGCTAGGGTTAGGGTTTGGTTGAAGTACAGGTTAGGTTTCGGGTTAGGATTAGGGTTAGGGTTAGGGTTAGGGTTAGGGTTAGGGTTAGGGCTAGGGCTAGGGTGAGGTTTAGGAATAGGGTTAGGGTTAGGGCTAGGGTCAGGGATGTGGTTTGTGTTATGGCTGGGAGTGGAGTTGGGGTTAGGAATAGGGCTAGGTTTAGGGTAAGTGTTATGGCTAGGGTTAGGGTTAGGGTTAGGAGCAGTGTTACGTTATGTTAGTGTTATGTTATTTAGGGTTATGGCTAGGGTTAAGGTTAGGGTTAGGTTTAGGGCTAGGGTTACATTCAGTGTTATGGATACGGCTATGGTTAGGTTTAGTTTTAGGGTTAGGCTAGGGTTAGTGTTAGGTTTAGGGATAGGTTATGTTTCAGGTTAGGATTAGGGTTAGGGTTAGGTTTATAGCTAAGGTTAGGATAGTATTATGGCTAGGGTTAGGGTTAGGTTTAGGGCTAGGTTCAGGTTTAGGGTTAGGGTTATGGCTAGTATAGGGATAGTGTCATGGCTAGGCCTGGTGTTAGGGTTAAGAATAGGGTTAGGGTTATTTTTAGTGTTAGGTCTAGGGTCAGGGTTAAGTTTATGGGTAGGGGTAGGGTTAGGTTTAGGCATAGGGTTAGGGCTAGAATTAGGCTTAGGGTTAGTGTTTTTGCTAAGTCTAGGGTTAGGGTTAGGGTTAGGTGAAGATTAGTGTAGGATTAGTGTTAGGGTAACGGCTAGGGTTAGGTTTAGGGTTAAGGTTAGGGTTAGAGTTAGGGTTAGGTTTAGTGTTATTTCTAAGTCTAGGGTTAGGGTTAGGGTTAGAGTGAAGATTTGGTTAGGATTAGGGTTAGGGTCAGGGCTAGGGTTAGGTTTAGGTTTAGGGTAGCATTAGGGCTACTGTTAGGTTTACTGTTATGGTAGGGGTATGGTTAGGATTAGGGTTAGGGTTCGGTTTAGGGCTAGGGTTGGGTGTTGGGTTAGTGTTAGTGTTATGCAAGAGCTAGGGTTAGTGTTGGGGTTAGTTCTAGGGCTAGGGTTAGAGTTACAGTAATGATTATGTTTAGTATTATTGTTAGGGTTAGTGTTTTGGCAAGTGTTAGGGAAGGGTAAGTGTTAGGGTTAGGTTTAGGGTTAGGGTTAGGGTTAGTGTTATGGCTAAGGTTCAGGTTTTGTTTAGGTTTAGGAATCGGGTTAGGGTTAGGGTTAGATTTCGGGTTGGGGTTAAGGTTTATGTTATGGCAAGTGCTAGGGTTAGGGTTATTGTTTTTAGGAATAGGATTACGGTTAGGGTTATGGCTAGGGTAAGGTTTAGGGTTAGGGTTAACATTAGCGTTAGGATTAGGGTTAGGGTTAGTGCTAGGTTTTGGCGTTGGGTTAGGTTTAGTGTTATGGCTAGGGGTAAGGTTAGGGTTAGGCCTAGGGTAAGGGTTACGATTAGGGTTAGAGTTAGGGTTAGGGTTAGGAGTAGGGTTAGGTTTAGTGTTATGGGTAGGGGTGGTTAGGATTAGGGTTAGAGTTAAGTTAGGGTTAGGATTAGGGTTAGGGTTAGGGTTAGGGATAGGGTTAGTGTTATGGCTAGTGGTAGGGCTATGTTTAGGATTAGGGTTAGGTTTAGGGTTAGGGTTAGAGCTAGGTTTAGGGTTAGGTTTATGGATAGTGTGAGGGTTAGGGTTATGAATTGTGTTACAGTTAGGGCTAGGGTTTGTGTTAGGATTTTAAGGTAGAATTTTTGGGTTATGGTTGTACTGTTACTTTTAGGATTTGGTTTAGGGGAACGGTTGTTGTGATGGTATTCGGGTTGGGGTTAGCAATATGGGTTAAGTCTAGTTCTATGTCTAGTGTAGGGCTAGAGTTAGAAAAAGGTGTCATTTAGGAGAATACTGCATTTCATATTTGACATACTTCTTTGCATACGTTCATTCATTTGATGACAGGAAAGTCATTCAGTATCCCAAGGCTCTCAAATTTACAATGAAAATGATATCATAGAAGAGTAATTGAAAATAAGTACTAGAAAGAGTGTGTATTATGGTACACACTGTTCATTTCAAATTCAAATGAAATCAGCACATTGATCTAACGCTGGGTTCATACAGATTCCCTAAGAAGTGTGCTTGAAACCCACTTCTAAGGAACATGTTCATTCCCGAGTGATTTGGAAGCTTTTAAACAATTCATTACTGTGCTATCATAGAGAAATTCAGTTGAATAGAGGAAGGGGACTGTTAGCTGCATATGCATTTCTGTGTTCACAACACTTTTTTGTCCAAGTCAGGTAGTACGCTGTACTTGCACGTCTTACTGAAGCTACACTTTTGTGTTGGGAAAAGGACTTAGGAGAAAACTCTAGTGTAGAAGCTCATTCTCCTTCAAGGATCACATACTGCTATGCGAGAGTTCACTCCTTTGCTGACGGGAAATAATTTCAGTAGCTCTTTTGCTAAAAGAAGGCAAGTATTCTATATTTCAGGAAGGTACTTGGACATAATACTAAAAACAGTACCCAGTATTTGAGGTACTAGTCATTACGTCTTTGGCTGAAATGGGAACTCGGATAAGATTTTCAACCCTGTTGACAGCTTAAGTTGAAAACGTGCTTCCTATGAACTATTTTCATTTCCCAATGATTTTGAGGAGCCCAAGCTTTTCACTACTCTATTATAAAAGTGGAGTTATTGGGAACCCCAGTGGGTAATTTTAGCTTCTTATACCCTGGGACCTTCACAAACATCTAGAGTCCAAGTCATATAGTACTGACTACAGGCATTTCATATTCAGGCTACACTTTTCTGCTAGAAAGAATATTTGGAGGAAACTGTGTTAAAGGAGCTTACTCTATATTATAGTTGACAGAGTGCCATGCATGTATTCACTCATTTGCTGTCAGAAAACTGATTCAGTACCTCTTTTGCTACCACACACACCATGGTATTGATATTTCATTAAGGCACTTCAACAGAATGATGAAAATAATACATAGTATTTGAGACACAACATATTACATTTTCTACTGAAATGAGTCCAAGATTAGGTGTCCTACAGTGTAGATGGGTTTTGTGGAAAACACTTTTCACACAAAATAATTTAATTCCTGAGTGATTTACAGGAGAGCAAACTCTTCACTACTGTATTATCAGAGTGAAATTCACTTGTAGTTCCATGTGGTACTTTCAGCTTCCTATTCCCTTAATCCTTCAGGAGCGTGTAGAGTCCAAGGATCGTACTATACCACAAACGCATTTCTTAGGCTACACTCTTGTCCTCTCATTACATCTTCTATTGAAATGACAACATTGATAAGACATTCCACACTAAAACGCCTTTTGATAAAATCCCACTTCCTAAGAAATATGATTGCTCCCTAGTGATTTTGAGTACAACACAATCTTGACTACTGCATTATCATAGTGGAATGCACTGGGGTCTCACAGGTTACTTTTAACTTCCTAATCCCTTATACCTTCACAAAATTGGAGTCCAAGTCACATAGTATGGTTTACTGGGCTTTCAACATTTGGCTGTGCTTTTCTCCCGGAAATAATACTTTAGAAAACACTGTAGTAGAGAAGCCTACTCTATTTCATTGATGGCCTACTGCTGTGCTTTCATTCACTCATTTCCCCCCAGGAAAGTGACTCATACACTCTTTGGCTAGCAACTTTACCTTCTGGTTTAAGAATGTCAAAGTGAACACTTACTCAGCATACTATGTTCTGTGCTCCAAGGTCGTGTCAGTCCGACAATACAGCAGAGAACCACTTCTACCCTTCCGAATCATTTGGGAATGAATATATTTCATATGAGGAGGGTTTTCCTCCAAAAAACCATCTCTAGTGTCTTTTGAAAATAAATGTACTCATTTCAGTAGACGATGACATGAGGGGTGTCTCAAATAATACGTACTATTTTCAGAACATCTTAGGAAGTGTCTTTCTTAAATATCCCTTCTGTGGTACGTTTGATAGGAAAAAGGTCCTGAAATTATTTTTTCATCAGCCAATGAGTGAATGCGAGCATAGGACTATGACATTGTGAAACAGAGTAAGCTTCTATGCCACGGTTTCCTCCAAAATATTCCTTCTAGGAGAAGAAACATATAACCTAAGTAAGACATGCATGTAAGGTGTACTACCCAATTTGGACTCTAGAGGTTTGCGAATGCCTAAGTGAATATGAACACTTTTGGTCCTCCAGGTGCATTCCACTCTGATAGATGATTTAGTACGGAAGTGTTTGTGGCCCTCTGAATCACTCAGGAATGAAAATATTTCCTACAAAGCAGGTTTTAAGCAAACACGTTTGCAGTGTTTATAACACCAGGTCAATGTCCTCATTTCAGTCGCAGATGAGATGAGTGGAGTCTCAGATAGTACGTACTGTCTTTAGCATTCTATTGAAGTCTCTCTCTGAAAGGTCAGTCCCGTGGATTGTGTCATAGTGAAAGAGCTACTGAAATCAGTTTCCATCAGCAAATGAGCGAACGTTAGCTGGGCACTATGTGATCTTTGAAGGAGAATGAGCTTCTAGTAGAGATTCTTCTAGTATTTTTTTTTTCCTTCAGAAAAGCGTAAGCCCCCTAAGATGGGCAGGTAGAGCCTACTACCTGAGTTGGACTAGTACACTTTTGTGAAGGTGGAAATGAGCATGTAGCTAACCGTCCACTCTCTGTCATGGAGTGCATTTCTCTCTGATAGAGTAGCAGTGAATTGCTTGTTCCCTTCTAACTGCCTTGGGAATCCGCATATATTATCACAGAGGCGGGTTTTAAGCAAACACCCTATGCAGTGTATAGAACGCTTACTCCATTGTACCCATTTCAGTAGAAGTTGAAATGAATGGCGTCCTGATAGCGCACACTGTTTTTTGAAATTCTATTCATTTGTTTTTCGGAAACATCCCTTTCACCATCAGCATGAGAGTGAAACAGCTCCTGAATCACTTTTGCGTCTGCTGGTGAGAGAACGTATGAGTAGGAGTAGGTCATCTATGAAACACAGTAAACTTCTATACCACAGTTTCAGGCAAAGTGCTCTTTCTAGGAGAAAAGCGTAGCCAAACTACAAAGTGCATGTAGACGGTACTACGTGACTTGGACTCCAGAGGTTTTCAAATGTCGAAGGGAACGTGAAGCTCGAAGTACCCTTTGAGGCTCTAAGTGCACTCCACTCTGATAGTACAGTAGTGAAGAGTTCGCGCTCCTCCAAATCACTCGGGATAGAAAATATTTCGTACGAAGCGGAGTTTTCAACACAAGCCATCTACACTGTTGAGCATCTTATCAAGGTATGCATGTCAGTAGAAGATGTAATGAGCGGTGTCTCAGATACTATGTGCTATTTTCAGCATTTCATTGAAGCACCTTCCTGACATATGAATTCCGTGCATTGCGTGAGGGCGGAAGAGCTACTGCAATTATTTCCCATCAGCGTCACGAGTGAACGCTGGCATAGCGCTATGTGAACTTCGAAGGAGGTTGAGCTTCGGTAGTAGCGTTTTTTCCTATGTAATTTTTCCCAGCAGAAACGCGTTGCCCCACCAAGTCATGCAGGTCCACCCTACTACCTGATTTCGGTAAAACCTTTTTGTGAATGTCGAAATGAGTACGAGGCTACCAGTCCCCTTTCTGTCACTGAGTGCATTTCTCTCTGACACAATGGCAAAGAAGTGCTCGTCCCCTTCTAACTGCCTTGGGGATCCTCCGGTATCACAGAGGTGGGTTTCAAGTAAACTCTGGCTGCGGCTATAGAACGCTAGGTCAACGTGCTCATTTCAGGAGAAGATGATATGAGCGGTGTCTCAGGCAACATGTACTGTTTCCACAATTCTGTTTGAAACACCTTTCTGCAGTATCACATCTGTGGTGATTTCCTTAGCGAAAGAGCACCTGAAGTTATTTTCTGTCATCAAAAGAGCGAATGCATGCCTAGGACCATGCGATCTCTGAAGAAGAGGCTTTTTTATGAGAGTTCTCTGGAAGGTATTCTTCCAAGCAGAAAAGCCTTGCCTAGTTAAGACAGGCATGGACAGTTTCATACATGACCTGGACTCTACAGGTTTACGCATGTCTTCATGCATAAGAACCCAACAGTCCACCTTGGGTGCTCCAAGGGCCTTTCACTGTGACAACACAGTACTGAAGGGTTTGTAGTGCCCCAAACCACTTGGGAAGGAAAATATGTTAGATGAAGTGGGTTTCGAACAAAAACCATCTGTTGTGTTGAACACGATGTCAGTGTTTACTCAATTCAGTAGAAGATGCAGTGAGTGGCGTCTCAGATCATACATACTCTTTCCAGCATTCTGATGTGTCCTTCTGAACTATGATTTCCGTGCTAAGTTTCACAGGGAGAGAGCTACTGAAATCACTTCTCCATCAGTAAATGAGAAAACGGAGGCACAGGCCTATGTCCTCGTGGAAGAAAAAGAAGCTTCTGGACTACACTTTCCTCCAATGTCTTCTTGCCAGCAGAAATTGTAACCCAACTACGGAGTGCACCTACAGCCTAGTACCTGATTTGGGAAAAGCCGTTCTGTGACCATCAAGAAGAAGATGAACCTAACAGTCCACCTTTTGTGTCTTAATGGCCTTTCACTCTGGTAAAACTGTTTCGGAATAGTCTGAAGCCCTCCAAATCACTTGGGAACGGGAATATTTTGGATGAACCGTTTTAAGCAAAACATTAGGCATCAATTATAACACCAGCTCAATGTACTCCTTTCAGTAGAAGATGGAATGCTTGGTGCTTAAGGTAATGCGCATGGTTTTCAACACTCTGTGGGAATACATTTCTGAAATATCACTTCCATGGAATGTTTGATAGCAAAAGAGCTACTGAAATTCTTTTCCGTGAGTAAGTGGGTGAACGAATGCATAGGAACATGTGATGTTTGGAGAAGAAGCTTCCACAGCAGTATTCTCCAAGGTATTCTTTCCAACAGAAAAGCATCACCCAACTAAGACAGGCATGTACAGCCTGACACCTGAATTGAATGAAACAGTTTTGTGGACGTCGAAATGAATATGAACCTAACAGCCCTCTGTCTGCCACCAAGTGCATTTCTCTGTGTTGACACCGTATTGAATTGTTCCAAGCCCTCCAAATCAATAGAGAATGAGAACGCTTCCTATGAAGCAGATTTTGAGCAAACATCTTCTGCAGTGTTTAGAACACCAGGTCAATGTACTCATTTCAGTAGAAAATGAAATCAGTGGTGTCTCCATTGATACATACTTTTTTTTTGTAGAAATTCTGTTGAAGTATCTTTGCAAAATATCACTTTTGTGTTAAGATTCAGAGTGGAAAAGGTACTGCAATAAATTATCTGTCCTCAAATATGTGAGTGGTTGCATAGGACTATGTCGTCTTTGAAGTAGTATAATCTTCTCTAATACAGTTTCCTCCAAAATATTCTTTTGGAGGAAAGAATAATGTAGCAAAGCATGTAGAAGAAGCTTTCTGTAGAAAAGCATAATGTAGCTTAAACAAGTATGTACAGTGTACTACCCGACTTGCACAAAACTGTTTGTGAATGTGAAAATGAATATGAAGCTCACAGTCCACTTTCTGTGAAGTTCATTTCTCTGTGATAAAAGAGTAATGTATTGTTTCAACCCACTCAAATAAGGAATGAGAGTGTTTTGTAGGAAGTGGGTTTTTAGCAAAAACTGTATGCAGTGTTTATGATGCCAGGTAAATGTACTCCTTCCGGTAGAAGATGAAATGAGTGCTGTATCAGAAAATATACACTGTTTTCAGCATTCTGGTTAAGTATCTTTTTGAAACATCATCTTTTCAGTGGAAAATATGATAGCAAAAGACTACTGAATTTGCCTTTCTGTGGGCAAATGAGTGAATGGATGCATAGGGCTATGTCATCTTTAAAACAGTTAGGATCATTACTGCTGTTTTCTCTAATGCATTCTTTCTAGGAGAAAAGCATAGCCCAACTAATAAATGCATGTAAAGTATACTACCTGATTTAGACTCTACAGGTTTGTGAATTTCAAAGTGCTTATGAACATAAAATCCACTCTCTGTGCTCCAGTTGCTTTTCTCTCTGATAAAAGTGTTGTGAATTGTTTGAATCCCTCCAAATCACTCAGGAATGAGAATATTTCAAATGATGCATGTTTTTTAGAAATCCATTTGCAGCATTTATAATGACATGCAGAAGTACTCATTTAAGTACGGGAAGTATATTAGAGGTGTATGAGAACATAACCACAGTTTACAGCACTTCTTTCAACATTTCTATCTGCAGCATTTGTCAGGTGAGGCATAGGTGCTCATTTCAGTAAGTGATAAATTTTAGTGGTGTATGAGATCATAACTGCTGTTTCCAGCACTTCTGTTGAAATATCTTACTGATACATGATTACTTAAGGGGTAAGTTTGATAGTGAGAGAGTACAGAAATCATCCTTCCATGGGCAAAGATCCTAAATCAGATCTAGAAAGAAAACATAGACATTAACCTCAAAAGTATAAAACATCTAGCTTTATGTATGGTCCATCTCTCCCACCCCACACTGGCAGAGAAATATTTATTTCAAGAATCTTCTCTACATAGTTTTATGTGTTCCTTTTTAACTGGGTGCAAATTAGACCAATCTTTATTGCCTAGCTACAGATGGATTCATCATCCTTTAATTAGGATGACAGACAGCCACATACTCCCCATTCTCTCTTTGCCCAGTTATTCCTTTGTGATTGATATCTAAAAGGCTTCCTCTCTATCTATTCTAGATCACATAAAGTTAAAGATACTCCACATGATATGTCCAAATATCAGATAGGCAGACATTCTCATCAGACACTTGAGCAATATATATTCTTGACCTTATTTACAAAAGGGGGACTAAAGACCCAGGGCATTGGAAGATCTCCATGAGACCTCAGAGTAGAGTTTCTGAGGGGATTGGTGCTGCTCTCACTTAGGGGCAGCGATGGCTGATCATACATGATTGGTCTGAGAATTCCTAAGATTGGAAAACAAAAAACCCATACCTTCTCAAAGGCAGCAGAATTGAGGGACTTGACCTTGGAGATTTCTGATTCCAATCCACTGATGAGATAACTGTGTCTGAAAAGTTTTAGGGTTTTTCTTTGAGAACACAAAGTACAGGGTCTGGCAAAAATGGTACCCCTTTCTTTATTACATAAGCTTTTTTCACAAAATCATGAGCATGTACTTCTGTAACAGAACAATATCACATTCAAGCACACTATTGTAGGTGAAATGTTCAAATTAAAACTATAAATTAGTATGTCCATATTATTATGGTACCAACCACACACAAGCAGGTGTCACTTCTGCCAGATGCTGTATTTTCAGAGGATAGTTACTATACCTCGGGGTTTTGATTTTGAATTCCAGACTAAGAACCAAGGAACATGTAGAGGAGCATTTATATATATAAATATATATATTTATTTATTTAGTATTGAATGTGTGTGGTTGATATTCACTAATAATTTTATATAATTACAAATGTACAATTTTATTGTACATTATCTGAATATACTATTGTGTTCACCATCCAAAGTGAAGTCTTTTTTACAAAAATCAATTATTCTTACCCTCTTCTACTTTGCTCCACCCTTCTTCCCTGCTTTGATCACCATATTTCTGTCTTTGTTCCTGAGTTATTTTCCACTTAATTTTATTCTCTGTTTATAAGCCACTTTCCAAAGCCATCTCCTATGATATCTGTCAGACTGTCTTCAGTATCTATGACTCTATTTGCATTTTGTTTGTTTGTTTGTTTTGTTTATTAGGTTATAAATATAAGTGGATTCATATGGTAGTTTTCTTTCTCTGAGTTGCTTATTTTACTTAGCACAATATACACTAAGGTCATCCCCATTGTTCCGAAAGTTTCCTTTTCTTCATATTTATGGCTGAGGAATATTCAATTGTGTACATACCCTTATGTACTCTTGTTGAGCATACAGATTAATGCAATGACCATATAAAACACTATGTATTTTCTTCAAAAACTTAAAAATCAAGCTGCCTAATGACCTAGCAGTTCCACTTCTGAAAATGTATCTGAAGAAAGCTGAAAGACTAATTAGAAAATGTATATGCACCCCTGTGTTTATTGCAATATTATTTACGATAGCTAATATTTGGAAGCAGCCTAAGTGCCCATCAGTACATGAGAGGATATTAACATGAGCTTTTGATTCTGATCCACTATTTTACATGTCTGTTTTTGTGCAAATACTTTACCATTTCAATTATTAGAACTTTGTAGCATATTTTGAGACCATGGAAAGCAATACCTTCAGCTTTATTCTTTTCCTCAAAAATGCTTGGAATATTTGGAGCCTTTTTTGGTTCCATATAAATTTGAAAATTATTCAATCCAGTCCTGAGAAAAATACTACCATTTGCATGTTGAGAGGGACTTCACTGAATCTGTAAATTGACTTGGGAAGTACAGTCATTTTATCAATTTGAACTTATCAATCACCTCACACAATTTTTTCTTGTCTGTAAATTTTTTCAATGTCATAATATTTTTCATTATCTTAAAATTTTGTTATTACATGTTTTTTTTACCTCTTTGCATGCATTAATTCCTAAGCAGTTCTTTCTTGTGCAATTGTAAATGGAATTATTTCATTTATTTCTTCTTGTAATTACTATTGTATACAAACGTGACAGATAGGTAGATATTAATTCTTATTTTATTGTTTTACTGAATTCTGTTTTTCAAGATTTTATTTATTTTTAGAGGGGAAGGGAAGGAGAAGAGAAGGATAGAAACATCAATGTGTGGTTGCCTCTTGTGCACTCCCTACTGAGGACCTGGCTAGCAACTCAGGCATGTTCCTTGACTGGTAACAAAACCAGGGACACTTTAGTTCACTGTCTGGCACTCAATCCACTGAGCCACACCAGCCAGGACTACTGAATTCTTACAGTAATTATATTCATTTTTTGGATTATCAAAGGTTTTGTATTTATAATGTAATGTTATCTGCCAACAATGACAGTTTTTGTCCATATTTTTGTTGTGTTTAAATTATTTTTCTTATTTTTGGTGTTCGTTGTAGTTTTTTCTTTTTAATTCCTGATTTTATTCATTTGTGTTCTTCTTTTGCCATGATGAATCTTATTGTTTGTCAGTGTATTTATATTTTGAAACAACCATCCTCTATGGATAATGGGTTTCCCTCTCTTTTAAATTTCATTACTTTTTGCACTGATTTTTACTGTCTTTTTCTTCTTTTTATTTTATTTGCTTTTCTTACTGGCAAATTTAAATTATTTCTCTGGGCTTTTTTCTTCTCTTCTGACAGTCCTGTACAACATAAAATATATATATTTAGAACTATTTATGATGTATCTCCGGTTTAGTAAGATTATTTTCCTTTCATTTGTATCAAGGAATGTTTTCATTTAATTTTTTTTCTCTTCTCTGATGTATTGGTTGTTTAGAATCATGAAGTATAATATTCTTATATTTTTTGTCATTTTTTGTTTACCTATACTTGAATTTCAGTTACCACTGTGTTCATAAAACAATACTGATATAATTTCAAAAGTTTTGAATGTTTTGAGTCTTGTGTTGTCACTTTGCAAGTTATCTGTTTTGAAAATATTCCATGTGCACAAGGAAAAATGTCACAGTGCTGTTTTTTCATGAAGTGTTCTAAAAATATCTTTCAAGGCAAAATGAGCTAACATGACAGTTAAGGCCAGTATTTTCTTTTTAATTTTTAAAACATGATATTTTAAAATAAAAATACGCTTTCCACATTCAACAACAAAAAAATAATGCTGTAGGATCATTGCTTTGTAGCACTGAATATTACTGATAAAGTATTCAAAAGGCAAGTTTGCTACTTTCAAGTCACATCACCTGTTTGTGGCAATTCCAGATTTCACCTGAAACTGTTCCTTAGCAATACACATCATCATAAAGTTTAGAAAGAAAATTCAATGAGAGGGGGGAGAAAGTGAAAAAAATAGGGAGCTTTTATCATGTGTTCTCACCAGGTTTTCACAACTGAGTGTGTGCAATAGAACTTCCACAGGGTCTGGCCTCATGCCCTCTGTATTGCATAGGACAGTGAATTTGGGGGTGAAGGGCACCAGGACAGGGCAGGCAGTTTTATTGGAAAAGAATAGAAGGTCCACAGTTTAAGACAGGATTGGGTTACATTTAAATTTCTGCAAGATCCTCCTCACCAACAACTCAAATTCTTTTTTCCCCAAGCAAAGTTTTGGAAATATGAGGCCTTTCTGCTGGACACAAAAGTTACACATATTTCTATGTACTATGACTTGTCATTCTGGACATAATTCATAGAGCGTTTCCAGATACAGAGAATATTATAAAGGTAGCATCTGCAACTAAATAGAAAGGTGACTTCAAATAATTTTTAATGTGTCTGACTTCTAAAACTTAGTTTTAGGCTTGTGTCTGCATTGTTTATTGAGTTATGCTATGTGTTACAGAAAGTAACACAGGTAGCAGGTGTTTTAAATACTATGTAGATGAATGGATTCCATCCAAAATCACTCCAAGTACTCTGAGCGGGCATGGTGTTTGCTGCTGCCAGAGATGTCTAATCTGTCACACCAAAAACCAAAACTGGGACCAGATACATGGCACCACGCACTTTGGACTTTGGATGGACTTATTTCCAAGATCTTCTCCAAAATCACAATAACCATAGGCCAGTGACAAAGAAGGATTGTCACAGGGGAAGGAAAATTCACAAGGTGAACAGACACAGTGGGTCAAGCAGTATATTCTACAGTCCAAGCCCCAGAGAAGCACATTCCATGTCTAATCCAATTAAATTTACACAATCTATGCAAGGTTTATTTTCTACCATCAACTTGTTTAGAGTATCCAAATAAATCTCATAGTGATGAGGGGATATTTCAAAGACAGAAGCTGGAGGTGGGCTATGTCACCTTGTGCTGAAGAGCAAAAGAGTGCTCACTTAGTCATCAGTCTCTACAAGATATTTTGGATGGTGTTGAGTGTCAGAGAAGTGAAAAAGTAGGTAGTCATGGAAACAATGGTTCTGCATGAGAAGATGGAATTGTGGACACTACAGAAAACTCTGGTTTTGGGTTTTCTGAAGGCCCTTCCAAATGCAAGCTTCAGCCAAAGAAAGTTGATGTGCTCTCCACACTAAGAGAAATAAAACAGAACTTAAGGAACACCACCGGAAACCAATGAAAGAACCAATATCTGGTGCTCACCCTGAGATGTCCAGTTTTTGAAGGACACGAAGGCCGAGCTAAAAAAATTAACTGACACAGAAAACTACAATTTTAGATGAGTTAGTTGTGTGTATTCTTCAATTACTTCCTTCAAATCATTGTGTTCCTTGAGGAAAACATACCTATTTGTGATAATGTCTTCACCCGACTTTAATGGTGGCTAATTTCTTGCATGCAGCCTGACATTGAATTTATCATTCTTTTACATTTAAACCACTCTTGTGTTCAGGTTCAATTCTATCACAGTGGTCCTTATGTGAACTTTTTAAAATGATACTTTGAGTCATCCATCAAGTATTTAACATTAAAACCTATGTGCTTTTTCCTGAGTCATCTTAGTCTCTTTCCCTGAAATGAGCTATCTTCCTGAAACCAAGTATTTGCCACTTTTCCAAGTCTGAAATCCCCCAAAAGAGAGAACCACAATTCAGTTTAAAGTGAAGCAAAGAACAAGCAGTATCTTTATTTAAAATTAACATTCTCATTGTGTATGTTCTTCCTGCACACTGTCTCCAAATGAGGGACAAGTGACATTCACCAGATTATTTCCCTCCATGCCAGGGGAAGATCGAGCCTCATAGCATGAGGGGGATGTGGTTCACCCAGACTTTAAAGGGTTCTCAGTGCTGGCCTGTAGGACCACGATCATCCAAATGATACCTGTATGCTTCTTTCTTCTTTTTTCTATAATCAGGTTGTTTGACTTACATGTTCTCAAAGACAGCAGGGGGACTCAGATTTGGTAGCATGTGGAAAAATCCATCACCTATTTATTTTAGATGAAAGGCTTATGATGGGAAGTTTTGAAGCCATACAAAGGAACAAAACACTGATACATACACAAATGTGGGTGACTCTACATGGAGCAAACCTTGTGCTACATGATATGAGCCCAGTCACCAGACATGACAGAGTATGATTCCATTCGTATGCCATAGCCAGAAGAGTGAAACCCTAGAGAGAGGCAGCAGATTGGGTGGTCTGGAGTTTGGACAGGGACAGTGGTGGTGTTGGTGATGTTGGTTTGGTGTGAGGTGGGGTAGGATGGGTTGGGTTGGGGTTGGAGGGGAGACAAGTATGGAGGGAGAGTGAGAACAACACAGAAGCCATGTACTTAATGACAATAGGAATGGGTATTATTCTGAGTGCTTTGCTGTTTCTTTTCTTTTTTTAAAAAATGTTTTCTCTACCCAGAACCCAAGAAAAAATAACCTATAGAGTTAAACAATGATCAGCCACTACACAGTCATCCAGGTAGCCAGAGATGCACCTTGTAAAGCCTAAAGCCATGGGTGGGTGGTGCTGGAGAACCAGGTGTGGACACCTGCTCTGTTGGTTACCTAAGAAGGATGTGGGAATAGGAATAAGTGGAGGAGACAGCAGGCAAGACAAGAACAATGTCCAGCCTTCCTCCCCCACAGGAAAGCTCACTGCACTCCCCAAATTGGGGACATTGGAGAAAACAGTGTAGAAAAATTGAGTCCAATGGCTAGGACCCAGGCTTACCCATGTCCAAATAAACTCACACTCTGAGTGCCTCCATGCTGAGCCCATGGCTGTCCCCACCTCTGGAACTTGACTCAGCAAAAAAGTCTGCTTTGGTGACCAGCACCCAGGCCAACACACACATGGGCCAGATAGACAGCAGCTGAAACCCACATAGACAGGGGTGTCATGTCTCTTCACATCTTCAGATCAGGACTTGGAAAAATTTCAGAGGCACTGCCAAGGAAGGGAGAGACCCCAGAGCAAAGGCAGCCAAGTCTGTGCCACCCTGTCCTTCCACTCCATACACCTGGAGTCAGTAGGCACCTCTGGAGCTGACTCCAGGCATCAACATCTTCTGTTGCCAAGGAACATCACCATTTGGACTTTGGGTCCCAGTGGGAGAAGGGGCAGATGAGTGAGTGCAGGTCAACCCCTCCAGGTGTCCTTGGAGATGCAGAGAGCCACTCTCTCAATAGTCCTGCAGGTCCAATCTCCAGAACACAGGCTGAGCGCTGATGCTCTCCACCACCTGCACCATTGCCCCAGTGCCACTGGCACACTGGAAGTCATCCTCCTCCACCACCACTGCCAAATCACCTCCTTCGTGGCTCTGGAGGAAAGAAACATACAAGCAGCTGACAGGTGGTGCCCAACAAGAGGCTTGAATGTCAGAGGGAATGAACCGGTTGGCTCTCCTTACAGCCTGATCTCATCCCCAAACAACTGGGATCCAGTGTCTCAGCCCTTGGTGGGTGGTGGGGAGTCTACCTGGGAAATCCCGGCTGGCACATTGTGACCATAGCAGGGAAAGAAGGACACGGAAAATTGTTGGCTCTCTGGGGGCAGCAGCCAGAACAGGGGACCAACCAGGCATTATGGATTTGAAAGATTCCCCTGAAGTCTGATGCATGAAGGCCCAAGCTTCCCAGTGAGACACCAGCTATTCCTGGGCTCCCAGGAGGACCTAGGAACATTTTTGTGCCTGGATACTCTAAAACTTAAGTGAGGTGAGTATTCACAGGACCACAATGGAAGAACCATTTTCTGTTTTTTTCTTTTATTTTTTCCTCTTTTAAATATTGAATTTATTTGGGGTGCATTGATTAGTAAAACCATACCAATTTTAAAGAAAGTAATAAAGCAGAGTAAAGAATCCTTCTATGGAACTCCTAAAAACAAAAAAACCCTACAGATTTTTAAGTCTACACCTCAAAGAAACCTCATCTAGCACTCACTGCACAAGTTACAAGGTCTCTTTTCCTCCTGATTTATCCCCACATTTTTCCTTTGTTGTCTTTGGTTTCCCCCACCCCACCATAAATCTACCACATCCAGAACAGGTAGGAAGTCTTTCCAAGGCACACAAATGATACTGGAAGCCATACAGGCAAAGAACCATAAAACAGGATGCATAAAAGCTTAAGAAAAATCTGCCCTGTCTGGTGTGACTTAGTGGATTGAGCACTGGCCCACAAACGAAAGGGTCACTAGTTTGATTTCCAGTCAAGGCATTTTCCTGAGTTGTGGGCCAGGTCCCCAGTATGGGGCGGGGGGAAGGAAAGGCATCCCTACATTGATGTTTCCCTCCCTCTGTTTCTCTCTCCCCTCCTCTCTCTAAAAATACATTCTTTAAAAAAAAAGTCTATGAGAAATCTGTCTCTGCATATACCACAGCAAAGCCCAAAGAAAGCAAGTGGATGGATGTTGGCAACATTGGTGCAATGTGGGTTGGTTGTGGATTTCAGCATTACTTACTATAACAGCAACAATTTGAGAGCAATGTGTGGATTATGTGGGTTTGAAATAAGGTAAATTAGTGATGAAATGTTCCATGAAACTTAAAAAAAACAATTGATTTGGCCCTTCTGTGTGGCTCGGTTGGTTACAGCATCATCCCTATACATTAAGGTTGCAGGTTTTGTATGTGCCTTATGCCCACAGTCAGGGAATACAAAAATTGAACAAAGAATGCCTAAGTAAGTGGAACAACAAATTGATGTTTTTCACTTTCCTTCCACATTTCTCTTTCAAAACCATTAAATTCATAAAATAAAAAAATTATAAAATATATGTATGCAGCAAGGGATCTGTTTAAAACCATGCAGCAGCAAAAATGAAGTATATGGCCAATGGCCTCATCCCACTAGGCCTGGGGTGACCAAATGCCAATGCTTGCTCCTACACCACACTGCCTCTCATGCACTGTGACAGACTTGAATGTATGAGGGCAATGTCCCAGTGGCTTTGAGTATAAAGCAGTGATAAGGTACTAGGACCACGTTTTGAGGGAATCCTTGCATAACTCTTCCCTACCACTGTGCTTTGATACCCCACCTCACATGTTCTGATGTCCCCTGGTGTGAGGGGGCTCCACCCACAGATCTCCCCCATTCACCATGGATAAGAATAAGTCTACCAGGATTTTATGTATTCTTTCTTAGGTCTGATTGCCCTGGGGATCTACCTGTTATTGCCCAGGTCTGCACCACCCTCGAGCATTGTTTCAGGCTTAAATCAGGCAGGTGAAGTAAGGCAGCCAAGAGACTAGGAGACTTCTCGCAAACAGATTGAGGACTCAGGCTATGTCAAAGCCGAGGGTCGAGGGTTCACCACCCCCTGTTATTGTAGCCCCCCAAGTCCTTCCCTGAGGACCCCATCTTGACTGTGCCTGTCTTAGATCATCCCTCCTTTGAGGAATCTTACCTGTCATTGGCTAACCGGTTATCCTCTCAGGGCCAAGCTGGGTGAAGTAAATGGGGCAGAGGTGGTGCCCCTGCCAGGGACATAAGCTTTGTCTCCTTGGTGGCTTAGGGTCCCAAGGTCTCTCATGGGGGGGGGTTACAGCTTCAGAAACCAGGCAGGGCAGTTCCCAACACCCTGGGATAACTTCCTTGCATGGCATGAGGGTGTGCAGCAAGTTAAGAGCCAGATGGCAATTAGACCTTATTCTCATCCTGTCTGGGCAAAGAATCCACCAAAGAAATGGGAATAGGTGGACGTGTAAGAGATCACCAGAGGCTTTGATGAGAAATCATTTAGAGTCTCTCAGACAAATGTGATGCCTCTGGGGTAGGTAGGAAAACCAGCAAGCTTTTCCCTACCTCATGCTTTATCCTCTATTCCTTCAGTGACCGGGTGTTCATGCAGTGATTGTGCGTGATCACATCCATGTGGTTGGAAAAGGAAAACAATAGAATTTGCCAATATATCTGATAAGGGTTTGATATCCAAAATTTATCAAGAACATAGAAAGTCACTGCCGAAAATGCAGCAATCAATTTAAAAAATAGAAAAAGAACCTTAATAAACCCTTCTGCAAACAGGGCATAAAAGGTTAATAAATTATGAAAAGATTCTCAATGTTTCTAATCATTACAGACATGCAAATTAAAAGTTGTTATAATAAAAGTCAAATGCCAGTTGTTTTGAGGTGTTTTATTTTTTAGGCAATCAAACGTACACAGTGATTCACATAGTAAATTGTTAATAAAAGCCTTTTTAAAAAATATTGTGTTTACTTCCTTTCAGAGAGAGGGGAGGTAGGGATAAAGAAAGGGAGAGTAACATAAATGTGTGATAGAAACATTGATATTTTGCCTCTCAGGGGCTCCCAAAATGGGACCTGGCATGTAACCTGTGCATATGTCAGCTACCATTTGGTTCACAGGCCAATGTTCTGAGCCACACCAGCCAGGGCAAAAAAATATTTTGTAAATATTTATGGTGTCAAGTCATAAATATCAGATCATAAATATCATATGATATCAGATCACAAATATCTATGGTGTTTTAAAGTGGCAGTTGAGGTCATGATTTATAATTAATTTTTTAACATATAGTATTATAAATTAAAATTACTGCTTTAAAAAATTTCACTCTATGTTTATTATGACAAAGACATTTTGAGTCAAGTCCCTTTTAATCTCAGTATTTCAGATAAAGAAACAAAAAGTATATTTTGTACATGAAAATGACCACCTATCTCTGACAGTTCCAAAATTTTAAACTTGGAACTATGTATGCATTTAGCTCTTCATATCCTCTATAAGTTTAGAGAAAAACTCAAGAACAGTTTGGATAAACCTGTAAAAAGAAATGAGCTTTCCTGCTAGAGGTTCCACCCAGGTTTGTACAAATGTGTCTGTGGAACTTGACTTCACAGGGTCTATCTGCATGTCTTTTTAAGGCACAAAACAATGATGGTGAAGGCAATGGCGATGGACATCAGAGCAGGCCCAGCACCTCCAGTGAGAACAAATCAAAGAAGACGGAGAACCAAGATGGCGGCGTAGGTAGACACACTGCGCCTCCTCGCACAACCAGAACTGACAGAGAATTGAACAGCAAGGGGGACCAAGACCAAGGAAATAGAAAATAAACATCCATCCAGACTGGTAGGAGGGGCGGAGACGGGCACCGGGGTGGAGAGGACTCACGTGGCTGTGGCAGGACTGAGACTGGCGGAGTGTGGGACAAATGGCGCAGGCAGTCCAAGCACTAGCAGACCCTGCGGCCCCACATTTGCACAGATAAACCCAGAGGGCCGGACTCAGAGTGGCGGAGAACGGGGCAGGCAGAGCAGCGGGTAGCACCCCGCGGCACCACATTCGCCCACAGATAAACCAGAGGAACGGCCGGGAGCAAAGCAGACCGCGTAACCCAGGGCTCCAGCTCAGGGAAATAAAGCCTCAAACCTCTGATTGAAAACTCCCGTGGGGGTTGGGGCGGCAGCAGGAGAGACTCCCAGCCTCACAGGAGAGGTTGTTGGAGAGACCCACAGGGGCCTAGAGTGTGCACAGGCCCACTTACTCGGGAACCAGCACCAGAGTGGCCCAGTTTGATTGTGGGTATCGGAGTGAAAGATTGAAATCCGGAGGAGAGTGAGGCCGGCGCCATTGCTCCCGCTCGGCCCCTCCCCCACGTACAGCATCACAGCGCAGCGACCAGCATTACCCCGCCCTGGTGAACACCTAAGGCTCCGCCCCTTAAAGTAACAGACACACCAAGACAAAAAAAAAAAAAAATGGCCCAAATGACAGAACACTTCAAAGCTCCAGAAAAAATACAACTAAGCAAGGAAGAGATAGCCAACCTATCGGATGCACAGTTCAAAGCACTGGTTATCAATATGCTCACAGACTTGGTTGAATCTATTCGAAAAACAGATGAAAAAAGGAAGCCTATGCTAAGAGAAACAAAGGAAAATGTACAGGGAACCAATAGTGATGAGAAGGAAACTGGGACTCAAATCAATGGTGTGGACCAGAAGGAAGAAACAAACATCCAACCAGAAAAGAATGAAGAAACAAGAATTCAGAAAAATGAGGAGAGGCTTAGGAACCTCCCGGACGCCTTGAAACGTTCCAACATCCGAATTATAGGGGTGCCAGAAGGAAAAGAGGAAGAACAAAAAATTGAAAACTTATTTGAACAAATAATGAAGGAGAACTTCCCTAATCTGGCAAAGGAAATAGACTTCCGGGAAGTCCAGGAAGCTCAGAGAGTCCCAAAGAAGCTGGACCCAAGGAGGAACACGCCAAGGCACATCATCATTACATTACCCAAGATTAAACGCAAGGACCTACATCCAAGATTACTGTATCCAGCAAAGCTATCACTTAGAATGGAAGGGAAGATAAAGTGCTTCTCAGATAAGGTCAAGTTAAAGAAGTTCATCATCACCAAGCCCTTATTATATGAAATGTTAAAGGGAGTTACCTAAGAAAATGAAGATCAAAAATAGGAACAGTAAAAATGACAGCAAACTCACAGTTATTAACGGCCACACATAAAACAAAAATGAGAGCAAACTAGGCAAACAACTAGAACATGAGGGTTGTCATTAAGGGAGTGGGAGGGGGAGAGGGGGGGGAAAGGTACAGAGAATAAGTAGCATAGATGATAGGTGGAAAATAGACAGGGGGAGGGTAAAAATAGTGTAGGAAATGTAGAAGCCAAAGAACTTATAAGTATGACCTATGGCCATGAACTATAGGGGGGGAATGTGGGAGGGAGGGGGGTGGGCAGGATGGAGTGGAGTGTGGGGGGGAAATGGGACAACTGTAATAGCATAATCAATAAATATATTTTTTTAAAAAAAGAAAAAAAAATCAAAGAAGACACAAATTAGGATGGACTTGGAGGAAATCCAGGATCCTGACAGGCTCAAACTAATGCTCTTGAATTAATCCTATGTTCTGTAGAAACAGGTTTTTCTTCTGGACACAAAAATCATTCCCTTTGGATATGGTCCTGTGATCCATCCTGATCACCCTTCTAGTCACCATTTGAAAAATGCCACCAGATGCAACAAAGCAATGAAAATAGCATAAGTAAACTATGGCAAAGAGATTTTATGTAATGTCTTCTACAACCGTCTAACTCTCTTTCTAAAAGTGAAGAACAGATGTAATGTCTTCTGCACCCTTCACTAGTGTTGCAAGTTGTCTCAGAATATGTTGGCATTAGCAGGTGTATAATATATAATTTTATGAATGAAGTGTGTTCAAAACATAAGAAAAGTCTGAGTGGGCTTTGGTATTTTTGCCACTTGCCTAAATGCCTAATCTGGGTACAGGAAAACACACCAGGACCCCATAAGTGGCATCACAACTCCTTGAGGGTTACTTTTCATGTACTTTTTAAAACTTATAATGACCACAAGTTAGTGAGAAAAAAGGCAAGTGACTTTTATGGTACATTGAAATTCATGAAATACAACAACCACAGCTAGGCCAGCTGCCTGTGCTGCAGGAAGAAGCATCAGGGGTACACCTGCCATGACTGATCCAATTAACCCATCTAAAATTACACAAGGTTTATTTTATACAACCCAATTTTCAGAGATGCAAACTGAGTCTCATACAGGTGAGCTGATACTCCCATGACACTAACTAGATGTTGTCAGTCACCTTGAGCCAAGGGGATGATCTAGTGCCCACTTTCTTGAAAAGCCAGGTGGTGAGGGACAAATATCATATGATCTCACCTTTAACTGGAACATAATCAACAAAAGAAAAAAGCAAACTAAATGTAACCAGACACTGAAGTTAAGAGCAATCTAACAATAGCCAGAGGGGAGTGGGGAAGCAACAGTGTGGAGAGGGATTTACAGGAACTACTATAAAGGACACTTGGACAAAATCAAGGGGGAGGGTAGAAGTGAGGGAGGGAGTTGGGTCCAGCTGGGGTGGGGTGGAGGGATGGGGAGAAAATGCAGACAACTGTAATTGAATAACAATAAAAATTTAAAAAAAAAGAAAGAAAAGCAGGTCCGGAATATGTTCTTTTGTGTTATGCCATAGAAGTGAGCTGGTATGTAGTCATGTAAAGGATGGTTGTAGATAGGAAAGCTGGGATCATACACCACTTGGTCTCAATAAATTCACTCAGAAATGGGGCTGTGGATAGAAAGATAGGCAAGTGAAATATTTATATATATTATAGCTATAGCCTGACTCCAAATTGAGTAGGCTGTAACTGTTACATTGTCATTATCTCTCTCTGATTTTAGCTACTTTATTGCAAGCAGCCTGACTGTGAATTTATCATTTTAAATGGTAACTGGCCTTGTGTTCTAGTCCTCAAATGTGTGTTTCCATTCGTCATTGATGAGCACTTGTTTTAATGATAATTTGAGGTACATGTAAACTGTGCCTGGTTTACCAGTAAATCAGGTACCTTCCATCCTGAGTTATCATACAGATTCTTCGTTGGAATGTATTATTTCTCTTCCTGAAATCATTAAGTATTTGCCACTTTTAGAAATTAGGAATCCCCATGATAAGAGAATCAATATTAAATTTAAAGTAAATCAAAAAACCATCAGTATCTTCATTTGAGATCAAGAAGGTTCTCATTTTGTATGTTGTTCCTGCAAACTGTTTTCAGATTGGGAAGGAATGGTATTCTGCAGAGGTTTCCCTCCTTTTCATGACTGATCAAGATTCAGAACTTAAACCAAATGTGGTTCATACAGGCTTTAGGAGGTTTGTAGTTCTGGCCTTTAAGCCTTTGAGGGACAATTTAAAATCTGAGGCCTCCTTTTTCTGTGCTTAACAATCTCTAAGCCATTAGGTATTTATTATTATACTCTTTATTTATTTATTTTTAATTTTACTTTATCCATTTCTTTATTGTTGTTCAAGTACAGTGGTCTCCTATTTTTACTTCTATAATCAAGTTGTAGGTTTCAGACTGCCTGAGACAATGCCCTTAATGCAGACTACCCATAAAGGGGGACCAGTTGTTCCTCAGTGAACAAAATGCCTTAAGAACAATAATTGAATAATTTCCCTCAACATTAAACTCAAATCCTATAGCTATAGCTTAGAGTTTTTTCATCTTGTGCACACCTGTGCCTGCAAAAACATCTCTGAAGTGCTGAGTGTTCCTGGGTGAACTCCAGAAGTTTATTCTTCTGTTTGTAAATGTAATGTGGCTGACATTATGTCCCTTTTTTTTAATCATTTATTGTGAACATGACATCAATTTGTCTTGGGATGAGGCATGCACACTGAGTGATCTCCAAAAGGCATAGTGCTTGATTTGCCCATAGTGTCCATGATACTAAACTTCACATGTAGGACCTTCCTTTACATGACTATCTACCATTTTTCCTTTATGACATTCAATAGAACCCAAAATATCCTGGTCCAGTTTTTCACTAGGTGAGCACTGGCCCACTTCTTGTCACATGGTGACTCTGCCCATTTCTAGGTTGTGTCTTGGGGCTAACACCTCACCTCTCTGAGTCTCAGTTTGCTTCTGTGAAAGATGTTACAATATATATGTTGTATACATTTGCATGGATACATTGGATCAACCATGGCTAGTGTTTACCTGGTACTTGGTTTTACAGAATATATTGCTGGAGTTGCTGTGCTTGTTGATCTTTATAAATTTCCACACACTCATAAAAGGCCTTCTACCTCAATTGTCACTTGCTTTTGGCCATCTGAAGTTAGGAACAAACACCTGGAAAGCAAGCTGCCAAGGAGTTTCAGATGCCATTTATCTAATACAAGTTTTTGGTTTTCATGTGGCCTGTTTAGGGATTTCTGAGCACAGCAGAAGATCCCCAGACCCACTCAGATATTTGGTATAATTTTGGATGCAGTTCACTCATTCAACTCTGTATCTTATATACCTCATTCGAACAGGCTCACCATGAAACACGTATCATAACTCAGTAAAAAAAAATGCAGACACAACAATTGATCTTCAGTTTTGGTCAGAGGATCAGGCAGTCAAAAAACACATCATTTGATGTGTCTTGCACATATGTCATATGTGGTATTTTCTTAGCATTTTTTGTATGTGTGGGCATTTTCCAAATGTGGAGTTGAGTGATGGATCACAAGAAAAAAGACATAGGTAGTGGTCTTTGAGTCCAGAGAAAGCACCTCCCATTTTTATAGCATGTCCTGGGGAGGTAAAATGGCATTATGGATGAGAAGGGCCTGGAAATACCCTGGATTTGGTCCAACCCCTTTCTAAACTTGTTACCACTTTGTTATTTTCTACACTTCAACTGCTGACCTTGTTCTAATGCCTTTGCATGATCAACTGTATCATCTTCATCCTTTGCCATATAGACAACCTGTGGCTAGACTCTGAACCTCAGACCCATAGAGTCAGGTGTAAAAATACTGCTAAGAGCCCCTTGCTAGAGCCATCTAATTCTCTTTTCCATCCATCTTGCCAATCTATTTAAAATTCCTTAGTGTATTATTAGTAAATATGGATGGCTGGGGAAACAGTTCCTGAATGAAAAATTGGAAATGCTATTAATGGTGTTTTGAATTTAAAGTAGCTAAAAGGCCTTTTACTTTCCTCCTCTGTAATGTCGAGGTAAAAAAAGCATTTATTTTAAGGGTTCCTTTTGAGAATTAAATGTGGTATGAGATGATTAAAGAAAAATAATCTTATTTGAAAGCACTGTGTTTTAGACAATTAAAAACATAAAATTAGACTAACTGCATAACAGGTTTCCTTGATAGATATTTACACCATTGCATTTAAAACTGTAGGTATACATTTTTTTCTCTATTTCACATGGAAAACTTCCCATGACAGATCTTGTACTAGGAGAAAAAACAACATTCAATAAATTTAGAATTTTAAATTTATTGAATTATATTTTCCTTTGTTTTTTAAAAACGATTTTATTCATTTATTTTTAGAGAGAGCATAAAGAAAGGAGACAGTGAGGGGAGTGCAAAGAAAGGGAGAGAAACATCAGTGTGTGGTGGCCTCTCATGCACCCACAACTGGGGACCTGGCCTGCAACCCAGGCATGTGCCCTCACAGGGTATACAACTGGTGACCCTTTCTTTCCCAGACTGGTGCTCAATCACTGAGCCACTCTAGCCAGGGCTATGTTAACTCTATTGTCTGGCCCTAATGGTAAGAAACTGGAAATCAAGTATAGGAAAGAAAACAAAAACAAGAAATACATTTGGAAATTAATCAACATACTAGGAAACACTCAATACATCAAAAATTAAAACAGAGGCCCTGCCTGGTGTGACTCAGTGGATTTTAGTGCTGGCCTGTAAAGCAAAATGTTGCTGGTTCCATTCCCAATCACGGCACATTCCTCTGTTGCAGGACGGGTCCCCAGTAGGGGGCGTGTGAGAGGCAACCACCCATTGATGTTTCTCTCCCTCTCTTTCTCCCTAACTTCCCCAATTTAAAATAATAAATAAATAAAATATTTAAAAACTCCCAGAAAAACCACAACTACACTGAGACAAATATAAATTCAAATATGGTCTTAGAAATTCTTCATTTATGAAAAGCTCTTATAAGAGGAGACTATAACTATACAGTTCTAACTAAAGACCAGAAAATTTCAATAAATCATTTGAATTTCTAAATACATTAAAAAAGAATGAACAAAAAAGTAAGTTGAATTAAAAATAAAACAAAGACAACTGTAATTGAATAACAAAAAAAATTTTAAAAAATAAAACAAAGATCAGTGCCATAATAAAAAATACAGAAAAATGTAAAGATAAATAAAACTAATGGCTCCTTCTTTGAAATGATAAATAAATTTGAAAAGCATCTAATAAGACCCATCAATCAGTAATGAGAGAAAACAAAGAGAAAAAAAAGCAGAAAAAAAGAAACAACAATGAACACTAGAAAAACACAAAGAATTTTTAAAGAATACCATCAACAATTATATACAACACATTTGAAATAAGAAAATGGAAAAATTTTCAGTAATACTCCTTTGAAGGCTAAATCATGACAAATCTCACTATCTGAACAAACCAATTACTAGAAATACATTTGAATCAGTCACTAAAACACCCAGAAAGAAAAGACCAAGCCCACAGAGATTTATGGGGGAATTCTGACAAATATGACAACAATGATTAGTACACACTCTTCACAAATTTATCTTAAGAGGCCAGCATTACTTTGATACCAAAATTAATGCAAAAAATTGCAAAAATAAAATGAGAGAGACTTACAGACCTATATTCTTGATTAAAAAACACAATGAAATTCTCAAGAAAATTGTACCAAACCAAATTGAATGATATACACCTTGATAATGATATAAAAAGAGTACACACCTTGATCAAGCGTGAATTATACCAACAATACAAGAATGGCTCAACATCCAGAAAACAATTATGTGATTCACCACTTCAAAAAATTCATATGAATATTCAAGAGATATGGAAAAAGAAATAGAATACTATATGCATTACTGATAAACATATTTCACAGAAGACTTCTAGAAGGAAGCAATCTCAGCTTTATAAAGAGTATATGTGACCACCTCATGACTAACTATATACTCAATTGTGAAATACTGAAAGTGATCTCTTAGTAAATCAAAACAAGTAAAGAATATCCACTTTCATGTCTATTATTTGAAATAGCATTGGAATAATTACACTAGCAATCATAAGGGAAAATAAATAAAACACATCTAAATAGAAAAGAATTAAAACTGTCACTATTTGCAGATGATAAGGTGCTTTATACAGAATTAATTAAAGAATTCAACAAAATTAATTGAATTAATAACATGATTCATTAAGAAACAAAATTCAAACTATAGAGAAATCTGTCACATTGATATAGAATAATAAACACAGGAAGAAGAGGTAAAGAAAGTAATCCCATTGACAATTGTATGAAAAAGAAATGATTGCCTCTGAATTGACATCAACAAAGAAGTGAAAAACCTGTACTCTCAAGACTCTCGGACATTGAAAAAAGAAATTGAAATTAACAGACAGAAAAAAATGTAAGGATAAACAATTCCTATATGTTGGGAAACGCTCTGCCTGGTTTCAGAGGCTGTAACCCCCCATGGTTAAGGCTGAGTCAGAGTTGGGACCATAAGCCACTAAGGAGACAAAGCTTATCTCCCTGGCAGGTGTGCCACCTCTGCCCACTTCACCCTGCTTGGCCCTGAGCTTGGCCAGTTAGTCAATGACGGGTAAGAATCCTCAAGGGAGGATCAACCTAAGACAAGCATGGTCACGGAAGAGGCCTGCAGGGAAGGACTCGGGGGGCTGTGGAAAAAGGGGGTGATGGACCCTCGCCCCTCTGCTTTGAAATAGCCTGAGTCCTCATTCTGTCTGCAAGAAGTCTCCTAATCTCTTGGCTGCCTTACTTCCCTTGCCTGACTTAAGCCTGAAGCAATAACAGGGGGCAGTGCAGTCCTGTGCTGGGAGGGTCAGATTCCCTGGGGAATCAGGCCTAAGAAAAACACATACATTCCTGTGAAACCTCCTTAATTTGTAACCTCAGCTTAAAAGATAAGGGTCCAGACCTGAGATGAGTCTGGCACCTAAAGTTTTATAGCCCTCTAACTAATTGGCTGTAACTCAGAATAAATCCTCAAAGTTCTCTGTAAATCATGTATTGTTTAACCCTTACTGGCTGACAATGATTGATGAGCTTTATCCATATTCCTGTGCAAATGAACCTAATAAAAGCCCATGGAGGGAAAGGCTCTGGGCCCTTCTCCTTTGAGAGATGGGCCACCTCTCCTCCCCAAGCAGATCATGTCTTGGTAGACTTATTCTTCATCCATGGCAGATGGGGGCTGTGTTAAAGCTCCCTGACACCTATATATTGGAGAGATTAAATTGTTAGAAATATAATATCTCCCAAAGCAATTAATTGGTTCAATTGAAACCCTATTAAACTATAACTGACTTCTTCTCAGAAATGAAAATATTATAATGCATATGGAACAACAAATAATTTAATAAGGAAATACATTTAGAGAAGAAAGAACAAAGTTACAGATGTCATTCTCGTGTTGTCAAACTATACTATAAAGCTACAATAATCAAACTAGAAAGGTATTGGCAGAAAACAGACCCTTAAAACAGTGGAACAGTATAGAGTGTCCAGTATTAAACCCTCTTATATGAACAACTAATGTATGACAAAGAAGGTAAAGATACACAGTGCTGAGTTGACAGACTTTTCAACAGTTCATCCTGGCTAAACAAAATACACATAATCAACATGAACTGGACACTCTCTTACAGCATACTGAAAAATAAACTTAAGCCGATACCAACCTCGCCCACCTCTTCCATATTTTCAATTGATGCAAGCCCTGCTTCTCCCTCACCCACATCTACCTGCTTTCCAATAGAAGTTGCACCCCACTGTTCCCTGCTTCACAGATAATTCTACATCAACCCAGCACATTTTGCCTGCCAACTAATGCCTTTCTTGCCTATGTTCTCTGCTTTCCAACTGATGTCAGGCATGCTTTAGTCCCCTTGTGTTTTAACTTATGCCAGATGTAAGGTAAACAGAGGCAGTCTGGCTTCCTCATCCAGGTGTCTGGGCTATTAAGGGAAGAAGTCTCCATAACCTTGAAATGGGCCTGATAAGTATTGTTCTCATAGCCTTGAGACTGTTTCCAAAAAACTGTTCCCATAGCCTTGATTGAGCTCACATGCATACAATGAAGTTCTGTTGCATAATTCTGTTGGCACCTTGCTGGCTTTGTCTATAATGGAGTATTTGTGGATGTAGGGGATCCCTTTGGCTGCCATGCTTAGTGATGAGAGACAGGCAGTAGGCCACGATGGATGCCAGGCTGGGGTGCTGCGCAGAGGGGACAGGTGACCTGCAGGGATGTGCAGGGGGACATGCAGCTTGCAGCATGTGTGGATTGCCCACCCTTGAATAAATGCATGTTGGACATCCCAATGACCCTGTGAATTTTCTTCTATCTGCCTGAATCTCATGAAGTCGTCTGGCCTTGAATGGTCACAACACACCAGATGTATCGTATAGTTGAAAGAGTGAATTTCATCCAAAATAGTACCAGTTATCTCAGTGGGCATTTTACTTGTCTACTCCCCTGATAGATCTTTAATCTGGCCATAGAAAGGACAAATATCAATACCCGGTGAAAACCATCTCAAATTCCTTGAAAAACTGCATTCTACATCTTTTTTCAAACTGACAAGATCCACGAACCAATGAAGAAGAAGGCAGAAATGTTCCATGGGTGAGTTAAATTTATTTAGATGAAAACTCACAGCAGATCCAGCAGTATATACTGGAAGATCAGGTACTAGGTAAGCACTTGCTATGGCTGATCCAGTTGATCCTACTGAAATAATACAATGTTTGCTTTCTAACGTGCAATTTGTATACAAGCAAACTGAGCCTCAGAGAGATAAGGGATATTCCCAGGACAAGACCTGGGGTTGGGAAGAGTCTCCTGGTAGCAAGGACGTGGCCAATGCTTGCGTAGTAAAAAGCTGGTCTAGGATATGTTGTGCTGTACTAACTACTAGACAAATGAACAGGTGGGTCATCATTTTGAAAATGTTTTGACAGGGGTAGGCTACTACCACAGACATTATGAAATCCTACGTATTATGCGTTCTAAATGACCCTCAAGGTGACAAGCAGATATCACCTTCATATTTAGTTGGAAAAAAAGAAACACAATGTAAACAACATCACCAATAACCACAGAAAGAATGACAATGTGGAACTCTTGCAGGAACTCAGAGTTTTTCAGGGACACATGTATAAAGACAGGGTGCCCAAACTGAAACAATTTCTGACCTTTAAATGTGCTATCATGAGATAGTTGATCAAGGAGAATTATACGATCATTCTTTTCAAGAAATTCTTATTTAGCTTAGCAGCAAGAGACTTCCCTTTATGAATAGTCTGTATAAAAGGATATTCCCAGCAACTCCAAAACAAATGGCCCAAATGCAGGGATGGGATACACAGACTTAAATATGACAAATGGTTCTCAAGTTCCTTCAGGCCAGTATGGAGACCCTCAAAAGGTAGGGCAACACCACATTCCCTCTGAGCTACTGAGCCTTGGTTTCCCCTGACATGAAAGGACAATTTTTGCAGAATTTTATGCCTGTGCAATTTAAAGACAGTGTACGGAAAACACACTCATGAAAGTAATCACTTGATTTTGTTAAAAAAAAAAAAGCACTGATTTTTTAAAATATAATCTAGTTTTGAAGCCTTCCCTGCAGAGGTAACAGAATTAGTAAAGAGACAAATACTTGGAGATTTAATGAAGAAATATAACCCTTCCAAGGGACAGTATCTGATCACATGACATGGAAAAATCCACATCTTTGGTAAATGGCTGACATCTGACACATACTATTGGTCAAAGAAATACTGCACATGATGACTTAACCATACCTGCAGTTGAAAAGCAGGGAATATATGCAGGAATGGAGTCAGAAGGCAAAGAGAGATGCATGGCCTAGTAATTTCTGTGAGGCAGGGATCAGTGAGGTGCTGACTTCAGTGGGAAGACAGGGAGAGTGTGTAAGAAGGAAGCAGGACTGGTGTCATTTGAAAATATGGAAGAGGTGGGCAAAGCTTTTATCAGTTTAAATTTATTTTTGTATATGATATAAGAATGTAGACAAGTTTTTTTTAAATTTATTGTTATTCAATTACAGTTGTGTGCCTTTTCTCCCCATCCCTCCACCCACCCCAGCTGAACCCCCCTCCCTCCCCTCTCCCCCCTCCCCCTTGATTTGGTCCATGCGTCCTTTATAGTAGCTCCTGTAATCCCCTCTCCTCACTGTCCCCTTCCCACTCCCCGCTGCCCATTGTTAGATTGTTCTTAACTTTTTTATTGCATGCATAAATTTTGTTTTTCCAAGACTAGTTTTTCAAAAGTCTCTCAACTCTTCAGTGTATATCTTTACCTTCTCTCTCGTAGATTACTTGTTCATGTAAGAGTGTTTAGTTCTGAATTCTCTATACTCTTCCATTGATTTAGGCATCTGATTTGTGCTGATACCTTTCTGTTTTGATAATTTAATATAGTACTAAAGTATTATTATACATTGTTTTATATATATATATATTTCTACAGATATAAAAAAAATTATACAGATATACCTACCTGTCTGGTAAGGAGTGCTGTGGAGACTTGAGAGGCATGGCTGGATGCCCACAGGCAATAATGCCTTATGGATAATCAAGCAGCATATTAGACCCCCTGAGAAGAATGGGGTCTAAACCCTAAGCTGGTGTCCCCAGTCTAGAACACCAGAGCCAAAAAGTATACACATAACAACCAGCAGCAAAAAATGGCAGGATAGACTCTGCCAGAGATGGTTGGCTGGAGATGCAAAGAGCCACTTAAAGGGCCAAAGCCCTTTCACTTACCTGCAGTTCCAGCAAAGGCAGGAGCAGATGGCCATGGAGATGGCTGAGGAAAGACTAGAGATGGAAACTTTGGGAAGAGTGCAGACAGAGTGGACACAGGGAACCGAGTGCTGAATCAGCCCCAAAACTCCAGTAGCCAACATGCTCAGGCAGACCACTCCCTTCAGAATAGTGGCACCCTGAGGGGAAACAACATCCCAGCCCCCAAGAGAGACTCTGCCCTGGATCATGTTTCTTAAGCCTGACTGTGGAGTGCAGAGAGACTAAATAACTAAAGTAGACAGCCACAGACATAAATCCCTGGGAAAGAGGAAGGGGGTCAGAGTGGACTAGAGACACTTGAGGAGAGAGTGGAGATGGAGGCATGGAGGAGAGAGCTGAGAAACCAGCTACTGGGATCCCAGTGCTGAGTCATCTCCCATACTGCAGCAGTCATCCTATTCAGGAAGACAGCTTCCCTCTGAGAAGAAGCATCCTGAGGGGAGACAATAGCACCAACTCCTGGAGGAATTCTGCCCCACCCTGTGGGGCTTAAACATGACTGCTGAGTGCAAAGTAACTGAGAATTGAAACAGACAACCATAGTCAGCAGAACTCTGGCAGTCACAGAGCAGGCAGCCTAGGGTCAGACAAGGTCAACATCTGACACCAATAGAGGCAGATTAGGAAAGAAAAATACAGTGCAAAAATGGTTGGGAACCACCCAGCCTGGTTTCAGAGATTGTAATCCCCCATGGTTAAGGCTGAGTGAGAGACCTTGAGATCCTAAGCCCCTAAGGAGACAAAGCTTATCTCCCTGGCAGGAGCACCACCCCTGCCCAATTTACTTCACCCTGCCTAGCCCCCAGTGCATGACCAGTTAGGCAATGATGCCTAAGATTCCTCAAGAGATGGACAACCAAAGATAGGCATGGTCATGAGGGGGCCCTCAGAGAATGATTTGAGGGGGCTATGGAGAAAGGGGGTGATGGACCCTTGCCCCTGGGCTTTGACATGGCCTGAGTCCCCATTCTGTCTGCAAGAAGTCTCCTAATCTCTTGGCTGCCTTACTTTCCCTGCTTGACCTAAGCCTGAAACAATGCCAGAGGTGGGTGCATCCCTGTGCTGGAAAGGGCAGGTTCCCCTGGGCAATCAGGCCTAAGAAAGAATGCATAAAATCCTGTGAAACCTGCTTTGCTAATACCCTATATTTAAATGATAAGGATCCAAGCATGAAATGAGTTTGTTTCCCCAAAGTTTTATGGTCCTTTAGCTATCTGACCCTCACTCAAAATAAGCCCTGAGTTCTTTGAATGTTATCTATTTGATTATTACTGCCTGACAACGATTGACGAGCTTTCCATATAAGCCCTGTATTCCTGTGCAAATTAAGCCAACAAAAGCCTGTCAAGGCAAGGGTCGGGACACTCTCCTCTTGAGAGAGTGGCTGTGCCATCCCTTTTCCTTCACAGGATGCGGTAGTCCATGTGAATTTGTCTCAACTCAGCCATGACGCCAGGGACACTGCATGCCAGTGACCATGTCACTAAATACTAAAGTCTACTGAGGCAGAGTTGACTCTGGTCTTCTTCATGACTGGTGATATTTTACTTCCTGCATGGCTCTTCAATGTTCATTGCTTCTCCAGCAAGTTTGTGAATAATAAGTCACTAGAATTTATACTATAGTTTATTTCTCTCCTTTCTTAAAATAGCCTTAATCTCATTACATCCTTATCAATACTTGTTCATTTGTCATCGATACTGAGATTGTGGAAGGAGATATTTTTGTGGAGGTGGGATTGTTCCCTGGGCCAAAGAAACTTATAGACTCAATGCAAGCCCTACTAAAGTAACAATGACATATTTCAAAGAGGTAGAACAAACATTTCAAAAATTTATATGGAACCACGAATAACCCCGAATAGTCACAGCAATTTTGAGAAGGAATTACAAAGTAGAAGGGGTCAAAATACTTGATATGAAACTGTATTACATGGTTACTGTATCAAAACACTCTGGTATGGGCATAAAAACAGACACATAGAACAGTAGAACAGATTAGAGAGCCCAGAAATAAACCCAAGTCTCTACAGTCAATTAATTTTGACAAAGTGGGAAGAAGCATAAAATGGAGTAAAAAGAGTGTCTTCAACAAATGGTGTTGGGAGACCTGGAAAGTTAAACACATAAAATTGAAACATGATCACCAACTTACAACATCCACAAAAATAAAATTAAGGTGGATAAAAGACTTAATGTAAGTCCTGACACCATAAATGACCTAGAGGAGAACATAGACTGGAAAATCTCAGATATCTCACACAGCCATATTTTGACCGATATGTCCCCATGACCAAGGAAAGAATAGAAAAATGGGATCTCAACAAAATAAAAAGCTTCTTCACAGCTAAAGAAAAGAGCGTTAAAATGAAAAGAGAATCAACTATAAATGGGAAAACATATTAGCAATGATACCTCAGAGAAGGGCTTGATCTCCAAAATATATAAAGAACTTATATGACTCAATGACAGGAAGACATACAACCCAATTAAAAAATGGGCAAAGGACTTGAACAGACACTTCTCAAGGAGGACATACAGTTAGCCCAGAGACATATGAAAAGATGCTTAGCATCACTAGTCTTCAGAGAGTTGCAAATTAAAACCACAATGAAATACCACTTAACACTGGTTAGAATGGACATCATAAACAAAGCAACAAACAAACAATGTTGAAGAGGATGTATAGAAAATGAAACCCTAGTGCACTATAGTGGGAATGCAGACTGGTACAGCCACTGATGAAAAGAGTACAGAATTTCTTCAGAATAATAAAAATGGAACTGCCTTTTGACCCAGCAATTCCACTCCTAGTATTATATCCTAAGAACTTTGAAACATCAATTCAAGAGAACCTATGCATGCCAATATACATTGCAGCACAATTCATAATAGTCAAGTGCTGGAAGCAACCCAAGTGCCCATCAGTAAATGAATGGATCAAAAAACAATGGTACATTTACATGATGGAATACTGCACAGCAGAAAGAAAGAAGGAGCTCCTAACCTTTGTGACAGCATGGATGGTACTGGAGAACATAATGCTATGTGAAATAAATCAGGTGGTGAAAGACAAATACCATATGATCTCACCTATAAGTGGAACTTAATCAACAAAACATACAAGCAAGCAAAATATAACCAGATACATTGAAATTATGAACAAACTGACAGTAACCAGAGGGGTGGAGGGTGGGGATAATGGGGTGGGGGAGGTGGGGAAGAGTTTTCAGGAACATCTATAAAGGACACATGAAGAAGAGAATAGAGGGGTAGGGTCGAGGGTAGGAAGTGGGGATAGCTGGTCTGAGGGGAATGGTGTGGGGGGGAATGGAGTCAACTGTACTTGAACATCGATAAGAAAAGGAAGAAAAAAAAAGAAATTCTGTATAGAGTATCGTGTCATCTACAAATACTCATAGTTATCTTTATTTTTTTCTATTAAACATTTTTTATTGCTGTTCTCTTTCTTTTTTAGTTAGATACATTTCATTTATTTTTTGACTACCAGTCTAAATATTCCATTATTATTTTAAATCATAGTAATGAGAGTAGACATTTTTGACATGATTATGATCTTTAAAATCATTTTATTATTTCACAATTGACTATTATGTTAGCTGTGAGGCTGTCATTATAGGTTTTTTCAAGCTGAGATCTTTCCTTCTATTAGCATGCTTTTGAAATATTTTTATCAATAATGCATAATTAATTCTTCAAAGACTTTTCCTGTGTATCTCACATAATCATATAATTCTTGTTTTTGGTTTTTGGTGTGATGAATTGCACTGATTTTTTGCTGGATGTTGAGACATTTTTGCATCAGTGGTAAAATTCACAGTTGCTCTGAGTGTATAATCATTCAAAAATATTATTAACTTTGGTTTGCTACTGTTTTATTGAGAATTTTGGCCTGGACTTTTTTCAAGATTATAAGCCTGTAAGTCAGTCTCTCTTTCTCTCTCTCTCTGCAGTGTCTTTGTGTAGTTTTAGTATAAGAGTAATGCTGTCCCTGTAAATTCAACTTGGAAGCATACTTCTTCAATTTATTAATTATTTAAAAATAAGTGTTAGAATTCCCCTGTAAATCTATCTAGTTCTGGGTTTTTTTTCCCCTTGGGTGTTGTGATTATTGCTTCAAATTTGTTGCTGGTAATTGCATTGTTAGGCTTATGTAATTCTTACTGGTTTAGCCTTCAAAGGATGAATGTTTAAAAATTTTCCCATTTTATTAAATTGTCAAATTATTTATATAAAGTTTTGATGGTATTTCTCAATAATTGTTTGTGCTTTTGTGGTGTCAATTGTAGTTTGTGGTTTTTTCTCATTTTATTTATTTATGTTTTCTCTACTTACTGCTTGATGAGTATTTCTAGAGGCTTTTCAATTTTTTTTTATCATTTCAAAGAAGGAGCCACCAGTTTTATTAGTCTTTCCTATTATTTTTCTATTTTATTTGTTATGGCTGTGATCTTTGTTTTATATTATTTCAATTTACTTTTTGCTTTGTTACCTCATTTCTAATGTATTTAGAAATAAATTCAAATGATTTTATTGAAAGTTGTCTGCTGTTTCTTTAGAGTTGTATCATTATACTGTTTCCTCTTATAACAGCTTTTCTAAATCCAGGTTTTCTGATACTGTGTTTGCATTTTTATTTCTAGCAATATAGTTGTTCTTTTTCAGTTTTCATTTTTGATTTATTGGGTGTTTAGTTGCCTGTTTTGCAATATCCAAATATTTGTGCTTTTTTCCCTTTATTTGATTTCTAGTATCTTGACATTATGGTTAGAAAATATAATTAATATAAATTTAAATAGTTAAATTTTAATTAGGATTTTTTTTCTCCTAGTAGAAGACCTGTCTTGGGAATTTTGCAATAAATTATACCCTGTGGTTTTAAATGCAGTGCTCTATAAAAATCTATCAAGTAATGTTGCGGAGCTTTATCTCTGAGCCCTGCGTCTGCCACGGGTGAGAATGAGTTTACCAAGACGTGATCTGCTTGGGAAGGAGAGGTGGCTGACCTCTCAAAGGAGGAGGGCCAAGAGCCTTTTCCTCCATGGGCTTTTATTAGGTTCATTTTGCACAGGAATACAGATAAAGCTCATCAATCATTGTCAGGTAGTAAGGGTCAAACAATACATAACTTATAGAGAAATTTGAGGGCTTATTCTGAGTTATGGTCAGTTAGTTAAAGGGCTATAAAACTTTGGGAGACAGACTCACTTCACGCCTGGACCCTTATCATTTAAGCTGAGGGTATAAAGGAAGCAGGTTTCACATGATTGTATGCATTCTTTCTTAGGCCTGATTCCCCAGGGAATCTGCCCCTCCTAGCACAGGACTGCACCACCCTCTGTTATTGCTTCAGGCTTAAGTCAGGCAAGGGAAGTAAGGCAGCCAAGAGATTAGGAGACTTCTTGCAGACAGAATGAGGAGTCAGGCTATTTCAAAGCAGAGGGGCGAGGGTCCATCACCCCCTTTTTCCACAGCCCCCCGAGTCCTTCCCTGCAGGCCTCTTCCGTGACCATGCTTGTCTTAGGTTGATCCTCCCTTGAGGAATCTTACCCGTCATTGGCTAACTGGCCAAGCTCAGGGCCAAGCAGGGTAAAGTGGACAGATATGGCACCCTTGCCAGGGAGATAAGCTTTGTCTCCTTAGTGGCTTATGGTCCCAACTCTGACTCAGCCTTCACCATGGGGGGTTACAGCTTCTGAAACCAGGCAGGGCATTTCCCAACAAAGTAAACCTGGTATAATATTGCAAAGGAGTCTATTTTTATTTTTTAATTTATTTAAAAAGTGTCTTTAAATAAAATTACTTTTCCATAATCATCTCATAAAACACATAATTTTTAAAAGGACCCTTTGAGATAAATGATTTTTTCATCTCAGCATTACACATAGGAAAGTAAAAGGCACTACATCTACTTCACAGTCACAATGGTTTTTTGTGTTCTTTCCAGTTTTTCAGCCTGGAACAATCTATTTCTGCAGCATACCTCAAAGGGTACAGAAAGGACATTGTAAAAGATTAAGGAAAGGTGGAAAAGAGAAGGGACTCTCAGCAAGGAGCTCACACTAGTGTCTGTACAACTGACTCCGAGGGTCTGAACTTCACAAAGACTAGTTCCATGTTCTCTGTAGGCACAAAATGAAGATAATACAGTTTATCGTGTACATGCCTAATCAAAACACCATCAGTTAAAGGAAATAAAACAAAGTGGCAACAGTTTTAAAAAGTCTCTTCTGTGAGTGGTCTTCAAAAATTAGAAAATAATACATGCCAAAAATAAATCTGGGCAACTCTATAACAGCATTAAGAAGAAGAAAAATTAAACTAATGTCAGGCCTTAGTTTTTCAACAGTTGGAAATTCCATGCACCCTACATTTACTTCTGATTCATTCTAGCCCTGTCCACTTCCATTTCGTCGAATTGACTGCAGCACCATACCTCTCCATGCCTTTCAACTGATACTATTCCTGCCCACCTGTCTTTGCCTTCAAACTCACACCAAGTCCACACACCATTTTCAGGGGTTCAACTACTCCAGCCCTGTATACTTCTCCCTGTCTTCCAACTGAATGCAGGGTCACCCATGTCTCCCTACCTTCCAACTTGTAAAATAACCCCTGTGTATGCTTAACTTCCAACTAACAAGAGCCCTGTTCATTTGATCCTTATCAGTCCTGTTTCTATTCACTCAACACCATTTTCATCAAAATCCCAGAATCCCAGAAAACACCAGTATGCACAAACATCAATATTGGTTCCCCTTTATTCTGGGTGAAGACCGATCTTCCTTAGGTGAGATATCCCAAGAAGATGTCCAAGCAAGACACATCAGAAAGTCTTTCTCTCAGTTCTCTAAAACTGGGTCTATTTTTAAACTTCAGATCTTTCTAGCTCTCCACCTAGGATATATGTCTTTACAAGTCCCGATGCTTCCTTCTGAATGCTTTCAAGCTTCGGTGCCTAACATATCCCATGCAGTATTTATTACATAGAGCAGGACAAAATGTGGCAAATCAAATCCTTTTCACTAAGTACCTCAGAAAAGAAACACCTTTGATACATCACAAATGCCACATCCTCAGGTTACAGCATCTCAAAACCCACACTGCATGTAAATATTTTGAAAGCTAATCCCCAATATGCACAGTGTATGAATTCACACTGGGGCTCTTATGTGCATCAAAAATTGACATTTTAAGTCAAATAATTTATGTTTAGCTCCCTTCCACATCATAAAATATTTGTCAGCACCCTGATCCATACAGAATACATGCCTCCAGCATCGCAACCCCATGAAGAGATAGAGAAGAAAAGGACACAGATTACTTGAGAGCATAAGAAGATAAGAGGAAGAAGAAAACAAGTAGAGCCATGACTGATGTGGCCCAGGGTGTTGGGCATCATCCTGTGAACCTAAATGTCATTGGTTCAATTCCAACCAGGACCTATGTCTGGATTGCAGGCCAGGCTCCTGTGTGGAGAATGTCAGGGGGTGCAAATAGATATTTCTCTCCATTTTTCCCCCACCTTCCTGTCTCTCTAAAAATAAATAAAATGTTTTTTAAAAAGATGAAAATACTTGTGTGGTAGGTAAAAAACAAACAAACAAACAAACAAAATATAACCAGAGACATTGAAATTCAAAACAATCTGACACTAAGCAGAGGTGGGAGGGCATAATGGGGGGAAAGAGGGGGAGTGATTCAGGAACAACAATAAAGGACACATGTACAAAACCAAAAGGGGGTGGGGTCAGGTGAAAGAGGTAAGGATGGCTGGTGTGGGGGTGAGTGGTGGTGGGTAAATGAAGACATCTATGATTGAACAACAATGAAATAATTTAAAAAAACTGAAAATAAAAAAATGATGAAAATATATTTTGGACATCAAAACCTTGTCTGAGGTATCATTGGCAAATATGTTTTCTCATATAGTTGGTTCCCTTTTCACTTTGCTGATGCTTTGTTTATCCATGAAGAAGTTGTTTTTCTGATGAACTCTCATTTGTTTACATTTTGTTTTATGGCCCTTGCTCTAGGAGACATATTGGTGAAAATATTGCTGTGTGGAATATCTGAGATTTTCATGCCTATGTTCTCCTTTAGGACTTTTATGGTGTAATTTATTTAAGTCTTTCATCCATATGGAGTTTATTTTTGTGTACGGTGTAAGTTGGTCAAGTTTCAATTTTTTGCTTGAAGTGGTGCAGATGTCACAATGCCATTTGTTGAAGAGGTTATTTTCACTCCATTTTATGTTTCTGCCCTCTTTGGCAAATATTAATTGCCCATAGAGACTTGAGCTTATTTCTGGACTCTCTATTCTGCTCCATTGATCTATGTTTCTGTTGTTATGACACTACCAGACTGTTTTTTTTAACCATGACTTTGTAATATACCTTGATGCCAGGTATTGTGATCCCTCCTACTATGTTCTTTCTCAAAATTGCTGCAGGGCTTCATGGTCATTTACAGTTCCAAATAAATTTTTGAATATTTGTTTTATATTTGTGAATTATGTCATTGGTATTTTACCAGGGATTGTGTTGAATCTGTAAGTTGCTTTGGGTAGTACAGACAATTTGATGTTGTTAAAACAACATGCTTCTAAAGAATTAATAGATCAAAGAGGAAAACGAAGATAAAATTAAATCAACCTTGAGATTTACACAAATGGAAAAACAACCTAACAAAATTTAGTATGTCAAAGCAGTTAAAAGAAAAAAAAGTATAGCTATATTGGGATACCAAAGAGCAGGAAAATAATCCAAAAAAATCTGTTAAATACATCTCTGAGGAAACCAGAGATCTAAAAAAAATTAACATATAAATAGACAAAAATTTATAACAAAGACTTGACTACAAATAAGTAAAAAAAAATATAAGATAATGACTAATAAAATGAAGCTTGATTCATTGAAAAATCAATAGAATAGACAACCCAATAGTAAGACTCATCAAAGAGGGAACAAAACGAATAAAATCAAAAATGAAAATGTCATCTGATGCCACAGGTTTAAAAAATCATTTAAAATATTATGAACCATTACATCCCAACATATTTGACAATATAGATAAAGTAGATTTTGCAGAAAAATATACAGCCTCCCAAGGCTCAACTAGAAAGCAACAAAGAATCTCTATAAGCCAATTCCTAGCAATGAAATTGAAGCAGTAATAAAAACTCCCAACAAAACACAAAATCCAAGGATCGCATGACTTACAGGTGAAGTCTACCAAATATTTAAATAATAATTAGTACATTTTTCCCTTCAAACTATTTTAAAAACCATAGAAGAACACTTTCAAATTCATATTATGAGGCCAGCACTAATCTGATAACAGAAGCAAAAAAAGACAAAACAAAGGAAAAAGTTATAGGCCAATATGCCTAACAAATGCAGGTGCCACAATTCTTAACAGAATAATAGCAAACACTACTTTTTAGTATGCCATGGCTGGTGTTGCAAGGTGGATTTAGTACTGGCCTGTGAACCAAAAGATTACTGCTTCAATTACCAGACAGGGCACCTGCCTGAGTTGTGGGCCAGATCCCCAGTAGGGGATGCACAAGAGGCATGCACATGTGGGGAACTGTTCCAAGCATGGGAAATGTGGCTCAGCCCCCACTTGGAAAACCAGTGGGGAGCGAGTTTGGCGGGCAGGACCCATGTCCATGGATAAGTTCTCCAGTGGGAAATCAGGCCTGCATTGTATTTAGACTGCTATGAGACTTGCTCTTGCTAAAAAACTCCCTCACCCTGAGTTGAGGAAGCAAATGTTTACTGAGTATCTTTATCTTCCCAGAATCTGGGCTAGACCTCCAGGTATGGGACATAGCCCTTTCAAGCATTTACATTGCAAATGCTCTCCTTTGATGTATTCAGTGACTTCCCCTCCTGTGTCTGCAAAGATAACCACCCAAAACAAACCTTTGTATAGTAAAGAGGACCTTTGATGTTAAGGGCCTCAAAAACCTATAAAGGCTCCTCACCCCAAGCACAGGATGTCTGTAGTCCCTGTGTATGTGTATACACAGGGAATACTGAAACCTCAACAGCAGATCTTGAGGGCCGAGATCTGTATCATCCACACATTGATGTTCCTCTCCCTTTGTTTCTCCCTCCCTTTCCTCTATAAAAATGAATCAATAAAATATTAAAAATAAGAATTTATCAGTATGTTCAAATAACTATATGTTATAATCAAGTAGGAATTATACCAAAAATACATATCTGCTTCAACATTTTAAAAAATTAAGGTGACTAAACAAATCATCAAAATCATGAATTATACTCATGTGGTTATCAAAAAGTTGCAGAGAAAGCACTTGACAAACTCAATATCAATTTATGATTAAACAACATTTAAAAAGGAATACACAATGAAAATCTCCCAAGTTGAGAAAGCCTAAATAAGGTAAGTCCACAGTGATTATCATACTCAAATGTGGAAAACATGAAGGTTTCTTCTTTTTATTATTTATTATTTATTTTTTTAATTTTAATTTTTTATTCTCATTCAATAACAGTTGTGTGACTTTTCTCCCCAACCCTCCACCCCACCCCAGCTGAAACCCCCTCCCTCCCCAAACTCCACTCTCCCCCTTGATTTTGTCCCTGTGTCATTTATAGTAGTTCCTGTAATCCCCTCTCCTCACTGTCCCCTACCCACTCCCCCCTGCCCATTGTTAGATTGTTCTTAACTTCAATGTCTCTGGTTATATTTCGCTTCCTTTTTTCTTCTATTTATTATGTTCCAGTTAAAGGTGAGATCATATGGTATTTGTCCCTCACCGTCTGGCTTGTTTCACTTAACATAATGCTCTCCAGTTCCATCCATGCTGTTGCAAAGGGTATAAGCTCCTTCTTTCCCTCTGCTGCGTAGAATTCCATTGTGTAAATATACCATAGTTTTTGGATCCACTCGTTTGCTGATGGGCACTTAGGTTGCTTCCAGTACTTGGCTATTGTAAATTGTGCTGCTATGAACATTGGGGTGCACAGGTTCTTTTGGATGGGTGTTTCAGGGTTCTTAGGGTATAATCCCAGCAGCAGAATTGCTGGGTCAAAGGGCAGTTCCATTTTTAGTTTTCTAAGGAAATTCCATACTGTTTTCCACAGTGGCCTCACCAGTCTGCATTCCCACCAACAGTGCACTAAGGTTCCCTTTTCTCCACATCCTCTCCAACATTTGTCTGTGGATTTGTTTATGTTGGCCACTCTGACTGGTGTGAGAAGGTACCTCATTGTGGTTTTAATTTACATCTCTCTGATGGCTAGTGATGCTGAGCATCTTTTCATATGTCTCTGGGCCCTCTGTATGTCTTCCTTGGAGAAGTGTCTGTTCAAGTCCTTTGCCCATTTTTTCATTGGGTTGTTTGTGTTCCTGGAGTGCAATCGTGTGAGTTCTTTATATATTTTGGAGAACAAACCATTGTCTGAGGTATCATTAGCAAATATGTTTTCCCATACTGTTGGTTCTCTTTGTAATTTGGTGCTGTTTTCTTTAGCCATGCAGAAGCTTTTTATTTTGATGAGGTCCCATTTGCTTATTCTTTCCTTTATGTCCCTTGCTTTAGGGGACATGTCTGTGAGGATGTTGCTGTGTGGAATGTCTGAGATTTTCCTGCCAATGTTTTCCTTGAGGACTTTTATGGTGTTACGACTTATATTTAAGTCTTTTATCCATGTTGAGTTTATTTCAGTGTATGGCGTAAGTTAATGATCGAGTTTCATTTTTTTGCACGTACCTGTCCAGACCTCCCAACACCATCTGTTGAAGAGGCTGTTTTTGCCCCATTTTAAGGTCCTGCCTCCTTTGTCAAATATTAATTGACCGTAAAGACTTGAGTTTATTTCTGGGCTCTCTGTTCTGTCCCATTTGTCTATGTGCCTGTTTTTATGCTAGTACCAGGCTGTTTTGATTACACTGGCCTTGTAATATCAGGTATTGTGATCCCCGTTGCTTTGTTCTTCTTTCTCAAAATTGTTGCAGCTATTCGGGGTCATTTATGGTTCCATATAAATTTCTGAAATGTTTGTTCTATATCAGTAAAATATGTCATGCGTACTCTCATAGTCATTGCATTGAATCTATAACTCGCTTTGGGTAGCATGGCTGTTTTGATGATGTTAATTCTCCCAATCCATGAGCATGGTACATGCTTCCATTTGTTTGTGTCTTCCTTAATTTCTTTCTTCAGTGTTGTGTAGTTTTCTGAGTACATGTCTTTTATCTCCTTGGTTAGGTTTATTCCTAGGTACTTTATTTTTCTTGCTGCTATATCAAATGGGATTTTTCTCCTGATTTCTGTTGCTGCAGTTTCATTGTTGGTATACAGGAATGCCTTTGATTTCTGAGTATTGACTTTGTATCCAGCTGTTTTGCCAAATTCATTTATTAGGTCGAGTAGTTTTTTGGTGGAGTCTATAGGAATGTCCATGTACACTATCATGTCACCTGAAAACAGTGACAGTTTCTTTTCCTCCTTTCCAATTTGGATGCCTTTTATTGCTTTTTCTTGTCTGATTGCTGTGGCTAGGACTTCCAGTACTATGTTGAATAGGAGTGGTGAGAGAGAGCATTCTTGCCTTCTTCCTGATCTTAGTGGGAAAGCTCTAATTATTTGTCTATTGAGTATGATCTTCCCACTAGGTCTCTCATAAATGGCCTTTATTATGTTAAGGAATGCTCCCTTTATTCCCACTTTGCTGAGTGTTTTTATCAGAAATGGTGCTGTATCTTATCAAATGCTTTTTCCGCATCTATTGATATGATCATGTGATATTTGTCTTTGCTGTTGTTGATGTGATGTATTATGTTTATTGATTTGCGAATATTGTACCATCCTTGCATCCTTGGGATGAATCCCACTTGGTCATGGTGGATGATCTTTTTAATGTATTGCTGGACGTGGTTAGCCAATATTTTGTTGAGAATTTTAGCATCTATGTTCATCGGCGATATTGGCTGAAGTTTTCTTTCTTCGTTGTGTCTTTATCTGGTTTTGGGATTAGGATGATGCTGGCCTCATAAAAAGAGTTTGCGAGTCTTCCATCAGTTTGGATTTTTTCGAATAGTCTGTGAAGGATAGGGGTTAGTTCTTCCTTAAATGCTTTGTAGAATTCTCCTGTGAAACCATCTGGTCCAGGGCTTCTGTGCTTTGGGAGTTTTTTGATGACTGCTTCAATTTCCTCTGCTGTTACTGGTCTGTTCAGGTTTTCTGCTGCTTCTTCATTCAGTTTTGGAAGATTATATTTTCTAGAAATGTGTCCTTTCACCTAGGTTTTCAAATTTCTTGGCATACAGTTCTCAGTAGTAATTTCTTACAATCCTTTGTATTTCTGTGGTATCAGTTGTAATCTCTTCTCTTTCATTTCTAATTGTGTTAACATGGATGCTCTCTCTTTTTTTCTTGATGAGCCTACTTAAATGCTTGTCAATTTTGTTTATCTTTTCAAAGAACCAGCTCCTGGATTCATTGATCCTTACAATTGTGCTTTTAGTCTCTATGTCATTTAACTCTGCTCTGATCTTTGCTATTTCCTTCCTTCTGCTTGCTGTGGGCTGTCTTTGTTGTTGTTCCTCCAGTTCTTGTAGGCGTAGGGTTAGGTTGTTTGTTTGAATTGTTTCTATCTTTTAAAGGTAGGCCTGTATTGCTATGAACTTCACTTTCAGGACTGCCTGCTGTGTCCCATAGGTTTGGGGTTGCTGTGAGTTCATTTCCATTTGTTTCCAGAAAGTTTTTGATTTCTACCCTAATCTCTTTCTTGACCCACTCATTGTTTAATAGCATGCTATTCAGTCTCTATGATTTTGAGTGTTTGGGGTATTTTTCTTTGGGGTTGGTTTCTAGTTTCAGTCCCTTGTGGTCAGAGAAAATGCTTGATATGATTTCAATTTTCTTGAATCTGTTGAGGCTTGCTTTGTGTCCTGTCATGTGGTCTATCTTTGAAGAAGTTCCATGTACACTTGAAAAGAATGTGTATTTTGCTTCTTTGGAATGAAAAGCTCTATATATGTCAGTTAAGACCATTTCATCTAGGGTATTGTTAAGAAGGACACAATGTCCTTCTTGATATTTTGTTTGGAAGACCTGTCCATTTTTGTCAGTGGGGTGTTAAAGCCCCCTACTATAATTGTGTTGCTGTCAATATCTTCCTTGAAGTCCTCCAAGATTTTCTTTATGTATTTGGGTGCTCCTATGTTTGGTGCATATATATTTCCAATGTTTATGTCTTCTTGGTGGATTCTTCCTTTGAGTATTATGAAGTGACCTTCTGGGTCTCTCTTTATGGCCCTTCTTTGGAAGTCTATTTTGTCTGATATGAGTATTGCTACCCCTGCATTTTTTTTTTCCTGTCCGTTTGCTTGGGAAATTTGTTTCCAGCTCTTCACTTTCAGTTTCTGTAAGTCTTTTGTCCTGAGATGGGTCTCTTGTAGACAGCATATGTTGGGTCATGTTTTCTTATTCATTCAGCTATTCTATGTCTTTTGATTGGAGCATTTAATCCATTTACCTTTAAGGTTATTGTCAATAGGTAGTTATTCATTGCCATTTTTTCCTGCCTGTGTTCCTCTCTCTTTCTCTTTTTCTTCCTTTCCTTAAAGCAGTCCCTTTAGCATCTCTTGCAGAGATGGTTTGGTGGAAGTGTTTTCTTTGAGACTTCTTTTGTCTGGGAAGCTCTTTTTGGCCTTCTATCTTGATTGAGAGCCTTGCTGAGTAAAGTAGTCCTGGTTGCAGGCCTGTGGTTCTCATTACTTGGAGTATTTTTTTGCCATTCTCTTCTGGCTTGGAGCATTTCCATTGAGAAGTCAGTTGCTAATGTTATTGTGGCTCCCTTGTATGTTACTTTCTATTTCTCCCTTGCTGCCTTTAAGATCCTCTCTTTGTCTTGGAATTTTGCCATTTTAATTATGATGTGTGTTGCAGTGGGCCTCTTTGGGTTCCTCTTGTCTCACCTGTGGGAAAAAGAGGAAGTGGGAAAAAAAAAAACCAAGGGAAGGAGGAAAAAGGGAATAGAAAAGGAAAGGAAGGAAGGAAGAAGGAATAGAGAGAGATCGGAGGCAAGATAAGAAGGAATTTTAACAAAAATTAAAACAACAGAATAAATAAAAGAAGGCAGGAAGAAGGAATAAAAAAGTTGAAGGATGGAAGGAAGAAGGAATAAAAAAAAGAAAGAAGGACAGATAGTAAGAAGGGATTCAGGGGGAAAGGAGGAAAAGGAAAAGAAATGTCTTCTACTGGCTTTAAACCACTCAGGTTAGTTCTGCTGGTCTTCCTGTCTGTGGAATGGGAGGGCGTGGTTGGAAGGATTGGTTTCACTTTTCTCCCTTTCTGGCCACACTCTTCGCTGTTGTTCAGCCTGAAGTCCAGTTCCTCAGGGTCCTTCTGCTCCCCACTAGGCCTTTATTTCACCAGTTGTGCTATCCTTGAGTTGCACCAATTAGGGGCAACTCACACTCCACCTTCTTGCTCTTTGCTGTCTTAGATGCTAGGTGCTCTCAGTGCTGCTATGATGTAGTTCAGCCCTCTAGTGGGTCGAGTCTTTCCGGGGAATGTAGTCTCCCCTAGTCTTGCAGCTCCCCTCTGCTGGTTGTTCTGCCTTCGTCCTAGACAGCCAGTAGGCCCTGCAGGGCTCTGTGCACAGTGGCTAGGTCGGAGTTGTAGGTGTGGTCCCTCGCAGGCAGCCAGGCCATTGATCATTCGATCTGCTGCTTTGGGCCTGGGTCACGGGAGGCTGGCTCTTCTGCAGCTCTCGGCCTGAGTTGCGCTCGGCCGGCTGATCCAGCCACTTTGGGCCTGAGTTGCGCTGCCCTCGGGTCTGCAGCTTTGGGTCTGTGGGTGGGGCAGCTAGCCTCTGTGCCTGGTGCGCACCCACCCGAGTTTTCAGGTGTGTGGGGCCAGGCGGGGTTTCAGGTGTGGGCCCCCAGTCCGCTAATCTGGGTGCGGGCAACCAGGCTTCAGGTGAGCCGGAGCTGCTTATCCAGCATTCACTGTCCAGGGCCTTAGGGGGGAGGGGCGCTAGAGGCTGCGGCTGCTGCAGAGAGTTCCCTAATTAGCCGCTGAGCGCCTCTATTTTCTTTTTCTTTTTGTGAAATTCTTCCTATTCAAGCCCCCCTGGTCCAGACAAGCACCTGGCTGCTCACACAGCTCAGCTTGGGTCTCTCCCAAGAATCCTGCAGCAGACCCTGCGCCCTGGCCGGGGCTTCAGCCGCCCTGGTCCCCGCGCAGGTCCCAGGGACCTTATTGTCCTTAAGCATTCTTCTTACCATCAGATCTTTCAATGTCCTCTATCTTTGGTTTCTGATCTTCATATATGCTGGAATACCGTTGGCTGTTTGCTCTGTTCCTCAGATCAGCTAGTATTTCACTGGTGTTCAGGGTAAGTGGACTGCACTCCCACCTATCTCACCACCATCTTCCCCTGTTATTCCCTTTTTTAAGGTGGCCTAACAGTTCTTAGGCAGGTGTGCAGGCATTCCACAATTGTAACATCTGGGATCTCCCTTAATTGCTGTAGCCAAGAGGGAAGCCTTAGAATTGTTGCCCAACCTGTTCCTAAAGAAGTCTAAAGAACCCTTACTAGGGAGACATTCAGCAGCCTTAAATAGCTGCTGAATTAGCTTAAAACATTGCTCTTGTTCTTTAGAGAGCCCGCTCCCCATCGTTGAGGATTTTTAAAAACTTTTAAAGAAATTCCTTAATAATTAAAAGAACCTTTTCTGAAATTCCCCCTTCCACAAGCGCGGCGGTTACAAAACTAATTTCGCTTTCAATCCATCTGCACCCTTGGACCCTGTTTCTTTCTAGGGAGGAGAGTGTAGTGGGTCAAAGTGTACTGATGGTGGAACACACTCAGGGCATTTTACCAGATATTTTGGATACCCAAACCGCGCTTATGGGTCTCGGTTTCTCTTCCCAGCCGTCTAAATGAGCTGGGAGGGCTTGGAAGTGCTGGGTGACCAACCCTTATATCGCGCTTCCCCGGATGAGCCAAAAGTTAAATTACGTGAGATGGAATTCCCTATGAGGCCCCTGCACGTCTCAGGGATTTGACCCCAGACACCTCCGCGAGGCCCCCACTCATGTAGGGGCACCCGAGATCTCCAGCCGGAGGGAGGAAGTGCCTCTTTTCTTCGGCGCTCAGCAAGAAGCTGAGACGCTCATAAATACCTCGCTACGAAAGCTAATAAAAGGGAAAGTCTTTGCTTTCTCCTCCCCAAGCCTAAACCTAGGCGGGGATCGTGCTGCAGGGGATGGGTCAGTGAATGCTTTTACAGTGTGCCTCTGGTTGCACGGACATTTGCTTCTGGCTGGCAGGAGACCTAGCGTCCTGTCCCGGTCCACATCCAGCTTATCCTTACATGGGAGTCTTTCAGCCATGAGCGCCCTAAACTGCGTTTTAAATACTCGACCTGTGCCTGCAGATTGCAGCAAATGCTTGGGAAAGAGAAAGCAAGACTCCTATTCATGGAAGAGGGTGCAGGGGAGAGAAATGAAAAGAAAACCACTCAAGGGGCGGCCTGACAGAAACATTTCCTCTTATCTGTAACACGCCTGGGGGCCTTACCGTGCAGTGCCCCTGTCCCTGGGGAGATGAAAGCGCTATTTTCCATCCTCTTAGTCATGCCGTCCATGGAAATGGTGGCTTGAAGCCTCTGGTCCGTGCAGGTCCCAAAAATCCTCAGGTCCCTGTTCCAGGCGCCAGATGTTGAGGGGCTTTAACGCAGCCCCCCAGTCTGCCACAGATGAAGAATAAGACTACCAAGACATGATCTGCTTGGGGAGGAGAGGTGGCCCATCTCTCAAAGGAGAAGGGCCCAGAGCCTTTCTCTCCATGGGCTTTTATTAGGTTCATTAGCACAGGAATACAGATAAATCTCATCAATCATTGTTAAGCAGTAATGGTTAAACAATACATGATTTACAGAGAACTTTGAGGACTTATTCTGAGTTACAGCCAATTAGTTAGAGGGCTATAAAACTTTAGGTGCCAGACTCATCTCAGGTCTGGACCCTTATCCTTTAAACTGAGGGTACAAATTAAGTAGGTTTCACAGGAATGTATGTATGATTTGGTTATGATGACCATTCTGACCATTGTGATTTGGTGTCTCATTATGGTTTTAATTTGCCTCTCTCTGATGGCTAGTGATTCTGAATGCCCTTTGATATGTCTGAGCCCTCTGTATGTCTTCCTTGGAAAAGTGTCTGTTCGGGTCTTTTGCCCATTTTTTAAAAGGATTGTTTGTCTTCCCAGAGTGGAGTCATGTGAGTTATTTATATATTTTGGAGATCAAACCATTGGCAGAGGGTTTGCAAATATATTTTCCCATATGGTCGGCTTCCTTTTCATTGTATTGATGTTTTCTGTAGCTGTGCAGAAACCTTTCATTTTGATGAAATCCCATTTGTTTATTATTTCCTTTATGACCCTTGTCCTAGGGAACATATCAGTGAAAACATTGCTGCATGAAATATCTGAGATTTTCTTGCCTATGTTCTCCTCTAGGACTTTTATGTTGTCTTGACTTATATTTAAGTCTTTTACCTGTCTTGATTTTATTTCTGTTTATGGTGTAAATTGGTGGTAGAGTTTCATTTTTTTGCATGTAGCTGTCCAGATTTCCCAACACCATTTGTTGAAGGGGCTATTTTTCCTCCATTTATGCTTCTACCACCTTTGTGAAAAATTAATTGATCATACAGACTTGGGTTTATCTCTGGGCTCTCTGTTCTGTTCCAGTGTTCCATGTGTCTTTTCTTATGTCAGTACCAGATTTTTTTGATTACTGTGGTCTTGTAATATAGTTTGATATCAGGTAATGCAATTGCTCTTGTTTTTCTTTCTAAAAATTTCTGTGGCTATTCATGATCATTTGTGGTTCCATATAAATTTTTGAAATGTTTGTTCTATATCTGTGAAATATGTCATTGGCATTTTAATAAAGATTGCATTGAATTTATAAATTGCTTTGGGTAATATGGACATTTTGATGATGTTAGTTCTTCTAATACATTAACACAGTACATGCTTCCATTTGTTTGTGTCTTAATTAATTTCTTTTTTTAATACTGTGTAGTTTTCTGAGTACTGCTGTTTTACCTCTTTGGTTAGGTTTATCCTAAGTACTTCATTTTTCTTGTTGCTATAGCAAATGGAATTTTTTGTCTGATTTTTGTTCCTTTTATTTCATTTTTGGTGTAGAAAAATGCCTTTGATTTCTAAATATTGACTTTGTAGCCTGCTGCTTAGCCAAATTCAGTTATTAGGTTGAGAAATATTTGGGTGTTGTCTATACAATTTTCTCTGTACACTATCCTGTCTTCTGCAGACAATGATAGTTTTGCTCCCTCCTTTTCAATTTGGATGCCTTTTATGTTTTTTTCTTGTCTGATTGCCTCACAGCAATATTTTCACTGATACCTCCCCTACAGCAGTGGATATAGAGGAAAGAATAAACACATGGGTCTTCATCAAACTAAAAAGCTTGTGCATGGTTAAAGAAAACATCATCAGAATGGAAAAGGGACCAATCATATGGGAAAATGCATTTGCCAATGATACCTTGGACAGGGTTTGATATTTAAAATATACAAAGAACTCACATGATTCCACACCAGAAAAACAAGTAATGCAATTGAAAAATGGGCAAAGGACCTAAACAGACAGCTCTCCATAGACATACAAAGAGCTGATAGGCACATTAAAAAATACTCAACATAACTAGCCTTTAGAGAGATGCAAATTAAAACTACAATGAGATACCACTTCACACTGGTCTGAATGGTCATCATTAACCAATGAATAAATAACAAGTGCTGGCTAGGTTGTGGAGAAAAGGGAACCCTAGTGCATTGTTGGTGGGAATGCAGAATGTTGCAGCCACTGTGGAAAACAATATAGAATTTCCTCAAAAGCTAAAAGTGGAACTGCCTTTTGATCTGGTGATTCCATTGCTGGGATTATACCCTAGGAATCTTGAAACACCAATTGAAAAGAACCTGTGCACCCCAATGTTCATAGCAGCATTCTTTACAATAGCCAAGTGCTGGAGACAGTCTAAGTACCCACCAGTAAATGAGTGGATCAAAAAACAGTGTTACATTTATGCAATGGAATACTACACAGTATAAATAAAGAAGGGACTCCTACTGTTTACGATAGCATGGGTGGAACTGGAGAGTATTATGCTAAGTGAAACAAGTCCAGTGCTGAAAGACAAATACCATATGATCTCACCTATAAGTGGAATCTAACCAGAAAAACAAAGCAATGAGCAAAATAGAACCAGAGAATGGAAATAAATAACAAACTGACTGTGACTCGATGTGTGGGGATCACCTAATAGGGGAAAGAATGGGAAGGGAAAAGCCAAAGAACATGAATAGAGGACTAATGGGCATGGAGAAATAGGATGGTTAACTCTGGAAATGGGGCAGGATGGGGCAGGGGAGAACAATGGGGAAAGGGCAGGACAACTGTAATAGAACAAGACTAAAAAGTGAAAAAAAATTAATAAATTTAAAATAAATAAATAAATTATAGTTAAAAATAGAAATGAATGGAAGAGCAAGTTTTCACCTTAACATTGTTTAGATTTCCAATAAGTAGAAATACCAACATATATCTATTCCCCTCAAAAAACTTTAAAAAACAAATATTAAATCAATGCCCTTGCCATTGTAGTAAATGTGATCTAGATGCTATAAATCACTGTTCAATTATCCATGAACTTGCTACCTTTAAAAATAAATATTCACTGGCCTTGTAAGAGTAGACCATTAAATTAAAACCACAGAAATTGTATTATTTCCCTGGCAATAGGAGTAAGCCTAGAATAAAAGAAAGTCATGCACTTGGAGAGAAATCTCAATAGCAATAATCAAATTTCCTCCCTTAAAAATGTCTTGTAACTCAGATTCTCTTTTTATTAATCACTTCTTGGGATTAATTTATTTCATTATATTATCTTTTGGTAAGATTCTTTAATAAGTTCATGTAGGTTTCAAGTGTAAATTACTTTTACACACAATCTGTATATTGCATTGTGTGTCCACTACCCAAAGTCAAACCATCTTCTGTCACAATATATTTGATCCCCTTTACTCTCTACCGCCCCCTCTTGCCTTTACCTCTGGTAACCATTATACTGTTTGTCTGCAGTCTGTGTCTCTGAGATTCAGTTTTATATCTCACATATTAGTGAAATCATATGGTTCTTAGATTTTTCTGACTTATTTTACTTAATATTCTCAAGATCCATCCACATTGTCATAAAAAGCCATATTTCATATTTTCTTATCGCTGAGTAGTATTCCACAGTAGAAATGTGCCATGTCTTCTTTATCCAATCATCTACTGAAGGACACTTTAACTATTTCTATGTCTTGGCCACCATGAATAATGCTGCAATGAACATAAGGGTGCATATATCTTTGTGAATAAGTGTTTTTGATCTTTTTTGTTAGATACTCAGAAGAGAGATTGCTGAATAATATTGTGTGTATTTTTAGTTTTTTCAAAGAAACACCATACTGTTTTCTATTGTTGCTGTACCAGTGTACATTCCCATCAGCAGTAAATGAGGGTTCCCTTTTCTCCACAATTTATCCAACACTTGTTATTAACTGTCTTGCTGATAATACCCATTCTAACATATGTGTGGTGATATCTCATTATAGTTTTGGTTTGGATTTTCCTAGTAGCTAGTGAAGTTGAGCATCTTTTCATATATCTGATAACCATTTGTATGTGTTCTTGAGAGATGTGTCTGTCTCTTTAATTGGATTGTATGTTTGTTTGGTGTTGAGTTATATTAGTTCTTTGTATATTTGTTTGCAAATAACATCTCCCATTTTGGTTAGTCCCCCCCCCTTTATTTTTTTGGTTGTCACTTTCTTTTGTTGTGTAGAAGCTTTCTAATTTGATACTACCCCATTCATTTAGTTTCATTTTTATTTGCCTTGCCTTTAGGGACAAAGTCATAAAATGTTTTCTATGACCAAGTTTCACAAGTTTAGTACCTATGTTTTCTTCTATGTACTTTATTGTTTCATGTTTTTCATTCTTTTAAAAATAATTTATTGTTGTTCACCTAGAGTTGTCCCTCCATTTTCCCCATTGTTCTCCTCTGCCAGCCCCCCCACTGTCACAGTCAATCCCCCCCATTTTGCATGCCCATTAGTCCTCTATTCAAATTCCTTAGCTTGTCCCTTCTCCTTCTTTCCCCCTTACCTCCCTCCTTCCCCTACCCTATCACTGTCTGTTTGTTATTTCCATGTCTCTGGTTCTATTTTGCTTGTTTGTTTGTTTTATGGGTTAGGTTCCACTTATAGGTGAGATCATACTGTATTTTTCTTTCACTGCCTGACTTATTTCACTTAACATAATAATCTCCAGTTTTCTCCATGCTGTCATGAGGGTAGAAGTTCCTTCTTTCTTTCTGCTGCATAGTATTACATCGTGTAAATATACCAGTTTTTTGATCCACTCATTTACTGATGGGAATCTTATATATAGGTTTTCAGTCTATTTTGAATCGATTCTTGTACCAGGAGACAAACTGTAATCTAGTTTTATTCTTTTGTATGTAGCTTTTCAATTTGCCCAGCAACATATATTGAAGAGGCTTTCTTTCTCCATTGTGAATTTTTGACTCCTTTGTCAAAAAATTATTTGCCTATATATCTGTAGTTTTATTTCTGTGCTTTCAAGTCTGTTCCATTGGTCTATGTGTCTGTTTTTCTTCCATTACTGTGCTGTTTTGATTTTCATAGCTCTGTAGTATAATTTGAAATCAGGTAGTGTGATACCTCCAGCTTTGTTCTTTTTTCTCAGGATTGGTTTGGCTATTCAGGTTCTTTCATGCTTTCATACAAATCTGATGATTTTTGTTCTATATCTTTAAAAAATGACATTGTAATATTGATGGGGATTGCATTACATCTGTATATTGCTTTGGGTAATATGGCCATTTTAACTATGTTGATTCTTTCAATGCATAAACACAAAGTATCTTTACATTTCATTGTGTTTTATTCAGTGTCTTTTAATATGCTCTGTAGTTTTCAGTACATAGGTCTTTTATTTGTTTGACATTTCATTATATTACCTATAAGTTAAGGACAAGAGCTTGTACTTTACAGAGGTATTTCAAACACTTCTTACAGTGCCTAAAATGTTATATAAGACCATCAATAGTTAAATAAATTAATGCATGAAAAAAACTTACAACATATATAATTTTCATTGCTGCATACATCTTTCTTGAAAAAAAATGTTTAAGGCAAAAGATTTACCCAAATGGCATCTCAAGTATACATGTTAGCCAATGATATCCAAGTTTCTCTTTATTGAAGCAATTGGTTTTTACTATTAAATTTGGCATAAAATGCATTTTTGTGATTTTTCTGTATAATATTTAATTAAGAAAGTTTATCTTAAGAAAGATTACTTATGGATAAAATTTGGAATGTGGGTTGGAGCAAAATGGGAAGGAAAAATGTATTATAGATTTTACTCAGATGTGTATGACTCATAATGTCTTTCCATCAGTTCTCTATTTAGATATACAATAGTTTTTTAAATGACATGTTACATATTCTGTTCTAACTGCATATGCCCCCTTTGCTGTTAACCAACCTGAACATACATTTTTAATGAAGAAAATTAGGTGACCTGAAAAGCCAGCCTTAAGTTCCTGTTATTTTAGGTTGTACCTTTCTATGAAGAGCACACAATAGCCTTGTAGGATAACTCTGTTCTTTTTAGTCCACATGGTGTCACTCTGTTTCTACCAATGACATACTTATTTCCAGTTAAGTTTCTGAAATCTTCCTATGAATATTAAGGAGGAGAAGCATTATATTTATTTTAAAAACAATAATGGGGAAAAACTCTTTTCACTGTAAGATGGTATAAATTTTTCCAATTGCTTCTCACTTAATTCAAACTTCAAAACAAATAGCACATTTTAACATAAGGAAGGGATATATTATTTTATCTCCCCAGGCTGAGTCACTGATCTAAAAGACTTAAAAAGTAATATTTTAAAAATCATGGATACAAAATCATTTGCAACAAGTTCATTGAAAACATTGTATATTAATGTACTTATTTAATATGGTTTGTATAAATGACCCTTTGACATTGACAACAGGATGGTGATTGACTGTGTGACTGTGGGAGCATGGTGGGGAGGGGAGCAAAAGGGGCAAATTGGGACAAGTATAATAGAAAAACAATAAAAAATAAAAACAAATATGGTTTTATATTTAAATATAGATCTTGTTATTTAAAATAGACCTATATTGTAAAATGTGCACATTTATACTTACTTAAAAACTATACCACTGAATTACTTAATAGCTTCTTGAAAAAAAGTAAAAATAATATCACAGTTGAATTGAATTACAGTTTTTAAAAATTTATGTGTTAAGTGATAATAGTGTGTTGTCTAAAGAACTTACCAGAAGAATCTTTGATAATGCTTACCCTAACTTGTGGCTATAGAGGCACAGATCCCCTGATATATATACTTCAACCAGAGAGAGAGAAAATAACAATCCATACATTTCTCATTACCATTGTTCAACTATTCATAACATGACTCAGTATTGAGCATTGTGGCACTATATCAAATGGAGGGTCTCTGGAGCCAAACATTCTGGTCTCAAATTTCACATATGGTGTGAATTTAGGTAAATCATTTCACCTCTTTGTGCTTGAGTTTCTGTGTGTGTGTGTGTGTGTGTGTTAAGAGACCAAGGAAAGATTTTGATGAGTGAATCAGACCAAAGTATAAGAAAAATGTTTTTGTTGAGATATATACCCATGTTTATGGCTCCCAAAAGCCACGCCTATAAACTGGCTAAACTTTGTCTAGACTAGATTAGGGATTTTTAAATAGTAATAAAATCAGAAGATTCAGAAGTTTCAAAATAATTATCTTCAGATATTCATTGGTCTGGGGAAGCAAAAAGGGACTTGTTATTGACATTGTGGTTAGAAAACACAAGTAGACACATGAAGTGGTAAAATCTTGAGAAGCACTGAGTTACCATTACTGAAGGTGTTCAAATCTGAAGAAAAGAAAAATACCAGTTGGTGATAATGTTGCAGAGGACATTCAGGGAAATAATGTTTTTTCCTTGAAGTCTTTGAGCTCTTTTTAAGTTTAGGTTTCTCAAAATAAATATAGTAGAGTAAAAAAGCCTGGTGCAGTGAAAGGAGTAGATTGGGAGAGGCATTAAAGTACATAAAGTTCCACATCTGAATATTTTACAAACAGTATACATACCTCTGGATTACCAAGTAGTAAAAATTCCAAGTGTTACCCATATATTAATAGTATTTTTCCCTCCAAAAGTTTGCTATCAGCTCAAAAACAGTTGTAAAATCATTCTTTTCAACCATAGCTCCATGTCAAGTGATAAAAAAACATGATAGAAATTTAATAGTTAATTGCTAATCATGGTTTATGAAACAAATTAAGGCTCAAATCCCAGTAGCACAATGACACTCCAAAAAGTGATAGCCAAAAGAACCTGAAATTTCAGGTCCTGCAAAATCCTATCCACATGTGATGAAATTGGATGTAGAATCTATGTATAATCTCTTTTCCATGATTGGCTGAATTGTACAAGTGACTTATGAATATGTTTTTATGAAAACTCATAAATATTGTGTTATATCATTTTCCAATTATTTTACTAAAATATATGTTTGTGTGCATCTATGTATTTGTTTAAAAGTATTTTCTGCACATAAGTGATGTCACACTATGGGTATTTTGCTGCACTTTTATTTTCTTATCACTCATTTACTCAGTCATCTATTAAATAAATGTATAATGTGGGCCCTCTGCATGTCATACTAATTCTGAGGTAAAATAGTGAATAAGATACAAATGAGTGAATAAGAAACTATAGGACAGCATAATTAGTGATCTGGTAATATGGACTTCCCTGAGGTCTATGGCAGCATGTAAAAATTTTATATTTGGTGATTAGAAAAATCTTCTTGAGGAGGTTATGACTAATTTGATATTAAAAATGAGGGGATTAATTGAGATAAAACATTCCAATTTCTTTTTTTGAAACAGTTTTTTTATTGTTGTTCAATTACAATTGTCTGCATTTTCTCCCCACCCCTCCACTCCACCCTAGCCAGACCCCCCTCCCCCACCTTTCCCCCTCCCCCTTGGTTTTGTCCATGTGTCCTTTATAATAGTTCCTGAAAACCCCTCTTCTCACTATCCCCTCCCCACTCCCCTCTGGCTATTGTTAGATTGCTCTTTACTTCAATGTCTCTTGTTATATTTTGTTTGCTTTTTTCTTTTGTTGATTATGTTCCAGTTAAAGGTGAGATCATATGGTATTTGTCCAAAAACCATGGTACATTTACATAACGGAATTCTACGCAGCAGAGAGAAAGAAGGAGCTTATACCCTTACAACAGCATGGATGGAACTGGAGAGCATTATGCTAAGTGAAAGCATTCCAATCAAAGAGTAAAACAATATGAAAAACAAAAAAAAGAAAGATAGGTCACGTTAATGAGCTGTGGAAGATGTGCAGATAAGCCAACAAGTGAGAAATGGTTAAAGAGTGCGAGTTGGCTAGATTATGAAATGTTTGCAGGGTGCCTCCATAAGGAGTATCGTGAGGGATATATGGAGAGTCATTGAAGGCTTTTGGCAGAAATGTGACATCATTAAAAGTTTTGCTTTTTAGAAATATGAATTTGGCTATGGTTTGGAGAATAGATTAGGGCCTGGCAAAACTGCAGGTATGGATATATTTAGGGAAGTGGATATAGTTTCCAATCAAAGATAATGCTAACTAAACAAGACAGGGGCAGTGAGGATGGGGAGAAGTGGAGCAATTTGTAGCAAACTGGGAGACTAGGTGTTATGGAGGAAGAATGGACATGTGTCATTCAGGGATATTACAATTGAGAAAACTAGCAGATTGAGCTTCCCATTATCCTAATTCATCAGACAGCCAGTGTTGTTGTTATATCCATTCTCACCAGTTGGTACTCTGGCTAGTCCAAATCTAGACTGACAATGTCTTTGGATTGTCCCCTTAGATTTCACAAAGAAAGAGGAAAGGGAAGGGGGAGGGGAGAAGGGAAGGAGTGACTGAGCAAATAAGAGGGGATGAAGTGAAAAAGAAAAAAGGAAAAGAATAGAGAATATTAGTATAAAGAAGACAATAAAATAATGTTTGCTTTCAGGCAAATCTAATTTTAATCTTGGCTCTACCACTTGAAGATATGCAAAGGATTATAAGTTGCTTAATTTCTCCACATTGAATTTGCTCATTTGTAAACGTAACTTCTTAGGGATTTTACTAATTAGTGTGATACTATATGAAGGTACTTGAAAGAGTTCCTGAAACATGGAAAGTTCTTTAAAAATATATCTCTTTTCCTCTCTATTCGCAATACATTTATTGTCTATGCTATGCCAGACACAGTCAAAAATTAAATTTTGTACAGTGATTAAGAACACAAACCAAAATGCAGAATAGTATGTGTGGGGGTGGGTAGGTGGTGGGGGTATGAAAGTATCAGAGAGCTACCAAGATAGTGAACACCTATGATTTGTGGAAATAAAATTCTGGAATTCAGTTTAGAGAGCCGACATCCTGTGTTTCCTTTCCGTTTGAGATATATATATTTTTAAATGTTTAATGAGGCTCCTGAAAGATTAAGAAGCTGGCAGAGCTTTCAAAAATCCCATTGAAGTAAGAGGACAAAAATTGGAGTCAGAGCTCATGAATGATAAGAAAACATTGAAAAACCTCAGGCTATCTCTGTGGTCCCCTCCAAGGATGATATACACCTAAATGCTGTAAAAAAATTGAGAAGCTCTGCTATGGATCAGTTCTCAACCTCATTATCTTTAAATTTATCTACCCCTACCCTAACTCTTTGCCAGAAGTAACAGTAAATCCTTCATGGAAGGAAACAGCATTATGCAATCTGCAAAATCTATTTTTCTCATAAGAATGTCTACATTTTAATAAAATCCCAGACATATCAGGACACACCCATGCACAATTTAAACAAAAAAGAAAAATAGATACTAGGGGAAAAAAAACAAAAACAAACTCATAGGAAAGTTAAATGTTAAAATTTATTGTTCCAAAATCTTTAAGATAACTATGATTATATGTTTAAATAAATTAGATATCAAGGTAGAATATTCAAAAACCAAAAAAAGTATAAAAAAATATCACAGAGACATTTGGATCTTTCAAATACATAACTGAACTTAACATTTGATGCTAGCAGGGTGCTGAAAATATTGGGAAGAACACTTTGTAAAGTATACAATTGTCTAACCACTATGCTGTACACCTGAAACTAATTCAAAATAATACTAAATGTAAACTGTAGTTGAAAAAAATAAAAAATAAAAAATGTGAAAAAAGAAACTATCATAAATTCTGTCTAAGGTATAAATAAAATATTAAAATTTTTTTAGAATAACCCAGTTTGCTAAGTGCTTTTATCATTATCAAATGCTTTTTCCACATCTATTGATACAATCATGTGATTTTTGTCTTTGCTTTTGTTTATGTGTTGTATTACATTTATCAATTTGTTAATATTGTAATGCCCTTGCATCCCTGGGATGAATTCTACTTGATCATGGTGTGTAATCCTTTTAATTTATTGCTGGATGAGGTTTGACAATATTTTGTTGAGGATTTTTTTTTGTGTGTGCATAGGTTCTTTTGGATTGGTGCTTCAGGGTTCTTTTTTTTTTTATTGTTATTCAGTTACAGTTGTGTGCCTTTTCACCTTTAATTGTTGAGGATTTTAACATCAGATCATCAGCAATATTGGCCTGTAGTTTTCTTCCCTTATTGTATCTTTACCTGATTTTGGGATTAGGATGATTCTGGCCTCATAGAAAAAGTTCGGGAGTCTTGCCTCTATTAGAATTTTTGGAATAGTCTGAGAAGAATAAAGGTTAGCTCTTCCTTAAATGTTTTGTGAAATTCTCCTGTGAAACTATCTTGTCCAGGCTTTTGGTATGCCAGGAGTTTTTTTTATTACTGCTTCAATTTCACTAGCTGTTATTGGTCTGTTCTTCTTCATTCAGTTTTGGAAGATTATATGTTTCTAGAAATGTGTCCATTTCACCCAGGTTTTCAAACTTCCAGGAAGACAAACAATCCAATTAAACAACACTATTCTCCAAGGAGAACATACATGGGGCCCAGAGACATATGAAAGGATGCTCAGCATCACTAGCCATCAGAGAGATGCAAATTTAAACCACAATGAGATACCACTTCACACCAGTCAGAAAAGCCATCATTAACACATCAACAAACAAATGTTGACTAGTTTGTGAAGAAAAAGGAACAGTAGTGCACTGTTGGTGGGAATGCAGACTGGTGCAGCCACTGTGGAAACAGAATGGAATTTCATCAGAAAACTAAAAATGGAACTGCCTTTTAACCCAGCAATTTTACTGCTGGGATTATACCCTAAGAATCGTGAAACACCAATTAAAAAGAACCTATGTACCTCAATGTTCATAGCAGTACAATTTACAATAGCCAAATGCTGGAAGCAACCTAAGTGCCCATCTGTAAATGAGCAGATCAAAAAACAGTGGTACATTTATGCAATGAAATACTATGTAGCCAAAAGGAAGAAGTAGCTCTTACCCTTCGCAACAGCATGGATGGAACTAGAGCGCATTATGTTAAATGAAATAAGCCAGGCAGTGAAAGACAAATGCCATATGATCTCACCTATAAATGGGACCTGATCAATAGAACAAACAAGCAAACAAAATATAAACAGAGATATTGGAATAAAGAACAGACTGATGGTAACCAGAAGGGAGGGTGGAAGGAGGACGGGGGTGATGGAGGATGGAGAGGAAGTGTGGTCAAGGAACTTGTATAAAAGACCCATGGAAAAGCCAAAAGTGAGTAGGATTGAGGGTGACAGGTGGGGATGGATGAGGCCTCGGAGAGGGGATGGGGGAAAATGGAGACAACTGTACTTGAAAAATAATAAAATGAGAATAATAAAATAAAAAAATTGGATTATAGTAATCCTAAGTATTAAAAAAATGAAAATAAAAAAATAAAGGTGTTGTTATGAAGATTAAGTGAGCTAGTGTATGCAAAGTGTTTAGACACTTGCCTAGGGAATGACAAACCCATGTATGTGTTTTAAAAGGAACAAAACCATTAATAATTAATAGCATACAATTTTCACTTTGGACCACTTTTCAAATTTGTTTTTCATCAGTAATTAAAGCAATATAGATATTCAGATTTTTGTTTAATTCTGTTTTACCTTCTTAAAATGACAAAATACCTGAATAGCTTAGAAAAAAAATTACACAGAAAATAAAACCTATATAACCTAGAGTTGACTAGAAAAATTGGTAAATGATAGGAAATCTTCAAACAATATTAAAATAAAGTCATTTTAAAGAATCCTTACCTTGTATAGAGATATGCAAATCATATTGTCATCAAGAGGGCAAATTTGGTATTGTTCTTTATTCCCTGTCTTTGTTGAGAGTCATTCAAGTAATTGGATGACCAGATAAAAGAAAATTATTATTTTTTCAAAGATTTTATTTATTTATTTTTAGACAGGGGGGATTGAGGGAAAGCGAGATGGAGAGAAACATCAATGTGTGGCTGCGTCCCGCATACTCCCTGATGGGGACCTGGCCCACAACCCAGGCATGTGCTCCAACTAGGAATTGTACTGGTGACCCTTTGGTTCACAGGCTGATGCTCAAACCACTGATCCACACCCACCAGGGCAAGAGAAAATAATTAACAGTTTCTGCTATTCTAATTGTTGTAACATAGACACATGTTTTCCAAGATCAATGATAATTGATATAGTTCTCTAAAACAAAATAAGATTTTAGCAAGGATCTATGTGTTGTTACCTGAATGAAAGAAAATATTTAAATACTTTCCTTGAAGATGACAAGTTAAATTCACAAACATCTGCTGTTTAGTCAGTTTGCTGGAGCTTTTGAAATGGTAAAATGGACCCACATTTCCTTGTTTTAGAGAATTAATATGTCTATAATGTCAATGCTATATAATTCACTTTTGTGTTTTCTTCATCTTTTCTTAAGATAAAGATCTCCAGCTTTTTATTAGTCTCAAAATAAGTTTAAATAAGCCAGAAGGTCCATTTCCGAGAATAGTGACATCGTAAAATTAGTCTCATATTTGTGCACTAAGGTAAAAAAAAGATATTGTCTTCATTCTCAGTGTCACTTTTGCATGAGCTCACTAGTGTTAACAAAAACAAATAAATAAAACAAAACAAAACAAAACACTGAGCCCTGGCTGGTGTAGCTCAGTGGATTGAGCACTGGACTGTGAAGCAAAAGGTCACTGGTTCAATCCCAGTCAGGGCACATGCCTAAGTTGCAGGCAAGGTCCTCAGTGGGTGCCATATGAGAGGCAACCACACATTGATGTTTCTCTCCCTCTCTTTCTCTCTCCCTAAATAAATAAATAGAATATAAAATAAAAGAATTAAAACAGTAAAAATCACTGAAATCACTTGTGAATTATTATCAATTTAACAGAAAGCTTCTGAGTTTAGTGACTATTTGGAACAAAGGTAAGAAAAAGGTCGGATTTCTAAGATGACAGCGAAATAAGTGGGAGTGGAGTCCACTTCCCCTCAACACCAGTGAAATACCTAGCTGATCTGAGGAGCAGAGCGAACAGCCAACGGTATTCCAGCATATATGAAGATCAGAGACCAAAGATAGAGGACATTGAAAGATCTGAAGTAAGAAGAGTGCTTAAGGACAATAAGGTCCCTGGGACCTGCGCGGGGACCAGGGCGGCTGAAGCCCCATCCCAGGAGCAGGGTCTGCTGCAGGATTCTTGGGAGAGAGCCAGGCTGGGCTGTGTGAGCAGCCAGGTGCTTGTCTGGACCAGGGGGGCTTGAATAGGAAGAAAAAGAAAACAGAGGCACTTAGCCTATAATTAGAGATCTCCCAGCAGCAGCTGCAAGGGCCTCTGGCGCCCCTCCCCCCTCTGCTCCTGGATGGTGAACATGGAAAAGCAGCCCCGGAGCTAACCTGAAGCCCGGCTGGTGCGGACCCAGATTAGCGGACTGGGGGCCCACAACTGAAACTCCAGGTGAGCGTGTGCCCCAATAAGCGGCCCGGCTGCCTGGGCTCCAGACCCAAAGTGCCCCAGTGGGCCCGTACCCCAACCAGTGGCCTGGGGCCCACACCTGAAACCCACCGTGGGCACGCGCCCTGATAAGCGGCCCGCTGCCTGGGTGCACAGACAAAAAGTGCCTGGGTGGGGACGCAATTGGATCAGTGGCTGGCTGCCCTGGTGCACAGACCCAAAGCTGGGGATCAGCAGCCAACCCAAGTCCCAAGTGGAGATCAGACACACAACCCGATCAACGGCATGGCTGCCTGCAGACGACCACACCCAAAACACCAGTTCTGAAAAACTCCTACCTAGTCCCTTTGGACAGAACCCTGCAGGGCCTATTGGTTCTCTAGGAAGAAGGCAGAATGCTCAGCAGAGGGAAGCAGCAGGGCTAGGGGAGACTGCATTCCCTGGAAAGACTCAACCCAGTAGGGGGCTGAACTACCCCATAGCAGCACTGAGAGCCCCTAGCATCTAAGACAGCAAAGGGCAAGAAGGTGGAATGTGAGTTGCCCCTAATTGGTGCAACTCAAGGAAAGCACAGCTGGTTAACTAAAGGCCTAGTGGGGAGCAGAAGGACCCGGAGGAACTAGACTGAAGGCTGAACAACAGCGAAGAGTGTGGCTCAGGAAGGGAGAAAAGTGAAACCAATCCTTCCAACCACCCCCTCCCATTCCACAGACAGGAAGAGAAGCAGAACAAAGCTGACAGGTTTAAAGCCAGCAGAAGACTTTTTCTTTTTTCCTTCCTCCTTTCCCCCTGAATTCCTTCTTCTTTTCTGTCCTTCTTTCTTTTTTTTATTCCTTCTTCCTTCCACCCTTTACCTTTTTTATTCCTTCTTCCTGCCTTCTTTTATTTATTCTGTTGTTTTAATTTTTGATAAAATTCCTTCTTATCTTGCCTCCAGTCTCTCTCTATTCCTTCTTCCTTCCTTCCTTTCCTTTTCTATTCTCTTTTTCCCTCCTTCCCTTCTTCTTCTTCTTCTTCTTTTTCTTCTTCTTTTTTTTTTTTTGCCCCAATTCCTCGTTTTCCCACATGTGCCACAAGAAAACCTGGAGTGCTGAAAAGACCAGAGTTAGACTGTGTTACACCCATAAACGTCAGCTCAAGACCAGTGAGCACAGGAGATTAAGGACACAGCACCACTGAATCCCATTGGCATTCTACCATAGAAGTTCATACCATAAACCCAGGGAGTCAGAATTAGATCAATTTAAGAAGCAGAGGCTAACAAGAAGAGTCTCACAAACAATGAGAAGATGAACAAACAATTCCCAAATGAAAGGAAAGGAGGAAGCCACAGAAACAATGCTAACTGAAAAAGAGGCAAGCCAACTATCAGATACTGAGTTCAAAGCAATGGTCATCAGGAAGCTCACTGAGCTCTCTGAGCACACAGAGAACTACCAGAAACTACAGGGAAACTACAATGAACTCACTGCAAACTATATCAACATGAAAAAGGAAATAGAAACTATCAACAAGGGCCAAGAGGAAATGAAGAATACAATTTCTGAATTGAAGAACACAGTAGAAGGAATGAAAAGCAGACTTGATGAAGCAGAGGACTGGATCAGCGAGCTGGAGGACAAAGTAAAAAAAAAACACCCAGAAAGAGCAAGAAAAGGAAAAGAGGCTCAGAAAGAATGAAGAGGTAATAAGGGAAATGCAGGACAACATGAAACATAATAGTATCCGTATAATAGGAATACCAGAAAGAGAAGAAGAGCAAGGGATAGAAATCCTGTTTGAAAAAGTAGTGATGCAAAATTTCCCTAATCTGATGAGAGAAAAAGTCACCCAAATCCAGGAATCACAGAGAGTCCCAAACAAGAGGAACCCAAAGAGGCCCACTGCAAGACACATCATAATTAAAATGGCAAAATTCCAAGACAAAGAGAGGATCTTAAAGGCAGCAAGGGAGAAACAGGAAGTAACATACAAGGGAGCCCCAATAAGGTTAGCAACTGACTTCTCAATGGAAATGCTCCAGGCCAGAAAGAATGGCAAAACAATATTCCAAGTAATGGGAACCAGAGGCCTCCAACCAAGACTACTTTACCCAGCAAGGCTCTCAATCAAATAAAGAGTTCCCCAGACAAAAGAAGTCTAAAAGAATACACTTCCACCAAACCAGCTCTGCAAGAGATGCTAAAGAGACTGCTTTAAGGAAAGGAAGGAAAAGAGAAAGAGAGAGGAACACGGGTATGAAAAAATGGCAATGAACAACTACCTATCGATAATAACCTTAAATGTAAATGGATTAAATACTCCAATCAAAAGAAATAGAATAGCTGAATGGATAAGAAAACATGACCCACACATATGCTGTCTATAAGAGACCCATCTCAGGACAAAAGACTTACACAGATTGAAACTGAAGGGCTGGAAACAAATTTTCCAAGCAAACAGACAGGAAAAAAAACGCAGGGGTAGCAATACTCATATCAGACAAAATAGACTTCCAAAGAAGGGCCATAAAGAGAGACCCAGAAGGTCACTTCATAATACTCAAAGGAAGAATCCACCAAGAAGACATAAACATGGGAAATATATATGCACCCAACATAGGAGCACCCAAATACATAAAGAAAATCTTGGAGAACTTCAAGGAAGATATTGACAGCAACACAATTATAATAGGGGACTTCAACACCCCACTATCAAAAATCGACACGTCATCCAAACAAAATATCAAGAAGAATATTGTGTCACTTAACAGTACCCTAAAGGAAATGGACTTAATTGATATATATAGAGCTTTTCATCCCAAAGAAGCAAAATACACAACTTTTCAAGTGTACATGGAAATTTTTTCAAAGATAGACCACATGATAGGACACAAAGCAAGCCTCAACAAACTCAAGAAAATTGAAATCATATCAACCATTTTCTCTGACCACAAGGGACTGAAACTAGAAACCAACCCAAATTGAAAAAACCCCAAACACTCAAAATCATGGAAACTGAATAGCATGCTATTAAACAATGAATGGGTCAAGAAAGAGATTAGGGAAGAAATTAAAAACTTTCTGGAAACAAATGAAAATGAACTCACAACAACCCCAAACCTATGGGACTCTGCAAAGGCAGTCCTGAGAGGGAAGTTCATAGCAATACAGGCCTACCTTTAAAAGATAGAAACATTTCAAACAAACAACCTAACCATACGCCCACAAGAACTGGAGGAACAACAACAAAGACAGCCCAGAACAAGCAGAAGGATGGAAATAACCAAGATCAGAGCAGAGTTAAATGACATAGAGACTAAAAGCACAACTGTAAGGATCAATGAATCCGGGAGCTGGTTCTTTGAAAAGATAAACAAAATCGACAAGTCTTTAAGTAGGCTCATCAAGACAAAAAGAGAGAGGATCCAAATAAACACAATTAAAAATGAAAGAGGAGAGATTACAAGTGCTACCATAGAAATACAAAGGATTGTAAGAAATTAGTACGAAGAAGAGTATGCTATGAAGTTTGAAAAACTAGGTGAAATGGACACATTTTAGAAAAATATAATCTTCCAAAACTGAATGAAGAAGAAGCAGAAAACCTGAACAGACCAATAACAGCAGACGAAATTGAAGCAGTCATCAAAAAACTCCCAACACACAAAAGCCCTGGACCAGATGGTTTCACAGGAGAATTCTACAGAGCATTTAAGGAAGTGCTAACCCCTATCCTTCACAGACTATTCGAAAAAATCCAAACTGCTGGAAGACTCCCAAACTCTTTTCATGAAGCCAACATCATCCTAATCCCAAAACCAGATAAAGACACAACGAAGAAAGAAAACTTCAGCCAATATCGCCGATGAACATAGACGCTAAAATTCTCAACAAAATGTTGGCAAACCGCATCCAGCAATACATTAAAAAGATCATGTGGGTCACACCATGAGCAAGTGGGATTCATCCCAGGGATGCAAGGATGGTACAATATTCGCAAATCAATAAACATAATACATCACATCAACAACAGCAAAGGCAAAAATCACATGATCATATCAATAGATGCAGAAAAAGCATTTGATAAGGTACAGCACCCATTTCTGATAAAAACACTCAGCAAAGTGGGAATAAAGGGAGCATTCCTCAACATAATCAAGGCCATATATGAGAGACCTATAGCCAACATCATATGAAATGGACAAAAACTTAGAGCTTTCCCACTAAGATCAGGAAGAAGGCAAGAATGCTCTCTCTCACCACTCCTATTCAACATAGTACTGGAAGGCCTAGCCACAGCAATCAGACAAGAAAAAGCAATAAAAGGCATCCAAATTGGAAAGGAAGAAAAGAAACTGTCATTGTTTGCAGATGACATGATGGTGTACATGGAAAATCCTATAGACTCCACCAAAAAACTACTCAACCGAATAAATGAATTTCGCAAAACAGCTGGATACAAAGTCAGTACTAAGAAATCAAAGGCATTCCTGTATACCAACAACAAAACTATAGAAACAGAAATCAGGATCAAAATCCCACTTGATAATAGATTAATAAAGTACCTAGGAATAAATCTAACCAAGGAGGTAAAAGACATGTACTCAGAAAACTACACAACACTGAAGAAAGAAATTAAGGAAGACACAAACAAATGGAAGCATGTACCATGCTCATGGATTGGAAGAATTAACATCATCAAAACAGCCATGCTACCCAAAGCGAGTTATAGATTCAATGCAATGACTATTAGAGTACCCATGATATATTTCACAGATATAGAACAAACATTTCAGAAATTTATATGGAAACATAAATGACCCCGAATAGCTGCAGCAATTTTGAGAAAGAAGAACAAAGCAGGAGGGATCACAATACCTGATATCAAACTGTATTACAAGGCCACTGTAATCAAAATAGCCTGGCAGTGGAATAAAAACAGGCACATAGACCAATGGAACAGAACAGAGAGCCCAGAAATAAACTCAAGTCTTTACGGTCAATTAATATTTGACAAAGGAGGCAGGAGTATAAAATGGAGCAAAAACAGCCTCTTCAACAGATGGTGTTGGGAGATCTGGACTACTACATGCAAAAAAATGAAACTCGATCATCAACTTACGCCATACACAAAAATAAACTCAAGATTGATAAAAGACTTAGTATAAGTCGTAACACCATAAAAATCTTAGAGGAAAACATTGGTAGGAAAATCTCAGACATTCCACACAGCAACATCCTCACAGACATGTCCCCTAAAGCAAGGGACATAAGGGAAAGAATAAACAAATGGGACTCCATGAAAATAAAATGCTTCTGCATGGCTAAAGAAAACAGCACCAAATTACAAAGAGAACCAACAGTATGGGAAAACATATTTGCCAATGATACCTCAGACAAGGGCCTGATCTCCAAAATATATACAGAAATCACATGACTGCACTCCAGGAAGATAAACAACCCAATGAAAAAATGGGCAAAGGACTTGAACAGACACTTGTCCAAGGAAGACATAGAGAGGTCCCAAAGACATATGAAAAGATGCTCAGCATCACTAGTCATCAGAGAGATGCAAATTAAAACCACAATGAGGTACCATCTCACACCAGTCAGAATGGCCAATGTAAACAAATCCACAGACAAATGTTGGAGAGGATGTGGAGAAAAGGGAACCCTAGTGCACTGTTGGTGGGAATGCAGACTGGTGAGGCCACTGTGGAAAACAGTATGGAATTTCTTCAGAAAACTGAAAATGGAACTGCCCTTTGACTCAGCAATTCCACTGCTGGGATTATACCCTAAGAACCCTGAAACACCAATCGTAAACAATCTGTGCACCCCAATGTTCATAGCAGCACAATTTACAATAGCCAAGTACTGGAAGCAACCGAAGTGCCCATCAGAAAATGAGTGGATCTAAAAACAGTGGTATATTTACACAATGGAATTCTATGCAGCAGAGAAAAAGAAGGAGCTTATACCCTTTGAAACAGCATGGATGGAACTGGAAAGCATTATGCTAAGTGAAATAAGCCAGGTGGTGAGGGACAAATACCATATGATCTCACCTTTACCTGAAACATAATCAATAGAAGAAAAAAATCAAACAAAATATAACCAGAGACATTGAAGTGAAGAGCAATTTAATAATTGTGGGGGGCAGGGGGACAGTGGGAAGAGGGGATTACAGGAACTACTATAAAGGACACATGGCAAAATCAAGGGGTAGGGTGGAGGTGGGGGAGGGAGGTGTGTTCAGCTGGGTGGGGTGGAGGGATGGGGAGAAAAGGCATACAACTGTAATTGAATAACAATAAAAATTTAAAAAAAAGAAATTAAAAGGTCAAGAACACTCATTTCTAACAAATACATGACAAGCACCATATGCTCATGTTTTTGTTTTTAAGGAACTTACTGGACTAAGGAAAATTTTGTTAATTTTATACTGATAGGGTTTTCAGTCCCTCTGGGAACTGAAAACTAAAGAAATCACATGTAACAAGCAGTGGCTTTAGCTTCAGCGTTTTTAATTCTCTTTAAACCAGTGATGTTCACACTCTTGGGTAATGTCATGCTTTAAAATTTGGATAATTTATGGCCATTTCCTCACAAAAATATTCACTTAAACAAATATATTCTCAGTATGGCAGACTATGTCAAGAGTTTCCTCAGTCTTTGTATCCATTTGTGAATCTCTAGTAATTCTTGGACACTGGTACATTTGTAGAATAATTTGATTACTTGTTCTTCTGAAGAAAATGAAGTACTGCACACCATGGTGGGGTATGTAACTAATCTGGATTAGGATTATTCATGGTGGTTCTTTATTGCTTTTTTCTTCTTTTTTACCCCAAATGGCATCATTATTCTTTTATTTGATATACAGTCCAGTAAATGTTCCTTTCTAAAACGGAAAGAGCCCTGAGAGATATTACTATCACAAAGCATATAGCTATAGTGTGGCTCCATATGTACTACTATCAAGTCACTAGTCTACTTAAATGACTATTCATAGTGAGCTTTCTTCAGGCGTTATACCACTTTTTTTATGGTAACTTCAACCTGTGCTTTTCCCTGTGTAGACTATTTTAAAGTATTTAACATAAGCCTTTTTTTCTATTTAGATTACAAAAATTAGTGTTGTCCACAATTTATTGATTTTAAAAATATTCCTAAAGATATACAATAATATACAAGAGTAGGCTTTGCAGGAACTAAACCTAGGTTTTCTGATTTCTCTCAGCAGATGTAAGCCCAAAGGTATGTTTTAGTTCTAGTGGGATTCAGGTTTAAAGACAAGTAAACCAGCTGAGAGTGTGATAGGAGCAGGGATAAAGGCTGTTTGTCCCAGATACTGACAGTGGGATGCCCTGTGCCTCTGCCTAATGCTGGAGGCTTTGAGTGTCAGCCTTGGAATGATAGTTTCAGGGCCGCAGACACTAAAAAGTAACTATTCATTAAAAGTATTCATATCCACCCTTCTTCACAAGAAAACCATCAAGATTTTATCTAGCAGATCAAAACTCTTGAAAATAATAGTAGTGGCTCCCCATTTGAATCTCTACATCAAACAGGGTTTTTTTCAAATTGTTATGTCTGATACAAGATGCTATGTGTGAGGATAATGACCTTTTGTCCTGCACATTCCAACAAAGGTAGGCTGTAAACCCTAAGGGTCATAAACATTAGAGAAAAAATGTAGAATAAATGAGTAAAAAAGAAAGAATTTTAATACCTTTGTCAAACATCTGAAAGACTATGATGTTGGTGCCATTTAAATTTCTGAAAAGATTTAGGGCAATTTGTTTTTAAGCCCAAGACTAATCCACTCAGAAACCAGTCATTAAAATTCTAATTTCTTTGTAGATTATTTGATAGCTGACAAATCAGAATGGAATATAAGTGAATTCTTCTGAAACTAGAGTAAAAAAAATCATAGACCAATATGGTCCCTCTGTAGTAACTCACTTGGATTAATAGATAATTTAATCATCATAGTGGTAAAAGTGAGTTTAAGGATGTGTTCATGTTTCAAACATAACTATCTTATAATAGATACAAGGAATTACTAGTAAATTTATTTGAATTCTTTTTACTGGACTGTTAGAAATAAATAATAGTAGTCTTTTATAAAGTTAAATTTAACAAAAGAAATAGAGATGTGCTTGGAGGTGAATCTGTGATACTGGATATGGGATTTTAAGGTTGGTATCTCACAAGTGTACCTCTAAGAAAATTGTTCATAATATTATAATACATAAAACCAACCAATGGAAAAATTCTACTTATTTTTTAATTGGGAATATTGATTTACATATGTTGTATCTAAAATTTTCCTGAGTTTTTCAAGGCATTTATCTGAAATATTACATGAATGTGGGGGATGATTCCTTCATTTGTATAAGAAGAAATTGTTTGTAGGAACATCACTTTACCTTTTCTTCTCCTCTTTTGTTTTTCAATTGACCATGGTCTACTTTATTGACCTTTAAACACAGAAATAACATGCAACTTTAGACTGAATAAAGATATTTCCTTGTGTTTTGTTACCAGAACTCTATAGTGCACTATTTTTTTCTCTTGAACATTGAAGAATGTTAAAAATTGAGGAAAATGTAGTCTTACAAAAACTGACAGCTCCTAAATGTCAGAAAAGAATCTGATACTGTATTTTATTTTGTAGTACATGAAATTAGTACTGCATCAAATGTGTTTTTAAATGGAAAATTAAAACCTATATAAACTCTATATTGGCAAGAAAAATTCTGCCATGGTTCTTGTTGTTGATATAGAGTGTAAATGAAGGCCCCAGATGAAGAGGGAAAGTGCATGTTATATACAGTCTTCTTGGCAACAGAAGAAAGTGCTATATTGTTCTTCACACAAACCATTCCCATTAAAGCTCAAGATGTTCTTTTCTTTCTAATCTTCATTTGTTCCTCTTCACCATTTGTTCAGAATTAAATTAACTGCAATTTGGAAAATGTGGATGAAAGGCAGTGTATTGAGTAGATATCACATGTTTCCTGAATGGAGCCTGTTTGGCCTCTTTCACGGCCATTCACTGTGCTTGAAAGGGTATAGTGTGTGAATTGTTGGACTGTCACTCTGCAGAGAGGTCTAGCAGCCAGTACTACCATGGAAACAGCAGAAAAAAGGCAATTTTAAAAAATGGCTCTGATTTTTCCTATTTCTTTTTTCTACTATTTAGATTTAGAGAGACTATTCCACCTTTAAAACATACATAGACAGAGAGTACACACACATATGCACACACAATAAAAAAAACATTTGAGATTATACTTACAATTAGATCCTTCTGTTGATGGTATTAGTGAACTTTAAAAAAATCATACTTCATACTTCTGCTGTAAAATATTTATAAATGGTTCTCTCAACCTGTTCTTCCTCCTCCCACCCTTCAGTTTCTGTTCTTTTCAGATAGTGAAAGAATTCTTTGGGGATATCCTTAGGTAAATGAATGTTAATGAGCAGTCTGTGATTTTAACCCTGGTATGTTCATTAGACTTTTAATTAGTCCCTCTTACCATCACTCCTATGACAGAAACACAATGTAGGCCCAACAGTTCATACCAAAAGGAGGTTCTTTATAGATTTGTCAACCTTAGTTTTTAGGTTAGAACTACAGGCAAAGAGGTTATGTATGGACATAATGGCTAGAATTTGTGACTAAAGGGTTAACAGAACATAAAGAGCAAATAAATCTTTGATGTCACTATTAATACTAAAAATGCAATCCAAACTTTGTAAGATTTTGATTTTATTTTAAAAGGATATTTATAAATAAATAAAATTACTGGGTATTGTTAAGCATCATAATAAATGTAAAATATGAGTGTACATAGTCTGTGTGTCAAATATTCCATTAAAATAAATGTGATTTGAAGATAAGTAGTCTAAGTGCAAAGAGACCCTTGAGAGTTTCAGAATGAAGGGTATTTTGGTATATTGTATGTAAAATCTGTTCTTTTTCTTAAGTTTTATGGAAAAGCATACTTGTCTAAAAGGCAGAAGCCCAGCAGTGATTTTGAGCATGCTCTGACTTCTGGACAGATTTAAAAAGTTTTCTGCCCAAAGTAATGGAGTACTTACTATTTTACAGAATATTTATTGGCACCCTAAACTTCTAGGCTAGTCTCCAGAAAATATTCTCAAAATTTCCCAAACCAAGAAAGGCTTAACAAGTGCTAAATTATGTGTCCTTTTACTTTTCTCTAACATTATTTTTCTGCTCTATTTGACAATATTCACTTCTAGTTGTAAAAAGAGTAATTTAAACAGAAACTCTAAAAAAAGATTTTCAGGTAAGGATCTAATTTGTTTTTCCAAATTTAAGAATCTGGGTAAAATTTTTAGAAGTCTATTAATTTCTACTAAAACTTTTAGATTATACTTTAATGTATGCACAGATAATTGTCTTTATAAAGTAATGATAAAACACATCCATAGAAAAAGAGAAGGTGTTCTGGACTTGGTCATTTTTGTTTTAGGAGATATTAGTCATTTATACTACAAAAAAAAAAAAAAAACTAAAGAAAGTATTGGCATATTAGGAGAGCTGAATTTGAGGGGAAAAAATCTAATGTGATATTTTGAAAAATATGTATGGTTTTCAATTCAAGTCAAGTGAAATGTGACATTTTTAATATGAAGAACTGCACAAATTAGCCACTAAAAGTATCTAATACTGTGCAGTTCTATAGTTAGCTATATTTAACATTGTAAACTGTATCATTGAGATGGACACAAATTCCTAGAGAAGTTTCTGTGAAGGGTATAAGAAGATAATTATTTTTAGTTCTTACTGCAGCATTCTAGAGTAAAGAAGTTGAAATCTAAGGCTCTAAAATTAAAAAAACTATATAAATTGGTTTGCCTAAATATTATTGTGATATATAGTTTATTAACAAAATGTTATAATGATAATTTTTGTGTCAAATAAGTACAGGATGACAAATCTGGGTAAGGTCAATTAATAAGTTTAGAATTCATGAGACTCACTGACATATTTACAATCATACCAAAGAATGTACATTTAAAGGTAACAAGGACTTAGTCCTGTTCACCACTCTATCTCCAATACCTAGACCAGTATCAGAAATAGAATATGCACGTAAGCCATACTTGCTTAGTTAATTAACCTCCATTTTTCACTATGACAAATTAAGGAGTTCTGACCCATTTCTCTGTCCATGTATCTTTTAATATGCATAGTTTCTTATTTTGGAGTTTCTCCTTCAATGAGTTTCATACATCTCTAGAACTTTAATATATATTTCCCTATGTTTTCTATAATTTTTACATTTATACCCAATATGATATAACTGTCCTTTAAAATTAGTATAATTAGTTATGTACAAGAAATAAAACTAAAATTATATAGGTCAATCTCATATCTTCTTAAATTTTTAATTTTCCATATTAAAAATAAACTTACATTTTCATCATATTATAGTATGTAGAATCAAATAAAAAAGCTGTAATAAAGAATGTGAAAAGATGAGAATAAAGTAGAAGAATAAAAGAAAAATGAAAAAGAGGAATGAAGAACAAAACAGTAATGATGAAAGGTAATGAAAAGTAAATAATGAAAAGTAAAATGAAAAATGGAGACATTTATTGAAGAAAATACAAGATACAAGAAACATTGTACATAAGACAATGACACCTCACTTCCCTTCAGAGTAGGCACCCTGGGACCTGACACAGTTCTCCCAGTCGCCATCAGCTGCACCATCAAGTCCTGAATCTCATTGACAGTCTCGAATTTCTTCCCTTTAAAAGATGATTTTAGTTTTAAGAAAAGCCAGAAGTCACAGGCTACCAAATCAGGGCTGTTGAGGGGCTGAGTCACCTGTCTGATTTGATGTTTCACCAAAAAAACTCTGCACAGGAAGTGATGCGTGAGTGAAGACATTGTTATGATAAAGCTGCCAATCACCAATTGCCCATAGCTGTGACCTTCTGAATCATCTGGATAGTTTTCACAGAGGAATGTTCAAGCCTAATGCACAAGTGGATGCAAATTCATTGCTCTACTAGGTCATTTTGATGTGATGGCCACACTGTACTCATGTTCACTTGAATGCCATCTACTCTCCTCACTGACTAGTAAAGTGAAGTCATCATTGTTCACACATGCACATTCCATTCCACAATCTTTGGCTGCCAGATTACATTGATGTCATGCGAACTGTTCTCATTATATTAACAATGGCTTGATTTTTCCAGAAATACCTCATATATCATCCTATACTCTGCATCATAACTGAACAAGAAACTTAGAAGAAATTCTAAGGCAAAGTTCTTGATTCTATGATAACTATTTTATAAATCAGTCACTGAGAATATGTCTAAGAGATTTCGGCTATATCCTTGAAATAACCAGTTACTAAACAATGATTAATTTCAAATTCTCTATAGGGAAATTAGCTTGTTACAAAGAAAAATATAGAGGGAATGAGAATATTTACATACCATAATTTTGCAAAAACACATGAAAGGGAACTTAAGGACATGAATTTTGAAAAGCCAATAAAGCTAATCAATCACAGATACACTGACCTGGCTTTGAAATGAGGTATGGGGAGGGTCGGGAAGATGACAGCGAGATAGGTGGGAGTGGAGTCCACTTCCCCTCAGCACCAGTGAAACACCTAGATGATCTGAGGAACAGAGTGAACAGCCAACGGTATTCCAGCATATATGAAGATCAGAGACCAAAGATAGAGGACATTGAAAGATCTGACGGTAAGAAGAGGGCTTAAGGACAATACGGTCCCCAGGACCAGCGCGGGGACCAGGGCGGATGAAGCCCTGACCCAGGTGCAGGGTCTGCTGCAGGATTCTCGGGAGATAGCCAGGCTGAGCTGCGTGAGCAGCCAGGTGCTTGTTTGGACCAGGGGGGCTTGAATAGGAAGAATTTCTCAAAAGGAAAAAGAAAATAGAGGCACTCAGCTGCTAGTTAGAGAACTCTCCACAGCAGCCGCAGCCTCTGGCACCCCTCCCCCCTCAGCCCCTGGACTATGAACTCAGGATAAGCAGCCCCAGCACTCACCTGAAGCCTGCCCCAGTTGCGTACACCCAGATTAGCAGACTGGGGGCCCACACCTGAAACCCCGGCTGGCCACCCACACCTGAAAGCTCAGGTGGGTGAGCACCAGGTGCAGAGGCTAGCTGCCCCACGCACAGGCCCAGAGTGGCAGAGCAGCTGCACAAGCAGGACCCAGGCCCAAAGCAGCAGATTGGCTGATTAACGGCCTGGCTGCCTTCGAGGGACCACACCTAAAAGCACTGGTTCTGAACAACTCCTACCTAGCCCCTGTGCACAGAGCCCTGCAGGGCCTACTGGCTCTCTAGGACTAAGGCATAACACCCAGCAGAAGGGAGCTGCAGGGCTAGGGGAGACTGCATTCGCCAGAAAGACTCAACCCAGTAGGGGGTTGAACTACCCCAAAGCAGCACCTAGAGCCCCAAGCATCTAAGAGAGCAAAGAGCAAGAAGGGGGAGTGTGAGTTGCCCCTAATTGGTACAACTCAAGGACAACTCAACTGGTGAAGTAAAGGCATAGTGGGGATCAGAAAGACCCTGAAGAACTGGACTTCAGGCTGAACAACAGTGAAGAGTGGGGCTCAGGAACAGAGAAAAGTGAAACCAATCCTTCCAACCACCCCCTCCCTTTCCACAGGAAGGAAGACCAGCAAACTAACCTGACCAGTTTAAAGCCAGCAGAAGACATTTTTTTTTCTTTCCTCCTTTCCCCCTGAATTACTTCTTCCTTTCTGTCCTTCTTTCCTTTTTTATTCCTCCTTCCTTCCTTCCTTTCCTTTTCTATTCCCTTTTCCCCTCCTTCCTTTCTTTTTTTTTCTTCTCCCCACCCCCTTCTCTTTTTCCCACAGGTGAGACACTAAACCCGGAGTGCTGAAAAGACTAGAGTTAGACCCTGTTACACCCATAAACGTCAGTTCAAGACCAGTGAGCACAGGAGATTAAGGACACGGCACCACTGAATCCCATTGGCATTCTACCACAGAAGTTCATACCACAAACTCAGGGGGTCAGAATAGAACAATTTAAGAAGCAGAGGCTAACAAGAAGAGTCTCACAAACAATGGGAAAACAAAGAAACAATTCCCAAATGAAAGGAAAGGAGGAAGCCTCAGAGAGAATGCTAACTGAAAAAGAGGAAAGTCAACTATCAGACACTGAGTTCCAAGCAATGGTTAGCAGGAATCTCACTGAGCTCACTGAGCTCACAGAGAACAACCAGAAACTATAGGGAAACTGCAATGAATGCACTGCAAAATATATCAACATGAAAAAGGAAATAGAAACTATCAACACGGGCCAAGAGGAAATGAAGAATACAATTTCTGAATTGAAGAACACAGTAGAAGGAATGAAAAGCAGACTTGATGAAGCAGAGGGTGGGATCAGCAAGCTGGAGGACAAAGTAGAAAAAAACACCCAGAAAGAGCAAGAAAAGGAAAAGAGGTTCAGAAAGAAAGAAGAGGGATTAAGGGAAATCAGGACAACATGAAACATAATAATACCCATATAATAGGAATACCAGAAAGAGAAGAAGAGCAAGGGTTAGAAATCCTGTTTGAAAAAGTAGTGATGGAAAATTTCCCTAATCTGATGAGAGAAAAAGTCACCCAAATCCAGGAAACACAGAGAGTCCCAAGAAAGAGGAACCCAAAGAGGCCCACTGCAAGACACATCATAATTAAAATGACAAAATTCCAAGACAAAGAGAGGATCTTAAAGGCAGCAAGGGAGAAACAGGAAGTAACATACAAGGGAGCCCCAATAAGGTTAGCAACTGACTTCTCTATGGAAGCGCTCCATGCCAGAAGAGTGGCAGAAAATATTCCAAGTAATGAGAACCAGAGGCGTGCAACCAAGACTACTTTACCCAGCAAGGCTCTCAATCAAGATAGGAGGCCAAATAAAGAGTTTCCCAGACAAAAGAAGTCTCAAAGAATACACTTCCACCAAACCAGCTCTGCAAGAAATGCTAAAGGGACTGCTTTAAAGAGAGGAAGGAAAAGAGAAAGAGAGAGGAACACAGCCAGGAAAAAATGGCAATGAATAACTACCTATCGATAATAACCTTAAACGTCAATGTATTAAATGCTCTAAACAAAAGACATAGAATAGCTAAACAGATAAGAAAACATGACCCACACATATGCTGCCTACAAGAGACCCATCTCAGCACAAAAGACTTACACAGACTGAAAGTGAAGGGCTGGAAACAGATTTTTCAAGCAAATGGACAGGGAAAAAAGAAAAAGGCAGAGGTAGCAATACTCATATCAGACAAAATAGACTTCCAAAGAAGGGCCATAAAGAGAGACCAGAAGGTCACTTCATAATATTCAAAGGAAGAATCCACCAAGAAGACATAAACATTGGAAATATATATGCACCCAACATAGGAGCACCCAAATACATAAAGAAAATCTTGGAGGATTTCAGGGAAGATATTGACAGCAACACAATTATAGTAGGGGACTTTAACACGCCACCATCAAACATGGACAGGTCTTCCAAACAAAATATCAAGAAGGACATTGTGTCACTTAACAATACCCTAGAGGAAATGGACTTAACTGATATATATAGAGCTTTTCATCACAAAGAAGCAAAATACACATTCTTTTCAAGGGTACATGGAACTTTTTCAAAGATAGACCACATGATAGGACACAAAGCAAGCCTCAACAAATTGAAGAAAATTGAAATTATATCAAACATTTTCTCTGACCACAAGGGACTGAAACTAGAAACCGACCCCAAAGGAAAAACCACAAAGAGTCAAAGTCATGGAGACTGTCGTCATTGTTTAGTGAATGGTCAAGAAAGAGATTAGGGAAGAAATAAAAAACTTTCTGGAAACAAATGAAAATGAACTCACAACAACCCAAAACCTATGGCACACAACAAAGGCAGTCCTGAGAGGGAAGTTCATAACAATACAGGCCCATCTTAAAAAGATAGAAACATTTCAAACAAACAACCAACCATACGCCTACAAGAACTGGAGGAACAACAACAAGGACAGCCCAGAACAAGCAGAAGGATGGAAATAACCAAGATCAGAGCAGAGTTAAATGACATAGAGACTAAAAGCACAATTGTAAGGATCAATGAATCCGGGAGCTGGTTCTTTGAAAAGATAAACAAAATCGACAAGCCTTTAAGTAGGCTGATCAAGAAAAAAAGAGAGAGGATCCAAATAAACAGAATTAGAAATGAAAGAGGAGAGATTACAACTGATACCACAGAAATACAAAGGATTGTAAGAAATTAGTACGAAGAAGAGTATGCTATGAAGTTTGAAAAACTAGGTGAAATGGACACATTTTAGAAAAATATAATCTTCCAAAACTGAATGAAGAAGAAGCAGAAAACCTGAACAGACCAATAACAGCAGACGAAATTGAAGCAGTCATCAAAAAACTCCCAACACACAAAAGCCCTGGACCAGATGGTCTCACAGGAGAATTCTACAGAGCATTTAAGTAAGTGCTAACCCCTATCCTTCACAGACTATTCGAAAAAATCCAAACTGCTGGAAGACTCCCAAACTCTTTTCATGAAGCCAGCATCATCCTAATCCCAAAACCAGATAAAGACACAATGAAGAAAGAAAACTTCAGGCCAATATCGCTGATGAACATAGACGCTAAAATTCTCAACAAAATGTTGGCAAACCGCATCCAGCAATACATTAAAAAGATCATGTGGGTCACACCATGAGCAAGTGGGATTCATCCCAGGGATGCAAGGATGGTACAATATTCGCAAATCAATAAACATAATACATCACATCAACAACAGCAAAGGCAAAAATCACATGATCATATCAATAGATGCAGAAAAAGCATTTGATAAGGTACAGCACCCATTTCTGATAAAAACACTCAGCAAAGTGGGAATAAAGGGAGCATTCCTCAACATAATCAAGGCCATATATGAGAGACCTACAGCCAACATCATATGAAATGGACAAAAACTTAGAGCTTTCCCACTAAGATCAGGAAGAAGGCAAGAATGCTCTCTCTCACCACTCCTATTCAACATAGTACTGGAAGTCCTAGCCACAGCAATCAGATAAGAAAAAACAATAAAAGGCATCCAAATTGGAAAGGAAGAAAAGAAACTGTCATTGTTTGCAGATGACATGATGGTGTACATGGAAAATCCTATAGACTCCACCAAAAAACTACTCAACCGAATAAATGAATTTCGCAAAACAGCTGGATACAAAGTCAGTACTAAGAAATCAAAGGCATTCCTGTATACCAACAACAAAACTATAGAAACAGAAATCAGGATCAAAATCCCATTTGATAATAGATTAATAAAGTACCTAGGAATAAATCTAACCAAGGAGGTAAAAGACCTGTACTCAGAAAACTACACAACACTGAAGAAAGAAATTAAGGAAGACACAAACAAATGGAAGCATGTACCATGCTCAAGGATTGGAAGAATTAACATTATCAAAATGGCCATACTACCCAATGCAATTTATAGATTCAATGCAATGACTATTAGAGTACCCATGACATATTTCACAGATATAGACAAACATTTCAGAAATTTATATGGAATCATAAACGACCCTGAATAGCTGCAGCAATTTTGAGAAAGAAGAACAAAGCAGGAGGGATCACAATACCTGATATCAAACTGTATTACAAGGCCACTGTAATCAAAACAGCCTGGTACTGGCATAAAAACAGACACATAGACCAATGGAATTGAATAGAGAGCCCAGAAAGAAACTTAAGTCTTTTATGGTCAATTAATATTTGACAAAGGAGGCAGGACCATAAAATGGAGGAAAACAGGCTCTACAACAGAAGGTGTTGGGAGATCTGGACAGCTACTAGCAAAAAAATGAAATTTGATCACCAACTTATGCCATGCACAAAAATAAACTCAAGATGGATAAAAGACTTAAATATAAGTTGTAACACCATAAAAGTCCTCGAGGAAAACATTGGCAGGAAAATCAAGAAATTCCACGCAGCAACATCCTCACAGATATATCTCCTAAAGCAAGGGACATATTGGAAAGAATAAACAAATTGGACCTCATCAAAATAAAAAGCTTCTGCATGGCTAAAGAAAACAGCACCAAATTACAAAGAGATCCAACAGTATGGGAAAACATATTTGCTAATGATACCTCAGAGAAGGGCCTGATCTCCAAAATATATACAGAAATCACATGACTGCAGTCCAGGAAGACAAACAACCCAATGAAAAAATGGGCAAAGGACTTGAACAGACACTTCTCCAAGGAAGACATAGAGAGGGCCCAGAGACATATGAAAAGATGCTCAGCATCACTAGCCATCAGAGAGATGCAAATTAAAACCACAATGAGGTACCATCTCACACCAGTCAGAATGGCCAATGTAAACAAATCCACAGACAAATGTTGGAGAGGATGCGGAGAAAAGGGAAACCTAGTGCATTGTTGGTGGGAATGCAGACTGGTGAGGCCACTGTGGAAAACAGTATGGAATTTCCTCAGAAAACTGAAAATGGAACTGCCCTTTGACCCAGCAATTCTGCTGCTGGGATTATACCCTAAGAACCCTGAAACACCAATCCAAAAGAACTTGTTCACCACAATGTTCATAGCAGCATAATTTACAATAGCCAAGTACTGGAAGCAACCTAAGTGCCCATCAGCAAATGAGTAGATCCAAAAACTATGATATATTTACACAATGGAATTCTATGCAGCAAAGAGAAAGAAGGAGCTTATACCCTTTGCAACAACATGGATGGAACTGGAGAGCATTATATTAAGTGAAAGAAGCCAGAGGGTGAGGGACAAATACCATATGATCTCACCTTTAACTTGAACATAATAAATAGAAGAAAAAGCAAACAAAATATAACCATAGACATTGAAGTTAAGAACAATCTAACAATGGTCAGGGGCGAGTGGGGAGGGGACAGTGAGGAGAGGGGATTACAGGAACTACTATAAAGGACACATGGACCCAATCAAGGGGCAGGGAGGAGTTGGGGAGGGAGGGGGGTTCGGCTGGGGTGGGTTGGAGGGATGGGGAGAAAAGGCACACAACTGTAATTGAATAACAATATAAAATTAAAAAAAAAAGAAATGAGGTATGCATCCTAACATGTTATCTGAGAATGTTTTTGCCAGGAGATTCTTAAGTGTGATCAATGGTTATTCCTCTACTATGCTAGAATTTGAGAGTGGATTCTAACATTATCAACCTACATTATTTTCTCATATTGTTTCTTCCACATAAGTATGTTTCTATATGCAAATGTGTATATAAACATATGTTTATTGTGACTACTTGGAAAAATACAAGGCTCAAAGAAAAAGTCACTCATAAGATCATCACACATAAAAAAATCACTGTGAACAGTTTATTATTTATCTTATCATTCATTTTCCAATATCCCAAGGAAATGAAAAAGTCCTAAGATACAATAAATGCTTACTTGAGAAAAATTACTCGTTTAAAATTGTGGAACTTTGGACCTTTTATAGAAGTGATCTCACCTCTAAGTTGATGTAAATCAATCCTTGTACACTTATTGCAAGCCCAGGCTTAGTAGACAGTTACAAATAATGAATAGTGGTGGTAGCCCCAAAAATGTATACCAAGCCTGGTTATATACCTCATCTGACATCTACCTGTACCTGAACTCTGCCAAGTAGATCCAGAACCAAAGCAACACATAGTGGACTTCAGACCACAACAGAGCTCTACCTGAGTAACCACATAGGCAACACATTCAAAGGGGAATTCTGGCAGGTACCAGGCCCTACTGGGAACATCTCAACCTTGGAAGGCAAATGCTACACAGTAACTCATACCTGTTGGTCAAGGTTTTTCTTTATAGTGATTCAGCATGAAGAGTAAACTCCACCCACCAAAAAGGTCAAAAGTATTTAAGACTCACCTATAACAGCAAGATGCACATAAGACTTGAGAAATATGCCAAGAACATTGAGCTCAGGTGATCAGGAAGAATGAACTACATCATAAAGTCATCAAAACAAATCTGTGAGTCATTGCAGATGTACTTATACACAGACACAAAATGTGGAGATAAAGAAATATTCCCCAAATAAAAATATAAGAGAAATTCCAAGTAAAATAATTAAATGAAATAGAAGCAGCCAAGATACCAGATACAGAGTTTAAACCAATGGCCACAAGGATGCTCATGGATCAGAGGGGAAGAATAGATGATCTCAGTGAGAAATTAAACAAAAATATAGTAAAATTTAAAAGGACATAGAAACAAAAAAGAACCAGGCAGCAATAAAAAATAAAATTTCTGAAATTAAGAATATACTAGAGGATGTTGTATTTAAAATGGAAAGGATTGCCCTGGCTGGGTAGCTCAGTTGGTTAGAGCTTTGTCCTCATATACAAAAATGTCCAGTGAGGGAAAATACAAGAATCAACCAATGAATACATAAATAAGCGAAACAACAAAATAATCCCTCTCTCTCTTCTTCCCTTACTCTGTCTCTCTAAAATCAATAAAAATATTGATATTATTGAAAAAGAAAAAGTAAATAAAATGGCAAAAGCTTAAAGACAAAAATAGAATCTTCAGAGCAGCAAGGGAGACACAGTTACATACAGCTGAGCTCCCACAAGGCAGTGAGCTGAGTTCTCAAAAGAAAATTTGAGACCAGAGTGGAAGATGTTGGTGAGGTAGGTAGGAGCTGAACCCATTTGTTTGTGCACCCAGCTGGGGCACCTAGCCCATCTTCTGAAGAACAGAGTGAGCAGCCAACAGAATCCCAGCTTATATGAAGTTTAGAACCCCCCAAATGCAGAGGACATTGAAAAACAGACAGTAAAGAGATTGTGTAGGGATGGTAAGGTCCCTGGGACCTACCTGAGGACCACAGCTGCTGCAGTCCCTGGCCTGGTGCCTGAGGCTGGGGAAAGCAGCTGACTCACAGGAGCTTAGGAGAAGAGCTAGATCAGTGATTGTAACTTTACAGCTCCCTCTCTTCCTAGGTCAGGGAAGCCAGTACCACACAAGGAGAGACCTGGATGCTTGAAAATGCTGGAGAGGGTAAGGATGCAGTGGGTGACAGACAGATGTGATAGTCCCCTGCTGGGACTGTGGTCTCCAGATGGGACAGTACCAGAGAAATTGGGGAGCCAGGTGACACCTGGACATGGGAGATGTGTTGGGCTGCGAGGGACCCTAACAGATAGTGTCCAAACAGGTCAGAGAATCAGTCTGTGTGAAAAGCAAGGCGCTTGTCAGACCACCAGGCACAAACAAGGGGAATCTACCAAAAAAAAAAAAAAAGTCTCTCAGCTGCTGTTTAAGGAACTCTGGAGCACCCAGGCTAGGTGAAGAAGGAGGAAGAGGGGCATGACATGCTCCAAATCAGGTGCCTCATGGACTGATCAAAGTGGGGCATTGGGGGCTCAGAGGGGTAGAGGTTCCGAGAGATTTAATTTAAAAGGTGAACTAAATTACACTGAAAGGACGTTGTGAGTGCACAGTGCCCAGACCAGCCAAAAAGGAGGAGGGGTGCAAGTTGCTCCCACTTGGTGCACGTCACTGATTAATCAAAGTTTGGCACAATGAGGTGGATTAAAGGTGCAGGCCAGGTGCATATTGACAGTGGGGACAGCGCAGCACTCTGAGGGCTTGGGCTGCAGGTTGGACACATATGAATATTGGAGCTCAGACCAACCCCAAAACACAGAACCACAAGAAAGGAAAAACAAAAAACAAAAAATGGAGCCCAGTCCTCCCCTGCCTGCATCATCCAGGAAGAACAGCAGACCCCCATTGGTGGATTCAAAGTCAGCAGGAGGCATTGTTTTTCTTTCTTTGTTTGTTTTTGTTATTTTGGGGCTTTGTTTTTTGTTTTTTCTTCTAAGTGTAATACAATAAGGCATGGAGTTGTGAAAGGATCCAAGAAACAGAGAGATGTCAGAACGTTAATGCCAACAACGGAGACAAAATTCACTTCATTATCCTACAGAAGTAGCATTTTATTTTTTACTTTTTTCTTGTTATTATTATTTTTTATTATATTATTGTTTCAATTTCTCTTCCTTCTGTGTAGTTTTCTATGTTTTGTTTGTTTGATTTCATTCTTTGACTGGCTTTGTTTGTTCACCCTTTAATATTGCATTTTAATTTCCCTTCCTTTACTTCACTAATATTCCTATATCACACTACTCTTAACCCTTTACTTTTTATTGTTTTATTTAGATCATATATTTCTTTCATATTATTGTTGTTCCCATTACCACACAACATCCTTCATTGGTCTTGGGCTGTTTTACTATATTCTAGAGCTTTATTACTGTTGTGATAAACTTCATTCTCTTGAACACTATGCCAAATTTCTATCCCTTACTCTCACTATATCTCACCATCTAACCTAGCATAAGCACTCTGTTTTCTGCAGTCAGCTCATGTTCTTTTTCCCCTCTATCAAGAGTCTTATTTCTTTTTCACATTTTAAAAAAGTGGCTAGTTGTATGAAATATCACAGTTATTGCTGTACTTCTCCAAAGGATCTCCTATCTGTTCTCTACTCGTTGATAATTTAAATCCCATAGAATACTCTCCCACTGTCATATTCCACTCTGCCTTCACCCAGCCCCAGATCACACACAAGATAAGGTGGGAGTTCTGGATAACAGTAAACCAGCTGGGGGAAAGAGGCCACCAATGAAGGAGCCACCAATGGGTAAAGCCCAAGTACTACAAAAAAGACCACTCAAATGGAAAAAAATGGCAATCCTAGAGCACACAGACAAGGAGATCAAAGAGACCACACCACTGAGTGCCACAGAACTACTATAGATGTTCACCCTAAGAAAGCAGGCAAAGCGGAGGATTGGGAATTGCAGAAACAAACAAAACTAGCCACATAAAATGGAGAGACAAAGAATCTGTAATCAAAAGTAATGGAAGATTCCCTTCTATAAGAGCTAAATAAAATGGAGGCATAGAAACTATCAGATATAGAATTTAAAAGGATGGTTGTAAGGATGCTCCCTTGAGCATCCCTTGAGCAACTCACAGACAACTACGAAGGACTGAGTGATAACTATAACAGTATGAAAACAGGAACTAAAAACTATAATCAAGAACCAGGAGGAAATGAAGAATAAAATTTGGGGGAGGGAATAAGAAAAGAAAAACACTAGAAGGAATTACAAGTATTCTGGATGAAACAGAGGACCAAATTAGTGAGCTGGAAGAAAAAGCAGAAAGAAATACCCAGGGAAAGTAGATGGGTGAAAAAAGACTAAAAAAAAATGTGAAGATAGCTTAAGGGAACTGCAAGAAACTGTGAAATGTAACAATATTGGAATCATCGGAATAACAGAAGGAGAAGAAAAGGACCAAGGGATAGAAACCCTGTTTGAAAAAGTAACAGAAAATTTCCTGAACCTATAGAAGGGAAAAGCCACACAAGTTCAGGAAGTAGAGAGGTTCCCAATTAAGATGAAACCCAAGAAGCATACTCCAAGACACATCATAATTAAAATGCCAAGATTTATAGGCAAAGACAAAATCTTAAAAGCAGCAAGAGAGAAATAAGAATTAACACACAAATGAGTTCCGAAAAGGCTAGCAGCAGATTTCTTAACAGAAACACTGCAAACAAGGAGAGAATGGCAAGAAATATTCCAAGTAATGAAAAGCAAAGGCCTACAATCAAGACTATTCTGCTGAGTGAGGCTCTCAATTAGAATGGAAAGTGAATTAAGGAATTTCCCAGACAAAAGAAGGTTGAAAGAATACACCTCCACCAAACCAGCACTGCAAGATATGCTAATGGGACTGCTATAAAGAGAGAAAGGAAAAGAGTGAGAGAGGGAGGAACACAGGTACAAATGGGGAAAAATTAATAAATACCTATCAATAATTACCTTAATGGTAAATGGATTAAAAGCTACAATCAAAAGACATAAGGTAGCTAAATGGATAATAAAACATGACCTGTACATATGCAACATACAAGACATCCATCTGAAAAAAAGACATACATAGACTGAAAGTGAAAGGTTGGAAAAAATATTCCAAGCAAATGGACAGGAAAAATGGCTGGGTAGCAATAGTCATTATCAGACAAAAATAGACTTCAAAACAAAAGACCCCCCCCCCAAAAAAAAAGACACTGAAAGACACCTCATAGTACTTAAAGGGAGAATCTACTGAGAAGACAAACATTATAAACATATATGCACCTAATATAGGAATACCCAAATATACAATGAAAATATTGGAAGACTTCAAGAAAGATATAGAGAGCAACACACTTAAACTAGGGGATTTTAACATTTCACTATCATAAATGATTAGATCTTCCAAAGCAAATACCAACAAAGATATTGTGGGATTGAACAATGTCCTAAGTCAAATAAGCTTAACAGACTACACACACACACACACACACACACATATACACATATATACATATACACATATTAATATGTATAATGTTAACATAATACATTTACATATTACATCAATGCATAACATGTATAACATGTATATATTAATATGTATAATATATACATGTGTTATATATACATTACACACACACATATATACTTATATACATATACATACATACACACACACATGCACATATCCTTTCATAACAAAGATGCAAAGTGCACATTCATTTCAAATGCTCATGGAACATTTTCAAAGACAGACCACATGATAGGGCACAAAATCAACCTCAACAAGTTGAAAAAAATTGAAATCATATCAAGTGTTTTCTCACACCACCAAGGCCAGAAAGTAGAAACTGACCTCAAGGAAAAAACTCAAAAACACTCAAACTCATGGAGATTGAACAGCATGCTATTAAACAATGAATGGGTTAATACTGATATCAAGGAAGAAATCAAAGTTTCTGGAAACAAAAAAAAATGAACATGCAACAATATAAAACTTATGGGACACAGCAAAGGGAGTCCTGAGAAGGAAGTTCATAATGATATAGGCCTACCTAAAAAAGATAGAGACATTTCAAATTAACAACCTAACCCTACACCTACGAGAACTAGAGGTACAAAAACAAAGTCCACAGCAGGTAGAAGGAAGGAAACAACACAGATCAGAGCAGAATTAAATCACATAGAGTGACGCTCATCTCGGCCTGCAAGATCTGTTGTTGAGGTTGCAGTATTCCAATACACATACACACGGACTACAGAGGACTACAGAGGTCCTGTAGGGGGAAAAGGGACAGTGTGGCCACTCTCTCTAGAGGAGAGTGCTTCTGAGCACCTCAGCCACTCCCTCAAGGGGGGAGCACGCGGACCCTTGCCTTGACAGGTTTTTATTGTTTTTCTAGGCCCCTTACATCAAAGAAGGTCCTCTTTTACTATGCAAAAGTTTGTTTTGGGTGGTTATCTTTGCAGACACAGGAGAGGATGTCCCTGAATACATCAAAGGAGGATACTTGCAATGTAAAGGGAGAAGTGGTCCAAACGGCTAGGTTCCATACCTGGAAGGTCTAGCCCAGATTTTAGGAAGATAAAGATACTCAGTAAACATTTGCTTGCCCCAGGGTGAGGGAGTTTTAGCAAGAGCAAGTCTCATAGCAGTCTAGGTACAATGCAGGCCTGATTTCCCACTGGAGAACTTATCCATGGAGGTGGGTCCTGCCTGCCAACCTCGCTTCCCACTGGCTTTTCCGAGTGGGGGCTGAGCCACATTTCCCACGCTTGGAATGGTTCCCCACAATAGAGAATCAAAAAAACAATTCAAAGGATCAATAAATCCAGGAGCTGGTTCTTTGAAAAGATAAACAAAATTGAGCCTTTAAGCAGATTCATAAAGAAAAAAAGAGAGAGGACCCAAATAAATAAAATCAGAAATGAAAGAGGAAAGATTACAGCTGATACCACAGAAATATAAAGGGCTGTAAGAAACTACTATGAACAACTATGTGCAAAGAAATTTGAAAACATGAGTGAAATGGAAAAATGTATAAAAATATAGTCTCCCAAAACTGAATGAAGAAGGAGAAAGTCTGAACATGCCAATAACAGCTAATAATAGCGAAACAGTAATCAAAATATCATGGCATACAAAAGCCCTAACCAGATTGTTTCATAGAAGAATTTTACAAATTATTTAAGAAAAAGCTAACCCTTATTCTTCTTACACTATTCCAAAAAATCCAAGAAGAGGGAAGACTCCAAAACTTGCTATGAAGCCAGCATCATCCTAATTCCAAACCCAGATAAAGACACAACAAAGAAAGAAAACAGCAGGCCAATATCACTGAAGAACAGAGACGTGAAAATCCCCAACAAAATATTGGGTATGACATCCAGCAATACATTAAAAAGATCATACACCATGACCAAGTGGGGTTCATCCCAGGCATGCAAGGATGGTATAATATTCACAAATGAATAGACATAATACATCATATAACAAAAAGGAAAGACAAAATCACATGATCATTATCAATAGATGCAAAAAAAGCATTTGATAAGATACAGCACCCAAGTATGATCAAACACTCAGCAAAGTGTGAGTAGAGGGAGCATACCTGAATTTAATAAAAGCCATATATGAGAAATGTACAGCCAATATCATACTCAATGGGCAAAAACTAAAGCTTTCCCACTAAGATCAGGAAAAAGACAAAGATGTCTACTTTCACCACTTCTATTCAACATAGAAATGGAAATCCTAGCCACAGTGATCAGACAAGTGAAAGAAATAAAGACATGCAAATTGGCACACAGGAAACAAAACTGTCATTGCTTGCAGATGACATGATAGTGTACTTAGAAAACCGTATAGATTCCATCCAAATCTACTCAACCAAATAAGTGAATTTCACAAAAGAGTGGGATACAAAGTCAATATTCAGAAATTGAAGCCATTTTTTACACCAGTAATGAAATATTGGAAACAGAAATCAGGAAAAAATCTTGCTATAGCGAGAACAAAAATAAAATACCTAGGAATAAATCTAACCAAGGAGGCAAAAGACCTGTGCTTAGAAAACTACACAACACTAAAGAAAGTAATTAAGGAAGACACAAGTGAAAGCACACACTATATATATGGATTGGAAGCATTAACATCATCAAAATGTTCATATTACCTAAAGCAATTTATAGATTCAGTGCAATCCCTATTAAAATACCAATGACATAATTCACAGATATAGAACAAGCAATTCAAAATTTTATATGGAACCATAAAGGACACCAAATAGCCATAGAAATTTTGAAAAAGAAGAACAAAGTAGGAGGGATGAATTACCTGACATCAAACTATATTACAAGGTTACAGTAATCAGAGCAGTCTGGTAATGGCATAAGAACAGACACATATATCAATGGAGAAGAATAGACAGCCCAGAAATAAATCCAAGTCTCTAATGTCAATTGTGGAACCTGATCAATGAAACAAACAAATGAGGAAAATATAGCCAGAGATATGGATATAAAGAATAATCTCAGAGTGATCAGATGGGAGGAAGGAGGAGCATAACAGGGGAAAGAAGTGGTGGGGGAAAGTCAAGGAACATGAATAGAGGATTCGTGGCACATGGACAATAGTGGGGGATTGACTATGGGAGTGGGTGTAGTGGTGAGGCAGGGGAGAGCAAAGGGGAAAACTGTGGGACAACTGTAACTGAACAAGAATAATAAACACATAAAGAAAGAAAGGAAAACATTTAAAAAGGAGGGAATAATAAAGCCAATTAGATTTTTATACATACATGTATATATATAATTCTATACAATCATATATATGTAATTGACAAAGGGAGCAGAAGCATAAAGGGGAATAAAAGTAGCCTATATAAAAAGTGGTGTTGGGAGATCTGGACAGGTATGTGGAAAAAAAATGAAACTCAATCACCAACTTACACCACATACAAAATTAAACTCAAGGTAGATAAAAGACTTAAATATAAGTCATGACATCAAAAAAGTCCAAGAGGGGAACATAGGCAGGAAAATATCAGATATTCCATGCAACAATATTTTTACTAACATGTACCCTAGAGCAAGGGACATAAGGGAAAGAATAAACAAATGTGACCTCATCAAAATAGAAAGCTTCTGCATGGCTAAAGAAAACAGCATTAAAATGAAAAGAGAACCAACTATATGGGAAAACATATTTGCCAATGATACCTCAGACAAGGGTTTGATCTCCAAAATATATAAAGAACTCACACGACTCCACTCTAAGAAGACAAGTAACCCAATTAAAAAATGGGCAAAGGACTTGAACAGACACTTCTCCAAGGACATACAGAGGGTCCAGAGACATGTGAAAAGATGGTCAGTATCACTAACCATCAGACAGATGAAAATTAAAACCAAATTGAGATACCAGTTCACACAAGTGAGAATGGCCATCATAAAAAAATCACAAACAAATATTGATTGGAGAGAGGTTATGAAGAAAAGGGTTCACTATTGGTGGGAATGCTGACTGGAGCAACCAGTACGGAATTTCCTCAGAAAACTAAAAATGGAACTGCCTTTTGACTTGGCAATTCCACTGCTAGGATTATATCCCTAGAACCCTGAAACATCAATCCAAAAGAACCTATGCACTCCAATGTTCATAGCAGCACACTTTACAATAGCCAAGTGCTGGAAGCAACCTAAGTGCACATCAGTAAATGAGTGGATCAAAAGCTATGGTACAATTACACAGTGGAATTCTACCTAGCATAAAGAAAGGAGCTCCTACCCTTTGCAACAGCATGGATGGAACTGGAGAGCATTATGCTAAGTGACATAAGCTAAGCAGTGAAAGACCAATAGCATATGATCTGACCTTTAACTGGAACATTATTGGGAACCATTCTGCATGTGGGAAATGTGGCCCAGCCACCACTCAGAAAAGTCAGTGGGGAGCGAGGCCAGGCCTGGCACACAGGTCCTATGCCCATGCACAGGTTCTCCCATTGGGAATCAGGCCTGCATTGTACCTAGGCTGCTATGAGACTTGCTTTAGCTAAAACTCCCTCACCCTGAATTGAGGCAGCAAATGTTTACTGCAAATCTTTAACATGGTATAGTCTGAGCTAATCTTCCCAAGTATGGAGTGTAACCAGTTCAACAACTTTCCCCCATGATCTGTAACATCCTTCACTTTGAAGTAATTAGCAATTCTTTCCTTTGTTATCTGTAAAAGGTAATCACCTACAGTGAACCTCTGCATAGTAAATGAGGACCATCCTCAATATAATGTACCCAGAAAAGCAACAAAAACCTGTCCAGGCAGGGGTCCTGGCTCTCTGGCCCTCTCACCCTCTCTCTCACTTAGAGACTAGCCATGATGTCCCTTTTATCCACAGGATTTCTGTAGTCTGTGTGAATATATCCACTGCAGTCACAACGCATGGATCCTGTGGGCCAGGGTCCGCATCATCTGGCGCCCAGGAATAGAGACCCAGGGCTATGAGCCGCAGTTGTGGTTAACACACCAACTTAGTTGGAGTGTTCACATCAGCTCAGGTAAGGGTAGACAACACCCAGTGCTTTTCAGGAAGGTCGTAGGGTGTGTTGGATTTTAGAGAAAAGGGGATTTATTCCAAGGTCATCCTCTCCTGCGACTGCTTTACATCCGTACTCTCTTTAGTAAGCAGGAGCCTTTCTCTCTCTCTCTCAGGCATCTGCCACAATCTTGCGGGCATGGGTCAAGCAATTACAAGCCACAAGTGCACTCACCACAGTAAAGACTCCTGTGAGAGGATTAGCTGGATGTGAACCGGGACAGAACACTAGGTTTCCTGCCAGCCGCAAGCAAAAGTCCACACAACGAGTCACATTGTAAAAACACTCACAAGCCCATCCCCACAACACAATCCTCTAGGCTTGTGAGAAAGAGCAAAGACTTTCCCTTTGATCAGCTTTAAACATAGCAACTAGTTACAGGGATATTTTAAAAGCATCTCAGCAAATTCTCTCTTTTAAGCTGCCTTGTGTGGTCCTTTCGATTTTGCCTTTTCCCTCCATCTGCCTGCATAAAGATTTAAAGGTTCAGATGGAGAAAAAGAAAAATTGAGACTGGTTTTGTAATTGCCATGCTTGTGGCAAGAGGAATTTCAGAAAAAGGTTCTTTTATTTGTTAAAAAAAAATTCTTTAAAGGTTTCTGTGAATCCTCAACCATGGGTAACAGGCTCTCTAAGGAACAAGAGCAATGTTTTAAGCTAATTCAGCAGCTATTTAAGGCTGCTGAATGTCTCCCTAATAAGGGATCTTTAGAATTATTTAGGAAAAAGCTGGGCAGAAGTTGAAATAACACCAGGTGGTGTGAGATAAGATTCCAAGGCTAGTGTCTCACTCCCTCCTTTAGATTTAATTGGAAAATACTGGTTTGCTTGAATTTTGTTTTTGTGTCTGAATGGCTCAGTCTCAAAATGTTTTGCTAAGCTTCTGGTAAATAGAATGAGATCTCTAATGTTGTTACATCATAAGGATTCTACTCAGAAATAATTTAAATTGATTGTTTTTTAAAAAAGTAAATGTATTTGCCAGTGGAGAAAAACTGTTTCTGAAAGTTATGAATGTGTTCATAAATTTGTCAATCTAAAGCATGCTATAAGTGGGGTGGGGGGTGTGATGTGTTAAGGAAATATTAAGAACCCTCTTTGTTTATGGTGGAGCCATGACCTTTTATTGTAAAAATGAAATATAGGTGTACTGTGTCCCAGGGAGAACTAGCCCTTCTCCGCGGAAGACTAAGCACCATTTTTCAACTCAGTACCTGTAAACACTGATCATTTCTTGGGGAAGAACTGGCTATTCTCCTGGAGGGAACAGTTAGTCAATAGAGTCACAAAAGGCCCTTGGCGCATAACCACTTTTGTCTAAAACATATTTAAGCAAAGCACCGCCCCGCCCCCCTCCATCTTTCCCACTTCCCTTGCAAACTCTGAACCTAGGAACTACCAGGTCCTGAGAACAGCAGAGTAATTAACTCGCTGCTCAAACTCATTGTAACGTGTAGAAACAGCAGGGGGCCAGTCTTTCCAAGCAGACACTTACTCAGGTGTTCCACAGGCCCTTCCCCTCACTGGGGAGTCAGCACAGAGTGTTAAAACTGGTGGCCTTCAGCCACTTAGGCCATCCACAAGAAATCAAGACTAATAATGGCTTGGGATATATTACACAAACCACTCAGGCTTTCTTAGAAAATGGGGAATTTGGTATAAACTGGGTATCTCCTATAATCCCACAGGTCAAGAAATTGTTAAAAGACCTCACCGACCTTTAAAATATTATTAAACAAACAAAAAAGGGGGAGTCAGGAAATATCCCCCAGGAATTTAACCATGCTATCAACATATTCATACAATTTTTTAAATTATGATGATAATTTAAAGTCACCCATAGACAAACACCTTGTGCAAAACAGGCCCGCAGTCCCACACCCCCTGGTCTTGTACAAAGACCCATTAGGGAAAGGAAGATGGGAAGGCCCAGCTGAACTTGGGGAAGAGGGTATGCTTGTGTTTATTCTCCAGAATGACCTTTGGAGCTGCCAGCAGACCAGGTGAAGCCAGATCACAAAAAAGGCTTCCCAGGTGGTGAAAAACCACCTCCACCCCATTGGACTGTCCTGATCCAGACCTCTGTAAGCTGTGTGTCACTCCCCTGAAATGGAATTCCAGTCAACATTCCTGGGCAGATATTTGTCACCGCCTGCAGGGCATGTTCTCTACCATTCTCAGAGGACAAATCAATCAACTCCATCTTGAGCTCCACCAGCAGCTCAGTGACATCAAACGCCGTACTGAACAGGTGTTCCAGATGCTCCACAATAATCTACAGTGGCTGAACCCTAAAAACTGGTTCAATGGACTGAATTTATGAGTTTGGGTCATGGCAGCCCTTGGATGCTTCCTTGTCTTAATCCTTATTTGTGCTTTATGATGTATATGGAGGATGTCTGTTCAAGATTGCATTTGGGAACAGCAAATAGTAGGTTTCACAAGCTTAACAACTACAATTTCATTCAGAAACAAAAAAGGGGAGACATGCTGATGTGGTCAACTGCAAGCAGTGTCCACAGTGTTATGGCTGAAATGAGACAAATTCACACAGACTACCGAGTCTTGTGGAGGAAAAAGGATAGCATGGCCACTCTGTCAAGGGGAGAGTGCCCCGGACCTTGCCTTGACAGGCTTTTATTGCTTTTCTGGGCACATTACATTGAGGATGATCCTCATTTACTATGCACAGGTTCACTTTAGGTGGTTACCTTTTACAGAAAACAAAGGAGAGGATGTTGCTACATACATCAAAAAAGAAGGATATTTGCAAATGTAAAGGGAAAAGTGGTTGAACTGGTTACACTCCATTTTTGGAAGGTTTAGCATAGATTTTAGGTAGTTACTTTAGAGATATGCAGTAAACATTTGCTGCCTCAATTCAGGGTGAGGGAGTTTTAGCAAAAAGCAAGTCTCAAAATAGCCTAGGTACAATGCAGGCCTGATTTCCCATGGGGGAACCTATCTGTGGGCATGGGTCCTGTGTACTGGACCTTGCTTTCCGCTGGCCTTTCTGAATGGGAGATGGGCCCACACCATGCAGAATGGTCTCCTATATTTCCCCTCTTGTTTCTAGTTAGGACCACAATAGATACCAAAAGCTTGCTACTTGGTAGTCTCTCACACCACCCTGGGAAAATAATTTGCAAGTGCATCAAAGTACATAGAGCATTATTATAATCAGTAAGAAACCAGCAGCTCCAAAGACCCCCATTCTCAGATTAAGCCCAACAATCACTGTCAGGCAGTAGATATCATTCAAAGAACTATGAGTGTTACAGAGCAAGGGGGGGGTGGTGCACGATAAATTATTACAGAAAGGATTCCCCCTTTCTGTCTCTGGAGGTTCCTTCCCCCACGCCCACCTGCTAGGTTCGAAATGCCCGCCACCAGAGGAAAGACGTCTCTCAATGCCAGAGACTGGTGAAAAGGAAAGGAATTGTTTATTTAAAAGTTACACAGACTTAGAGTAATGGCTTAATGTCTTCAATAAGATACTAAAGTCCTTTAGAATACCCACAGTCCTTCCCTCTCCCTGTACCTAGTCCGGGGTACCATGTCTCAGGAAAGGAAGTAGAAGTCCGTGATTCAGGCTCCCGGCACCATCAGCTGTGTGGCTGCTGCGATCTCCAGTTAATCCAAAGCCATGCGGCACCTTCTCATGGCCCACCAGCAAGAGTCCTTCCTCCCCTTTTCTTCCCGGCAAAGTCTCTCCTGCTGCCTAAGCCGAGTGGCAAAAAGAAGCACTCCAAAACCTCGTGGTCCTCTTCCTTTCCCTTCAGAACCGCATGGTCCTCTCTTCACTTCACCAAAGCTGCCTGATCCTCTCCCTTCTCCTCCAAAACTTTGTGGTCCTCTTTTTCCCTTCATCAGAACCGCGTGGACCCCTGTCTATCTACTTCAGAACCACATGGCCCTCTTCCTTTCCCCTCAGAACCTCGTGGTTCTCCCTCTTTATTGTTGCCGTGCCTAGGTTTAAATCCCAGCACCCATCTTCCTTTGCAGCCCCATTTCTGACTCCTCCTACAGTCAGTTACACCTGCCAGCATCCCCGTATTCTTCCAGCTTTACTGGGCTGCCATAGTAAGTCTGGGCAGGTGTGGCCCCATGGCATGGAGCCAATCATCTCCAAGCTCTCACACAGGCCCTGTAACCAGGGGGAGTTGCTTCCCAGTCCCATCTGGGGTGGAAGTCACTCCCATCCCCCTGGCTCAAAGCATGGCCACAGCTATTTAACATATCTATGAAACCAGTTAAAGGTTATAGATATGTTAAATGACTGTGCCAGGGGTTAGCTGCAAAGCTCTTGCTACCCAAAACAGCTCTGAATGGCCCTGTTCCATGGGTCCCATCCCCCCTGGCTCAGGCTTATGGGGGTGAGGACATCCTATATACATTTTCTAATATTTTCTGGACACCTTGAGTTCTGGGCCCCATTACAAATCCCTTCTTGGGGCCCTCCTCTTAGCTGCACCCTGCTTCATGAGGGCTTATTTAGAGTCAGGGTCAGATGGCTAAAGGGCCATAAAACTTTGGGGAAACAAGCTCATTTCAGGTTTGGACCCTTATCATTTAAATTGAGGGTATTAGCAAAGCAGGTTTCACAGGATTTTATGAATTCTTTCTTAGGTCTGATCTCCCCTAGGAACCCACTCTTTCCAGCACAGAGCTGTACCCACCTCCAGCATTGTTTCAAGCTTAGGTCAAGCAGGGGAAGTAAGGCAGCCAAGAGATTAGGAGACTTCTTGCAGATAGAATGAGGTCTCAAGCTATGTCAAAGCTGAGGGGTGAGGGTCTATCACCCCCTTTCTCCATAGCCCCCCAAGTTCTTCACTGAGGGCCCCTTCACAAATGTGCCTGTGTTAGGTCGTTCCTCCCTTGAGGAATCTTACCCATCATTGACTAACCAATCATGCACTGGGGGCCAGGTGGGCTGAAGTAAAGTGGGCAGAGGCAGTGCTCTTGCCAGGGAGATAAGCTTCATCTCCTCAGTGGCTTAGGGTCCCAAGTTCTCTCACTCAGTCTTAGCCATGGGGGGGTTACAGCTTCTGAAACCAAGCAGGGTGGTTACCAACAATTTTTAATGGACTTTTTTAATCTTCATCATCATTTTTGTTCCTCATCACCCACCACAACTTGATTACCTTAAAAATCTACATGCTACTTTATATGAGTATCCACTTGCACATACTTTGCTTTCCATCAAAAAAGTCTCCTCATGATTCAGATAAATTCAAAACTGACCTCAATATCAAACCTTCCAAAAGTCCTTTCTAGTCTCAGTTATTCCTGGGAAAGTCAACCATTACCTCATCTGTGTTGTTATTTTATCTTCATCATAATTCTATTTTTTACTCACTTCATGGTAGGAATGCAGACTGGTGCAGTCACTGGGGAAAACAGTATGGAATGTCCTCAAAAAACTAAAAACGAAAGTGCCTTTTGACCCAGCAATTCCACTGCTGGTATTATACCATAAGAATCTTAAAACAACAATTCTGAAGAACCTATGCACACCAATGTTCATAGCAACCAAATGATGGAAACAATTTAAGTGCCCATCAGTAAATGAGTGGATCAAAAAATGTAGTACATTTACACAGTGAAATACTATGTTCCAGAGAAAGAAGGACTTCCTACCCTTTGTGACAGCATGGAAGAATTTGAGGGCATTATGTTAAGTGAAGTAAGCCAGGCTGTGAAAGAGAAATACCATATGATCTTACCTATAAGTGGAACCTAAACAACAACAACAAAAAAGAAACAAGCAAGCAAAATATAACCAGAGACATTGAAATAAAAATTAAAAAAAAATAACAAACCCAAAACTGCCAGTAACCTGAGGGTGGGAGGGATATAATGGGGACACAAAAGGAAGGGCGATCAAGGAACATGTATAAAGGACCTATGGACAAGGTCAAAGGAGGGATACTGAATGTGAGTTGGGATGTGTAGGGTGGGACACAGTAATGAGGGGATACTGGGGACATTGGTAATAGAACATTAAAAAATGAAATAAAAATATTAAATGAAAGTCTGTGAGAAGTGTAAAAAGAATTTACTGTAATGGGAAGGTCTTTTTTTTATTGTTGTTCTAGCCCAGTAGTCTCCATTTTCCCACCACTCCTTCCTCTGACCCACCCACCCACACTTCATTCCTACCCCTCTTTAGCTTTGTCCATGGGTCCTTTATAAATGTTCCTTGACAACCCTTCCACTTCTATCCCCCGTTACTCTTTTCCACCCTCCCCTCTGTTTACTGACACATTGTTCCTTTTTTAAAATATTTTTTTTTATTTTTAAAACTTTTTATTATGAAAATTTCCAAATATGAACAAAAGTGTGGACTATAATGAACTTCCATGTGTGTACTATCCAGCTTCAGTAACCATCAACATTACGGTACTGGCTCATTTTTATCTATCTGTCTATATATTTTTATTTTTTTAAATTTTAAAATAGTTTTATTGATTATGCTATTACAGTTGTCCCATTTTCCCCCCTCACTCCAATCCATCCTGCCCACCCTCTCCCTCCCACATTCCCCCCCTACAGTTCATGTCCATGGGTCATACTTATAAGTTCTTTGGCTTCTACATTTCCTACACTATTGTTACTCTCCCCCTGTCTATTTTCCACCTATCATCTATGCTACTTATTCTCTGTACCTTTCCCCCCTCTCTCCCCTTCCCACTCCCCTGTTGATAACCCTCCATATGATCTCCATTTCTGTGGTTGTGTTCCTGTTCTAGTTGTTTGCTTTTGTTTTTGTTGTAGGTATGGTTGTTAATAGCTGTGAGTTTGCTGTCATTTTTACTGTTCCTATTTTTTATCTTCTTTTTCTTAGGTAACTCCCTTTAACATTTCATATAATAAGGGCTTGGCAATGATGAACTCCTTTAACTTGACCTTATCTGAGAAGCACTTTATCTGCCCTTCCATTCTAAATGATAGCTTTGCTGGATAGAGCAATCTTGGATGTAGGTCCTTGCCTTTCATGACTTGGAATACTTCTTGCCAGCCCCTTCTTGCCTGTAAGGTCTCTTTGGAGAAATCAGCTGACAGTCTTATGGGAAGTCCTTTTCTCTTGCTGCTTCTAAGATTCTCTCCTTCTTTTCATCTTAGGCAATGTAATTATGATGTGCCTTGGTGTGTTCCTCCTTGAGTCCAGCTTCTTCGGGACTCTCTGAGCTTCCTGGACTTCCTGGAAGTCTTATTTCCTTTGCCAGATGAGGGAAGTTCTCCTTCATTATTTGTTCAAATAAGTTTTCAATTTTTTGTTCTTCCTCTTCTCCTTCTGGCACCCCTATAATTCGGATGTTGGAACGTTTCAAGATGTCCTGGAGGTTCTTAAGCCTCTCCTCATTTTTCTGAATTCTTGTTTCTTTATTCTTTTCTGGTTGGATGTTTCTTTCTTCCTTCTGATCCACACCATTGATTTGAGTCCCAGTTTCCTTCCCATCACTATTGGTTCCCTGTACATTTTCCTTCGTTTCTCTTAGCATAGGCTTCATTTTTTCATCTAGTTTTTGAACAAATTCAACCAATTCTGTGAGTGTCTTAATAACCAGTGTTTTGAACTGTGCATCTGATAGGTTGGCTATCTCTTCCTCACTTAGTTGTATTTTTTCTGGAGCTTTGAAGTGTTCTGTCATTTGGGCCTTTTTTTTTTTTTTTGTCTTGGCGTGTGTGTTATTAAAGGGGCGGAGCCTTAGGTGTTCCCCAGGGCAGGGTAACGCTGGTGGCTGTGCCGTGACGCTGTACGTGGGGGAGGGGCCGAGAGGGAGCATTGGCGCCCGCTCTCCACTCTCCACCAGACTTCGCCACTCCCTCCGCTACCCACAATCAAACTGGGCCCCTCTGGTGCTGGCTTCCGAGTGTGTGGGCTTGTGCACACTCTAGGCCCCTGTGGGTCTCTCCACCAACCTCTCCTGTGAGGCTGGGAGTCTCTCCTGCTGCCGACCCAACCTCCACGGGGGCTTTCAATCAGGGTTTTGAGGCTTTATTTCCCCCGAGCTGGAGCCCTGGGTTACTCGGTCTGCTTCACTCCCCTCTGTTCATCCCGGTTTATCTGTGCGCAGGTGTGGGGTCGCGGGGTGCTACCCACTGCTCTGCCTGCCCTGCTCTCTGCCACTCTGAGTCCAACCCTCTCAGTTTATCTGTGTGCAAATGTAGGGCCGCAGGGTCTGCTAGTGGTCTGACTGCCTGCCCCGCTCTTCCCACACTCCGCCAGTCTTGGTCCCACCACGGCCACAGGAGTCCTCTCCACCCCGGTGCCCATCTCCGCCCCTCCTACCAGTCTGGATGAATGTTTATTTTTTATCTCCTTGTTGTTGGACTTCCTTGCCATTCGATTTTCTGTCAGTTCTGGTTGTGCGAGGAGGCGCAGTGTGTCTACCCTGCCGCCATCTTGGTTTCATCTCCCACATTGTTCTTTATTTCAATGTCTCTGGTTCTATTTTTGCTCACTCATTTGTTTTGTTGATTAGGTTCCACTTACAGGAGATCATATGGTATTTGTCTTACACTGCCAGGTTTACTTCACTTAGCATAATGATCTCCAGTTCCATCCATGCTATCATGAAGGGTAGGAGCTCCTTCTTTCTTTCTGCTGTGTAGTATTCCATTGTGTAAATGTACCACTGCTTTTTTATCCACTCATTTACCGGAGGGCACTGAGGTTGCTTCCATCACTTCTATTGTAAATGACACTGCTATGAACACTGAGGTGAACAGGTTATTTTGAGTTGGTGTTTCAGGATTCTTAGGGTATAATACAGCAGTGGAATTACTGAGTCAAAAGGCAGCTCCATTTTTAGTTTTTTGAGGAAATTCCATACTGCTTTCCCTGGTGATCACACCAGTCGACATTCTCACCAACAGTGTACTAGGGTTCCTCTTTCTTCTTAACCTCACCAGCACTTATTTTTTGTTGATTTGTTTATCATGGTCATTCTGATGGGTGTGAAGTAGTATGAATTGTGTTTTTAATTTGCATCTCTCTTATGGCTACTGGTGCTGAATATCCTTTTATTTGTCTCTGGGCTCTCTGTATGTCCTTCTTAGAGAAGTGTCTTTTCAGGTCCTTTGCCCATTTTTAATTGGATCGTTTGTCTTGTTGCTATGAAAATGATGCTTATCAACTGAATTTTAAGAAACATTTTTGTCCGTGGACTAGGAGAACATATTATATTATGGTTCTGAGATTATCATCACACCCCTGTGCATGTGACTCCAGCCTCATCTCATTCACAAAAACAATTTTCTACTCAGCGGTACGTGTAAATCAACAAACATGGACATATATGCATGCACTATATTTTAAAGAAAGAACTCACATATTTAATACATATGAAAACTAAACTACAACATTAGAATGATAAAATAGGGGTGTTCCTGTCAAGTAAGTCACCTATGTGACCTTTATAAACTCTGAAACAAAACGTTTTTATTTGAAATATCCTAAGTAGTTTGTGATGAGAAAATATGTAAACACTACATAACTGGACTGTCAAAATGATTTTTAAAAATATTTAGGGTATGATGTCATGGTGTGTTAACAGAGTCTGTAAATCTGATGACATCAAACAACATTAAGTGAGAAAAAAGGGGAACAGAGTTTTGAATATGTATACATTTACTGTTCCCTGGTAATAATCATCATGTTGTTTAATTTGGGGCATGAATGACTAAACCTGGTTATAAATCTGTAGCTAAAACATTGTTCTCTTTAGCCAAGGAACTGTATGTAACATAAAAAATTGATTTTAATATTTTTAAAATTTTATTAATATAATCAATATAATGTTACTTTACATGTCCCAACATTCAAGATGTTAGTCTATTTCTAAATAAATACTCAAAGAAGATGTATATTGGGTTGGCCAAAAGGTCTTTTTACTTTTTTCTGTAAAATAGAAGACACATTCTTTATATCCACCAATAGCTTTATTGATTTGGATATTTTGAGTATGTTGGTTATGTTCCACATGATACAATGTTGATTGTTTTCAATTATCTCTCAGTTTGATAGTTATTAACTTCAACTCACCTACCAGACCATGGAGCATCATCCCGCAAGAAATCTTCAGCAAGAAACTTCACAAAGCACAGTTGACATGTTTGATCTGTCAGAACAACTCCTCCGTACACTGCACAAAACTTTTGTGTGTGTGTTTCAGTTGCATTTTTACCTTTCTTGAGATAATAAAGCACAATATGTCAAAAATGTTGTGTTGTGTTCTTTCAACTTAAATATTAAAATGAATACACAAAAATTCACTAATTTTGATGTTTTAAAAAAATGTATGCATATATGGTGCTGTCAAATATAATCTAACAAAATTGTTTTGAATGAAGGTGAAGATAACTAAGCACTACTGGAGCCATCTTACGGGAAAAAAAATACAGGGTGGTGGAAGAGTAAGTATAAGCTACACTAACCTCCCAGGCCCAATCTGGAATTACAGCTAAATTGTAGATAATTCATCCAAAATAACCAATGGAACAATAGCTAGAGAGGAGCCTTATGACCAAGAACAGATAGAAGAAATTGCTTTAGCACATAGTGGCTGGTACAGAGTGCGGAGCAACATGAGAGGGCTGGTGAGATTCACACAGGTGGCAGCTGAAGTGATGGAGGGAAATTCAGTAGCCAGATGGTTCCCCTTGAGAAGTTTGGGGTATAAACCCAATGCTGGGATCCCCAGCCTACAGCACCAGAGCCAAGAAAGGAACCCAGATAACACCCAATTGTGAAAAGCAATAGGGTTTCTGTCCACCAGGAAGAGATGCCTGGAGCCATGGAGAGTTTCTAAAAAACAAACACACATAATTTTGTTTGCAGCCACTTTCACAGGGCTCTGGCAAAGGCAGAGGTGGGGGGCAGTCAGAGTGGACTATAGAGGCTAGAGGAGAGTCTGGGAATGGGGGTTTTGAGGAGAGAATTTAGGGAGCAGCCACCAGGTTTCTTGTGCTGAGCCATGTCCCATACTGCAGGAGCCACCTTACTCAAGCAAAGCTGTCCCCACCAAGTGGCATCAGCCAAGGGGCAAGCAACAACCCTGCCCACAGGAATTACTCTTTCCTACCATGTGGTGCTTAATCCTGACTGCTGAGTAGATTGACTAGGTTAACACAGACTGTGGATCACTGGTAGCCTTGAATAGGCTGGTAGGACCAAACTGGGACACCATATGACATCACCAGAGGCAAATCCAGAAAGAGAAAACAGTGAGATGAATTGCACCATGGTCTTCTTCATGATTTACATTATTTTCTCTCATGAATAGCTTTTTAACATTCATTTCTTGTCCTTAAAGTTTGTACATATTAAGACACTAGTTTTTATGTTATAGTTTATTTCAAATCTCATATTTTGTTCCTCCCTTCTCACTCCATTTTACCTTCTTATCTCCTTTCCCTATTTAAGTTTTAAGTTTTATTTCCTCTCTTGCTATGACTTGTTCCTATTCCACATTCTTACTATTTCATTCCCGCCAGCTGCTCAAAACCATTTTTCCTGTCATTACTTATCTCACATTCTTTTTTCCATTCTTAAAATACCATTATTCTCTCTACACCTTTATCATCCTTTGCTTGTCGGTTGTCGATATGGTGGTTATTGTTGCATTACTTCAGTTTTATTTCTAGATCGTTACTATTTTGTATTTCAAACCTTAAATTTTACCATCCCCCCCTCCAATTCCATTTTGCCTTCCTTTTGCCCTTTCTTTTTTTCATTTTCATTTTTAATTTTTCCCTGTCTTTGCCTGGTTTTCATTCCTCACACTTAGTATTCCTTCTCCCTCTATCATCTCAAATCAATTCCCTTTCCTTTATTTATTTTTTAAAGATTTTATTTATGTATTTTTAGAGAGAAGGGAAGGAAGGGAGAAAAAGAGGGAGAGAATCATCAATGTGTAGTTGCCTCTCATGCACCCCCTACTGGTAACCTGATCCACAACCCAGGCATGTGACCTGACTTTAAGTGGAACCAGCGACACTTTGCTTCACAGTCTGGTACTCAATCCACTGAGCCACACCATCCATGACCAATTCTCTTTCCTTTAGACATTTCTTAAGCTTTTCTTTCTTGTTTTTCCCCTTTTATTTCCCTCCCACTTGTATTAATCTTTGCTCATTGTTGTTGATAGTGCTGTGATGGAACATTTTCTCCAGTTTGGTTCTGTGTTTTTTCCTTCTCTCTCTCATTGCTTTTAAACATTTTCTATTCAAACCTATTACTATACATTTCCTTTCCCTTATTCCACTCCACCTTCTTCCCTTTTTTAATTTATGACATAGATTTTTCTTTCTCTCTTCAACTTGTCCCTATTTCCTACTCTTAACATTGCTCCTCCCTCTTCCCTCTCAAAATTGATTTTCTTTCAGTTAGTCATCTCATATTCATTTTTCCTTTCTTATAATAGTCTTAAAATATTTACACCCTTATTAATACTGGCTCATGTGCTGTTGTTGACAGTGTGATTATGTGGGGGGTTAATTTTAAAGGTGTGGGTTTGTTTCCTGGGCTATTTGGTTTTGTCCGGGCAGCACCTGTATAACAGCAAACAAGATATAGAGAAATAGTGACTCTCTGTCAGCCAGCTAGAGGGCAAAACCCACCAAAGAATGACCCAACAACAATCAAAACTCAATAACAACCAGAGATTCCACATATATGGCATAAATGTCATCCCAAGACCATCAAGTTCTGAAGATCAGGAAACTCCACAACTGAGTCCTACAGGTCTCCTACCACAGAAGGTGATACCACAAAGCCAGGGAGTCAAATAAGATCAATCTAATATGCAGGAACAAACAAGAAGAGGTATTTAAATTGGGGAGACAAAGAAACAGCTCCCAATCAAAAGGAAAGGAAGAATCCTCAGAATGTATGTGAAATTAAATTGAGGCAAGCAAACTATCAGACACTGAGGTCAAAATAATGGTTATAAAGATACTAAATGAGTCCAGGGAGAACTACTAAGAACTCCAGGAAAGGTACAAGAAACTTACAACAAACTATACTAGCATGAGAAAGGACATAGAAACTATTGATAACAGCCAGGAGGAAATGAAGAATGCAATATCTGAAATGAAGTATATAGTATAAGGAATTAAAAGCAGGCTAGATAAAGCAGAGGTTCAAATGTGTGAGCTGCAGTGCCAGGCAGAAAAAATTCCTAATCAGAGCAACAAATAAAAAGAAAAAGACTCAAAAAGAATGAAGAGGGTTGCCCTGAATTGCGTGGCTCAGTGGATTGAGCACCAGCCTGAAAACCAAAGGATCACGAGCTTGATTCCTAGTCAGGGCACATGCCTGGGTTGCAGACCAGTTCTCCAGCAGGGAGTGCATGCACACATTGATGGTTTTCTCCCTCTCTTTCTCACTTCCTTCCCCTCTCTCTAAAAATAAATAAATATAATCTTTAAAAAATAATAAACAAGGATTAATGGAGCTGCAGGACAATATGACACATAATAATATCTATATCATAGGAAACCAGAAGGAGAAGAAAAGGAGCAAGGGTTACAAAAGCTTATGAAAAATTTATGACAGAAAACTACCCTAACTTGATCGATGAAAAAAATCATGCAAGTCCAGGAAGTACAGAGGGTCTGAATCAAGATGAATCCTAAGAGGTCCGTTCCAAGACATATCATAATTAAAATGGCTAAATTTAAAGACAAAGAGAGGACCTTAAAAGCAGCAACAGAGAAACAGCTAGTAACATACAAAGGAGCTCCAATAAGGGAATCAGTGATTACTCAACAGGAACCAAGGGAATGGCAAGAAATATTCCTAGTAATGAAAAGTAAAGTCCTGCAATCAATACCACCATATCCAGCAAAGTTCTATGTAAAATAGAATGCAAAATAAGTAATCTCCCAGTAATAAAAAGGCCAAAAGAATAAATCTTCACAAAACTAACATTTGAAGAAATGCTAAAATGACTGCCTTAGGAAGATGAAGAAAAAGGGAGCAATATAGACGAAGATAGGCACAAAGGGAAAAATAGCAATGAATACGTATCTATCAATAATAACCTTAAATGTAAAAGGATTAAATGTTCCTATCAAAAAACATAGGGTAGCTGAATGAATAAGAAAACATGATCCACATATATGCTGTCTACAAGAGATCCACCTCAGAACAAAATATCTACACAGTCTGAGAGTGAAGAAATATTACAAGCAAATGGATGGAAGAAAAAGCTGGGGATAAAAATAATTATATCAGAAAAATAGATTTAAAAACAAAGGTCATGAAAAGAAACAGAATGTTATAAAGTAACATTCTCTGTTTAATAGAATAATCCATCAAGAAGATAAAACCCTTGTAAATACATATGCAACCAACACAGGAACACCTAAGTACACAAGGAAAATCTTGGAGGACTTCAAGAAAGATACTGACATCAACACACTACTAGTAGGGAATTTGAACACTGCATTGTCAACAATGGATAGATCATCCAAGCAAAGAATAATCAAAGATATTGTGGTATTGCACAATACTCTAGATACAATGGGCTTAATTGATACATACAGAAATTTCACCCCAAAGAAGCACAATATACATTCTTTTCAAAGCACATGGGATATTTTCATAGATAACCCACATAATAGGGTAGAAAACAAGCATCAACAAATTCAAGAAAATTGAAATCATATCAGTCTTCTCAGATCATAATGGCTTGAAATAAGAGACATATGAAAAGATGCTCAGCATCACTAGCCATCAGAGAGATGCAAATTAAAACCACAATGAGGTATCATCTCACACCAGTCAGAATGGCCAACATAAACAAATCCACAAACAAATGTTGGAGAGGATGTGGAGAAAAGGGAACCCTCGTGCACTGTTGGTGGGAATGCAGACTGGTGAGGCCACTGTGGAAAACAGTATGGAATTTCCTCAGAAAACTAAAAATGGAACTGCCCTTTGACCCAGTAATTCCGCTGCTGGGATTATACCCTAAGAACACTGAAACACCAATCCAAAAGAATCTGTGCACCCCAATGTTCATAGCAGCACAATTTACAATAGCCAAGTACTGGAAGCAACCGAAGTGCCCATCAGCAAACGAGTGGATCCAAAAACTATGGTATATTTACACAATGGAATTCTACGCAGCAGAGAGAAAGAAGGAGCTTATACCCTTTGCAACAGCATGGATGAAACTGGAGAGCATTATGCTAAGTGAAATAAGCCAGGAAGTGAGGGACAAATACCATATGATCTCACCTTTAACTGGAACATAAGCAATAAAAGGAAAAAGCAAACAAAATATAACCAGAGTCATTGAAGTTAAGAACAATCTAACAATAGCCAGGGCAGGGGTGGGGGGTGGGGGCGGGGACAGTGGGTAGAGGGGATTACAGGAACTACTATAAAGGACACATGGACAAAACCAAGGGGGAGGGTGGAGAGGGGGGAGGGAGATGGGTTCAGCTGGGGTGGGGTGGAGGGACGGGGAGAAAAGGCATACAACTGTAATTGAATAACAATAAAAAAAATTAAAAAAAAAAAGATACTGAATAAAACAATAATTTTTCCAAAACAAACAAACAAACAAACAAACAAAAAGAAACCAATGTATGGTGATACAGAAAATGAAGATTCTTTTGTAATCCTACCCGTTGGCATAATTACCATGAATAGTTTGGTGTTTATACTTAGAGACTATAAAAGTATTAAAAAAAAAAAAAAAAGAAACCAACCACAAGAAAAAAAAATACAAAACATTCAAATCTATGGACTGAATAACATGTTATTAAATAATTGTTGTATTAATAATGAGGTCAAGGAAGAAATCAAAAAATTTTCTGGAAACAAATGAAAATGAATACCCAACAGTCCAGAACCTGTGGGACACAATGAAGGCAGTCCTGAGAGGGAAGTTCATAGCAGTATGGAGGCAACTGTACTTGAACAACAATTAAATAAAAAATAAAATAAAATAAGCAAGATTTGGAAAAAAAGATAGCAAAATTTCAAATAAACACACTAACCCAACATCTAGAATACCTAGAGAAACAACAACAAAGCCCAGAGCAAATAGGAAGGAAATAATCAAGATCAGAGCAGAATTAAATAACATAGAAGCTAAAAGAACAATTCAAAGGATCAATAAATCCAGGAGCTTGTTCTTTGAAAAGATACACAGAATTGATCAGCCTCTAAGCAGACTCATCAAGAAAAAAAGAGAAAGGGCCCAAATAAATAAAATTAAAATGAAAGAGGAAATGTTACCACTGATACTGCAGAAATACAAAGAATTGTAAGAAATTATTATGATCAAGTATATGCCAAGAGACTTGACATCCTGGGCAAAGTGGACAAATTTCTAGAAACATATAATTTTTAAAAACAATAATGAAGAAGTACAAAACATGAATACACCAATAAAACTAGTGAAGTTGAAGCAATAATCAAAACACTTCCAGTACACAACCCTGGATTGTAGGCTTTAAAGTGAATTTTACTTAACATTTAGGGAAGAGCTAACTCTTATCCTGCTTAAACTATTCAAAAAAATTCAGGAACAGGGAAGAATTCCAATCTCATTTTATGAGGCCAGTATTACCCTACATGCAAATCCAGGTAATAAAACAACAAAGAAATAAAATGCATGCCAAATATCACTGATGAACATAGATGCTATAATCCCCAACAAAATACTGACAAACTAGATCCAGCAAAACATTAAAAAAGATCGTACATTATATTCAAGTGGGATTCATCCCAGGGATGCAAAGATGATACAACATTTGGAAATCAGTAAACATAATACACCACATAGGTATTTAAGAAAAAAAACACATGATGATATCAATAGATGCTGAAAAAGTATTTGTACAGTAAAACATCCATTTATGATAAAAACCCTCAAGAAGTGGGAATACAGGGAGCATTCCTCAACATAATGAAGCCATGCACGAGAAACCTGCAGTCTATACCGTACTCAATGGGCAGAAAATAAAAGCTTTCCCCTTGAGATCAGGAACAAGACAAGATTCTGGTTTCACCACTATTATTCAACATAGTATTGGTAGTTCTATCCCTTGATGAATGACCAGACAAGAAAAGGAAATAAAAGGCATCCAAGTTGCAAAGGAGGGAATAACACTCATTATTTGCAGAAAACATGATATTGTACATAAAAAACTCTGTAGGCTCCACCATGACACTACATGACCTGATAAATGATTTCAGCAAAATAGCAAGATACACAGTCAATATTAAGAAATTGAAGGCAATTTTGTACACCAACAAAGAAACACTAGGGAGATACATGGGGGGAAAAACACATTTACTATAGCAACAAGAAAACTAAAGTACCTAGGAATAAACTTAACTAAGCAGGTAAAAAAGCTGTACTCAAAAAACTACAGAACAATGAAAAAAAATGATGAAGAAGCAAATAAATGCAAGCATATACTGTTTTTATGGAATGGATGAATAAACATTATTAAAATGTCCATGCTACCCAAAGCAATCTGTGGATTTAACAAAACCTCTACTAAAATACCTGTGATATCATTTACAACTTCAGAACAAATATTTCAAAAATTTATATGGAACCAAAATGACCTCAGATTGCCTCTGAAAACTTGGGAAAGAACAACAGGATGTATAACACTATCTGATATCAAACTATATTACACGGCCACTGTAATCACAACAGTCTAGTACTGGCATAAGATAATACACATAGGCTAATGGAATAAAATAGAGAGCCCAGAAATAAACCCATGTCTCTACAGTCAACTAATATTTGACAAAGAGGCAGGAGCATAAAATAGAGTAAAAATAGACTCTTCAACGAATAGTGTTGGGAGATCTAGACAGCTACATGCAAAAAAATTAAACTCAACCAACAACTTACACCATACACAAAAATAAACTGAAGATGGATAAAAGACTTAAATATCAGTGGTGACACTTAAAGTCCTTAAAGTAGAATATAGGTAGGGAAAACACAGATATCCCATGCAGCACTGTTTTCACATATATGTCCCCTAGAACAAGGGATAGAAGAAAGGATAAACAAATGGGACTTCAACAAATTAAAAGGCTTCTGCGTGGCTAAAGAAAACATCAAGAAAATGAAAGGCAACCAACAGTATGGGAAAATATATTTGTAAATGATACTTCAAACAAGGGTTTGGTCTCTAAAATATATATAGAACAGATGTGACTCCACTACGGGAAAACAAACAACCCAATTAAAAAATAGGCAAAGGACCTGAAGAGACACTTCTCCAAGGAGGACATAAAGAAGGCTCAGAGATACATGAAAGGATTCTCAGCATCACTATCCATCAGAGAGTTGAAAATGAAAACCACAATGATATAACACTTCACACTGGTCATCATAAGCTAATCAACATACAACAAGTGCTGGCAAGGTTGTGCAGAGAAGGAAACGCTAATACACTGTTGGTGTGAATGCAAACTGGTGCAATCAATGTGGAAAACAGCATGGAATTTCCTCAGAAAACTAAAAATGGCACTGCCTTTTGAAGCAGCTATTCCACTCCTGGGACCTAAGAATTCTGAAACACCAATTCAAAGAATCTATGCATCCCGATGTTCATTGCAGCACTATTTACAATAGCCAAGTGATGGAGGCAACCTAGGTGCCCAAGAGTAAAGTAGTAGACAAAAAAAGCTGTGGTATATTTCAGAAGATGGTGGTGAGATAGGTGGGAGCAGAGTCCACTTCGCCTCAACACCAGTGAAACACCTAGCTGATCTGAGGAGCAGAGCGAACAGACAACGGTATTCCAGCATATATGAAGATCGGAGACCAAAGACAGAGGACATTGAAAGATCTGACAGTAAGAAGAGTGCTTAAGGACAATAAGGTCCCTGGACCTGCGCGGGGACCAGGGCGGCTGAAGCCAGGGCACAGGCGCAGGGGCTGCTGCAGGATTCTTGGGAGAGCGCCAGGCTGAGCTGTGTGAGCCACAAGGTGCTTGTTTGGACCAGGGGGGGCTTGAATAGGAAGAATTTCTCAAAAAGAAAAGAAAAGGGAGGCACTCAGGGGCTACTTAGAGAACTCTGGGCAGCAGCCACGGCCTCTGGCGCCCCTCCCCCCTCAGCCCCTGGATGGTGAACACGGGATAACCAGACCCAGCACACAACTGAAGCCCGGTTGCGTGCACCCAGATTAGCGGACTGGGGGCCCACAACTGAAACCCCAGCTGGTTGCCCAACCTGAGACCCCGGTGGGGCGCCCACACCTGAAACCTTGGGTGGGTGCGCGCCAGGAGCAGAGGCTAGAGGCCCTACACACAGGCCCAAGGTGGCAAAACAGACAGCCCAGTGAAAACCAGGCCCAAAGCAGCAGAAAGACTGGCCCTGTGCGACCCAGGCTCAGGACCTCAGATCTGCTGATCAAACACCTGGCTGCCTGCCAGGGACCACACCTAAAAGTCCCGGTTCTGAACAACTCCTACATAGCACCTGCACATAGAGCCCTGCAGGGCCTACTGGCTCTCTAGGACTAAGGCTGAACATCCAGCAGAAGGGAGCTGCAGGGCTAGGGGAGACTGCATTCCTTGGAAAGACTCGACCCAGTAGGGGGCTGAACTACCCCATAGCAGCACCGAGAGTCCCTAGCATCTAAGACAGCAAACAGCAAGAAGGGGGAGTGTGAGTTGCCCCTAACTGGTGCAACTCAAGGACAACACAACTGGTGAACTAAAGGCCTAGTGGGGAGCAGAAGGACCCTGAGGAACTGGACTGGAGGCTAAACACCAGTCAAGAGTGTGGCACAGGAAGGGAGAAAAGGGAAACCAATCCTTCCAACCACCTCCTCCCGTTCCACAGAGAGGAAGACCACCAGAACTAACCTGACCGGTTTAAAGACAGCAGAAGACTTTTTTTTCTTCTTCTTTCCTTTCCTCCTTTCCCCCTGAACTCCTTCTTCCTTTCTGTCCTTCTTCTTTTTTTATTCCTTCTTCCTTCCATCCTTTACCTTTTTTTGTTCCTTCTACCTGCCTTCTTTTATTTATTCTTTTGCTTTAATTTTTGATAAAATTCCTTCTTATCTTGCCTCCGATCTTTCTTAATTCCTTCTTCCTTCCTCCCTTTCCCTTTCTATTCCCTTTTTCCCTCCTTTCCTTCTCCCCACCCCGTTCTCTTTTTCCCACAGGTGAGACAATAAAACCTGGAGTGCTGAAAAGACCAAAGTTAGATCATGTTACACCCATAAACGTCAGCTCAAGACCAGTGAGCACAGGAGATTAAGAGGACAGCACCACTGAATCCTATTGGCATTCTACCATAGAAGTTCATACCATAAACTCAGGGAGCCACAACAGATCAATTTAAGAAGCAGAGGATAACAAGAAGAGTCTCAAAAACAATGGGAAGGCAAAGAAACAATTCCCAAATGAAAGGAAAGGAGAGAGCCTCAGAAAGAATGCTAACTGAAAAAGAGGCAAGTCAACTATCAGACACTGAGTTCAAAGCAATGGTCATCAGGAAGCTCCTGAGCTCTCTGAGCTCACAGAGAACTACCAGAAACTACAGGGAAACTACAATGAACTCACTGCAAACTATATCAACATGAAAAAGGAAATAGAAACTATCAACAAGGGTCAAGAGGAAATGAAGAATACAATTTCTGAAGTGAAGAACACAATAGAAGGGATGAAAAGCAGACTTGATGAAGCAGAGGTTCGGATCAGTGAACTGGAAGACAAAGTAGAAAAAAACACTCAGAAAGAGCACGAAAAGGAAAAGAGGCTCAGAAAGAATGAAGAGGCAATGAGGGAAATGCAGGACAACATGAAAAGTAAAAATATCCATATAATAGGAATACCAGAAGGAGAAGAAGAAGAGCAAGGGATAGAAAAACTGTTTGAAAAAGTAATGATGGAAAATTTCCCTAATCTGATGAGAGAAAAAGTCACCCAAATCCAGGAAACACAGAGAGTCCCACGCAAGAGGAACCCAAAGAGGCCCACTGCAAGACAAATCATAATTAAAATGGCCAAATTGCAAGACAAAGAGAGGATCTTAAAGGCAGCAAGGGAGAAACAGGAAGTAACATACAAGGGAGCCCCAATAAGGTTAGCAACTGACTTCTCAATGGAAACGCTCCAAGCCAGAGGAGAATGGCAGAAAATACTCCAAGTAATTAGAACCAGAGGCCTGCAACCAAGACTACTTTACCCAGCAAGGCTCTCAATCAAGATAGAAGGCCAAATAAAGATTTCCCTAGACAAAAGAAGTCTAAAAGAATATACTTCCACCAAACCAGCTCTGCAAGAGATGCTAAAGGGACTGCTTTAAGGAAAGGAAGAAAAAGAGAAAGAGAGAGGAACACAGGCAGGAAAAAATGGCAATGAATAACTACCTGTCCATAATAACGTTAAACATAAATGTATTAAATGCTCTAATCAAAAGACATAGAACAGCTGAATGGATAAGGAAACATGACCCACACATATGCTGCCTACAAGAGACCCATCTCAGCACAAAAGACCTACACAGACTGAAAGTGAAGGGGTGGAAACAAATTTTCCAAGCAAAAAGATAGGAAAAAAAAGCAGGGGTAGCAATACTCATATCAGACAAAATAGACTTCCAAAGAAGGGCCATAAAGAGAGACCCAGAAGGTCACTTCATAATACTCAAAGGAAGAATCCACCAAGAAGACATAAACATGGGAAATATATATGCACCCAACATAGGAGCACCCAAATACATAAAGAAAATCTTGGAGGACTTCAAGGAAGATATTGACAGCAACACAATTATAGTAGGGGGCTTTAACACCCCACTGTCAAAAATCGACAGGTCTTCCAAACAAAATATCAAGAAGGATATTGTGTCACTTAACAATACCCTAGATGAAATGGACTTAACTGATATTTATAGAGCTTTTCATCACAAAGAAGCAAAATACACATTCTTTTCAAGTGTACATGGAACTTTTTCAAAGATAGACCACATGATAGGACACAAAGCAAGCCTCAACAAATACAAGACAATTGAAATCATACCAAGCAGTTTCTCTGACAACAGGGGAGTGAAAATAGAAACGAACCCCAAAGGAAAATACCCCAAACACTCAAAATCATAGAGACTGAATAGCATGCTATTAAACAATGAATGGGTCAAGAAAGAGATTAGGGAAGAAATCAAAAACTTTCTGGAAACAAATGAAAATGAACTCACAACAACCCAACACCTATGGGACACAGAAAAGGCAGTCCTGAGAGGGAAGTTCATAGCAACAGGCCTACCTTAAGAAGATAGAAACATTTCAAACAAACAACCTAATACTACGCCTAGAAGAACTCGAGGAACAACAAGAAAGACAGCCCAGAGCAAGCACAAGGAAGGACATAACCAAGATCAGAGCAGAGTTAAATGACATAGAGACTAAAAGCACAATTGTAAGGATCAATGAATCCAGGAGCTGGTTCTTTGAAAAGATAAACAAAATTGACAAGCCTTTAAGTAGGCTCATCAAGAAAAAAGAGAGAGGATCCAAATAAGCACAATTAGAAATGAAAGAGGAGAGATTATAACTGATACCACAGAAATACAAAGGATTGTGAGAAATCAGTATGAAGAACTGTATGCCAAGAATTTGAAAATCTAGGTGAAATGGGCACATTTCTAGAAAAATATAATCTTCCAAAACTGAATGAAGAGGAAGCAGATAACCTGAACAGACCAATAATAGGAGACGAAATTGAAGCAGTCATCAAAAAACTCCCAAAGCACAGAAGCCCTGGACCAGATGGTTTCACAGGAGAATTCTACAAAGCATTTAAGGAAGAGCTAACCCCTATCCTTCACAGACTATTCGAAAAAATCCAAACTGATGGAAGACTCCCAAACTCTTTTTATGAAGCCAGCATCATCCTAATCCCAAAACGAGATAAAGACACAATGAAGAAAGAAAACTTCAGGCCAATATCGCTGATGAACACAGACACTAAAATTCTCAACAAAATATTGGCAAACCGCATCCAGCAATACATTAAAAAGATCATCCACCATGACCAAGTGGGATTCATCCCAGGGATGCAAAGATGGTACAATATTCGCAAATCAATAAACAATACATCATATCAACAACAGCAAAGACAAAAATCACATGATCATATCAATAGATGCGGAAAAAGCATTTGATAAGATACAGCACCCATTTCTGATAAAAACACTAAGCAAAGTGGGAATAGAGGGAGCATTCCTCAACATAATCAAGGCCATATATGAGAGACCTACAGCCAACATCATACTCAATGGACAAAAACTTAGAGCCTTCCCACTAAGATCAGGAACAAGACAAGGATGCCCTCTCTCACCACCCCCATTCAACATAGTATTGGAAGTCCTAGCCATGGCAATCAGACAAGAAAAAAAAAATAAAAAGTCATCCAAATTGGAAAGGAGGAAATGAAACTGTCACTGTTTGCAGATGACATGATAGTGTACATGGAAAATCCTATAGACTCCACGAAAAAAGTACTCGACCTAATAAATGAATTTGGCAAAACAGCTGGATACAAAGTCAATACTCAGAAATCAAAGGCATTCCTGTATACCAACAACGAAACTGTAGAAACAGAAATCAGGATCAAAATCCCATTTGACAATAGAATAATAAAGTACCTAGGAATCAACCTAACCAAGGAGGTAAAAGACCTGTACTCAGAAAACTACACAACACTGAAGAAAGAAATTAAGGAAGACACAAACAAATGGAAGCATGTACCATGCTCATGGATTAGAGGAAGTAACATCATCAAAAAGGCCATACTACCCAAAGCGATTTACAGATTCAATGCAATCCCTATTATAGTACCCATGACATATTTCACAGATATAGAACAAACATTTCAGAAATTTATATGGAACCATAAACGACCCCAAATAGCTGCAGCAATTTTGAGAAAGAAGAACAATGCAGGAGGAATCACAATACCTGATATCAAACTGTATTACAAAACAGCCTGGTACTGTCATAAAAACAGGCACCTAGACCCATGGAACGGAACAGAGAGCCCAGAAATGAACTCAAGTCTTTACGGTCAATTAATATTTGACAAAGGAGGCAGGAGTATAAAATGGAGCAAAAACAGCCTCTTCTACAGATGGTGTTGGGAGATCTGGACAGCTACATGCAAAAAAAATGAAACTGGATCATCAACTTATGGCATACACAAAAATGAACTCAAGATGGATAAAAGACTTAAATATAAGTTGTAACACCATAAATGTCCTATAGGTAAAAATTGGCAGGAAAATCTCAGACATTCCACACAGCAACATCCTCACAGACATGTCCCCTAAAGCAAGGGACATAAAGGAAAGAATAAACAAATGGGACTCCATCAAAATAAAAAGCTTCTGCATGGCTAAAGAAAACAGCACCAAATTACAAAGAGAACCAACAGTACGGGAAAACATATTTGCTAATGATACTTGAGACAAGGGCCCGATCTCCAAAATATATAAAGAACTCACACAACTCCAATCCAGGATGACAATCAACCGAATTAAAAAATGGGCAAAGGACTTGAACAGACACTTCTCCAAGGAAGACATACAGAGGGCCCAGAGACATATGAAAAGATGCTCAGCATCACTAGCCATCAGAGAGATGCAAATTAAAACCACAATGAGGTACCATCTCACACCAGTCTGAGTGGCCAGCATAAACAAATCCACAGACAAATGTTGGAGAGTATGCGGTGAAAAGGGAACCCTAGAGCACTGTTCGTAGGAATGCAGACTGGTGAGGCCACTGTGGAAAACAGTATGGAATTTCCTTAGAAAACTGAAAATGGAACTGCCCTTTGACCCAGCAATTCCGCTGCTGGTATTATACCCTAAGAACCCTGAAACACCATTCCAAAAGAACTTGTTCACCCCCATGTTCATAGCAGCACAATTTACAATAGCCAAGTACTGGAAGCAACCTAATTGCCCATCAGCAAAGGAGTGGATCCAAAAACATGGTATATTTACACAATGGAATTCTACACAGCAGAGAGTAAGAAGGAGCTTCTACCTTTTGCAACAGCATGGATGGAACTGGAGAGCATTATGCTAAGTGAAATAAGCCAGAGGGTGAGGGACAAATACCATATGATCTCACCTTTAACTGGAACATAATAAATAGAAGAAAAAAGGAAACAAAATATAACCAGAGACATTGAAGTTAAGAACAATCTAACAATGGTCAGGGGGGAGTAAGGATGGGACAGTGACAAGAGGGGATTACAGGAACTACTATAAAGGACACATGGACCAAATCAAAGGGGAGGGTGGAGGTGGGGGATGGAGGGGGGTTCACCTGGGGTGGGGTGGAGGGATGGGGATAAAAGGCATACAACTGTAATTGAATAACAATAAAAATTTTTAAAAAAAGAAAGAAAAATTGAAAAAAAAAAAGAAAAAGAAAATTGAGGACATTCTTAGCAAAGCAGGTTTCACAGAGTTTTATGTATTCTTTCTTAGGCCTGATCTCCCCGAGGAATCTGCCCCTTCCAGCACAGGACTGCACCACCCTCTGTCATTGTTTCAGGCTTAAGTCAGGCAGGGGAAGTAAGTCAGCCAAGAGATTAGGAGACTTCTTGTAGACAGAATGAGGACTCAGTCTGTGTCAAAGCTGAGGGGCATGGTCCATCGCCCCCTTTTTCTCCAGCCCCCCAAGTCCTTCCCTGTGTGCCTCTTCATGACCATACCTATCTTAGGTCATCCCTCCCTTGAGGAATCTTACCTGTCATTGGTCAGGCTCAGGGCCAAGCAGGGTAAAGTAAAGTGGACAGAGATGGCACCCCTGCCAGGGAGATAAGCTTTGTCTTCTTAGTGGCTTATGGTCCCAAGGTCTCTGACTCAGCCTTAGCCATGGGGGGTTACAGCTTCTGCAACCAAGCAGGGCGGTTCCTACCAGATGGTCCCACATTCATGTGTGGATAAGTTGGGAGGAACTTGGGATCAAGACAGACCTTGGAGCCCAGCGCTCTCAGGTGGGAAACTAAAGTCTCAAAATCTGGTGGTAAAAGCCTGTGGAGGTTGCAGCAGCAGGAGAAACTTCCAGCCTCACAGGAGAGGCCCATATACAGAAGGACCAAATTTGCTTGTGGGTAGCAGAGGAATTGACTGAAGCAGGGTGAGAGCTGAGTGAATGGCATTGTTTCCTCGTGGACTCCTCCCCCACATACAGTGCCACAACACAGAGACATGGCTTGCATACCCTGGCAAATATTAAGATTCTTCCCCTTACAACATAACAAGTGGGCTCAGACAAATAATTATGACCCAAATGAAAAACAGATCAAAGCTCTGAAATAGAACTAAGCAATGGAGAGAGATAGCCAACCTTTCAGATGCACAGTTCAAAAAACTGGTAATGAGGATGTCCACAGAAATGGTCGAGTATGGTCACAAAATGGAGGAAAAAGTGAAGGTTATGAAAAGTGAAATAAAGGAAAATATACAGGGAGCCACCAGTGATGGGAAGGAAATCAGGACTCAAATCAATGATTTGGAACAAAAGGAAGAAATAAACATTCAACTAGAACAGAAGGAAAAAACAAGAATTCAAAACAATGAGGAGAGGCTTAGGAACCCCAGGGAAACTTTAAATGTTCCAACATCTGAACCATAAGGGTGCCATAAGGAGAAGAGGAAGAGTGAGAAACTGAAAGCTTATTTGAAAAAATAATGGAGGAGAAATTCCCCAATCTGGCAAAGGAAATAGACTTCCAGGACGTACAGGCCCAGAGAGTTCCAAAGAAGTTGGATCAAAGGAGGAACACATCAAGACACATCATAATTACATTACCCAAGATTAAAGATAAGGGGAGAATTTTAAAAGGAGCAAGAGAAAATGAGACACTTACCTATAAAGGAGTTTCCATTAGACTCAGCTGATTTCTCAAAAGAAACCTTGCAGGCAAGAAGGGGCTGGAAAGAAGTATCCAAAGTCATGAAAGGCAAGAACCTACATCCAAGATTACTCTATCCAGCAAAGCTATCATTTAGAATGGAAGGACAGATAAAGTGCTTCCCAGATAAGATAAAACTAAAGGAGTTCATCATCACCCAAACCTTATTATATGAAATGTTAAAGGGACTTATCTAAGTAAAATAAGAAGATACAAACTATGAACAATAAAATGACAACAAACTCACAACTATCAACAACTGAAACTAAAACACAAAAACAAAAAGGAACTAAGTGAACAACTAGAACAGGAACAGAATCACAGAAATGGAGATCACATGGAGGTTTATCAGCGGCAAGGGGAAAGAGGAAGAATGGGGGAAAAGGTACAGGGAGTAAGAAGCATAATTGGTAGGCACAAAATAGACAGGAGGAAGTTACGAATAGTATAGGAAATGGAGAATCCAAAGAACTTATATGAATGGCCCATGGACATGAATTAAGGGGGAGGTATGCTGGAAGGAGTGGGGTGCAGGGTGGAGGGAGATAAAGGGGAGAAAAAAATGGGACTACTGTAATAGCATAATCAATAAAATATACTTAAAAAAGAAAAAAGAGCACATAGTTGTTATTTTGTAATCCAATTACAAAAAAATCCATTTACACCTTTTTTCCCACCTCCATGTAATCTACTTATTATTAATCTACTATATTAATTTATTAGTTTTAAATGCATAAAGTACTCTTCAAAATTGTTATTGTCTGGAGTATTTGAGATTTTGCTTCCTGGCATATGTCATTAGTTTTGATGAAATAAATTCATAAATATTTTACAGGTTTTGATACACTGACATTACCAATACACATCATTTGGGAATAATAACATAAGCAGATTTTGAACTTGTATTTCCTCAATATTGTATATGTCAGTAGCAATAAAGAGTCAAGACCAATCCTCAGAAGAAGTGGGCTATGACTCCCCACCATACATTTTCCAGATGTTTCCTCTTGCCTGCCATTATTACATTTATTCTGCCTGGTGAAATTTCTCTTCATTTTCTTTTTCAGTTTCATATAACTAACTGTAAATACTGTTCCTCAACCAAATTTAGACATTTATAAATTCCTTTAAATTGTTATTTTTATTAAAAGTATGAAATATAAAGTCATACAAAACCTATTAGGCTGCTGAGAATTTGATTGGAGAGGAGTATGACTCACTTCCCCTCCTACCCAAGGAAAAGTTTCCAAAAATGCTAATTATTTGAGATTGTTACAGATATTTTTAAAAAGCGTGTATGTAAGCTCATTGTAAAACACATTTCTAGGGGTCTCTCATGTAGGGTCAGGAGAAATCAGGTCAGAACTTTGTTAGCAGTAAACTTCTAGCCTTCCCTTTTTGTCTTTCTCTTTCCCTCTCTTTCTAGGTTTCTTTTCTATCTCATCTAAATTTGGATTCTATGAAACTACCAATCTCGTATAATATTTAAGGTGTGATTAAAGGCAGGTTAATCTTATGGGATTCCATAATTTAAAAAAATGTTTATCCAAATACATTTTGACCTTTCTAGATGTTTTTAATAAATGAACTTATTTTTTCTTGCATAAAACAGCCAATCCCACTCTCCACTGTCAGGAAGTAAAATACATAGATCAACATTATTCAGTAGTAAGCAGGAAAAATAATTTAGTCAATATTTCTGCTTAAAAGTAAATACAATCTACACAACTTAGTAAAGCCAAAAGGTAGTCATGCTATGTTAGGAAGTTCCATGGGTAAGAGTTGACACAGATAATTCTTCAATCCACAATTGGTAATTAGTAATATTTTCATTTCGAATACTACTCATAATGTGACTACTATAGCTGCTACTACTATTACTATTGATAATAATATCACTACTAATAATACTTTGACATTGTACAACCATTTATAATTTATTTTTTTAAGTTTGGGTTATCTTATTTACTATCATGTTGTTTTTAACATATAACTAAAATCAGAGAGGGAGATTTGGCATAGTCCTAAATTCAATTGTGTTTTAGTTTTCCAGTTGTGAATACAAAGCATTTTTACACTATAAATTGAATCCTACCTCAACCACTAATATTTGATCTCCATATTGCTTGTGATATCAAAATAACAAATCCCTTAGCAGCTGGTATATATTTTGTATGAGGGCTGTAATTGGCTACAATGACTTGTCTTAGAACTAATGTGGTTAAACCAGTGTGATTTAACATCTAGTTGTACCTTCCATAGACAATTCTTGCCCTTTCTGTGTTCCAAGTTTTCAATCTATGATTTTCCCTCACTTAGTTGATCCAAAACCAATAGTCTTCTGTCTTTTAACAATGTCAAAGATCTTTCTGAGCCTTCATATAAAGCCCTGTTTCTTGGTATCAATGTTTTTCTACTTCCCTCTTCCCACCTACTTCAACGACTGATCATTCTTTTTCTATCTTAACTGCATTTTCTACATTCTATTATTCAAAATTTATGGGCTCAATCATTTCTCTCCTCCTTAGACACACTTTTTATGAGGCTCTAATTTCATGATTTCAACAAGCCCTTCTATAATTATTGTAAACATTTTTTCTACCCTTCTATTCTTGAATTTTAATTTAAGTTTCCTCCAATTCTTCCAGCTCATACAACATCATTAAATATTTATTGAACATAATTATGGAACTTGTAGAAGAAACATAAAAATATGCCTTGTCTTCCAGGGGCTTACACTTTCATGGAGAGTTAAGACTATATATGTGGTATATTTACTTTAATAAGTACACATTCTCAAAAGCAACTAGTATAAAACCATGAAGTTGTCATTTCCCTACATGCACTAACACATCATTTCTCATTGTAGTCCACTACACTAACTTGGGGATTGTCTATAGACTATAGCCTTTTGTACTAGCACAGACATTCAACAAGGATGTTCTGCTGATATTTCTTGTGAAATATGTTTGGATTCAACAATTTTTTTTCCTATGTAAGCTGTTCTCCTCACACTTGGATTCTTGATGTAGCTTTCAAATAAATTTCTGAAGATTTTCATGCTCCTCTCCCAAACCAGCCTATTCACTGTTGCTGAGTTAATATTCTTAAATGTTTCTTAAATGCCAGGAGTCTCTCCCTCACAAAAGTATTATGTCTTTCACTTCTGTTATGTTACCTTCTCATGTTCTAAAGCCTACTTATTCAATATTATTTTACTCACTACTTCGGTTTTATGTAAATGTTATATTTGTGTAAGCCTTCATCAAGATTTACCTTCTCCAGCAAGTCTTATCAGGCGGATTGCACACCAAAATGACATTTTCTGATCCTGATTGAAGATATATTTATGTTGACCTATTTATTTTTTTAATATATTATTGATTATGCTATTATAGTTTCCCCCTCCATCCTGCATCCCACCTCCCACTAGCATTCTCCCCGCTTGTTTCATATCCATGGGTTATACATATGTTATTTGGCTTGTATATTTCCTATACTATTCTTAACCTCCCCCTTTCTATTTTGTACCTACAATTTATGCTTCTTATTCCCTGTACCTTTCCCCTCTTTTCTTCCCCTCCCCTTCCCCACTGAAAACCCTCCATGTGATCTCCATTTCTGTAATTCTATCCCTGTTGCAGTTTGCTTAGTTCAGTTTTATTTTTGCTTTTTTAGGTTCAGTTGTTTATAGTTGTGAGTTTGTTGTCATTTTATTCTTCATATTTTTGATCATTTTCTTGTAGATAAGTCCCTTTAACATTTCATATAATAAGGTTTTGGTGATGGTGAACTCTTTTAATTTGACCTTATCTGGGAAGCATTTTATCTGCTTACATTTATCTCCTTCCATTCTAAATGATAGCTTTGCTGGATAGAGTAATCTTGGATGTGGGTTCTTGCCTTTCATGACTTTGGATACTTCTTTCCAGCCCCTTCTTGCCTGCAAGGTTTCTTTTGAGAAATCAGCTGAGTCTAATGGAAACTCCTTTATAGGTAAGTGTCTCATTTTCTCTTGCTGCTTTTAAAATTCTCCCCTTATCTTTAATCTTGGGTAATGTAATTATGATGTGTCTTGATGTGTTCCTCCTTTGATCCAACTTCTTTGGAACTCTCTGGGCCTGTACGTCCTGGAAGTCTATTTCCTTTGCCAGATTGGGGTATTTCTTCTCCATTATTTTTTTCAAATAAGTTTTCAATTTCTTACTCTTACTCTCCTCCTTCTGGCACCCTTATGGTTCAGATGTTGGAATGTTTAAAGTTTCCCTGGGATTCCTAAGCCTCTCCTCATTGTTTTGAATTCTTGTTTTTTCCTTCTGTTCTAGTTGAATGTTTATTTCTTCCTTTTGTTCCAAATCATTGATTTGAGTCCTGATTTCCTTCCCATCACTGGTGGCTCCCTGTATATTTTCCTTTATTTCACTTTTCATAACCTTCACTTTTTCCTCCAATTTGTGACCATACTCCACCATTTCTGTGAGCATTCTGATTACCAGTGTTTTAAACTGTGTATCTGAAAGGTTGGCTATCTCTTCATCACTTAGTTGTATTTTTTCTGGAGCTCTGATCTGTTCTTTCATTTGGGATATATATATATATATCTATTTTTACATATATATATATCTATTTTTACATATACAAATATATATGTATATACATATATATTTGTCTCAGCATGCCTGTCACGTAGTAAGGGGTGGAACCTTAGGTATTCACTAGGGTAGCCACTCATGTCACTGTTTTATGGTGTTGTATGTGGGGGAAGTGTCCAAGAAGGAATAGTGCTGCTTGCTCAGCTTTCTGTAGGCTTTCAGTCACTTTCTCCTCTACCCACAAGCAAATTTGGCCCTTCTGGTGCTGATTCCTGGGTGGGTGGTTTTGTGTATGTTCTAGCACCCTGTAGGTCTCTACAATGAACTCTCTTGTGAGGCTGGGCATTTCTCCTGCCACCACAACCACAACAGGTTTTTCAGTCAGATGTTTTGAGGCTTTATTTCCCCTCTCTAGAGCCCTGGGATGCACAGTCTGTCTTGTTTTCCAGTTGTTTATCCCAGTTTATCTGCACAGGAATATGGGACCATCTGCTCTGCCAGCTGCTGCCTCACCCAGTCAGTCTCCCTTGCTGCAAGTCCTCTCCATCAGCTGCCTATCTCCTCACCTCCTACCAGTCTGGATGAATGTTTCTTCTTTAACTCCTTAGTTGTCAGACTTCCAAACAGTTTGGTTTGATTTTCTGTCAGTTCTGTTTGTTTTTTGTTTTTAAATTTGTTTTTTTCCTTCTTTTGGTTGTGAGAGGAGGCACAGTGTATCTACCTATTTCTCCATCTTGCCCAGAAGTACTATATTGATCCATTTATTTTTTAGTTGTTTTATATAAAGCAATCATATATTTCAAACTTTGTTTTAAGCTCCTAGAAGATACACAATGTCCTTCCATTATCCATAAATAGGCATATTCATCCATTCCTAGATCTTCTTAACCTTCCCTATTGAATATATTTAATTTAAAAATTGATAATATAAAAAGAAAGCATTTGTTATTCACATGATTTTAACTACCTTGATTTATAAAGAATTTAAAATATAAAACACATAAATAATCATTTCAAATAATTTGCTAATTTACTAAATTCTTACTCAATTTGGTTTACTTCACTGTATTTTCAGATGCTATAAAAGTCATCCCATAATCAATGCGAACCCCTGCAGGTAGTAAAACTTTTTCAACATTAGAATGCACAGATTAGACTGACAGTGAGATTCATGTGTAAAAATTATTATTCCCATTCACATTATATAACAAAAACAGAAACATGCATCTGTTAAAGTTGGAATTCTCTTCTTAACTTATTCATGCAGATACAGTGATAAACTAAAATTTGCCAAGAGGTTCATGCATCAGTGTGTGACCTGTGTTGAAGTCACATGATTTTTGTACTGTTGCAGTGTCTGGAGTATGCATGTCATAAAATGCCAGCTGTAGGTCAATGGACATTTCTGAAAATAAGAACACAATGCAAAAAGAACTTGCCATTTCTCAAAATATGTTCACATACAACAGATTAAAGTTAATAAATGAATTATGTTGGCTCATGAGTATTTGGCTTATAAATTTTTTTTTGTCAAATGAGTCAGTCAAGATGGGAGGCTTTTTTTCCCAGGAGATATACATTATGTTTACAAAGATAAACAGTGGGTGTTCTATTATAATGTAGTATTATAATTAGAAGTGTTAATAAATCAATTTGTAATCATGCTATTATATCTAAATGTAAATATAAAATATAGAAATATGTCTACCTATATAATTTCTCATGTTTCTCATTTGTAATCTATGTAATATTATTTAATGTAAAAACAAATTGTGAACATACTAAGTTTAGAAAATAGAGGCCTTATGGTTGAGTCTAAAAAGCTGTGAGGTGAAGCCATTTGACTTCTCTCCAAGACAAAGACAAGTATGTCTTTCCATTTACTTTAGCTTCTGTAGGCATTTCTTACCATGTCTTGTTAACAGAACTATTTATGGTAAAGAGGTATGTTTTGTGTGTGTGCGTATGTTCTCTATTCTTATGACATGGGTGAGAAGGAAAGATTTGTGACATATAAGTACTGTTGGTATCCAGATGGTTGCTGTGAAAAAAGGGCTGAAAATCAACAGTAAACCTTCCATCCAGTCTAGATGTCATCACAAGTGCTTTCCCCCCCCTTTTTTTGCTATTAATTATCTGTTTTTTTGTTATACATATCAATGGTTATCATGTTTTACCTAAGAAGATGGCAGATTATTCCTGGGATTTTTGAGTACTCTGTTAGTGGATGATAAAATTGATAGGTCAATGCAAACAAATCACTTTGAATTTTAATATTTATCACTCTTAGTTTAAGTATTCTTGAAGTACAGTTGGTGTTTGTCTCCAGATGACTACCTAGAAAGAACAATTGTCCACTCAACCCATGTTTTTCATATTCTCACTGCTTGAGTTTTATATAATTAACACTTTCATTTTTTGTTATTGTTAAAAATTATCACTACTTACCTTGTTTGTCTTGTCTATGTTATGTTAGACTTCCAGATGTCAGAAGTTTGCATGAGGCAGGGTAGTGTGAGTCCCTGTTCTCCACCCATCTTCACTATTGCCCTAGTCTGAGACATATGTTGGCTAACTTAAGTGTGGTTTGCTTTGAAAAGTAATTTTATAATTTTATGTGTACACTGTTTATTTTCATATGGAAAGATTTACTTTGACACCAAAATATTCTCTGGGGAAGATATGCAAAGAATTATACCTATTTTAAATATAAGAAGACTAAAGATTAGAGAATTCAAAATATGAATCTTAAATTTTAGACTTCAGATTCTAAAATTGCAAAAGGGTTCTCTTCAGAGAGAAGAATATAATGAAGTGTTATATGACTATACTTTGTTCCACAAAAGGTAAGGGGAAGAATGAAATTAATTTTTACTTATTACTGATTGTCATGCTAACCTATTTTACATCATTTCATATTTTTCTATCATAAATTTATGAGTTGATGATTAACCCCATTTTTAATAGAAGTACATGTTGATGCTTTATGAAGTTACTTGTCATACCTATGGTTATACAAAAAGTACCTGCCAGAGCTCCATTTGAACCAAAGTTTTCAGACCCCAAATTCAATAAACATGAGAAATGTAGATATAAGGAACAGGTAGATAGCAAGAGAACAAATGAAACAAACAGAGCAGTCTAGAATTATAAGACAAAACACATGAATGATAGGTTTTCCAAAATACCAAATAATGTTTAATACCAAAATAATGTTTTCAGTACCATGTTATGCTCCTTGGTTCTGATGCCTCTGATTGCAAAAAACATGTACCTGACACATATAGATCAGAGAAATAAACTGAGACAAATAAAGAATTTTTTTGACATTTCTATCATATTCATTATATATATATATATATATATATATATATATATATATATATATATACACACACATACACATGTGCAGGGTCCAGCAGAAGTAAAGAAGTACGGCTTGCTTGAGTGTGGTTGGTAGGGCACATCAATGGCTCACAGGAGATGGGCAGCAATTTGAAGATTTCACCTAAAATGTCATATGGTGTGCTTGAGTGTGATATTGTTATGTTATAGAATTATATGCTTATGATTTTGTAATAAAAGATTTTGTAATAAAAAGGGGTCATTATTTCCTCTGGAACCAGTATATATGATTTTTTTATGGTTAGGAAATATATTAAAATATCTTGTACTTCTCTGAGTATTTGACCATGGAAACATCAATTTAACCAATTTTTTCATTTTCTGCCTATTTATTTCTCAGTTCAACCTTTTATTTACTTTCTTTTATTATTGTTGGGAGAAAAGTAAAAATTAAATTATTTATTAGAATAAGGATGCTGGGAAGCAAAAGTATTTGTAGAATCTTAAGTATCAAAATGAAGTTAGGAAAAAGTATTTTGATAGCCCAAAATAGAAATTGATAAAAACGTGATGAAATACTTAAGAGTGTGTTGGTAGAAAGATTACATGGAAGACATAAGAGACCTTGGTATCTCTAATATCCGTGAAATCAAAGAAGTAATCTAGTGGAAAAAAGAAAATTTATCAATTCTCAATTTTTTTTTTAAGGAATGTCATGGCAGCAAATTTTGAAACTGAAAGATTTTCCAACTATTTTTTATAGCTTCTCAGAAAAATGAAGAGCTTTGACAAACTGGCAATAACCAGAGGGGAGGGAGGAGGGGAGATAACAGGGGAAAGAAGGGGAAGGGTCAACAAAGGAACATAAACAGAGGACTCACAGGCATGGACAATACAGGGTACTGACTGTGGAAGTGGGAGGGGATGGCATAGATGTGAGTAATGGAGAAAAATGTGGTACAACTGTAACTGAACAATAAGTTAAAACAATACTTATAAAAAAAAAGAACTGTTAAAAAAAAAGAGCTCTGTACTTCACCCAGTAATAACAACAACAACAAAAAGAAGTAGAACAATTTTTTAATGAAAAATCTCCAAATAATATGTCTGTGGAAAATATTTATCTGAAGTAAACAATCTCTAATATTTTCTTAAACACATTTATAATATCAGTTAATGTGTAAAATATCTCAATCTCAAAAATTGCATTGGTTCCCTGTTGGGAGTTCAAAATGATTAATTTTCTAAATATTTACTGGTTATAATAAGCTAGCAGAGTTATTTTACTAAATTATAATTAACAATGATTATAGGGTATTTGGAAATTGCCCAGGATCATTATTTGTGGATCTCAATTTCATCCTTAAAGACACTGCCCTGATGATCAATCAGTCTCATCACATAATCTATAACAAACAAGCTTCTGAAAAATACCTCATACCGAGTATTTCCAGACAACCAAAAATGTAGATTTCAATCTAAAGAGGAAACGTTTAGGATTAAGATTAGTGTATTTTCAAGCATTCTATGCATTTAGGATGAAAGATGCTTCAAAATGCTTTACATTTTAAATATAATTAGTAGTTAATACTTATTGCTCAATGCCAATGTGCCAGCATCATATTGAATGCTTCAGGCATAGGTTTTTATTTAATCCTCAGTACAATACTATACAGTAGGGATTGCCATTATTCCTCTTATACTTTTGAGGAAACTAAGTCTTAAGGAGATTAACAATTTTTCATAAGGAACAAGGTTGAACCAGGATGTGGACTAATGCTATTCTGACTCCAGAGGCTAAATTCTTGCACATTTCAAAATATCATCAGAAGAAAAAATATTATATAGTTTTTGAATAAGGACCCTAGGTCCAGAAAATATCAAGACACTATTATAGAATATCACCATCAAGAGAACGATCAGTTAAACTGACACCACTGTCATTTATATAAGGTCTTACATTGGGTTTCTCCAGAAGCATAAGTTGAGATGAGTTTTTGAGGTACACAAATTTTCTTTAGGAAAGTAATATATCCTGAATTTGTAGGAGAGTAACTATATAGCTCCCATCTCCCCCCCCAAAAAACCTTCTTAGGGTATGTTAATATAAATATTTTGTTGCTGAGGACAATGGAGATGGGGGTGTGAAAGAATTCCATTATAATGGCATATAAGAAATGCAGAAAAAATGTGTTTCTTAAGGAGCCAGAAAAGTGGGATATTTAAATACAAATGCCAAACTTTCATGTGTGGAGGACTGCTTCCTGGATATTTGACTGTCTGGCCTTTCTAGTGTTCACATTCTTGAATCAAGCAGTATCCAGGGGACTAAGAAACTTCTCAGGTGGGGATTCACAGACGCTTGCTATAGAAATTTAATGAAATGGTGATTATCAAGAGAATATTTTGAACCAATTGCATTAACTACTGCAGGTAATTGATTTAATTTATTGTGTATCATTTTAATTATTACAAAGAGAAGGTAACATACCTCAAATAGATTTCAAATAACCAAAATAATCTATAGAATTGTATTTTTTCTCCATGATGTTTTACCCATAATTTATGATACTATTAAAAGTGTAGATTTTCTACGTGACTCACACATATGCTGCACACAAGAGACCTACCTCACAGAAAAGACCTGCACAGACTGAAAAGGAAGGGTTGGGGAAAAAATATTCCAAGGAAATGGACAGTAAAAAAAAAAAAATTGGAGTAGCAATACTTATGTAAGACAAAATAGACTTTAAAACAAACTCCATAAAAAGAGACACTGAAAGACACATCATATTACTCAAGTGAAGAATCCACCAGGAAGACATAAATATTGTAAATACATGCACCCAACATAGGAGTACCCAATATATAAAGGAAAATCTTGGAGGGCTTCAAGAAAGATATACACAGCAACACATTTATTGTGTGGGATTTTAACACACCAATGTCAGAAATAGATAGATCTTCCAAACAAAATATCAACATGGATATTTTGGCATTGGACAATGCCCTAGATCAAATGGACTTAAAGTTTGTATATATAAAATTTCATCACAAAGAGGCAAAGTTTATATAATATATATAACCTTTTATCACAAAGAGACAAAGTACACATTCTTTTCAAATGCACATGGAACATTTTCAAAGATACACCACATAATAGGACAAAAAACAGGCTCAAAATTCAAGAAATTTGAAATTATATCAAACATTTTCTCAGACTACAAAGGCCTGAAACTAGAAACCAATTTCAAGGGAAAAACTCAAAAGCACTCAAACTCATGGAGACCAAATGGCATGATGTTAAAGAATGAAAGCGTTAATAATAAGATCAAGGGAGAAATCAAAATGTTTCTGGAAACAAATGAAAATGAACTCACAACAGTCCAATACTTATGGGACACAGTGAAGGGAGTCATGACAGAGAAGTTCATTGTGATACAGGCCTACCTAAAAGAGATAGAAACATTTCAAACAAACAACATAACCCATCTACAAGAACTGGAGGAACGACAACAAGCAAAGCCCAGAGCAAGTAGAAGGAAGGAAATAACAAAGATCAGAGCAGAATTAAAAGACATGGAGACTAAAACAACAATCTTAAGGATCAATAAATCCAGGAGGTGGTTCTTTGAAAAGATAAACAAAACTGACAAGACATTAAGCAGATTCTTCATGAAAAACAGAGAGATGACCCAAATAAACACAATCAGATATGAAAGAAGAAATCACTATGAAAAATATATGCCAAGAAATTTGAAAACCTAGGTGAAATGGATAATTTCTGGGAAAATATAATCTCCGAAAACTGAATGAATAAGAAGCAGAAAGCCTGGAGAGACAAATAACAGCTGATCAAATTGAAGCAATAATCAAAAAACTCCCAGCACACAAAAGCCCTGGACCAGATGGTTTCACAGGAGAATTTTTGCAAAAGTTTTAAGGAAGTGCTAACCCCTATCCTCAGACTATTCCAGAAAATTCAAGAAGACAGAAGACTCCCAAACTTTTTTTTACAAATCCAACATCATCCTAATTCCAAGACAAGATAAAGATACAAGGAAGAAAACTACAGGCCAATATCACTGATGAATATAGACACCAAAATACTCAACAAAATATTGGCAAACCATATTCAGCAATATGTTAAAAAGATCATACAGGAGGGAAGATGGCGGCAACATAGGTGGGAGCGGAGTCCACTTCCCCTCAACGCCAGGGAAATACCTAGCTGATCTGAGGAGCAGAGCGAACAGCCAACAGTATTCCAGCATATACGAAGATCAGAGACCAAAGATAGAGGACACTGAAAGATCTGACGGTAAGAAGAGTGCTCAAGGACAATAAGGTCCACGGGACCCAGGACCGCGCGGTACAAGGGCGGCAGAAGCGCCAGCCCTGGCGCAGGGGCGGCTGCAGGAGTCTTGGGAGAGGGCCAGGCTGCGCTGTGAGCAGCCAGGTGCTTGATTAGACCAGGGAGGCTTGAAAAGGAGGAATTTCTCAAAAAGAAAAAGAAAATAGAGACACTCAGGGGCTAATTAGAGAACTCTCGGTAGTAGCCGAGGCCCCTGGCGCCCCTCCCCCCTCCGCCCCTGGACTGCTACGCTCACCTGAGGTCCGGTCGCGCGAGCGAGCAGATTAGCGAACGGGACCCACACTTGAAACCCCGGAGGGGCGCCCACACCTGAAACCTCCGAGATAATTTGGAGCTGAGACTAGCTGCTCCACCCACAGGCCCAAAACCTCGGAACCGAGTGCCGCGTGATTCAGTCCCAGGGCGGCCCCGCCCGCCCGAGAGACTCAAGCCCAGGGCGGCTGGATTGGGCCCCCAAGCACAGAGCCTGTGGCTCAGCCGGCTGCGCGCGCACACCAAGCACAGGGCCGGCTGGGTGCCCGTTTTCCAAATACAAAGCTGCTGGCGAGTGTCCTAACCCCAAGGCGGCTGAATCCGCCACCTGCGCGCCAGCGTTCCAAGCCCTGGCGGCTCGATTGGTCCGCCGGCTGCGCGCTCAGGACACAAAATAACGTCACAGACCCAAAGCGGCTGGATTCCCCTCCTGCGTGCGCACGCGTCACAAGCCAAAGCGGCTGGATTGGCTGATCAACGGACTGATTGACTGCCAGGGACCACACCTACAAAACAGCGAAGAGTGTGACCCAGGAAGAGAGAAAAGTGAAACCAATCCTTCCAACCACCCCCTCCCGTTGCACAGACAGGACACCAGCAGAAATAACCTGACCAGTTTAAAGCCAACAGAAGATTTTTTTTTTTATCCTTTTTCTTTTTTTTCCTTTCCCCCTGAATTCCTTCTTCCTCTCTCTTTTTTTCTTTTTTTTCATTCCTTCTTCCTCCCATCCTTTACCATTTTTATGTCTTCTTCCTGCCTTCTTTTATCTATTTCTATGTTTTAAATTTTGTTAAAATTCCTTCTTATCTTGCCTCCGATCTTTCTTTATTCCTTCTTCCCTCCTTCCTTCCTTTCCTCCTTTCCTATTTCCTTTTTCCCTCCTTCCCATCTTTGTTTTGGTTTGTTTTGTGTGTGTGTGTGTGTGTTTTTTTTTTTTTCTTTTCTTTCGCCCCCCCTTTCTCTTTTTCCCACAGGTGAGACAACAAAACCTGGAGTGCTGAAAAGACTAGAGTTAGACCGTGTTAAACACATAAACGTCAGCTCAAGACCAGTGAGCACAGGAGAGTAAGGAGACAGCACCACCGAATCCCATTGGCATTCTACCATAGAAGTTCATATCATAAATCCAGGGAGTCAGAACAAAGCAATTTAAGACGCAGAGGCCAACAAGAAGAGCCTCACAAACAATGGGAAGACAAAGAAACAATTCCCAAATGAAAGGAAAGGAGGAAGTCTCAGAAAGAATACTAACCGAAAAAGAGGCAAGTCAACTATCAGATACTGAGTTCAAAGCAATGGTCATCAGGAAACTCACTGAGCTCTCTGAGCTCAAAGAGAACTACCAGAAACTACAAGGAAACTACAATGAACTCACTGCAAACTATATCAACATGAAAAAGGAAATAGAAAATATCAACAAGAGCCAAGCGGAAATGAAGAATACAATTTCTGAATTGAAGAACATAGTAGAAGGAATTAAAAGCAGACTTGATGAAGCAGAGGATCAGATCAGCGAGCTGGAGGATAAAGTAGAAAAAAACACCCAGAAGGAGCAAGAAAAGGAAAAGAGGCTCAGAAAGAATGAAGAGGCAATAAGGGAAATGCAGGACAACATGAAACGTAACAATATCCGTATAATAGGAATACCAGAAGGAGAAGAAGAAGAGCAAGGGATAGAAAACCTGTTTGAAAAAGTAATGATGGAAAATTTCCCTAATCTGAGGAGAGAAAAAGTCACCCAAATCCAGGAAACACAGAGAGTCCCAAGCAAGAGGAACCCAAAGAGACCCACTGCAAGACACATCATAATTAAAATGGCAAATTTCCAAGACAAAGAGAGGATCTTAAAGGCAGCAAGGGAGAAAAAGGAAGTAACATACAAGGGAGCCCCAATAAGGTTAGCAACTGACTTCTCAATGGAAACGCTCCAAGCCAGAAGAGAATGGCAAAAAATATTCCAAGTACTGAGAACCAGAGGCCTGCAACCAAGACTACTTTACCCAGCAAGGCTCTCAATCAAGATAGAAGACCAAATAAAGAGTTTCCCAGACAAAAAAAGTCTAAAAGAATACAGCTCCATCAAACCAGCTCTGCAAGAGATGCTAAAGGGACTGCTTTAAGGAAAGGAAGGAAAAGAGAAAGACAGAGGAACACAGGTAGGAAATAATGGCAATGAATAACTACCTATCGATAATAACCTTAAACGTAAATGGATTAAATGCTCCAATCAAAAGACATAGAACAGCTGAATGGATAAGGAAACATGACCCACACATATGCTGCCTACAAGAGACCCATCTCAGGACAAAAGACTTACACAGACTGAAAGTGAAGGGCTGGAAACAAATTTTCCAAGCAAACGGACAGGAAAAAAAAGCAGGGGTAGCAATACTCATATCAGACAAAATAGACTTCCAAAGAAGGGCCATAAAGAGAGACCCAGAAGGTCACTTCATAATACTCAAAGGAAGAATCCACCAAGAAGACATAAACATTGTAAATATATATGCACCCAACATAGGAGCACCCAAATACATAAAGAAAATCTTGGAGGATTTCAAGAAAGATATTGACAGCAACACAATTATAGTAGGGGATTTTAACACCCCACTATCAAAAATGGACAGGTCTTCCAAACAAAAGATCAACAAAGATATTGTGTCACTTAACAATACCCTAGAGGAAATGGACTTAACTGATATATACAGAGCTTTTCATCCCAAAGAAGCAAAATACACGTTCTTTTCAAGTGTCCATGGAACTTTTTCAAAGATAGACCACATGATAGGAGACAAAGCAAGCCTCAACAAATTCAAGAAAATTGAAATCATATCAAGCATCTTCTCTGACCACAAGGGTCTGAAACTAGAAACCAACGCCAAGGGTAAAAACCCAAAACACTCAAAAGCATGGAGACTGAATAACATGCTCTTAAACAATGAATGGGTCAAGAACGAGATTAGGGAAGAAAGCAAAAACTTTCTGGAAACAAATGAAAATGAACTCACAACAACCCAAAACCTATGGGAAACAGCAAAGGCAGTCCTGAGAGGGAACTTCATAGCAATACAGGACTACCTTAAGAAGATAGAAACATTTCAAATAAACAACCTAACCCTACACCTACAAGAACTTGAGGAACAATAACAAAGAGAGCCCAGAGCAAGAAGAAGGAAGGAAATAACCAAGATCAGAGAAGAGTTAAATGACATAGAGACTAAAAGCACAATTCTAAGGATCAATGAATCCAGGAGCTGGTTCTTTGAAAAGATAAACATAATGAACAAGCCTTTAAGTAGGCTCATCAAGAAGAAAAGAGAGAGGATCCAAATAAACAGAATTAGAAATGTAAGAGAAGAGATTACAACTGATACCACAGAAATAGAAAGGATTTTAAGAAATTACTACAAAGAACTGTGTGCCAAGAAATTTGAAAACCTAGGGATAATGGACACATTTCTAGAAAAATATAATCTTCCAAAACTGAATGAAGAAGAAGCAGAAAACCTGAACAGACCAATATCAGCAAAGGAAATTGAAGCAGTCATCAAGAAACTCCCATCACACAAAAGCTCTGGACCAGATGGTTTCACAGGAGATTTCTACAAACATTTAAGGAAGAACTAACCCTATCCTTCACAGACTATTCGAAAAAATCCAAACTGATGGAAGACTCCCAAACTCTTTTTATGAAGCCAGCATCATCCTAATCCCAAAACCAGATAAAGACACAACGAAGAAAGAAAACTTCAGGCCAATATCGTTGATGAACATAGACGCTAAAATTCTCAAAAAAATATTAGCAAACCGCATCCACCAATATATTAAAAAGATCATCCACCATGACCAAGTGGGATTCATCCCAGGGATGCAAGGATGGTACAATATTCGCAAATCAATAAACATAATACATCACATCAACAACAGCAAAGACAAAAATCACATGATCATATCAATAGATGCGGAAAAAGCATTTGATAAGATACAGCACCCATTTCTGATAAAAACACCCAGCAAAGGGGGAATAAAGGGAGCAGTCCTCAACATAATTAAGGCCATATATGAGAGACCTACAGCCAACATCACACTCAATGGACAAAAACTTAGAGCTTTCCCACTAAGATCAGGAACTAGACAAGAATGCTCTCTCTCACCACTCCTATTCAACACAGTATTGGAAGTCCTAGCCACAGCAATCAGACAAGAAAAAGCAATAAAAGGCATCCAAATTGGAAAGGAGGAAATGAAACTGTCACTGTTTGCAGACGACATGATAGTGTACATGGAAAACCCTATAGACTCCACTCAAAAACTACTCGACCTAATAAATGAATTTAGCAAAACAGCTGGATACAGAGTCAATACCCAGAAATCAAAGGCATTCCTGTACACCAGCAACGAAACTGCAGAAACAGAAATCAGGAAAAAAATCCCATTCGATATAGCAACAAGAAAAATAAAGTACCTAGGAATAAACCTAACCAAGGAGGTAAAAGACCTGTACTCAGAAAACTACACAACACTGAAGAAAGAAATTAAGGAAGATACAAACAAATGGAAGCATGTACCATGTTCATGGATTGGAAGAATCAACATTATCAAAATGGCCATACTACCCAAAGCAATTTATAGATTCAATGCAATCCCTATTAGAGTACCCATGACATATTTCACAGATATAGAACAAACATTGCAGAAATTCATATGGAACCATAAATGACCTCGAATAGCTGCAGCAATTTTGAGAAAGAAAAACAAAGCAGGAGGGATCACAATACCTGATATCAAACTGTATTACAAGGCCACTGTAATCAAAACAGCCTGGTACTGGCATAAAAACAGGCACATAGACCAATGGAACAGAATAGAGAGCCCAGAAATAAACTCAAGTCTATACGATCAATTAATATTTGACAAAGGAGGCAGGAGCATAAAATGGAGCAAAAACAGCCTCTTCAACAGATGGTGTTGGGAGATCTGGACAGCTACGTGCAAAAAAATGAAACTTGATCACCAACTTACGCCATACACGAAAATAAACTCAAGATGGATAAAAGACTTAAATATAAGCCGTAACACCATAAAAGTCCTTGAGGAAAACATTGGCAGGAAAATCTCAGACATTCCACGCAGCAACATCCTCACAGACACATCCCCTAAAGCAAGGGACATAAAGGAAAGAATAAACAAATGGGACCTCATCAAAATGAAAAGCTTCTGCATGGCTAAAGAAAACAGCACCAAATTGCAAAGAGTACCAACAGTATGGGAAAACATATTTGCCAATGATACCTCAGACAAGGGCCTGATCTCCAAAATATATAAAGAACTCACTTGACTCCACTCCAGGAAGACAAACAACCCAATTAAAAAATGGGCAAAGGACTTGAACGGACACTTCTCCAAGGAAGACATACAGAGGGCCCAGAGACATATGAAAAGATGCTCAGCATCACTAGCCATCAGAGAGATGCAAATGAAAACCACAATGAGGTATCATCTCACACCAGTCAGAATGGCCAACATAAACAAATCCACAAACAAATGTTGGAGAGGATGTGGAGAAAAGGGAACCCTTGTGCACTGTTGGTGGGAATGCAGACTGGTGAGGTCACTGTGGAAAACAATATGGAATTTCCTCAGAAAACTAAAAATGGAACTGCCCTTTGACCCAGTAATTCCGCTGCTGGGATTATACCCTAAGAACACTGAAACACCAATCCAAAAGAATCTGTGCACCCCAATGTTCATAGCAGCACAATTTACAATAGCCAAGTACTGGAAGCAACCGAAGTGCCCATCAGCAAACGAGTGGATCCAAAAACTATGGTATATTTACACAATGGAATTCTACGCAGCAGATAGAAAGAAGGAGCTTATACCCTTTGCAACAGCATGGATGAAACTGGAGAGCATTATGCTAAGTGAAATAAGCCAGGAAATGAGGGACAAGTACCATATGATCTCACCTTTAACTGGAACATAAGCAATAGAAGAAAAAAGCAAACAAAATATAACCAGAGACATTGAAGTTAAGAACAATCTAACAATAGCCAGGGCGGGGTTGGGGGGTGGGGGCGGGGATAGTGGGAAGAGGGTATTACAGGAACTACTATAAAGGACACATGGACAAAACCAAGGGGGAGGGTGGAGAGGGGGGAGGGAGGTGGGTTCACCTGGGGTGGGGTAGAGGGATGGGGAGAAAAGGCATATAACTGTAATTGCATAAGAATAAAAAAAAAAAAAAAAGATCATACAGCATGATCAAGTGGGAGTCATCCAAGGGATACAAGGATGGTACATTTGGAAATTAATAAACAGAAATATCACATAAAGAAAAGAAAAGAGAAGTATCACATGATCGTATCAATGGATGCAGGAAAAGCATTTGATAAGGTATAGCACCCATTTATGATACAAACACTCAGCAAAGTGAGAAAAGAGGTAGCATTCTTTAACACGATGAAAGCCATATACAAGGAACCTCCAGGAACCATTATACTCAATGGACAAAAACTAAAAGCTTTCCCACTATGAACAGGAACAAGAAAAGGATGTCCCCTTTCACCGTGTCTATTCATTACAGTATTAGAAATCTTAAAGTGATTAGACAAGGAAGAGTAATAAAAGACATCAAAATTGGAAAGGAGGAAGTAAAACTGTCATTCTTTGAAGACAATATGATAGTGTACATAGAAACCCTGATAGACTTCGCCAAAAACTACTTGACCTAATAAGCAAATTTGGCAAAACAACAGGATTCAAAGTCAATATTCAGAAATCAAAGCCATTTTTATGCAGCAACAATGAAAGATCAGAATCAGAAATCGGGAAAAAGTCCCATTTGCTATAACAACAAGAAAAATAAAGTACCTGGGAATAAACCGTACCAAGGAGGTGAAAGCCCTGTACCCAGAAAACTACACAACACTGAAGAAAGAAATTCAGGAAGACTCAAACAAATGGAAGCATATACCATGTTCATGGATTGTAAGAATTAACATCAAAATGTCAATATTACCAAAAGCAATTTATAAATTCAGCAATCTCTATTAAAATACCAATGACATATTTTACAGATATAGAACAAATGCTTCAAACATGTATATGGAACTGTAAATGACCCTATGTAGGCACGGCGATTTTGTAAAAGAAGAACAAAGTCAGAGGGATCATAATATCTGACATCAAACTATATTACAAGGCCACCGTAATCAAAACTGTCTGCTACTGGCATAACAGACACATAGACCAATGGAAAAGAATAGAGAGCCCAGAAGTAAACCCAAATCTCTATTGTCAATTAATATTTGACAAAGTAGGCAGAAGCATAAAGTGAAGTAAAAATAACCTCTTCAACAAATGGTGTTGGGAGATGTTTTCAGCTACATGAAAGAAAATGAAGCTCAATCACCAACTTACATAATACACAAAAATAAATTCAAGGTGGGTCAAAGACTTAAATATAAGTTGTGACACCACAAAAGTGCTAGAGGAGAACATAGGCATGAAAATCTCAGATATTGAATGCATGAATTTTCACCAATATGTCCCCTATAGCAAAAGACATAAATGAAAGAATAAGCAAATGGGATCTCATCAAAATAAAAAGCTTCTGCAAGGCTAAAGAAAATAGCATTAAATTGAAAAAAGAGAACCAACAGTATGGGGAAACATATTTGCCAAACATACCTCAGATGAATTTTTGATCCCCGATATATATAATGAACTCACACAACTTCACTCCTTGAAGACAAAAAACCCAGTTAAAAAATAGGTGAAAGACTTGAACAGACACTTCTCCAAGGAGGACATACAGAGGGCCCAGAGACATATGAAAGGATGTTCAGCATCACTAGCCCCCAGAGAGATGCAAATCAAAAACACAATGAGATACCACTTCACATGGGTGAGAATGGACATCATAAATAAATCAACAAGCAACAAGTGTTGGAGAGGTTGTGCAGAAAGGGGGACCCTAGTGCACTGTTGGTTGGAATGCAGACTGATGTAGACACTGTGGAAAACAGTATGGAATTTCCTCAGAAAACTAAAAATGGAACTGACTTGTGACCCAGCAATACCAGTGTTGTGATTATACCCTAAGGATCCAGAAACACCAATACAAAAGAACCTATGTGCCCCAATGTTCATAGCAGTTCAATTTACATTATCCAAGTGTTGGAAGCAATAACCTAAGTGCCTGTCAGTAAATGAGTGGATCAAAATACTGTGGTATATTTACACAATGGAACACTACATAGCAAAAAGAAATATGGAGCTCTTCCTTTTTGTGACAGCATAGGTGGATCTGGAAAGCATTATGCTAAGTGAAATAAGCCAGGTGGTGAAAGAGAAATACCATATGATCTCATCTGTAAGTGGAACCTAATCAACAAAATGAACTAGCAAGAAAATTACAACTAAAGACATTGAAATAAAGAATAAACTCATAGTAACCAGAGAGGATTGGGGAGAGGGGTAATCGGGGATAATAGGGGATGGGTCATGAAAGATCATGTATGAAGTACACATGGACAAATACCAAGCAGGTACATTCTTGAGTGGGAGGTGAGGATGGGTGGGGCAGCCTTGTGGTGGGGTGAAAATGGAGACAACTGTACTTGAGAACAACAATTAAAAATAAGTAACTAACAATTACATAGCAAAATGTAAAATTAATAAAAGTGTAGATTTTCTATTATATTCACTGTAACCACAGTAAGCTATAACAGATATTTGATAAGTATTTATTTATATTCATTAAATGTATCAAGCAGGTATTTTTTGACATACCCATTGTATACATTTTCTAGTTACATTGTAAGTTACATACAATTTCTTTCCATTTTCTGTACATGTAAAATGTACACTTGAATTCAAAACATAAACGAGGTACATACAAATGAGGTAAATTACAATCAGTGTTCATACATTTCAGTGATATAAAGACATCAGCCTACTTGACTGCAAATTTATGAAGAGAGCTAGAAATGTTAGGAAGAATATCATAGAGGAGGCACGACATTCTGAAGAGATTGCTAAATCCCATCCAGATGAAAAGAGCAGGTGCCCACATTCAGTAGTAGGTAGGGTGTTGGACTTTGGAAACACTGCATGATGTGTTCTTAAATGAAGCATTAAGCTGTGGCTACTAACAGTTGAACTATATAGAGTAGCTATTAAAAACATTCAAAATGAGAGTAGCTCAGTGGTGTTGTAATACAGTCAGTATTTTAAGATAATTTGGTAGGGATGGCTGGGGTAGGTGGGGAGTGGGAGTGGGTAAATGCAGACAACTGTACTTGAACAACAATAAAATAATTTGAAAAAAGATAATTTGGCAACAATAAATAGTTTAGAAGAGTAAAATATTCAATTTGGGAGTCCATATAAGTCACTATGCTTTTTCAAGCAATGAGAGTAATTAGGAAAGAATAGTGACCAAATACATTTTTGGTATATGATGTAATAAGTCTTCATCTCTCAACAAATATTATTACATCATAGCACTAAGTCATGTTGAATTTAAAGATGAGTTATTGAGAGGGCAAGAAGGTTAGTGGGTGACTACAAGAAAGTAAATATGAGCTGTAGACATAGATTTACATGTTAAACAGGAATGAGTTGTGAAGTGAAAAATATAAATGAATTTTTAGAAGGGAGAATGTAAAAAGAAATAAACTTGAAATAGATAGGGCCTAAGTTTTAGGAAATACTTGTAAACTGGAAGCTTAGGAAAAAGAAAATCCAGGAGAGGATAAAACAGTAGGAGAAACTGAATTACATAGTTGTCAAGTCATCAGCTAAAATCAGTGTCAAATATGAAATAGTTCTCTGTGGGGAACCGTTCCAAGCATGGGAAATGTGGCTCAGCCACCACTCGGAAAAGCCAGTGGGGAGCGAGGTTGGTGGGCAGGACCCACGTCCATGGATAGGTTCTCCCATGAGAAATCAGGCCTGCATTGTATGTAGACTACTATGAGACTTGCTCTTGCTAAAACTCCCTCACCCTGAATTGAGGCAGCAAATGTTTACTGAGTATCTTTAACTTCCTAAAATCTGTGCTAACCCACCCAAGTATAGAGTGTGAGAAGTTTCCCCCTTGAGCTGTAACATCCTTCTCTTTGAAGTAATTAGCAGTATTCTGTCCTTTGTTGTCCTTAAAAGGTAATCACCTGTGGTGAACCTGTGCATGGTAAATGAGCAACATTCTCCATGTATTGTGCCCAGAAAAGCAATAAAATCCTGTCCAGGCGGGGGGTTGGCTCTCTCTTGGGCTCTCTCTAGCCCTCTTGCCCTCTCTCACTTAGAGAGTGGCCATGCCATCCCTTTTTCTCCACAGGATTTCTCTAGTCTATGTGTATTTGTCTATTGCAGCCACAACACCAGATCCTGCGGGCCAGGATCCGTGTCAGTTCTCAATAGTTAATTCTATAAAATGTTTTACAGACAACAAAAGATGGTTGTAGGGAATGTGGAAGCTCTGACCACTTGCTCCCAGACCCAGACTGGGCTTTCAACTAAACCACAGAGCAATCAACTAAAAAATCCATAAGAGAGTAAGTGAGAGCTTGTGTGAGTGCATACATGGATGACAGTGTGAATGAGTGGACAAGAGCCTGCCCACCTGCAGGGCACCAAGAAGCTGGGGGCCCAGGCTTTCCAAGAAGAGCAACTGCCATCACTGCTGCCCAGCCCAGCACTTCTGGCTCCACAGATTTGGGGTAGCTACAGATCTGCTCAGGAGCCACAAGTGCTGGGGGTGGAAAAAGGTGGCTTGGGAGGTGCTGGCTCAGAAACAGCATGGTGGGAGTAGGCCTGCCTGAGGATAAAAATCTCTGGAGGGAGCAGGGACAGCAACCCATCACAACCACACAATATAGTATCACTGTGGGACTCTTCCCAATGTCATCCAGCAGAGATCTAGAGAGACACTATCTAAAACTGTTGGAGGCTCTGACAGGTAGTGGCCATCCCTGACTGAGAGAGTCTCTGATTTTGGGAGAGGGGAAGCATAAGGAGAACAGGCACCTTAGGGCTTAGAACTTCAGCATGTGGGCCACACAAAAACTCTATTAAAAGAGGAGCTGAGGTGAGATTTGAGACTTGGAAGGGACCTGGTGTTCACGTGTACATGTGTGCTAACAAAGAACTCAGAGTGGTAGAGTCACACTGAGGGTGATGGGGAACTCAAGATTTGGAAAATTTTTGCTTTGAGCTAAATATTTATAAGCCTAGTAAGTAATGCTTATGTTGAAGCTTTTGTTTCAGAAACTACAGATAAGGTCCATGCTGGTTCTTGGGAGAGACAGCCAGCCAACCTCCTGGGGCACTGTTAAAGATTACCTCCTGGTGACAAGTGGAGGCATCCAGGCCATTGTATTTCAGGGAGAGAGAGATAACCACCTGCCCTTGGTAACAGCTAACTGCCCACGATGAGAATGCTGCAATTTCTTTTACCTAATTTTCCCTGAATTTCAACCCCCCTCACCACACTTTGTTCTCTGTTACAAAAATGCTGGCTTAGAAAGAAAATGTAAGATGGTCTGTTAGGGTATGAACCCGCCATCTTCTTGGATCACTGGCCATCTGAATAAAGCATCCATAAAGATTCAATCCCTGTTTCTGCTTATTGGGTTTGGCACATGACAGGCAGCACAAATGCTGGTGTATTTTTCTGTTTCAAAGGGACTGTGGGACCCAACCCAGCATGGCTGGTGAGCAGCGGACTGTTCATACTGGAAAACTTGGCCCCAAGCCTCTTGCAAGAGAATAGCAGGCTAAGGAATGAATGGCCAGGAGCTCAAAGCCTCAGATTTGCTGCATCCAGGCAGATCCCTTCACAGACAGGTATGCCAAACCCACACCTATGGTATTACAAACCCTGCAGATGAGTGAGGACAGGGTCAGGAGCCCCTGCTGGGCAAATTTCCATTTCAGAGCATAAAATGCTCTGAAAGGGCCCTTTACTAGACACAAGGAGCTACACTGTTCTCTGAGCCCTGATCAACTAAACCAAACAGCGCATAGAGACTAGAGGCAGGCACAACAAGGGGGATTCAGGGGCTCACCCAGCCCCATTGTCTAAACAGAGCTGCTGTCAGTGCCAAGTGAGAAAGAGCTGCTCCTTTTACACGGGTTGGCCCCTCAAGGAAATGGACAGCTAATTCACCAGAAACCATACATAATGGGAAAGAATCTGGGACAGAACAAGTGTGGCAAGGGGACCAGGTAACACTTTCACCATCTTCCTTGAAGATTGAGTAGTGACCCCTGCAGGTGACCCAGTTTTCCCACCCTCCTGAGAGCACCAGAAGTCCCCTCTGGAGAGAAGGGGAAAAGGTACTGCTGTCCTCTTGGGTCATTAAATGAACCTGTCCTGGGCTCTGGGCTGATGGAAAGCCAACAGGACAGAACAGTGTTGTCCAACCAAACCTAAATGAGACAGTCGCAGACTGTGGATCACTTGTAGTCTCAAACAGCTTGCCTAGAACCAGACTTGGACACCATCTGACATTACTGGGAGGGATCCAGAAAGGGAAGATAGTGGTAAACTCTGAATTGTACTGAGATGAATTCCACCATGGTCTTCATGATTGGCATTATTTCCTTTCCTGGATAGCTGTTTAAGATTCCTTTCCTTCAGGTTTGTGTCTATTATGTCACTAATTTTATATTTTAGTTTATTTTGAATGTTATATTTTGCTTCTTCCCCCATTACTCCATTTTACCTTATTTCTTCTTTTTATTTTTGTTTTGAATTTTATTTTTCTCATGCTATGACTTGTCCTATTCCACACTCATTATTTGTCCCCCTTCCAGTCTCTCAAAACCATGTTTGTCATTAGTCATCTCACATTCTTTTTCCTGTTCTTAAAATACCCTTATTCTCTCTCCATCTTTATCAACCTTTGCTCATTGAATGTGATTATGGTGGTGGTTGTTGCATTTCTTGAATTTTATTTCTAGGTCTTCACTATTTTTGTATTTCAAATCTCCAATTTTTGCTGTTCCCCTCTCCTACTCCATTTTGCCTTCCTATTCCCCTTTCTTTTTTAATTTAAAATTTCCCCTATCTTAGCCTGGTTTTCATTCTTCATTCTTGGTATTCCTTCTCCTTCTATCCTCTCAGAATCACTTTTCTTTCCGCTGGACATCTATTAAGGTATTTTTTCTTTCTTTTTTCCTTCTTATTTCCATACCACCTAAATTAATATTTTCTCAAATGTTGATATTGCTGTGGTGGATATTTTTCTTCATTTTAGTCCATTTTTTCAACATTAAAAAAATGTTTAAACTTAATACTGTATGTTTCCCTTCTCTTATTCCATTCTGCCTTCTTCCCTAACTATTTTATTTATGATGTAAATATTATTTTCTTCCTCTCTTCTCCTTGTTTCTAGCCCATTCTCTTATTATTTATCCTCCTTCTACACTCTCCAAGTTTTTTTTCTTTCCGTTAGTCAATGCATATTCACTTTTTCCTTTCTTGAAATAGTTTTAGTCTCTTTACAAATTTATTAATATTTGCTAATTTGTGGCTGATAGTGTGATTGTGAGTGGGGATCATTTTTTCAAATGTGGGTTTGTTTCCTGGGTTTTTTGGATTTGTTATGCCAGCACCTGTACAACAATACACAAGATGTGGTGGGCAGAGTGACACTCAGCCAGTCAGTCAGAAGGAAGGACCTACCAAAAAATGACAAAACAACCAAAACCCAATTCCAACCAAAAAGTCCATGTAAACAGCATAAAGGGTGTCCCAAGAGGATCAGGCTCAGGAGATCAAGGACACTAGAACTTGATTCTCACAGGTCTCCTACCACAGAAAGTTGCACCATGAAGACAGGGAGTCAAAGCAGATCAATCTAATATGCAGAGTAGACAAAAATAAACATATAAAATGGGGAGACAAAGAAACAAATACCAATATAAAGGAAATGAGGAATCCCCAGAAACAGTGCTAAATGAAATAGAGGCAAGTACATTATCAGACATAGAGTTCCAAACAATGGTTATGAAAAGTCTCAATGAGCTCAGTGAGTATTACAAAGAACTACAGGGAAGCTATGGGGAAATTACTGTGAAATACATCAGCATGAAAAAGGACAAAGAAGTTCTCAAGGAGAGCCAGGAGGAAATTAAGAATATAATATCTGAAATGGAGAATCTATTTGAAGAAATTAATGCCCTGGCTGGTGTGGTTCAGTGGATTGAGCACTGACCTGTGAATCAAAGGGTCACTGGTTTGATTCCCAGTCAGGACAAACACCTGGGTTTCTGGCCTTCTCCCCAGTGGGGGACATGTGAGAAGCAACCACACATTGTTTATCTCCCTCTCTTTCTTCCTTTCTTCCCCTCTGTCTAAAAATAAGTAAATAAAATCTTAAAAAAAGGAATATATTAGAAGAAATTAAAGGCAGGATGCATAAAGCAAAAGATTGAATCAGCAAGCTAGAAGAAAAGGTAGAAAAGAACTCTCAGAGAGAGGAACAAAATGAAACAGACTAAAAAAGAATGAAGAGGGCTTAAGGGAGCTGCAAACAACATGGAACATAACATTATTTGTATTGTAAAGATACCAGAAGGAGAAGATGAGCAAGGGATAAAAACCTGTTGTAAAAAGTAATGACAGAAAAATTCCCTAACTTGGTGAGAGAAAAAGTCATGCAAGTCCAGGAAGCACAGCAGGTCCCCCAAAAGATAACCCAAAGAGTCGTACTCCAAGACACAGAATTAAAATGGCAAAATGCAAAAAAAAAACAATATCTTAAAGTCATCAAGGGAGAAATAAGAAGTAACATGCAAGGGGGTTCCAATAAGGCCATTGCCTAATATCTCAAAAGAAACTCCAAAAGACAGAAGGGAATGGAAAATTGTTCCAAGTAATGAAAAGAAAAGAACTGAAACCAAGACTATGCAACAGGGCAAGGCTGTCATTTAAAATGGAAGGTGAAATAAGGAGTTTCCCAGACAAAACAAACAAAAAAGGCTAAAAGAATACATCTTCACCAAATCAGCATGGCAAGACATGCTAAAGGAACTGTTTTAAATAGATGAAGAAAGAGAGAGAGGGAGAGAGGAACATAGGTACAAAGGGAAAACTGCAATGACTAAGTAGCTATCAATAACTTTATGTGGGTGGAATAAATGCTCCAATCTAATGACATAGGATAGGTGAATGGATAAGAAAACCTAACCCACATATATGCTGTCTACAAGAGACCCACCTCAGAACAAAAGATCTACAAAAGCTGAAAGTAAAGTGTTGAAAAAAATACTCTAAGCAAAAGGACATGAAAACAAAGCAGGGGTAGTGATACTTATAACAGAAAAATAGATTTCAAAACAAAGGTAATGAAGAGACAAAGAAGGACACTACATAATGCTTAAGAGAATATTCCATCAAGAAGATATAACCCTTATGAACATATATGCACCCAGAAGAGGAGGAACCAAAAAAAAAAGGAAAAACTTTTTTAAAAAATTTTTATTGTTATTCAGTTACAGTTGTATGCCTTTTCTCCCCATCCCTCCACCCAACCCCAGCTGAACCCACCTCCCTCCTGCACCTCCACCCTCCCCCTTGATTTTGTCCATGTGTCCTTTATAGGAGTTCCTGTAATCCCCTCTTCCCACTGTCCCCACCCCACTCCCCCCTGGCTATTGTTAGATTGTTCTTAACTTCAATGTCTATGGTTATATTTTGTTTGCTTTCTTCTTCTGTTGACTATGTTCCAGTTAAAGGTGAGATCATATGGTATTTGTCCCTCACCATCTGGTTTATTTCACTTAGCATAATGCTCTGCAGTTCCATCCATGCTGTTGCAAAGGGTATAAGCTCCTTCTTTCTCTCTGCTACGTAAAATTCCATTGTGTAAATACACCATAGTTTTTGGGATCCACTCATTTGCTGATGGGCACTTAGGTTGCTTCCATTACTTGGCTATTGTAAATTGTGCTGCTATGAACATTGGGGTGCATAGGTTCTTTTGAATTGGTGTATCAGGGTTCTTAGGGTATAATACCAGCAGCGGAATTGCTGGGTCAAAGGGCAGTTCCATTTTTAGTTTTCTAAGGAAATTCCATACTGTTTGTCACAGGGGCCTCACCAGTCTGCATTCCCACCAACAGTGCACTAGGGTTCCCTTTTCTCTGGATCCTCTCCAACATTTGTTTGTTGATTTGTTTATGTTGGCCACTCTGACTGGTGTGAGATGGTACCTCAGTGTGGTTTTCATTTGCATCTCTCTGATGGCTAGTGATGCTGAGCATCTTTTCATATGTCTCTGGGCCCTCTGTATGTCTTCCTTGGAGAAGTGTCTGTTCAAGTCCTTTGCCCATTTTTTCATTGGGTTGTTTGTCTTCCTGGAATGCAGTTATGTGATTTCTTTATATATTTTGGAGATCAGTCCCTTGTCTGAGGTATCATTGGCAAACATGTTTTGCCATACTGTTGGTTCTCTTTGTAAATTGGTGCTGTCTTCTTTAGCCTTGCAGAAGCTTTTTATTTTGATGAGGTCCCATTTGTTTATTCTTTCCTTTATGTCCCTTGCTTTAGGGGACATGTCTGTGAAGATGTTACTGTGTGGAATGTTTCAGATTTTCCTGCCAAAGTTTTCCTCTAGGACATTTATTGTGTTACGACTTATATTTAAGTCTTTTATCCATCTTGAGTTTATTTTTGCGTATGGCATAAGTTGGTGATCGAGTTTCATTTTTTTCACGTAGCTGTCCAGATCTCCCAACACCATTTGTTGAAGAGGCTGTTTTTGCTCCATTTTATGCTCCTGCCTCCTTTGTCACATATTAATTGACAGTAAAGACTTGAGTTTATTACTGGGCTCTCTGTTCTTTTCCGTTGGTCTATGTGCCTGCTTTTATGCCAGTACCAGGCTGTTTTGATTACACTGGCCTTGTAATACAGTTTGATATCAGGTATTGTGATCCCTCCTGCTTTGTTCTTCCTTCTCAAAATTGCTCCACCAATTCGGGGTCATTTATGTTTCCATATAAATTTCTGAAATGTTTGTTCTATATCTGTGAAATATGGCATTGGTACTCTAATAGGGATTGCATTAAATCTGTAAATAGCTTTGTGTAGTATGGCCATTTTGATGATGTTACTTCTTCAAATCCATGAGCATGGTACATGCTTCCATTTGTTTGAGTCTTCCTTAATTTCTTTCTTCAGTGTTGTGTAGTTTTCTGAGTACAGGTGTTTTACCTCCTTGGTTAGGTTGATTCCTAGGTACTTTATTATTCTATTATCAAATGGGATTTTTTCCTGATTTCTGTTTCTGCAGTTTCGTTGTTGGTATAGAGGAATGCCTTTGATTTCTTAGTATTGGCACAGGAATACAGATAAAGATCATCAATCATTGTCAGGCAGTAAGGGTTAAACAATACATGATTTACAGAGAACTTTGAGGGCTTATTCTGAGTTACAGCCAATTAGTTAGAGGGCTATAAAACTTTAGGCACCAGACTCATCTCAGGTCTGGACCCTTATCTTTTAAGCTGAGGGTATAAATTAAGTAGGTTTCACAGGAATGTATGTATTTTTCTTAGGCCTGATTCCCCAGGGATTCTGCCCCTCCCAGCACAGGACTGCACTGCCCTCTGTTATTGCTTCAGGCTTAAGTCAGGCAAGGGAAGTAAGGCAGCCAAGGGATTAGGAGACTTCTTGCAGACAGAATGAGGACTCAGGGTATGTCAAAGCCGAGGGGCAAGGGTCCATCACCCCCCATTTCCACAGCCCCCTGAGTCCCTCCCTGCGAAGCGAGCTTATCCCTGGTGACCAGAGCCTGTCTTAGGTTGATCCTCCCTTGAGGATTCTTACCTGTCATTGGCTAATTGTTCAAGCTCAGGGCCAAGCAGGGTGAAGTGGGCAGAGGTGGCACGCCTGCCAGGGAGATAAGCTTTGTCTCCTTAGTGGCTTATGGTCCCAACTCTGACTCAGCTTTAACCATGAGGGGTTATAGCCTCTGAAACCAGGCAGGGCAGTTCCCCACAATTAGTATACAAAGAAAACCCTATGGACTGCACCAAAATACTACTTGACCAAATAAGTGAATTTGGCAAAACATCAGCATTCAAAGTCAACATACAGAAATTGAAGGTCTTTTCATACACCAACAATGAAATATCAGATACACAAGTTAGGGAAAAAATTTCATTTGCTATATCAACAAGAGAAATAAGGTACCTAGGAATAAACCTGACCTAGTGGTAAAAGACCTGTATTCAGAAAACTACACAACATTGAAGAAAGAAATTAAGGAAGACAAAAATAAATGGAAACATGTACTACGTTCAAATGTTTTTCCCTTAAGACAAGGGTGCCTGCTTTGACCACTTTTACTCAATACACTTTTATAGTACTGGAAATTCAAACCATAGTGATAGACAAGAAAAATACATGAAAGTTATCCAATTGGTATAGGAGGAAGTAAAATGGAAATTTTTCTCAGACAGCATGATACTGTACACAAAAAATCCCTATAGTTTACACTAAAAGTCTACATGAGCAAGTGAATTTGGCACAGTAGCAGGATATAAAGTCAATATTCAGAAAATAAATGGCCTTCTTGTACACTAATAATAAATTATCAGAAAAAGAAATAAAGAAAAATTTCCATTTACTATAGCAACAGAAATAATAATGTACCTAGGATAAATTTAACCAAGAACGTAAAAGACTATTTTTAGAAAACTACTGAAAAAATTGAGGAATTCTAAATAAACAGAAGCACACACCACGTTCATGGATTAGAGAATTAACATCATTATAATGTCCATACCACCCAAAGCAATCTATAGATTCAATACAATTACTATTAAAATTCCAATGGCATATGCACAAGTCTAGAACAAATATTCCAAAAATTTACATGGAACCAAAAAATCCTAAATAGTCTCAGAAGTCCTGAGAAAGAAGAACAAAGTTGTAGGCACCACAATACTGATATTAAACTATACTATAAGGTCACTGTAGTAAAGACAGTGTGGTACTGGTATAGAACGGACACATAGATCAATGGAACAGAGCAGAGAGCCCAGAAATAAACCAATGTCTCTCTGGTCAATTAGTATTTGACAAAGGGGGCAGGAGCATAAAATGGAGTAAAATTAATCTCTTCAATAAATGGTGTTGGGAGAACTGGACAGATGCATGCAAAAAAAGCGAAAGTAGACCATCAACTTACACTATACACCAGAATAAACTCAAAATGGATCAAGGACTTAAATATAAGTTGTGTTACCATAAAAGGTTCTAGCAGAAAACAAAAGCAGTAAAATGTGAAACCTCCTATGTAGCAATATTTTTTCCTGAAATATATCCTAGGGCAGGGGAAATGAAGGAAAAATAAACAAATGGGACTACATCATATTAAAACATTTCTGTGCGGCTAATGACCATCATTAAAATGAAAAGGAGACCAAGTGTATGGGAGAATGTATTTGGCAATTTGACAAGTGCTTAACCTCCAAGATGTACAAAGAATTCATATGACTCAATACAAAGAAAAAAACAACCTAATTAAAAAATGGGCAAAGAACCTAAATAGACACTTCTCCAAGGAGGACTTATAGATGCCCCATAAACATATGATAAAGTGCTCTATAACATGCCATCAGGAAGATGCAAATTAGATATCACCTCACACTTTTAAATGGCTACCTTTAAAAAATCAACCAACAGCCTTCACTGGTGTGGCTCAGTGGATTGAGTGCTGGCCTGTGAACCAAAGTGTCACCAGTTTGATTCCCAGTCAGGGGACATGTCTGGATTATGGGTCAGGTCCCCAGTAGGGGGTGCATGAGAGGCAACCACACATTGATGTTTTTCTCCATCTCTTTCTCTCTCCCTTCCCCTCTGTCTAAAAATAAATAAATAAAATCTTTAAAAAAATAAACAAACCAGTGCTGGCAAGGATGAGGAGAAAAGGGAATCTGAGTGCACTGTTGGTGGGAAAGCAGACTTGTACAGCCAATCGTGCAGTTTGGAATTCCTCAAAAAAATTAAAAATGGAACTGCCTTATTACCCAAGGATTCCACTGCTGGGAATATACTCTAAGAATCCTAAAACACCAATTCCAAGGAACTTATGCACCCTTATGTTCATAGTAGCACTATTTACAATAGCCAACTGTTGGAAACAGCCCAAGTGCCCATCAGTAATAGAGTGGATTAAAAAACTGGTGCATTTACACAATGGAATACTATGCAGCAGAAAGAAAGAAGAAGCTCCTATCCTTTGAAACAGCATGGATGGAACTGGAGACTATTATGCTAAGCAATAAAAGCTGGTTGGTGAAAGATAAATACCATATGACATCACATGGCTGGAATCTAATTAACAAACTAAACTAATGAGAAAAATAGCACCAGAGACATGGAAACATGACTGATAGTTGTAGGAGGGGAGTTGGGAGGGTGGAACAGAGGAAGAAAGGGAAACGGATTAGTCAAAAAATACATATGAAGGACTTATGGACATGGGCAATAGAAAGGGGATTGACTGTGGGAGAGAGGGGTAGTCTGAGTGGAGGGGGCAAAGGGAAGAAAGTCAGGACAACTATAATAGAATAAACAATTTTTTAAAGGACAAAAGAAAAAGTAAAATCAACATGTGAAGGTTTCTCCTTCTGAACACCTTCATCCCTATATCTTAAAATTTTACATATGCAAAAACAATATTTTACATTTTATTCAGAGCATTTACATTGATATCATTGCATTTGCAGTTGACTATTCATCTCCGAACACTTTTAAACACTTTCAAATGCTGATGGTGCTTCAATTACTGAAGTTTGAATAAATTTTTTTCAGAACATCTTAATAAATAATGTGTATAATTCCTTTTATGTTGTTAGTTGTAGAATCTCCCATAAATTTTATCAGCTATTAAATGTTTCATAAAGGTTTAAAAGTATCTAGGTTTACCAACTGGGACAAAAATCATGATGTAGTTTTGAAGTTTTTATGCCTGTGTAGCCTCATTTTTTCATAAGCAGTGTTGACTCTAAATATTGAGTAATTTTAACTCATTGGAAAATAATCAGTAAATCAATCTCTCTCTCTCTCTTTCTCTCTCTTGTTTCTCAGGACATGTGCTATAGAGCAACTTGCAAGATGCTAAAACCCCCATGTTTATTCTATAACTATTGTATAACTGTATAATGCTTTCTGAACAAGTTCTTCCTAGTGAAATTGCTGTAAATTAATCTAAAAATACCCAAATTATAGTTTCAGTGATTTAAAATACAGAGTTCACATTTTGCACTCTGCTGAAGAAAGTAGTCATTATGCCATGTATTCCAGTCTGTCTCCTTGAAAGTGTGCTGTCTACCTCCCCATAGAGCTTGTGCACATTTTCTTAATAAATACATTTTATAGGAAACAGCTATTCTCTTAAGGCACATGCCATCATGTTTTCAAAACTCAGAATGAAAAGTACATGACAGTGTAAGGATATTCACCCAGTGCACATGAACAGTAGGCACCTAAAAATGTTTGTGAACATCAGCTCAGTTGTACTTCAAACGTAATTTTGTAGAAATAGGGTAGCCTAAATTTTGATAGTGTGTGGGTCACAAGGTCATTTAACTATCCTATTAATTTTGGATACAACTAAGTGTGATGGGTAGCCATTATCACAGGCCACATAATTATTGTAGTTTTCTTTTGGTTTATCCTATACTTTGCTAAATATTGAATGTATTGAAGCAAAGGAAAGAGATGTGGAAAATGAACAAAATTTCAAACTATAAAATAATAAATTAATAATATTTCTTTTCAATATCCAAGAACCTTCAACTCAGATAATACATGGTTAACTTTTCAAGTTTAAAGAAAAAATAAAATACTATGAGTTATTTTGTTATTCCCTTTTGCAGATTTTGGATTTTTTTCTTTGTGTGGGAGAGCTTCTGTGCTTGGAATTCTGCTTTTTATAACTTTGCATATGTTTGTTCTCACATTTCAACTTCTAACTCTTAATTGTGACTTTATCATTTGCTTTAATTCATATTTAACCCATTAAAAAAACTTAGAGAAAACTTCTTGTAATGCATGTCCTAGAACTTAACCAACTTAATATTTTGTCATAAGGGCTGATTTTCAAGTTTAAAGAGGTAGTCTTGCCTTTGCTTACTTACACAATATGCAATGCTTTAGGTTAAATTAAGTGACAGAATAAATTGAGCACAGCAATCAGGAAGTGGTTTGATCCAGATTATTGGAATGGAAATTTTACTTTGCTTTCCCAGTTAGGTACAAGCCAGAATCTTTCACCATTACAGCTGACAATAGGAATTTACTCTATAACCCCTGATACAGTTTGTAAGGAGCTACAGGCCAGGGTGTATGTGACCAGAGGTTATAACATTCTGATATATTAGGCTGTAGTCACGAATCTAACCCATTAGAGACAAGCTCCATTCATCCATTTAGCTGTCATTCTGACTATGAATGTAATGCTTTTATGGTGAAGGCTGAGACCACTGCTAATGCCAGATGTTGTTAAGAATTCAATCCATCCTATGTATAAACACTGGCTCCTTCAAACAAGGTGTTGAGTGAATAACATATTGAGTGGTGAGTTTCTTGACATTTAATTATCCAACTCAAAGAAACATAGTTTTCTAATTGTTCCTGAGGTTTCTGTCTAACGCATAAATAAAAAAGGATTTTGTGGAGGAATTGTATGATGTTGGCAACTGTAAAAAAATCTAGTTATTGTAATGACTCTTTTGTGGTTGTTTTTACTTATTTTATTCTTATATTTTCCAATTCCTCTGTTAGTAAAAATTAACTATCCTTTAGATGTGATATTGTTAGATAAATTTTAGGTAGAAAATGCAATCATAACAAAATATATCTATTTTTACATTTTTGTATTAATTTACAATCCTGTAAATATATATTTTAATATATTATAACATGACAGCAAAAATAGAAGAAAAAAAATTTAATTTAAGTAATCACTGTTAGAACTTGGTTCTACTGATTCCCAGGCCACTGTATCACATAGTAGAAATTAATTTTCCCCTCTCAAAAATTATATGGAATTAATAAAGAATGAACTGCATGGTTAATATTAATGTCTCTTTGTTTACAGTTTTCTTACTTTCAAAAAGGAGGTGGGCAGGTAGAAAGAAGCAAATGTTTTCTAATTTCACCTTTTTTATCTAGTCTTAAGGAAAACTCCAACTTAACTAAGGATATGAATTCCTCTAGCCTGTCCCTAGATTTTCCTCTTCAGCCTTATTGACAATTCCACAATCCATCGCTTGACGTACTAGCTCCGCAGCATCTTATGACGATCTTTTCCCATTCCTTGGACCCACATGACTTAACTGGTGCTAAATCATTCACTTGGGATGCCCTTCTCATCTTCTACTGATATTCTAAAATCTCAAGACTCAACCCTTCTCCAAATATTTTCCTTTATTTTCTTATTAAGATATAATTGACATATAACATTGCTTCAGGTGTACAACATATGTATGTATATATGTGTATGTGTATATAAAGACTAAATCTATATCTATATCACATCAATCTCTCTCTCTCTCTCTATGTATATATATATATGGAGTATAACCAGTTCAACCACTTTTCCCTGTATATTTGCAAATATCCTTTTTAATTTATTTTTATTTTTAAATTTTTATTGTTATTCAATTACAGTTGTCTGTATTTTCTCCCCATCCCCCCACCCCATCCCATCCAAACCCACCTCCCTCCCCAGCCTCCACCCTCTCCCTTGATTTTGTCCATGTGTCCTTTATAGTAGTTCCTGTAAACTCCTCTCCCCACTGTCCCCTCCCCACTTTCCTCTGGCTATTGTTAGATTGTTCTTAACTTCAATGTCTCTGGTTATATTTTGTTTGCTTTTTTCTTTTGTTGATTATGTTCCAGTTAAAGGTGAGATCATATGGTATTTGTCCCTCAATGTTCATAGCAGCAGAATTTACAATAGCCAAGTACTGGAAGCAACCTAAGAGCCCATCTGCAAATGAGTGGATCAAAAAATTATGGTACATTTACACAATGGAATTCTACACAGCAGAGAGAAAGAAGGAGCTTATACCCTTTGCAACAGTGTAGATGGAACTAGAGAGCATTATGCTAAGTGAAATATCCTTCTTCTTTGATGTAATTAGGAACATCCTCTCCTTTGTTTTCTGTAAAAGGTAACCACCCAAAGCAAACCTGTGCATAGTAAATGAGGACTATCTTTGATGTAATGTGCCTAGAAAAACAATAAAAGCCTGTCCAGGCGGGGATCAGGGCCTTCTCTCTCACTTAGAGAGTGGCCGTGCAGCCCCTTTTCTCCACAGGATTTCTGTAGTCTGTGTGAATTTGTCCATTGCTGCCACAACACATGGATTCTGTGGGCCAGGATCTGCATCATCTGGTGCCCACGAACAGGACTCAGGGCTATGAGCCACAGTTGTGACCAACACACCAACTTGGTTGGAGTGCATGAATCAGGTCAGGTAAGGGTAGACGACACTGAGTGCTTTTTGGGAAGGTTGTAGGGTGTGTTGGATTTCAGAGAAAGAGATTTTTTCCAAGGTCACCCTTTCTTGCGACCACTTTACACCTGTACTCTTTAGTAAGCAGTAGCCTTGCTCTCTCTCCCAAGCATCTGCTGCAATCTCAAGGGAATGGGTCGAGCAGTTAAGAGCCACAAGGGTGCTTGCTACTAGAAGTCACCCATGAGAGGATTAGTTGGGCGTGGATTCAGACAGAACACTAGGTTTCCCCCCAGCCACAAGCAAAAGTCCAGGCAATGAGAGGCACACTGTAAAAACACTCCCAAGCCCACCGCTGTGGCACAACTCCTAACTAAGTCTAGGCTTGGGAGAAAGAGCAAAGATTTTCCCTTTAATCAGCTTTAAAATCAGCCACTAGTTACAGGGATATTTTAAAAGTATCTTAGCACTCTTTCTTTCAAGTCACCTCTTGCAGTCATTTCAATTTTGCTTTTTCCCTCCATCCACCTGCATAAGGAAAAGCGGATAGTAAATGAGTATTTCAGTTTCAACTGGACTCTGAAGATCGCTTTCCAGAAGAATTTAGTGTTAGTCACAGGTTTTGTATGAGAGCTTCTGGCATTTGCCAAGCTCCAAAGACAAAAGGCACTTCTTCCCCTTGCCTGAAAAATCAGGTATTCCCACGTGAGTCAGAACCTTGCGAGGGTGTCTGGGATCAATTCCCGAGATGTGCAGGGGCCTTAAAGGAACGTCCAGCATCACTTAATCTAACTTCTGGCTCATCCAGGGAAGCGAGACATAAAGGTTGGTCACCTAGTGCTTCGAGCCCCATCTTCGTGGTTCTAAATGCTTGGGGAGGACCTGAAGCCCATAAGTGGGGTTAGGGTACTCAGAAAGTCCAGTGCTCCACTCCCTGATGGTCTTTCACCAATAGCACATTTCTATGCACTACACTCTCCTCACTAGCAAGAGGTAGGATTTAAATGTGCAGACAGAGTGAAAAGCAAAACTGAAACTGGTTTTATAATCTCCGCATTTACAGTGGGAGGAATTTCAGAAAAGGTTCTTTTATTTGTTAAAAAATTTTCGTTAAAGGTTTCTACAAATCCTCTACCATGGGGAACAGGCTCTCTAATGAACAGGAGCAATGTTTTTGGCTAAATCAGCAGCTTTTTAAGGCTGCTGGATGTCTCCCAGATAAGGGATCTTTAGATTTGGAGTATGGGGAAAAGCAGGGCAGGTAAGTCCTCATAGTCGGGAAAAGCTTGGACAAAAAGAGAAGGGGCCGATGTGTGCCTGCTAGGCTCTTTCCACAGTTCCCTCCAGCCGCAGTGAGCAACACAGCCCTGCTCAATGAGTTCAGCTGGGGCACAGGTGTGCACGTACTGGCAGCACAGCTGTGGCGCTGGCACCTGACACTCGCAGTGCATAGGGGCCAGGTTTTCTGCCAAGGACAGGTGGTGGTGAAGGAGGCGTTTGTCCCTGTAGCCTCCTTTCCCCATGCCCAGCACCTGGTGTGGTCCTGACCCACAGGGTCTGCCCCTGGGCCGAGGTTCCCTGCAGCACCCATCCTGGGCGAGCGCCTAGCAGCAGACTTAAAACTGGCACAAACGGCACATCTTGAAGGGGAGTTCCAGCCAGGTCATCCCTGAGATAAGGGACAACAGCCCCTGAAGTTTGGGAGGCCCCAGTATGCTTAGTTTTGAAAAAGGGATTTCTATTTTGTTTACAATTCTATAAGTAGAATGGGGACATTTCTCAACCCCTGAAAGGTGTGTAGTCTCTTAATTGTTTTGGTCCAAATCCCCAAGTTGGACGAATTCAGCCTTACTTCCTCCCCACACCACTTAATACCTGGGGCAGGAACCTCCTTAATATGGGGAATGCATATCACCCTTGCTCTCTGTGCTAACACCAGAGGATTGCAACCTCAAAAAATTTGGCAAACAGAAGTTACTCACTATCCCCCAGGAATTTAACCATTCTGGCAATATATACGTACAATTTTTTGAACTGTAATGATAATTTTTTAAAATTTTTAATGTTATTCAGTTACGGTTGTATGTCTTTTCTCCCCATCCCTCCACCCCACCCCAGCTGAAACCACCTCCCTCCCCCACCTCCACCCTGCCTCTTGATTTTGTCTCTGTGTCCTTTATAGTAGTTCCAGTAATCCCCTCTCCTCACTGTCCCCTCGCCACTCCTCCCTGACTATTGTTAGATTGTGCTTAACTTCAATGTCTCTGGTTATATTTTGTTTCCTTTTCTCTTATGTTGATTATGTTCTAGTTAAAGGTGAGAGCATATGGTATTTGTCCCTCACCATCTGGCTTATTTCACTTAGCATAATGCTCTCCAGTTCCATTCATGCTGTTGCAAAGGGTATAAGCTCCTTCATTCTCTCTGCTGCGTAGAATTCCATTGTGTAAATGTGCCATAGTTTTTTGATCCACTCGTTTGCTGATGGGCACTTAGGTTGCTTCCAGTACTTGGCTATTGTAAATTGTGCTGCTATGAACATTGGGGTGCATAGGTTCTTCTGGATTGGTGTTCCAGGGTTGTTAGAGTATAATCCAAGCAGCAGAATTGCTGGGTCAAAGGGCAGTTCCATTTTTAGTTTTATGAGGAAATTCCACACTGTTTTACACAGTGAGTTCTTTATATATTTTGGAGATCAGGCCCTTTTCTGAGGTATCATTGGCAAATATGTTTTCCCATACTGTTGGTTCTCTTTGTAATTGGGTGCTGTTTTCTTTAGCCATGCAGAAGCTTTTCATTTTGATGAGGTCCCATTTGTTTAGTCTTTCCTTTATGTCCCTTGCTTTAGTGGATGTGTCTGTGAGGATGTTGCCACGTGGAATATCTGAGATTTTCCTGCCAATGTTTTCCTCCAGGACTTTTATGGTGTTACAACTTATATTTAAGTCTTTTATCCATCTTGAGTTTATTTTTGTGTATGGCATAAGTTGGTGATCGAGTTTCATTTTTTTGCACATAGCTGTCCAGACCGCCCAACACCATCTCTTGAACAGGCTGTTTTTGCTCCATTTTATGCTCCTGACTCCTTTGTCAAATATTAATTGACCATAAAGACTTGGGTTTATTTCTGGGCTCTCTGTTCCATTCCATTGGTCTATGGGCCTTGTAATACAGTTTGATATCAGGTATTGTGATCCCTCCTGCTTTGCTCTTCTCAAAATTGCTGCAGCTATTTGGGGTCGTTTATGGTTCCATATGAATTTCTGAAATGTTTGTTCTATATCTGTGAAATATGTCATGGGTACTCTAATAGTCATTGCATTGAATCTATAAATTGCTTTGGGTAGTATGGCCATTTTGATGATGTTAATTCTTCCAATCCATGAGCATGGTACATGCTTCCATTTGTTTCTGTCTTCCGTAATTTCTTTCTTCAGTGTTGTGTAGTTTTCTGAGTACAGGTCTTTTACCTCCTTGGTTAGGTTGATTCTTAGGTACTTTATTACTCTATTATCAAATGGGATTTTGATCCTGATTTCTGTTTCTGCAATTTCGTTGATGGTATACAGAATGCCTTTGATTTCTGAGTATTGACTTTGCATCCAGCTGTTTTGCCAAATTCATTTATTGGGTGGAGTAGTGTTTTGGTGGAGTCTATAGGATTTTCCATGTACACTACCATGTCATCTGCAAACAGTGAGTTTCATTTCCTCCTTTCCAATTTGGATGCCTTTTGTTTCTTTTTCTTGTCTGATTGCTGTGGCTAGGACTTCCAATATTATATTGAATAGGAGTGGGGAGAGAGGGCATCCTTGTCTTGTTCCTGATCTTAGTGGGAAAACTCTAAGTTTTTGTCCATTGAGTATGATGTTGGCTGTAGGTCTCTCATATATGGCCTTTATTATGTAGAGGAATGCTCCCTCTATTCGCACTTTGCTGAGTGTTTTTATCAGAAATGGGTGCTGTATCTTATCAAATGCTTTTTCTGCATCTATTGATATGATCATGTGATTTTTGTCTTTGCTGTTGTTTACATGATGTATCATGTTTATTGACTTGCTTATATTGTACTGTCCTTGCATCCCTGGGATAAATCCCACTTGGTCATGGTGTATGATCTTTTCATTGTATTGTTGGATGCAGTTTGCCAGTATTTTGTTGAGAATTTTAGCGTCTATGTTCATCAATGTTATTGGCCTGAAGTTTTCTTTCTTCCTTGTGTCTTTATCTGGTTTTGGGATTAGGATGATGCTGGCTTCATAAAAAGAGTTTGGGAGTCTTCCATCAGTTTGGATTTTTTCGAATAGTCTCTGGAGGATAGAGGTTAACTCTTTCTTAAAGGCTTTGTAGAATTCTCCTATGAAACCATCTGGTCCAGGGCTTTTGTGTGTTGGGAGATGTTTGATGACTGTTTCAATTCCGTCTGCTGTTATTGGTCTCTTCAGGTTTTCTGCTTATTCTTCATTCAGTTTTGGAAGATTATATTTTTCTATAAATGTGTCCATTTCACCTAGGTTTTCAAATTTCTTGGCATACAGTTCTCAGTAGTAATTTCTTAAAATCCTTTGTATTTCTGTGGTATCAGTTGTAATCTCTCCTCTTTCATTTCTAATTGTGTTTATTTGGATCCTTTCTCTTTTTTTCTTGATGAGCCTACTTAAAGGCTTGTCGATTTTGTTTATCTTTTCAAAGAACTAGCTCCTGGATTCATTGATCCTTTGAATTGTGCTTTTAGTCTCTATATCATTTAACTCTGCTCTGATCTTGATTATTTCCTTCCTTCTCCCTCCTCTGGGCTGTCTTTCTAGTTGTTTCTTGACTTCTTCTAGGTGTAGTCTTAGGTTTTTTGTTTGAAATGTTTCTATCTTTTTAACGTAGGCCTGTATTGCTATGAACTTCCCTCTCTGGACTGCCTTTGCTGTGTCCCATAGGTTTTGGGTTGTTGTGAGTTCATTTTCATTTGTTTCCAGAAAGTTTTTCATTTCTTCCCTAATCTCGTTCTTGACCCATTCATTGTTTAATAGCACGCTATTAAGTCTCCATGATTTTGAGTGTTTTGGGTTTTTTCCTTTGGTGTTGGTTTCTAGTTTCAGTCCCCTGTGGTCAGAGAAAATGCTTGATATGATTTCAATTTTCTTTAATTTTTTGAGGCTTGCTTTTTGTCCTATCATGTGGTCTATCTTTGAAAATGTTCAATGTACACTTGAAAGAATGTGCATTTTTGCTTCTTTGGGATGAAAAGCTCTATAAATATCAGTTAAGTCCATTTCATCTAGAGTATTGTTAAGTGACACAATATCCTTCTTGATATTTTGTTTGGAAATCTGTCCATTTTTGACAGTGAGGTGTTAAAGAGCCCTACTATAATAGTGTTGCAGTCAATATCTTCCTTGATGTCTTCCAAGATTTTCTTTATGTATTTGGGTGCTCCTATGTTGGGTGTGTATATATTTACAATGTTTATATCTTCTTGGTGGATTCTTCCTTTGAGTATTATGAAGTGATCTTCTGGGTCTCTCTTTATGGCCCTTCTTTGGAAGTCTATTTTGTCTGATATGAGTATTGCTACCCCTGCTTTTTTTTTCCTGTCTGTTTGCTTGGAAAATTTGTTTCTAGCCCTTCACTTTCAGTGCGTGTAGGTCTTTTGTGCTGAAATGGGTCTCTTGTAGGCAGCATATATGTTGGTCATGTTTTCTTATTCATTCAGCTATTCTATGTCTTTTGATTGGAGCATTTAATCCATTTACGTTTAAGGTTATTATCGATAGGTAGATATTCATTGCCATTTTTTCATACCTGTGTTCCTCTTTGTTTCTCTTTTCCTTCCTTTCCTTAAAGCAGTCCCTTTAGCATCTCTTGCAGAGCTGGTTTGGTGGAGCTGTATTCTTTTAGACTTCTTTTGTCTGGGAAACTCTTTATTTGGCCTTCTATCTTGTTTGAGAGCCTTGCTGGTAAAGTAGTCTTGGTCGCAGGCCTCTAGTTTCATTACTTGGAATATTTTTTGCCATTCTCTTCTGGCTTCGAGCGTTTCTGTTGAGAATTCTGTTGCTAACCTTATTGGGGCTCCCTTGTATGTTACTTCCTGTTTCTCCCTTGCTGCCTTTAAGATCCTCTCTTTGTCTTGTAATTTTGCCATTTTAATTATGATGTGTGTTGCAGTGGGTCTCTTTGGGTTCCTCTTGCTTGGGACTCTCTGTGTTTCCTGGATTTGGGTGACTTTTTCTCTCCTCAGATTAGGGAAATTTTCCATCATTACTTTTTCAAACAGGTTTTCTATCCCTTGCTCTTCTTCTTCTCCTTCTGGTATTCCTATTATACGGATATTGTTACGTTTCACGTTGTCCTGCATTTCCTTTGATCCCTCTTCATTCTTTCTGAGCCTCTTTTCCTTTTCTTGCTCTTTCAGGGTGTTTTTTTCTACTTTGTCCTCTAGCTCTCTGATCGGATCCTCTGCTTCTTCAAGTCTGCTTTTGATTCTTTCTACTGTCTTCTTCAGTTCAGAAATTGTATTCTTCATTTCCTCTTGTCTCTTATAGATAGTTTCTATTTCCTTTTTCATGTCAATATAGTTTGCAGTGAGTTCATTGCAGTTTCCCTGTAGTTTCTGGTAGTTCTGTTTGAGCTCAGTGAGCTTCTTGATAACCATTACTTTGAACTCAGTATCTGATAGTTGACTTGCCTCTTTTTCAGTTTGCATTGTTTCTGAGGCTTCCTCCTTTCCTTTCATTTGGGGATTGTTTTTTTTTTTTTTCCTATTGTTTGTGAGACTCGTCTTGTTCGCCTCTGATTCTTAAATTGATCTGTTCTGACTCCCTGGGTTTATGGTACGAATTTCTGTGGTAGTATTCCAATGGAATTCAGCCGTGCCTTCTCCTTAATCTCCTGTGCTCACTCGTCTTGAGTTAACTTTTATTGGTCTAACACCGTCTAACTCTGATCTTTTCAGTGCTCCAGGTTTTCTTGTCTCACCTGTGGGAAAGAGAAAAAGAAAAAGAAAAAAAAGAAGAAGGGAAGGAGGGAAAAGGGAATAGAAAAGGAATTGAAGGAAGGAAGAAGGATTAAAAACAGATCTGAGGAAAGTTAAGAAGGAATTTTAACAAAAATTAAAACAAAAAATAAATAAAAGAAGGCAGGAAGAAGGAATAAAAAAAGAAAGAGGACAGAAAGGAAGAAGTAATTTAGAGGTAAAGGAGGAAGAAAGAAAAAAGGAGTCTTCTGCTGGCTTTAAGCCACTCAGGTTAGTTTTGCTAGTCTTCCTGTCTGTGGAACGGGAGGGGGTGGTTGGAAGGATTGGTTTCCCTTTTCTCCCTTCCTGAGCTACACTCTTCGCTGTTGTTCAGCCTTCAGTCCAGTTCCTCAGGGTCCTTCTGCTCCCCACTAGGCCTTTAGTTCACCAGTTGTGCTGTCCTTGATTTGCACCAATTATGGGCAACTCACACTCCACCTTCTTGCTCTTTGCTGTCTTAGATGCTAGGGGCTCTCGGTGCTCCTATGAGGTAGTTCAGCCCCCTTCTGGGTCCAGTCTTTTCAGGCAATGCAGTCTTCCCTAGCTCTGCAGCTCCCCTCTGCTGGGTATTCTGCCTTCCTCCTAGAGAGCCAGTAAGGGCTGCAGGGCTCTGTGCACAAGGGCCAGGTAGGAGTTGTTCAGAACTGGTGGTTTTAGGTGTGGTCGCTGGCAGGCACCAGGCCCTTGATTGGGTTGATCAGCTGATCTGCTACTTTGGGCCTGTGTGAGGGGCCACAGGCTGAGGGGGAGGGGCATCAGAGGCAGTGGCTGCTGTTGAGAGTTCTCTAACTAGCCGCTGAGTGCCTCTATTTTCTCTTTTTCTTTTGGAGAAATTCTTCCTATTCAAGTCCCCCTGGTCCAAACAAGCACCTGGCCTCTCACACAGCCCAGCCTGGCTCTCTCCCAAGAATCCTGCAGCAGACCCTGCACCCTGGCCGGGGCTTCAGCTGCCCTGGTCCCTTTGCTGGTCCCAGGGACCTTATTGTCCTGAAGCATTCTTCTTACCATCTGATCTTTCAGTGTCCTCTATCTTTGGTCTCCGATCTTCATATATGCTGGAATACTGTTGGCTATTCACTCTGTTCCTCAGATCAGCTAGGTGTTTCACTGGTGCGGAGGGGAAGTGGACTCTGCTCCCACCTTTCTCGCTGCCATCTTCCAACTTGTAATGATAATTTAAAGTCACCCATAGACAAACGCCTTGGGCAAAACAGGCCTGCAGTCCCACTCCCCTTGGTCTTATATAAAGACCCACTAGGGGAAGGAAAATGGGAAGGCCCAGTTACCCTATTAACTTGGGGAAGAGGGTATGCTTGTGTTTTCTTTCCAGAAGGACCTTTGGAGCTCCATCAAAGAGGGTGAAGTCATATCACAAAAGGCTTCCCTGGCAGCGACCCACCTCCACCCCATTGGACTCTTTTGATCCAGGATTCTCCAAGCTGTATATCACCCACCCTGAAGTGCAATTCCAACCAGTACTCCTGGAGTGATATTCAACATCACTGAGAGGGACTTTTTCTACCAATTTAAAAGGACAAATTGATAAATTGCAGCTAGAATTACATCACCAGCTGAAGGACATTCAATGCTTGATCAAGCAAGAGGTTTTTCAAATCCTCCCTGATAATCTCAGCTGGCTAAACCCAAAAAACTTGTTTGATGAACGTAACCAGAATGTGGGTCATTGGAGCTACTGGTTGCTTACTGATTATAATAATTCTCTGTGTACTCTGCTGTATTTTCAAATTATTTTCCAAGGATCATGTGAGAGACCAGCAAGTAGCAAGATTTTTTGGATTTAAAGCATTCCTAACTAAAAACAAGGGGGGAAATATAGGGAACCGTTCCTTGCATGGGAAATGTAGCCCAGCCCCCACTTGGAAAAGCCAGTGGAGAGGGAGGTCTGGCACACAGGACCCACACCCATGGATAGGTTGTCCAATGGGGAATCAGGCCTGCATTATACCTACACTGCTATGAGACTTGCTTTTGCTAAAACTCCCCCACCCTGGATTGAGGCAGCAAGTGCTTACTGCATATCTTTAAAGTAACTTCCTAAAATCTGAGCTAAACCTCCCAAGTGTGGAGTGTAACCAGTTCAACCACTTTTCCCTTTATATTTGCAAATATCTTTCTTCTTTGATGTAATAGCTACATCCTCTCCATTGTTTGCTGTAAAAGGTAACCACCCAAAGAAAACCTGTGCATAGTAAATGAGGATTATCCTTGATGTAATGTGCCTAGAAAAGCAGTAAAGCCTGTCCAGGCGGGGGTTGAGGCCCTCTCTCTCACTTAGAGAGTTGTCGTGCAGCACCTTTTCTCCACAGGATTTCTGCAGTCCATGTGAATTTGTCCATTGCTGCCACAACACAACACACAGATTCCGTGAGCCAGGATCTGTATCATATATATATACATACACACACATATGTATACATATATATTATTTACTATAAAATCATAAGCATGTAATTCTGTGACATAACAATATCACACTCAAGCATACCACATGACATTTTAGGTGAAATATTCAAATTAAAACTGTATAGACTTCCATCCAAGATGGAGGCATATACACAGTGTGCCTCCTCACACAACCAAAAGAAGGACAACAACAAATTAAAAAAAAAAAACAAAAACAAAAAACAGAACTGACAGAAAACCAAACTGTATGGATATCCAACAACCAAGGAGTTAAAAGAAACATTCATCCAGACTGGTATAGAGGCAGAGATGGGCAGCCAGGCAGAGAGGAATTGCAGCAAGGTGGTGGCTAGAGGACTGGGGACTGGCAGGGCTACAGCTGGTGGGCAAGGCAGCAGCTGGCAAACCCAGTGAGGTGGCAGATTGTGGATTAGGCAGTCCCACATTCCTATGCAAAAAAAAACAGGAAGAATGACTGGGGAGTGAGAGAGACTGCACAACCCAGGGTTCCAGCACCAGGAAATAAAGCCTCAAACTTCTGATTAAGAACACCTGTGGGGGTTGAGGCACTAGCAGGAGAAACTCCCAGCCACACAGGAGAGTTTGTTGGAGAGACCCACAGGGTCCTAAAATGTACACAAGCCCACTAACCCAGGAATCAGCACCAGAAGGGCCCAATTTGATTGTGAGTAGTAGGGAAAGTGACTGAAAACCTGTAGAGAGTAGAGCAAGTACCATTGTTCCCTCCCAGACAGAGTCCCCCACATACAGAGTCACAAGGCATCTACATGGGTTGCCCTGCCCTGCTGAAAACCTAAGGCTCCACCCCTTACTACATAGCAGGCACACAAAGAAAAAAAAAAGGGGGGCCAAATGAAAGAACAGATCAAAGCTCCAGAAAAAAAAAAAACTACAACTAAGCAATGAAGAGATATCCAACCTATCAGATGCACAGTTCAAAACGCTGGTAATGAGGATGCTCAAACAATTGGTTGAATTTGGTCACAAATTAGATGAAAAAATGAAGACTATGCTAAGTGAAATAAAGGAAAATGTACATGGAACAAGCAGTGATGGGAAGGAAACCAGGACTCAAATCAATGGTGTGGACCAGAAGGAAAAAAGAAACATTCAACCACAAAAGAATGAAGAAACAAGAATTCAAAAAAAAAAATGAGGAGAGGTTTAGGAACCTCCAGGACATCTGTAAACATTCCAACATCTGAATAATAGGGGTACCAGAAGGAGAAGAGGAAGAACAAAAAAATTGAGAACTTATTTGAACAAATAATGAAGGAGAACTTCCCTCATCTGGCAAAGGAAATAGACTTCCAGGAAGTCCAGGAAGCTCAGAGAGTCCCAAAGAAGCTGGACCCAAGGAGGAACACACCAAGGCACATCATAATTCCATTCCCCAAGATGAAACAGAAGGAGAGAATCTTAAAAGAGCAAGAGAAAAAGAGACAGTTAACTACAAAGGAGTGCTCATAAGATTGTCAGCTGATTTCTCAAAAGAAACTATACAGGCAAGAAGGGGCTGGAAAGAAGTATTCCAAGTCATGAAAGGTGAAGACCTACATCCAAGATTACTGTATCTAGCAAAGCTATCATTTAGAATGGAAGGGAAGATAAAGTGCTTCTCAGATAAGGTCAAGTTAAAGGAATTCATCATCACCAAGCCCTTATTATGTGAAATTTTAAAGGGACTTATCTAAGAAAAAGAGGCTAAAAAATATGAACAGTAAAATGACAACAAACTCACAGTTATTAACAACCACACCTAAAACAAAAACAAAAACAAACTAAGCAAACAACTAGAACAGGGTCAGAATCACACAAATGGAGACCACATGGAGGGTTATCAGTGGGGGAGTGGGAGGGAGAGAGAGGGGAGAAAGGTACAGAGAATAAGTAGCATAGATGATAGGTAGAAGATAGACAGGGGTAGGTTAAGATAGTATAGTAAATGTAGAAACCAAAGAACTTACATGTACAACCCATGGACCTGAAATAAAGACGGGAAAATAGGACAACTGTAATAACATAATCAGTAAAATATATTTTTAAAAACCTGTATATTACACTCATATTAATAACCAATCATACTGAGGAGAACTAGAAGATGGCGGCGAGATAGGTGGGAGTAGAGTCCACTTCCCCTCAATGCCAGTGAAATACCTAGCTGATCTGAGGAGCAGAGTGAACAGACAACAGTATTCCAGCATATATGAAGATCGGAGACCAAAGATAGAGGACATTGAAAGATCAGACTGTAAGAAGAGTGCTTAAGGACAATAAGGTCCCTGGGACCCGTGCGGAGACCAGGGCAGCTGAAGCCTAGGCCAGGGTGCAGGGTCTGCTGCAGGATTCTTGGGAGAGAGCCAGGCTGAGCTGTGAGCAGCCAGGTGCTTGTTTGCACCAGGGGGTTTTGAATAGGAAGAATTTCTCAAAAAGGAAAAGAAAATAGAGGCATGTAGTAGCTAGATAGAGAACTCTCCACAGCAGCCACGGCCTCTGGCGCCACTCCCCCCTCAGCCCCTGGACTGTGAATGCAGAAAAGCAGCCCAGGCGCTCACCTGAAGCCCGGCTGGTGCGCACTCAAATTAGCGGATTAGGGGCCCACAACTGAAACTCCTGGTGAGCGTGAGCCCTGATAAGCGCCCCGGCTGCCTGGGTGCCAGACCCAAAGTGCCCCAGTGGGTGTGTACCCCAATCAGCGCCTGGGGCCCACACCTGCAACCCCGGGGGGGCGGGCGCCCTGATAAGTGCCCAGCTGCCTGGGCGCACAGACAAAAAGCTCCTGGGTGGGCACGCACCCCGATCAGTGTCTGGCTGTCCCCACGGACAGACCCAAAGCTGGGGATGCGCAACCAACCGAAGTCCAAAGCCCAGATCGGCCAAACAACCCCATCAACTGCCTGGCTGCCTGCAGGCGACCACAGCCATAAGCACCAGTTCTGAAAAAATCCTATGTAGACCCTGCACACAGAACTCTACAGGGCCTACTAGCTCTCTAGGAGGAAGTCAGAAAGCCCAGCAGAGGGGAGCTGCAGGGCTAGGGGAGACTGCATTTCCCAGAAAGCCCAGCAGAGGGGAGCTGCAGGGCTAGGGGAGACTGCATTTCCCAGAAAGCCCAGCAGAGGGGAGCTGCAGGGCTAGGGGAGACTGCATTTCCCGGAAAGACTCGACCCAGTAGGGGGCTGAACTACCCCATAGCAGCACCGAGAGGCCCTAGCATCGAAGACAGCAAAGAGCAAGAAGGTGGAATGTGAGTTTCCCCTAATTGGTGCAACTCAAGGACAGCACAGCTGGTGAACTAAAGGCCTACTGGGGAGCAGAAGAACCTGGAGGAACTAGACTGAAGGCTGAACAACAGCAAAGAGTGTGGCTCAGGAAGGGAGAAGAGTGAAACCAATACTTCCAACCACCCCCTCCCGTTCCACAGACAGGATGACCAGCAGAACTAACATGAGTGGTTTAAAGCCAGCAGAAGACCTATTTTTTTTCTTTTTTTTCCTTTTTTTTCCTTCTTCCTTTCCCCCCGAATTCCTTCTTCCTTTCTGTCCTTCTTTCCTTTTTCACTCCTTCTCCCTTCCATCCTTTACCTTTTTTTTGTTCTTCCCACCTTCTTTATTTATTCTGTTGTTTTAATTTTTGTTGAAATTCCTTCTTATCTTGCCTCCGATCTTTCTTTATTCCTACTCCCTTCCTTCCTTTCCTTTTCTATGCCCTTTTCCCCTACTTCCCTTCTTCTCTTTCTCTCTCTCATTTTTTTTTTTTTGCCCTCATTCCTCTTTTTCCCACAGGTGAGACAAGAAAACCTGGAGTGCTGAAAAGACCAGAGTTAGACAATGTCACACCCATAAACATCAGCTCAAGACAAGTGAGCACAGGAGATTAAGGAGACGGCACTACGGAATCCCATTGGCATTCTACCATAGAAGTTCATACCATAAACGCAGGGAGTCAGAATAGATCAATTTAAGAAGCAGAGGCTAACAAGAAGAGTCTCAGAAATAATGGGAAAACAAAGAAACAATTCCCAAAGGAAAGGAAAGGAGGAAGCCTCAGAAATAATGCAAACTGAAAAAGAGGCAAGTCAACTATCAGATACTGAGTTCAAAGCAATGGTCATCAGGAAGCTCACTGAGCTCTCTGAGCTCAAAGAGAACTACCAGAAATTACAGGGAAATTACAATGAACTCACTGCAAACTATGTCAACATGAAAAAGGAAATAGAAACTATCAACAAGGACTAAGAGGAAATGAAGAATACAATTTCTGAATTGAAGAACACAGTAGAAGGAATGAAAAGCAGACTTGATGAAGCACAGGATCGGATCAGCGAGCTGGAGGACAAAGTAGAAAAAAACACCCTGAAAGAGCAAGAAAAGGAAAAGAGGCGCAGAAAGAATGAAGAGGCAATAAGGGAAATGCAGGACAACATGAAACGTAACAATATCCATATAATAGCAATACCAGAAGGAGAAGGAGAAGAGCAAGGGATAGAAAACCTGTTTGAAAAAGTAATGATGGAAAATTTCCCTAATCTGAGGAGAGAAAAAGTCACCCAAATCCAGGAACCACAGAGAGTCCCAAGCAAGAGGAACCCAAGGAGACCCACTGGAAGACACATCATAATTAAAATGGCAAAATTCCAAGACAAAGAGAGGATCTTAAAGGCAGCAAGGGAGAAAAAGCAACTAACATACAAGAGAGCCCCAGTAAGGCTAGCAACTGACTTCTCAATGGAAACACTCTAAACCAGAAGAGAATGGCAAAAAATATTCCAAGTAATGAGAACTAGAGGCCTGCAACCAAGACTACTTTACCCAGCAAGGCTCTCAATCAAGATAGAAAACCAAATAGATTCCCAGACAAAAGAAGTCTAAAAGAATACAGCTCCACCAAACCAGCTCTGCAAGACATGCTAAAGGGACTGCTTTAAGGAAAGGAAGGAAAAGAGAAAGACAGAGGAACACAAGTATGAAAAAATGGCAATGGATAACTACCTATTGATAATAATCTTAAATGTAAATGGATTAAATGCTCCAATCAAAAGACATAGAACAGCTGAATGAATAAAAAAACATGACCCAACATATGCTGTCTACAAGAGACCCATCTCAGGACAAAAGACTTACACGGACTGAAAGTGAAGGGCTGGAAACAAATTTTCCAAGCAAACGGACAGGAAAAAAAAGCAGGGGTAGCAATACTCATATCAGACAAAATAGACTTCCAAAGAAGGGCCATAAAGAGAGACCCAGAAGGTCACTTCATAATACTCAAAGGAAGAATCCACCAAGAAGACATAAACATTGTAAGTATATATACATCCAACATAGGAACACCCTAATACATAAAGAAAATCTTGGAGGAATTCAAGAAACTTATTGACAGCAACACAATTATAGGAGGGGACTTTAACACCCCACGATCAAAAATGGACAGGTCTTCCAAACAAAATATCAACAAGGATATTGTGTCACTTAACAATACCCTAGAGAAAATAGACTTAACTGATATATATAGAGCTTTTAATAACAAAGAAGCAAAACACATTCTTTTCAAGTGTACATGGAACTTTCTCAAAGATAGACCACATGATAGGACACAAAGCAAGCCCCAACAAATTCAAGAAAATTCAAATCATATCAAGCATTTTCTCTGACCACAAGGGGCTGAAACTAGAAACCAACCCCAAAGGAAAAAACCCAAAACACTCAAAATCATGGAGACTGAATAGTATTCTCTTAAACAATGAATGGGTCAAGAACGACATTAGGGAAGAAATCAAAAACTTTCTGGAAACAAATGAAAATGAACTCACAAAAACCCAAAACCTATGGGACACAGCAAAGGCAGTCCTGAGAGGGAAGTTCATAGCAATACAGGCCTACCTTAGGAAAGTAGAAACAGTTCAAACAAACAACATAACCCTTTGCGTACAAGAAGTCGAGGAATAACAACAAAGAAGCCCAGAGCAGGGAGAAGAAAGGAAATAACCAAGACCAGAGCAGAGTTAACTGACATAGAGACTAAAAGCACAATTCTAAGGATCAATGAATCCAGGAGCTGGTTCTTTGAAAAGATAAACAAAATCGACAAGCCTTTAAGTAGGCTCATCAAGAAGAAAAGAGAGAGGATCCAAATAAACACAATTAAAAATGAAAGAGGAGAGATTACAACTGATACCACAGAAACACAAAGGATTGTAAGAAATTAGTACTGAGAACTGTATGCCAAGAAATTTGAAAACCTAGGTGAAATGGACACATTTCTAGAAAAATATAATCTTCCAAAACTGAAGGAAGAAGAAGCAGAAAACCTGAACAGACCAATAACAGCAGAGGAAATTGAAGCAGTCATCAAAAAACCCCAAACACACAAAAGCCCTGGACCAGATGGTTTCACAGGAGAATTCTACAAAGCATTTAAGGAAGAGCTAACCCCTATCCTCCAGAGACTATTTGAAAAAATCCAAACTGATGGAAGATTCCCAAACTCTTTTTATGAAGCCAGCATCATCCTAATCCCAAAACCAGATAAAGGCAGAACGAAGAAAGAAAACTTCAGGCCAATATCGCTGATGAACACAGACGCTAAAATTCTCAACAAAATATTGGCAAACCACATCCAGCAATACATTAAAAAGATCCTCCACCATGACCAAGTGGGATTCATCCCAGGGATGCAAGGTTGGTACAATATTCGCAAATCCATAAACATAATACATCACATCAATAACTACAAAGACAAATATCACATGATCATATCAACTGATTCAAAAAAAGCCTTTGATAAGATGCAGCACCCTTTTCTGATAAAAACACGCAGCAAAGTGGGAATAAAGGGAGCATTCCTCAACATAATAAAGGCCATATTTGACAGACCTACAGCCATCATCACACTCAATGGACATAAACTTAGTGTTTTCCCACTAAGATCAGGAACAAGACAAGGATGCCCTCCCTCACCACTCCTATTCAACATAGTATTGGAAGTCCTAGCCACAGCAATCAGACAAGAAAAAGCAATAAAAGTCATCCAAATTGGGAAGGAGAAAATAAAACTGTCACTGTTTGCAGACGACATGATAGTGTACATGGAAAATCCTATAGACTCCACCAAAAAACTACTCAACCTAATAAATGAATTTGGCAAAACAGCTGGATGCAAAGTCAATACTCAGAAATCAAAGGCTTTCATGTATACCAACAATGAAACTGTAGAAACAGAAATCAGGATCAAAATCCCATTTGATAATAGAGTAATAAAGTACCTAAGAATCAACCTAACCAAGGAGGTAAAACACCTGTACTCAGAAAACTACACAACACTGAAGAAAGAAATTACGGAAGACAGAAACAAATGGAAGCATGTACCATGCTCATGGATTGGAAGAATTAACATCATCAAAATGGCCATACTACCCAAAGCAATTTATAGATTCAATGCAATCCCTATTAGAGTACCCATGACATATTTCCCAGATATAGAACAAACATTGCAGAAATTCATATGGAACCATAAACGACCTCGAATAGCGGCAGCAATTTTGAGAAAGAAGAACTAAGCAGGAGGGATCACAATACCTGATATCAAACTGTATTACAAGGCCAGTGTAATCAAAACAGCCTGGTACTGGCATAAAAACAGGCACATAGACCAATGGAACAGAACAGTGAGCCCAGAAATAAACTCAAGTCTATACAGTCAATTAATATTTGACAAAGGAGGCAGAAGCATAAAATGGAGCAAAAACAGCCTTTTTCAAGAGATGGTGTTGGGCAGTCTGGACAGCTATGTGCAAAAAAATGAAACTCGATCACCAACTTATGCCATACACAAAAATAAACTCAAGATGGATAAGAGACTTAAATATAAGTTGTAACACCATAAAAGTCCTAGAGGAAAACATTGGCTGGAAAATCTCAGACATTCCACGTGGCAACATCTTCACAGACACATCCACTAAAGCAAGGGACATAAAGGAAAGACTAAACAAATGGGACCTCATCAAAATGAAAAGCTTCTGCATGGCTAAAGAAAACAGCACCCAATTACAAAGAGAACCAACAGTATGGGAAAACATATTTGCCAATGATACCTCAGAAAAGGGCCTGATCTCCAAAATATATAAAGAACTCACACAACTCCACTCCAGGAAGACAAACGACACAATTAAAAAATGGGCAAAGGACTTGAACAGACACTTCTCCATGGAAGACATACAGAGGGTCCAGAGACATATGAAAAGATGCTCAGCATCTCTAGCCATCAGAGAGATGCAAATGAAAACCACAATGAGGTACCATCTCACACCAGTCAGAGTCCCAGCATAAACAAATCCACAAACAACTGTTGGAGAGGATGCGGAGAAAAGGGAACCCTAGTGCACTGTTGGTGGGAATGCAGACTGGTGAAGCCCCTGTGACAAACAGTATGGAATTTCCTTAGAAAACTAAAAATGAAACTGCCCTTTGACCCAGTAATTCCGCTGCTGGGATTATACCCTAAGAACCCTGAAACACCAATCCAAAAGAACCTGTGCACCCCAATGTTCATAGCAGCACAATTTACAGTAGCCAATTACTGGAAGCAACCGAAGTGCCCATCAGCAAACGAGTGGATCAAAAACTATGGTATATTTACACAATGGAATTCTATGCAGCATGGAGAAAGAAGGAGCTTATACCCTTTGCAACAGCATGGATGGAGCTGGAGAGCATTATGTTATGTGAAATAAGCCATGTGGTGAGGGAGAAATGCCATATGATGTCACCTTTAACTGGAACATAATCAATAGAAGAAAAAGCAAACAAAATATAACCAGAGGCATTGAAGGTAAGAATAATCTAACAATAGCCAGGGTGGGGGGACAGTGGGAAGAGAGGATTACAGGAACTACTATAAAGGACACATGGACAAAATCAAAGGGAAGGGTAGAGGTGTGGGAGGGAGGTGGGTTCATCTGGGGTGGGGTGGCCGGATGGGGAGAAAAGGCATACAACTGTAATTGAATAATAATAAAATTTTTTTAAAAAATAACCAATCATAGTGAAGGAGACATTACTCTTGCCATACCCAGTGTGTGTGTGTGTACATATACATACATATCTATAAATATATATGTATATGCATGTATACATGCATGTTTATATGTTTACATATATGTATATGTGTGTATATGTATACACACATATATGAATGTTTATGACAATGTCTCATCACAATTAGTTACACATTTTCATTTGATGAGAACTTTTAATACCTACTGTTAGGATATTTCAAATTTATAATACAGTGTTATTAACTATAGTCACCATAGTGTACATTACTTTAATATCTTGTAACAGGAAATTTGTATCTTTTGACCACCTTCACCCACTTCACTGATCCTTCATCTGTACTTCTGGCAACTATTAAACTGTTCTCTGCATCTTTGAGTTTCATTTACTTTATTTGATTCTACAAATAAGTCAAATCATATAGTATATGTCTTTCTTTATCTGACTTATTTCACTTAACATAATAACCTTAAGGTTTATTCATGATGGAGAAATGGCAAGATTTCCCCTTCTGGCCAAGATGGAAGCATAGGTAGACACACTGTGCCTCCTCACATAACCGAAAGAAGGACAACAACAATTTAAAAACAAAATCAACCAGAACTGACAGAAAATTGAACTGTATGGAAGTCCAGCCACCAAGAAGATAAAGAAGAAACAATCATCCAGACTGGTAGGAGCGGTGGAGACGGGCAGATGGGGTGGAGAGGACTCGTGGGAAGGTGGCGGCTGGCAGACCCAGCTGCAGCTGGCTAGTGAGGCAACAGCTGGTGGCCCGGTTGACAGACCGTGCATATCAGAGTTCCAGCATCGGGAAATAAAGCCTCAAACCACTGACTGAAAATACCTGTGGACGTTGAGGCAGCAGAAGGAGAAACTCTCAGCCTTACAGGAGAGTTCCTTGAAGAGACCCACAGGGTCCCAGAATATACACAAACCCGCCCACTCGGGAAGCAGCACCAGAAGGGCCCAATTTGATTTTGAGTAGTGGGGGAAGTGACTGAAAACCTCCAGAGAGTGGAGCAAGCACCATTGCTCCCTCTCAGCACCCTCCCCGACATACAGAGTCATAGTGCAGCCATGAGCATTACCCAACCCTGGTGAATACCTAAGGCTCCGCCACTTTACATAATAGGCATGCCAAGACAAAAATAAATGGCCCAAATGAAAGAACACATCAAAGCTCCAGAAAAAATACAACCAAGCCATGAAGAGATAGCCAACCTATCAGATGCACAGTTTAAAACACTGGTAATCAGGAAGCTCACAGAACTGGTTGAATTCAGTCAGAAATTAGATGAAAAAAATGAAGGCTATGCGAAGAGAAACAAAAGAATATGTAAAGGGAATCAACAATGATGGGAAGGAAACCAAGACTCAAATCAATGCTGTGGACCAGAAGGAAGAAAGAAACATCCAACCAGAAAAGAATGAAGAAACAAGAATTCAAAAAAATGGGGGGAGGTTTTGGAACTTATGGGACAACTTTAAATGTTCCAACATCCGAATTATAGGGGTGCCAGAAGGAGAAGAGGAAGAGCAAGAAATTAACTTATTTGAATAAATAATGAAGGAGAACTTCCCCAATCTGGCAAGGAAATAGACTTCCAGGAAGTCCAGGAAACTCAGAGAGTCCCAAAGAAGTTGGACCGAAGGAGGAACACACCAAGGAACATCATAAATACAATAACAAGATTAAAGATAAGGAGAGAATCTTAGAAGCAGCAAGAGAAAAGGAGACAGTTACCTACAAAGGAGTTCCTGTAAGACTGTCAGCTGATTTCTCCAAAGAGACCTTACAGGCAAGAAGGGGTTGGAAGGAAGTATTCCATGTAATGAAATGCAAGGACCTACATCCAAGATTGCTCTATCCAGCAAAGCTATCATTTAGAATGAAAGGGCAGATAAAGTGCTTCTCAGGTAAGGCCAAGTTAAAGGGGTTCATCATCACCAAGCCCTTATTATATGAAATGTTAAAGGGATTTATCTAAGAAAAAAAATATGAACAGTAAAAATGACAGAAAACTCACAGTTATTAACAGCCACACCAGAGAAAAAAGATGGCAGCAAGATAGGTGGGAGCAGAGTCAACTTCCCTCTACATCTGGGTGAAACACTGACCCAATCTACTGAGGAACAAAGCGAACAGCCAATAATAACCCAACATTTATGAAGATACGAGACCAAAAAGTATAGAGGACACTGAAAAAACAGATGGTAAGGGGTTGCTTCAGGACAAAAAGTTCCCTGGGACCAGTGCAGGGGCCAGGGTGACTGCAGCCACAGGTCCACGCCTTCCAGGTCTGCCACTGGACTCCTGGGAGAGAGTGAAGCTAAGGACTCCCTCCTCTGCCAAACAAGGCTTGAGCAACACCATGAGACACCTGGTTGCTTAAAGTCACACGCAGGGGAATAAGGACGAAGTGGTAAACTCACGGAGACCATGGGTGCCGGCTTGGGAGAGTTGAGAGTTGGGTTGTGTGGGGCTCTGTTTTGGACAGTCCCGGTCTAGCTGGACAGGTGGGCTGAGCGAAAGGACAGGCCCTTCCTTGTATGGAGGGAGTTGCAGGATTGAGCAGGAGGATTTTCCCAAAGAGAAAAATACCCTTGGGTGCATGTTGGGGAATTCCCCTACAGCAACAGCTCCAGGCTCCTCTCCACCAGGTGACCCACCCATCTGGTGCTCCCATGGAGGTGTGGCAGGTATCCAGCCCCAATCTGAAGCAGGGAGTGGGAGGAGAGTGCACAACTAGGGGGGCCTGAGACCACAGGTACCAACCGGGGAGTGTGTGCATCAACCGGGAAGTGTGGGCACCCACCGGAGACTGTGTGGACCAACCAGGGAGTGTCTGCACCTCATCTCGAGGGAACAGAGACCATAGGCATGGAAACGGGAGTGTGTACAAATACCGGGGAGTGTATGCACTGACCAAGTAGTGTCCCCACCTCATCTCAGAGGGAACTGAGACCACAGACACCAGGGAGAGTGTGAATCAAGGAAAACTCCATTGACACACCCATAGCCTGGAGGAGGCCTACGATAAAAAAGAGTATGTAGAAGCTGGGAACAGCAGAACACCTCCTGGAAGAGGAAACCTACCAACAAAGGAACCACCAACAGATAAGAACAGAAGAAGGTGAAGGACGGAGTGGAAGTCACACTAAGTCAACCCAGACCTATCTGAAAATACAACTAAATAGTGAAGAAATTAGTAAGAACAAACAATTGAACAAGAGCAAGAAAAGAGCCTCAAAACATTAAACACATGGAAGAAGCAGCTCCAACACAACCTGTCCACACCTACACAAGAGAAAACATGAGGCGGGGGACAGACTGACCCTCAGATAACAGGCTGGTGGGAAAGACCCACCAAAGAAAGACACAACAAAACCAAAAATCAAAAACATACACAGAGACAACATAAACTACAGCCCAAGATTTGTAAGATTGGGACATCAAGGAGACTGTACTACTGAATCTCACAAGTATTCTATCTCAGAAGTCTACACCATAAACTCAGGGGGTCAGAACAGAGCAACTTAAGAAGCAGAGGCTAACAGGAACAGTCTCACAAACAATGGGAAGACAAAGAAACAATCCACAAATGAAAGGAAAGGGGGAAGTCTCAGAAACAATGCTAAATGAGAAAGAGGCAAGTCAACTATCAGATAATGAGTTCAAAGAATAGGTTATAAAGAAGTTTAATGAGCTCAAACAGAATTACCAAAAGCTACAGGGAAACTACAATGAACTCACTGCAAAATATACCAACATGAAAAAGGAAATAGAAACTATCAACAAGAGAGGAGAGGAAAATAATACAATTTCTGAACTGCAGAACACAGTAGAAGGAATCAAAGGTAGGCTCAATGGAGCAGAGGATCGGATCAGCGAACTGGAGGACAAGGTAGAAAAAAACACCCAGAGAGAGGAAGAAAAGGAAAAGAGGCTCAGAAAGAATGAAGAGGGATTAAGGGAAAGGCAAGACAACATGAAATGTAATAATATCCGTATAGTAGGGATACCATAAGGAGAAGAGGAAGAGGAAGGCATAGAAAATATGTTTGAATAAGTAATGATGGAAAATTTCCCTAATTTGATGAGAGAAAAAGTCACTCAAATCCAGGAATCACAGAGTCCCAAGCAAGAGGAACCCAAAGAGGCCCCCTGCAAGACACATCATAATTAAAATGGCAAAATTCCAAGACAAAGAAAGAATCTTAAAGGCAGCAAGGGAGAAACAGAAAGTAACATACAAGTGAGCCCCGATAAGATTAGCAACTAACTTCTCAATGGAAATGCTCCAAGCCAGAAGAGAATGGCAAAAAATATTTCAAGTAATGAGAACCAGAGCCCTACAGCCAAGACTGCTGTACCCAGCATGGCTCTCAATCAAGATAGAAGGCCAAATGAGGAGTTTCCCAGACAAAAGAAGTCTAAAAGAATAAACCTCCACCAAACCAGCTCTGCAATTGTTGCTAAAGGGGCTGCTAAAGGAAAGGAAGGAAAAGAGAGCGAGAGAGAGAAGAACACAGGTACAAACAAATTGGCAATGAATAAGTACCTATCGATAATAACCTTAAATATAAATGGATTAAATGCTCCCATCAAAAGACACAGAATAGCTGAATGGATAAGAAAACATGACCCACACATAGCTGCTACAACAGACCCACCTCAGGACAGAAGACCTACACAGACTGAAAGTGAAGTGCTGGGAAAAAATTTTCCAAGCAAATGGACAGGGGAAAAAAAAAAAAAGCAGGGGTAGCAATACTCATATCAGACAAAATAGACTTCAAAATAAAAGGCCATAAAGAGAGACCAAGAAGGTCACTTCATAATACTCAAAGGAAGAATCCACCAAGAAGACATAAACATTGTAAATATATATATGCACCCAACATAGGAGCACCCAAATACATAAAGAAAATCTTAGAGGACTTCAAGAAAGATATTGACAGCAACACAATTATAATAGTGGATTTTAACACCCCACTGTCAAACATGGACAAATCTTCCAAAAAAATATCAACAAAGATATTGTGGCATTGAACAATGCCCTAGATGAAATGGATTTAACTGATATATAAACAGGCTTTCATCCCAAAGAATCAAAGTACACATTCTTTTCAAATCCACATGGAACATTTTCAAATATAGACCACATGATAGGACACAAAACAAGCCTCAACAAGTTCAAGAAAATTGAAATAATATCAAGCATTTTCTCTGATCATAAGTGACTGAAACTAGAAACAAATCTCAAGGAAAAATCATCAAAATATTAAAAACATGGAGATTGAATAGCATGCTATTAAACAATGAAAGGATGAAACATGACATCAGAGAAGAAATCAAAAAGTTTTTGGAAACAAATGAAAATGAACTCACAGCAATTGAAAACCTATGTGACAGAGCAAAGGCAGTCCTGAGGGAGAAGTTCATAGCAATACAGGTCTACCTCAATAAAACTGAAACATCTCAAATACACAACCTAACCTTACACCTACAAGAACAAGAGGAACAACAACAAAGACAACCCACAGCAAGTAGAAGGAAGGAAATAACCAAGATAAGAGCAGAATTAAATGACATAGAGACTAAAAGCACAATTGTAAAGATCAATGAATCCAGGAGTTGGTTCTTTGAAAGCATAAACAAAATTGACAAGCCCTTAAGCAGGCTTATCAAGAAAAAATGAGAGAGGACACAAATAAATACAATCAGAAATGAAACAGGAGAGATTACAACTAATACCACCAAAATACAAAGAATTCTAAGAAATTACTATGAAGAACTACACGCCAAGAAATGTGAAAACCTATATGAAACGGGCAAATTACTAGAAAAATATAACCTTCCAAAACTCAATGAACAGGAAGAAGAAAGCCTGAACAGACTAATAACACCTGATAAAATTGAAACAGTAATCAAAAAGCTTCTGACACACATAAGCCCTGGACCAGATAGTTTCACAGGAGAATTCTAGAGAGCATTTAAGGGAGAGCTAACACCCATCCTCCACAGATTATTTCAAAAAATTCAAAAAGATGGAGGACTCGCAAACTTATTTTTACAAGGCAACATCATCCTAATCCCAAAACCATATAAAGACATAACTAAAAAAGAATACTTCAGGCCAAAATCGCTGATGAACATAGATGCTAAAATCCTCAAAAAAATATTGGCAAACCACATCCAGCAATATGTTAAAGAGATCATACACCATGATGAAGTGGGATTCATCCCAGGGATGCAAGAATGGTGAAATATTCACAAATCAATAAATATAATACACCACATAAACAAAAGAGAGACAAAAACCACATGATCATATTGAATGTGGAAAAAACATTTGATAAGGTATAGCACCTATTTATGATAAAAACACTCAGCAAAGTGGGAATAGAGGGAGCATTCCTCCACCTAATAAAGGCCATATATAAGACACCTACAGTGAACATCATACTCAATGGACAAAAACTTTCCCACTAAGATCAGGAACAAGACAAACATGCCCTCCCACCACTCCTATTCAATATAGTATTGGAAGTCCTAGCCACAGCAATCAGACAAGAAAAAGAAATGAAAGGCATCCAAATTAGATAGAAGGAAATGAAACTGTCACTGTTTGCAGATGACATGATAGTGTACATGGAAAATCCTATAGATTCCACCAAAAAACTACTCCACCTAGTAAATGAATCTGGCAAAGCAGCCAGATACAAAGTCAATACTCAGAAATCAAAGGCATCTTGTATACCACCAATGAAACAGCAGAAATAAAAATGAGGAAAAAAAGTCCCATTTGATATAGAAAGAAGAAAAATAAAGTACCTAGGAATAAACCTAACCAAGGAGCTAAAAGACCTGTATTCAGAAAACTACACAACACTGAATAAAGAAATTAAGGAAGACACAAACAAATGGAAGCATGTACCATGCTCATGGATTGGAAGAATTAACATTATTCAAATGGCCATACTACCCAAGGTGATTTATAGATTCAATGTGATCCTTATTGAAGTACCCATAGCATATTTCACAGATACAGAACAAACACTTCAGAAATCCATATGGAACCATAAAAGACCCTGAATAGCTGTGGCAATTTTGAGAAAGAAGAACTAAGCAGGAGGGATCACAATACCTGATATCAAACTGTATTACAAGTCCACTGTAATCAAAACAGCCTGGTACTGGCATAAAAACAGGCACATAGACCAATGGAACGGAACAGAGAGCCCAGAAATAAACCCAAGTCTTTTATGGTCAATTAATATTTGACAAAGGAGGCAGGAGCATCAAATGGATCAGAAATATCCTCTTAAACAAATGATGTTGGGAGAACTGGACAGCTATGTGCAAAAAAATGAAACTCAATCACCTACTTACACAACACACAAAATGAAATTCAAGGTGGATAAAAGACTTAAATATATGTCATAACACCATAAAAGTCCTAGCGGAAAATCTCAGACATTCCATGCAGCAACATCCTCACAGACATGTCTCCTAAAGCAAGGGTGAAAAAGGAAAGAATAAACAAATGGGACCTCATCAAAATAAAAAGCTTCTGCATGGCTAAAGAAAACAGCACCAAATCACAAAGAGAACCAACAGTATGGGAAAACATATTTGCCAATGATACCTCAGAAAAGGGCCTGATCTCCAAAATACATGAAGAACTCACACGACTCCACTCCAGGAAGACAAACAACCCAATTAAAAAATGGGCTAAGGACTTGAACAGACACTTCTCCAAGGAAGACATACAGAAGGCCCAGAGACATATGAAAAGATGCTCAGCATCACTAGCCATCAGAGAGATGCAAATTAAAACCACAATGAGGTGTCACCTTACACAGGTCAGAGTGGCCAACATAAACAAATAAAGAAACAAATGTTGGAGTGGATGGGGAGAAAAGGGAACCTTACTACATTGTTGGTGGGAATGCAGACTGGTGAGGCCACTGTGGAAAACACTATGGAATTTCCTCAGAAAACTAAAAATGGAACTACCCTTTGACCTAGCAATTTCACTGCTGGGATTGTACCCTAAGAACCCTGAAACACCAATCCAAAAAAACCTATGCTCCCCAATGTTCATAGCAGCACAATTTACAATAGCCAAGTACTAGAAGCAACCTAAGTGCCCATCAGCAAACGAGTGGATCCAAAAACTATGGTATATTTACACAATGGAACTCTATGCAGCAGAGAGAAAGAAGGAGCTTATACCCTTTGCGACAGCATGGATGGAGCTGGAGAGCATTATGCTAAGTGAAATAAGCCAGAGGGTGAGGGACAAATACCATATGATCTCACCCTTAACTGGAACATAATAAATAGAAGAAAAAAGGAAACAAAATACAACCAGAGACATTGAGGTTGGGAACAGTCTAGCAGTGGCCAGGGGGAAGTGGGGTGGGGACAGTGGCAATAGGGGATTGCAGGAACTATTATAAAGGACACATGGACAAAATGGGGGTGGGGGAGGGAGGTGGGTTCAGCTGGGGGGGTGGAGGGAAGGGGAGAAAAGGCATACAACTGTAATTGCATAACAATAAAAATTAAAAAAAAAACATAGGGGTTCATTTATCTCTTTGAATTAGTGTTTTCATTTATTCAGATAAATACCCAGAAATAGATTTTCTGGAACACAAGATTTTTTACTTTTATTTTCTAAAGGAATCTCCATATTGTTTCCCATAGTGGCTGCAGCAGTTTGAAATCCTAGCAATAGTGCAGAACAGTTCATTTTTCTCCACAACTTCCCAACACGTTTGTTGATTTGTTGATGATAGCCATGCTGACAAGTGTGAGATAATGTCTTATTATGGTTTTAATTTGAAATTCTCTGATGGTTACTGACATTGAGCTTCTTTTCACATGTCTTCTGGCTACCTACATGTACTCTTTGAAGAAATGTCTATGCATTTTTGATGGATCATTTGTATTTTATGTGTTAAGTTATGAGTTCTTTATGAATTTTGGATATCAACCCTTCTCAGATGTATCATTGGAAAATATCTTCTTCCATTTGGAAAATTGTCCATTTTGTTGATCATTTCCCTTGTTTTGCAAAAACTTTTTAGTTTGACGCAGTTCCATTTGTTTATTTTTTCCTTGCCTGAGGACATGTATCCAAAAATATTACTAAGAGCAATGTCAAAGAGTTTACTAGGTATTGGTGCTTTTAGGAGTTTCATGATTTCAGGTCTTACATTTAAGTGTGTGTCGAGGAGCTTTAGCGCAGCCCCCGTCTGCCATGGATGAAGAATAAGTCTACCAAGACATGATCTGCTTGGGGAGGAAAGGTGGCCAATCTCTCAAAGGAGAAGGGCCCAGAGCCCTTTCCTCTATGGGCTTTTATTAGGTTCATTGGCACAGGAATACAGATAAAGCTCATCAATCATTGTCAGCCAGTAAGGGTTAAACAATATATAACTTACAGAGAACTTTGAGGGCTTATTCTGAGTTACGGCCAATTAGTTAAAGGGCTATAAAACCTTGGGTGCCAGACTCATCTCAGGTCTGGACCCTTATATTTTAAACTGAGGGTACAAATTAAGTAGGTTTCACAGGAATGTATGTATTTTTTCTTAGGCCTGATTCCCCAGGGAATCCGCCCCTCCCAGCACAGGACTGCACTGCCCTCTGTTATTGCTTCAGGCTTAAGTCAGGCAAGGGAAGTAAGGCAGCCAAGAGATTAGGAGACTTCTTGCAGACGGAATGAGGACTCAGGCTATTTCAAAGCCAAGGGGCGAGGGTCCATCACCCCCTTTTTCCACAGCCCCCCCGAGTCCTTCCCTGCGAGTTTATTCCTGGTGATCAGAGCCTGTCTTAGGTTGATCCTCCCTTGAGGATTCTTACCCATCATTGGCTAACTGGTCAAGCTCAGGGCCAAGCAGGGTGAAGTGGGCAGATGTGGCACGCCTGCCAGGGAGATAAGCTCTGTCTCCTTAGTGGCTTATGGTCCCAACTCTGACTCAGCCTTAACCATGGGGGGGTTACAGCTTCTGAAACCAGGCAGGGCGGTTTCCAACAAGTGTGTCTTAATATTATTTTCATTGTTTATGCTGTTACAGTTGTTCCCCCTCCTCGACCTTACCCCAACTCCACCCAGCCCCATTGTCTCCCCACCCTAAAGCAATCAGGTCAGGTAGCATAATACCTCCAACTTTGTTATTTGTTCTCAAGATTGCTGTGGCTATCCTGGGTCTTTCTTGGTTCCATATAAATTTTAGGACTATTTATTCTAGCTCTGTAAAAAATTCCATTGAAATTTTGATAGGGATTGCATTGAATCTATCAGTTGCTTTGGGTAGTATGGATATTTTAATGATGTTAGTTCTTCTTATCCATGACCATTGTATATGTTTTCATTTATTTGTAACTTCATTTCTTCAATGTCTTAAAATTTTCAGAGTACAGGTCTTTTACTTCTTTAGTTAAATTTATTCCTAGGTATTTGTTTTATGCAATTATAATGGGATTATTTTTAAATTTATTATTCTGATAATTTATTATTGGTATATAAAAATAGAATGGCTTGCTGAATATTAATTTGGTATCCTGCTACTGTTCTGAATTGATTTATCAGTTCCAGTAGATTGTTGATGAAATCTTTAGGATTCTTTATATACAGTATCATGCCATCTGAAATAATAACAGTTTTATGTATTCTTTTCCAAATTGGATGCCCTTTATTTCTTCTTCTTGCGTCATTGCTATGGCTAGAACATCCAGTAACCTATTGAATGTAAGTGATGAAAGTGGACATTCTTGCCTTGTTCTTGATCTCAAGGAAATTACTTTTAGTTTTTTCCTGTTTTTATGTTTGCTGTAGATTTGTCATACCTGGTCTTTATTATGTTGAGGTATGTACCCACTATTTCCAGTTTTTATCATAAATGGATGCTAGGTTTTGTTAAATGCTCTTTTTTTGCATCTGTGAATATGGTTACATAATTTTTATGCATCATTTTTTATGTGATGTGTCATGTTGATTTGAAAACATTGATCCAACCTTGCATCTCAGGAATAAATCCCACTTGATTATGATGTATGATCTTTTTAATGTGTTATGAATTTGGTTAGCTAATATTTTGTTGAGGCTTTTTGCATCTATCTTCATCATGGCTATCAGACTATAACTTCTTTTATATGTAACATCTTTAGCTGGTTTGGGAATAAGCACAATGCTGACCTTGTAAAATGAGCTTGGGAGCCTTTCATCCTTTCTAATTTTTCAAAACAGTTTGGAAAGGGTAGATGTTAGTTCTTCCATGAATGTTTTATTAAATCCACTATTAAGCCATCCAGTCCAGAATATTGCTGGGATATTTCAATTACGGAATTGAATTGTTATTTGTTTTTGGTCTGTTCATATTTTCTGTTTTTCTTGACTCAGCCTTAAAAGATTGTATGTTTCCAAGAATTTATCCAATTTTTAAGATTGTCCAATTTGTGGGTATGTACTTGAGGTATTTTCTCATAATGTCTCTTTTATTTCTGTTATGTCAGTTGTCATTTTTTTCCATTTCTTATTTTATTTATTTGGGTCATTTGTCTTTATTTTCTTGATGAGTCTGCTTAAAGGTTTATCAATCCTATTTATCTTCTCAAAGAACCTGCTCTTGTTTACATAGATTTTTTCCTGTTTTTTAGGACTCTAATTTAATGTTAATCCCTCTATGATCTTTATTAGTTCCTTCCTTCTATAAACAGCATGCTTTCTTTGTTCTTTGTTTGCTAGATTATTTGAGATTTTTCTTTGTGTTGTGGTAGGATTGTAATGCTATAAATTTTCATCTTAGAATTGCTTCAGATGTATCCTACAGAGTTTGGAGTTGTGTTTGTATTTGTTTTTTTAAGAGTTTATTTATTTATTTGTAGACAGAAGGGAAAGGTGGGAGAAAGAGAGGGAGAGAAACATCTATGTGTGCTTGTCTCTCATGCACCCCCCACTGGGGACCTGGCCTGCAATCCAGGCATGTGCCCTGACTGGGAATGGAACCAGCAACCTTTTTGTTCACAGGCCAGTGCTCAATCCACTGAGCCACACCAAGCAGGTCTGTGTTTCTTTTTTTCAAATTCTCACTGAGGATATGATTTTATTTATTTTAGAGAGAGCAAGGAATGGAGAATGAGAGAGAGTGTGAAAGAGAGAGAGAGAGAGAAACATTGATGTGAGAAAGAAACATTGATCAGTTGCCCCTTGTGCATACCCCAACCAGGGGATCAAACCCACAACCCACATAACCCACAGGGTATGTGCACTGACTGGGAATACAATGCAAATGCTTTCGTATATGGGATGATTCTCCAAACAAATGAGCCACCTGACCAGAGCTGGGTTTGTATTTTAATTTGTCTCAAGTTATACTTTGATTTCTTTCTTAATCTGATTGTTAACTCATTCATTGTTTAGTAGCATGTTATTTAGACTCCATGTTTTTGTGTGTTTTTCAGTTTTATTCTTGTAATTGATTTCTAGTTGTATACCATATAAGTTGAGGAGATGCTTGATATGACTTCAATGTTCTTAAATTAATTTAGATTTGTTTTTTAACCTGACATGTGTTTTATATTGGAACATATTCCACGTGCATTTGAAAGTGTATATTCTGCTTTTTTTGTGTTGAAATGCTCAAAAATATTAATTAAATCAATAGTATAATGTGCCATTTAAGGTCAGTGTTTTCATGTTGATTTTCTCTCTGGAAGATCAATTCATTGATAGCAATGGGATGCTAAATTTTCTTATTATTACTATATTACTGTTGATTCCTCCCTTTAAGTCTAATATTTGCTTTATATATTTAGGTGCTTCTACATTTTGTAAGTAAATGTTCACAGGTATTATATCCTCTTTTTATATTGATCCTTTTATCATTATAAAATTTCTTTTTCTTTTCTTATAGCTTTTGTTTTGATGTCTATTTTTTCTGATATGTGTTTTTTTCTCAGTTTTATTTTATTTTGATTTCTGGAAAATATCATTTTCCAGCGTTTACTTCTAGTCTCTGTGTATCTTTTGATCCAGGTGGGTCTATTGTAAAAAGGGTATTTATGGGTCTTGTTTTCTTATACATTCAGCTACCATGTTTCTTTAGACTTTATAGGTGATTTAATATTTGATAAGCATTATGTTATTGTCATTCTATTACTCATATTTATGTTTCTTCTTCTTAAAGAATCTCCATTAATATTTCTTGAAATCTTGGTTTGGTAGCAACTTAATCCTTTAGCTTATTCTTGTCTAGAAAGCTCCGTATGCCTCCTTTGATTCTAAATGACAGCCTTGCTGGGTAGAGTAATCTTGGTCTTAGGTTTTTGGTTTTCATCATGTTGAATATTTCATGCAAATATATGCTGGCCTGCATGGGTTCTGTTGAGAAGTCAGCTGACAGTGTTATTGGAGCAATCTTGTAGCTTTATCTCCTTCTGCTGCTCTTAAAATTCTCTCTCTGTCTTTTACCTTTGGCATTTTAATTATGATTTCCTTTCATGTGGGCATCTTTGTGTTCAAATGTTTTGGGACTCTGTGCTTTATGGTCTTTTTTGTATATTTTCTTCACTAAGTTAGGGAAATTCTCTGTCATTATTTCTTCAAATAGGGTTTTAATCCCCTTCTCTCTCTCTCTCTGGTACCCCTATGATGTAAATATTGGTATGCTTCTTCTTGTCCGTGATGTCTATTAAACTATTCTTCCCCCCCTCTCTCATTGTTATTGGGTGTTTTCTGTTACTCTGTTTTCTATATACTAATTTAATCCTCTCCATAGTCTAATCTGTTGTTGATGCCTTCCAGGATATTCTTCATTACAGTTATTATATTATTTTATTCTAACTTAAAGGTTTTCAAACCCTTGGCATCTCTGGGCCACACTGGAAGAAGAGTTGTCTTGGGCCACATACTAAATACACAAATTCTACCCAAAACTGATGCATTAAAAAAAAGGTCCATGCATTATTTTTGTGTAACTGCCACCACAGATAATCAAAAACTCCTCACATAATAACCTTAATTATGCAAGACCCTTTTGATAATCTTAAAATCATAGAGTAGGTCCAAAGTTTGTGATCATTAATATAGAAAATGTATAGAAATATGTAAGTAATGAAATGTGATTGATTTCTTATATTTTTATTATAAAAGATATAAAAATAAAATAAAAGGTACTAAGATGAAACTGATGGGATGTTTGACATTGTATTTGAAAACTAGTGCATCAGTAGCTGGTTTGATAGAAGTAGTTGCAATTCACAGTGAGCTCTCAAGGTACACATCAGATATTTTGGTTCTAATTTTACTCTTACTATGTTTCATTCTTGAAAATAGCTGCTCACAAATGTATGTGCTGCTAAATAGTGATGACGTGAATAAGGTATGATTGTGAAGCAAGGGATATTTGTCTCTGGGAAGATAGGACCTATAAAAGTCCAGTAAAGAGACATGATCAAATTTTTCTCTAAGTTGAATGTGAGGTTGCAGCTCTATGCACTCCATTTGAAAATTGGCAGGTAATATATTTATGTTGATTGAAAATGGAGTTGCAAATAAAGCAAAATATTGACTATCATCCTGGAAATCTTGAAATCTGTTTTCAAATTATTGTATAAAATTGTAAAACAAGGCTGCATTAAACAGGACTGTGTTTAGTCAATGTGTTGAAATGCATATAATTGTCTTAATTTGAGCTTGCCATCATTTTAGTTCCATTTGGAACAATGTTATTGTTTGAAACATGGTATTCATAAGTTGTTTGTCTCCTTGAAAATGAATGTTTAACTAATTTAAATGAGCAGTTAAATCCACTAAAAACGCAAAATCTGGAAGCCAGTTTTCATCATCAAGTTCTGGCACAAATTTGTTTTTTCATACCATAAATGACTTGATAACATGTCCCAAATCATAGCCATCTTACTTCCAAAAAGTAAATGATGTCACCATAGTCAGAATCAATACTTTTAAGGAATTCCTGGAATTGGTGATGATTCAATCCCTTGGCTCTTATACATTCAGAGTCTTGATGATGATTTTCATGACATTATCCATTTTTTAAAATATATTTATTGATTATGCTATTACAGTTGTCCCATTCCCCCCCCCACTCCACTCCATCCTGCACACCTCCTCCCTCCCACATTCCCCCCCTATAGTTCATGTCCATGGGTCATATTTATAAGTTCTTTGGCTTCTACATTTCCTACACTATTCTTACCCTCCCCCTGTCTATTTTCCACCTATCATCTATGCTACTTATTCTCTGTACCTTCCCCCCCCTCCCCCTCCCACTCCCCTATTGCCAACCCTCCATGTGATCTCCATCTCTATGGTTCTGTTGCTGTTCTAGTTGTTTGCTTTGTTTGCTTTTGTTTTTGTTTTAGGTGTGGTCGTTAATAACTGTGAGTTTACTGTCATTCTTACTGTTTATATTTTTTATCTTCTTTTTCTTAGATAAGTCCCTTTAACATTTCATATAATAAGGGCTTGGTGATGATGAACGCCTTGAACTTGACCTTATCTGAGAAGCACTTTATCTTCCCTTCCATTCTAAATGAAAGCTTTGCTGGATAGAGCAATCTTGGATGTAGGTCCTTGCCTTTCATGACTTGGAATACTTCTTGCCAGCCCCTTCTTGCCTGTAAGGTCTCTTTTGAGAAATCAGCTGACAGTCTTATGGGAAGTCCTTTGTAGGTTACTGTGTCCTTTTCTCTTGCTGCTTCTAAGATTCTCTCTGTCTGCTTAATCTTAGGTAATGTAATTATGATGTGCCTTGGTGTGTTCCTCCTTGGGTCCAGCTTCTTTGGGACTCTCTGAGCTTCCTGGACTTCCGGGAAGTCTATTTCCTTTGCCAGATGAGGGAAGTTCTCCTTCATTATTTGTTCAAATAAGTTTTCAATTTTTTGTCCTTCCTCTTCTCCTTCTGGCACCCCTATAATTCGGATGTTGGAACGTTTAAAGATGTCCTGGAGGTTCTTAAGCCTCTCCTCATTTTTCCGAATTCTTGTTTCTTCATTCTTTTCTAGTTGGATGTTTCTTTCTTCCTTCTGGTCCACACCGTTGATTTGAGTCCCAGTTTCCTTTGCATCACTATTGGTTCCCTATACATTTTCCTTTGTTTCTCTTAGCATAGGCTTCATTTTTTCATCTGGTTTTCGAACAAATTCAAACAATTCTGTGAGCGTCTTAATAACCAGTGTTTTGAACTGTGCATCTGATAGGTTGGCTATCTCTTCCTCACTTAGTTGTATTTTTTCTGGAGCTTTGAAGTGTTCTGTCATTTGGGCCTTTTTTTTTTTTTTGTCTTGGTGCATCTGTTACTTTAAGGGGCGGAGCCTTAGGTGTTCACTGGGGTGGGGTAACGCTGGTCTGGTCGCTGCACTGTGACACTGTGAGGCTGTACATGGGGGAGGGGCCGAGAGGGAGCAATGGCGCCTGCTCCACTCTCCACCAGGTCTCAATCTTTCACTCTGCTACCCAAAATCAAACTGGCCCCCTCTGGTGCTGGTTCTCGAGTGGGTGGTCTTGTGCATGAACTAGGCCCTTCTGGGTCTCTCCAGTGACCTCTCCTGTGAGGCTGGGAGTCTCTCCTGCTGCCACCCCAACCCCCGTGAGCATTTTCAATCAGAGGTTTGAGGCTATTTCCTGGAGCTGGAGCCCTGGGTTGCGTGGTCTGCTTTGCTCCCCCCCCTTCGTCTAGTTTATCTTTGCGCAAATGTGGGGCCTCAGGGTGCGCCACTCTGCCTGCCCCGTTCTCCGCCAATCTGAGTCCAGCCCTCTCGGTTTATCTGTGCATGAATGTGGGGCCACAGAGTCTGCTAGTGGTCAGACTGCCTGCCCTGTTCGTCCCACACTCCGCCAATCTTGGTCCCGCCCTGGCAACTCGAGTCCTCTCTGCCCCGGCTGTCCATCTCTGCCCCTCCTACAGGTCTGTATGAATGTTTATTTTTTATATCCTTGGTGTTGGACTTCCTTGCCATTCGATTTTCTCTCAGTTCTGGTTGTGCAAGGAGGCGCAGTGTGTATACCTACGCCACCATCTTGGTTCTCCGCATTATCCATTTTTTAAAACTTTTGTGCCTATGTTTTCTTGATGTGTTGTGCAATGACACTTCATCAAACAATGAGCTTCGGGCAGCAATTGCATTATCTGCTATTAATTTTTCAAGTCCCACTTTTCTTACCTACCATCAGTCACTATATCAGATATGTTGATAATGGACAAGGAAACTTGCTTTAGCATAGTTTTTACTGCTTCACATAAATATTTTGATTTAGTTGTGTCTTTTAATGGCACTAAAGAAGCCATGTCTTCAATGACATTATATTTGTCATCATACCTCTAATAAAAATGGCAAGTTGAACCATATCTGTGGCATAAGTGCTATCATTTATCACCAAAGCATAAAATTGAAAATTAACAACTTTATTTTCCAAACTTCTTTTGATAGATTTTTCCAATTTATTCAATTCACTTGGCTATTGTCTGGTGAGACAGCTGATTTTATAAACATTCCTTTTTTTTTTCAGGGAGAATTATGTCTACCACACTTTCTATACATTGCTCTAAACTCACCATCAGCCCTGTCTGGTGTGGCTCAGTGGATTGAGCCCCAGCTTGGGAACCAGAAAGTCACCAGTTCAGTTCTCAGTGGGTTGCAGGCCAGGTCCCCAGTAGGGGGTGCATGAGAGGCACCCTGACATTGATGTCTCTCTCCCTCTTTTTCTCCCTCCCTTTCACTCTGTCTAAAAATAAAATAAATAAAATCTTTAAAAAGAAATTCAAAGAAGATCAAAAATAGGAACAGTAAAAATGACAGCAAACTCACAGTTATTAATGACCACACCTAAAACAAAAACAAGAGCAAACTAGGGAAACAACTAGAACAGGAACAGAACCATAGAGATGGAGATCACATGGAGGGTTGTCAATAAGGGAGTGGGGAGAGAGGGGGAAAGGTACAGAGAATGAGTAGCATAGATGATAGGTGGAAAATAGACAGGGGGAGGGTAAGAATAGTGTAGGAAATGTAGAAGCCAAAGAACTTATAAGTATGACCCATGGACATGAACTATAGGGGGGGGAATGTGGGAGGGAGGGGTGTGCATGATGGAGTGGAGTGAGGGGGGTGGAAATGGGACAACTGTAATAGCATAATCAATAAATATATTAAAAAAGAAATTCAATATATATATTTAACAAACTCACCATCAGTAAATTTTTTTTTTTAATTAAATATGCTACCACATAATTGTAGCCAACACTTACACCACACTCACTCAAGTACTGGATACTGAGTGATATACAGTTTTAGACTTAAAAGACATCTTTATTTGCATCTCTGTCCACCCAGATTCCCAATACCTGTTTGCATTTGAGTGGACAGGCACAAAAACAATGATCCATCATCAATATACCTGGACAGTACCGCTACAAGAATATAGATATAGTCCTCATCTGTTCTCAAAAGCATTAGAAAAAAGATCTAAGGGAATCACAATTACAAGAAGGAGCTGTCTATAATGTGTAGATGAAACCCTAGTCTGCAGCCCATGAAAGGAAGCCTCATATTGTAATACTATCCAAACTCTTAACTTCCTTCAAGACTAGGGATGTCAAGTCTCTAAGAAAAAGGCCCAAACTACTAGACAAATTTTGCCCTAAATACACCCCATGGCTCTGGAACTGCTAGGGGTAGATAGTTGGGTCAATATTTGCAGAGTAAAACCAGAACATCCTCCTTGGAACCAACAGAAGAATCTGGACTCTACCTAATCCTGTGAACCCTTAGATCTCACACACTTGTTCAGGAAGGAGAAACCTTAGAGATAAGTCAGTATGAAACCTCTTTTTTTTTCTAACAATCTGCACTCTTGCTACTCCTCCTTGTGTCAATAACTCTCTCTTTTCTAAATTATCTAAGATTTTTCTCTGGAGCAATACTGTTCAGAATTGCTGGGTTTGCTGTCACCAACCACAATACAGAGGGTGAGGGATATCCGTATAGTACTTTGGGCTATGTGATTAATCCTAATCTTCCCATATGCCAGCCAGAAGGAACATACAATCAAAGCCTCAAAGTATTCTTGCCAGACTATAAAACAGAGTGGACTTTTAAGTAGATTACTTATTGGCCCAGGGGATTGGGGTTTGTGTTGTAGCTACTACTACTTGACAAAATATTACAGCAAGGAACATGAGTATAAGGATTGTATCCCAGGAACCCCCAGATTATTTGGGGTATCATTAAGGGATACATTTGCTCAGTAATTTGGTTTATTATAATCATCTTAATTTTGATCTCTGGCCCTTGCTTCTTTAAGTTTTTATCTTCCGGACTCAAACAGTTCCACATCAGGATGATAATGTTCTAGGGTTTTCAACCAACACCTAAGGAATCCACTGCCAACACCTTACAACATACAGCATCCTTGCTGGTCTCGGGAATTCCTCTCCAATTGCTAGATAAGGTAGGGCAAGAGGTTCATTGTTCTCAGCAGGCAGGGTCTACTTTACATTCCAGCAGGAAGTAGATATGGAAGACTGACCATCCTCCATCAGAACCCCCAAAAGAATTTTTTAGAACCATGTCTCTCAGGGGGAAGTTGAGGTAGGAGATAACATAGGAAATCCTGAGAAACTATGGCTGTTGTCAGTCAGGATCCTGATATCTGAGTATCACAATGTGATACCTGATAATAATTTTATCACTGTAGTTTCCTCCCCCAAGTGGCCACTTAAGGAGGATTGTGGGAAATCACATGTGTAGAAACTTAAAAACCGTATAAAGCCTGTAACTGTTCAATAGGAGATAGCCATACTCCAGGAGCCACTCCCTAGCCAGAGATGGCCTGCTTCCATTTTTGGGGAAAAATACTTTCCTTAATAAATTTCCCATTTGATTTGCTTTACAATATCTGTATGGTCAGTCCAATTCTTTGTTTGTGACCACCAAGAACCTGGACCCCATCCCTATCTACAACATCTGTGTTTTTGTCTAGTAATAGGTATATCTGCTATATTACCCAGTCTTTGCAGGTAGTAGGTGTCCTGTGGGGCCTAGTGATTTAGCCTCTCTGGTCACCTGAGCTGGGTGCTCTAGAAATGTCACTTGTTTTGTTTGTGTGTGCTCTCTTGTTGTATTTGAGCCTTGATTGGTGTTGGTACATCAAGATGGTGTTGATCCTCAGGCTGACTTGCTGTGAGAACTAATCAGGACCACAACATTGAACTGCTGTGAAGGGGCTGGCTTCATAAAGTACAATTTATCTAGCAGAACTCTGGTGCCTCCTGAGTCCACCCTTTTGTGTGTGCCATTTTGGACCTTGTGTCCTCTCTTTTTCTAAAGCTGGCCACTGGTTCTGTTTATTCTGGGGCCTCTTGAGAGATGTGCTGGTATAGGCCATGTTCAGCCACTATGGTTTTTTTTTTTTTTTTTTTTTTTTTTTTTTAATCCCAGGACCACGTATTAGAAGCTACAAAGTGAACCACATTTGGCAGATAACTGTCCTGGGCCCAGAGCCACATTGCAGGTACCACTTTGTGGAACAAGGCTGCCTTCCCCTAATGACTGCCCTGGGGCTCCTGAGCAAGAGACACAGGGCCCACTGAGGCCAGTTGCTGTTTTCCTTGGACCTAGGGATTTTTTGAGTCTTTTTAGGAATGTTCTGGGCACAGGCCAAGGCTGGGTACCTGTCAGAAACACCCACTCAAAGTGTATCAGGAGGTGAGCAAGTTGGATAGTACAGGTTCTCCAGAAGTTACCAGAATGGAGAAAGTAGTGGTCATCAAGTTATTGCAGGTTCAGGTTCAGCACCAGGCCAGGCCTGGAGCTACTCAGTGAGGGGCACAAGTATGCTAAGGTCATATTATGCCTGCATGAGGCTTGCAGACTTCCATGAGTTTTTCAGAAAGCCTGCAGCATGGGTCAAGGCTAACTGCTTGCTGCTGAAAGTGGCTTGGGAAGTATATGATTTGGGTGGGGCTGGGTATCAGGGAATCACCAGGGTGTGGCAAGTCGTGTTAACCAGGCCAATTAAGATTTTGATTTGGCCACCACTTATACCCGCAGGTTATGAGGGAGGAGGTCTCAACGCAGGAACAATGGTAGCCCTCCCCCTGAAGTCACAGAATCCAGTTTCTCTGGTATGTTCTTGGTGCCTTTTGAACTGCAGTCCCTTTGCTGGACCTCAGGGTGAGTGCCTGGGAGAAGTTAAGTCAGTGCAGAGGCTCTGTAAGAGGACAACTACTGTCTCCTTAGAAACAATCTTGGTAGGCAAGATATTCCTCCTGATTCTCAGTCACCACATGTGGGTTTGGCATCAGGACATTCCACATCTCTGCTCCTCCTACCAGTCTTGGCTTAGATTCTTTATTATAAACTTATATATGGGACTTCTGTTCAGCTAGTCTTAAGATGGTTCTTCAGATTGAGTGTTTTAATTTAACAGAAGGAATCTTGAAATTCCATCTCCACCAGTCATGCACTCAAGACTGAGGCTTTAGTATTCACCTGCCAGTAAAATAATCAATTTCTTAGCTAGGAATGAGTAATGGGTTTTATTTCTTAATTATTGCACATTTTTAGAATAATTTTTAAAAAATTACCTTGTTTTTATTGTGCAAACTTATCTTTTCTATAAAAATATCAAAGAAACATGACATTTCTAAAAACCCATTTTATTAGAAATGTTACCAATATCTATGTTAAGACTATTGTGATAGTGGTAAACAGAAGAACTCTTGCTCATTTTATTATTAGCCAACTAAAACAGGCTTCACTTACTCTAATTAGCAGCACATACTTAAAATTCCTGCTTCCAGGAGCTGAATGTTTAATTAAGTTACAAGAGGAAGTTTACAATTAATTATATTCTGTTTCTTTTGTGGTTTTCATTTATTTGCTAAAGGGTAAAGTTGGTTGACTAGATTATCATCACCAACTCAAAGCTAAAAAATATATAAATAAATTAATTCAATTATATTTTAAGTGGAAGTGGGATGATCAGTGTTCTTTCATATTACATTGCAATAAATTTGAACTAGTCAGTTTGAAATACGGAAAATCCTTAGATTTTTGTCCATTCCTATGGCATGTAACACATATTAGGTGTTTAATAAATACTGAAAAGAAACAAAGAGAAAAAAAAGAGAGGAAGAAAAGAGACAAAGAGAGGAGAGAGAAAATCAAGACACTACAAATCAAGTAAATTAATAACAGTTGATCATTTGGTCCTCCTGGATTGTACTCTAAATAAATAGATTGTTAGAAAGAATACTGGATTGCAGATTGAGTTCTGTGTTCTAAATATATGTGTCTCAAAGTAGATAGATAACATTGCTCAAGTCACTATTCCTTTACTGACTTTCATTTCTCTGAATACTTCAGATGTTTAGGGAGAGTCTAAAACTCAAACTACTTAAATATTTTATTGTTCCTTTCAAACCTAACATAACTTCTGTGGTTGCTCTTTATATGAATGAATTATCTTTAGATAACAATTAGATTATTAAAATGGCTGCAATTGTTATCCTCTTTAAACCAGTAATCCTGGGTGATATGAATTTCAGCTCTTTTCAACAAAAAACTGTAGTCTATTTATTTCTTTGTGTGTGTGTTGTGGCCTCGTGACTCTTTGACTAATAGAATTTTATTGTGTGCTGGTTCTGCCTAAGGATATAGCCCTTTCACTCTTGTGTTAACTATCTTAAAACCCTACACAGACCCCAGGTGAGAAGCCTTTGCTTGTCTGGTAAAGAATAACAGACCATGTGGAGCAGCTGCTCTGCATTTCAGCTTAGGCCATAGTATATATCAGCCATGATCTAGCTGACCTAGCCCCTGACTATAGACACATGAGAAAGGCCAGCCAACATCAGCCATTTTTGGCCCAGTTCAGCAGAAATGTCCACTCTGCCAAGATATGAATGGACAATAAATTATTATTTTCTTTTATTTAGTTTTGTTGTGCTTTGGTGCTTTGGTGTTACTCACCAAAAGCAAATCGATTCATTTACCTCTCCTAAAACATAATAAAGACATCCTTTACTCTGTTTTCAGTTGGTCTCCATAAGTCAATTACCAAATCCTCTTTAATTGAAATATCTTTTAAATACAATTTATTTTTGAATTTTCCTGATCTTCTCCTAATTCTGGGGCTTCCATCATGTCTTGCCTGATGATATCAATGGCTTTTTACTGGTTTTCCTGCTTCCATTCTCTTACTCCTTCAATCCAGTCCCCTAAATACTATTTTAATCTATGAATCTAATTTTTGACTCCTTTCCTTTAAAAAGTATTCATTGATTCTCTTTTATACATGCAGGCAATTTACTTAAAATGGCATACATAATTTATTACTGTCATCAATGTTCTATACTGCAACATACAAAAAAACACTCTTTAACTTCACCATCACAATTTTAAGCCACTTCCCATTTTGTTCTTCTTGTCTGAATCCCTATAGCTGCATTGTCTATTTGTCAAATTTATTTATTGTTCAACATGTATTTCAGTTATTTGTTCTGGGAAGTTCTTGTGCTTTCTTTCAAATGGAATGAATTATGCCCTTTCTGTATATATATATCTTTCTAACCAAGAACATTCCATTCTCTCTTTCATTCACTTGTTTCTGTGCTTTTGTCACACAAGTGAATATATTAAATCTGATGAACTCAATAAACTAACAAACAAGGTAGTAACAGAAGCTTAGATACAGAGAACAGACTGACAGCTGTCAGGAGGAGGGGGGGACAGGGTCAAAGATAATGAAGGGATTAACCAAAGAATATTTATGCACAACCCAAGGACTTGAACAATGTGGAGATTGCCTTGGGGTGGGGAGAGGATGGGTTTGGGTGGAGGTGGGGGAAGGGAGAAAAGTGGGAAGAACTGTAACAGCTTAAACAATAATAAAAATAAAATAAAATAAATGCGGAGACTCCAGTCACTTTTTGATTCTCAGTAACAAGCACCATGTCTTGCATATAACAGCCTCTTGATAAATGTTTCTAATGTACATATAATGAGATTATTAATCCAACTTATCTGAAAATTTAAAAATCTAACTATATCAAATTAAATTCATAGAAGTTTGAAATGTGTTTGCACTTGTCTTAAGTCTTATTTCCATGTTATGTAACTGTAAATTAAAATTATGAGGATGAAAAGTTATCCTAAATGTTTTATTTTAGGTGAATGTGACTTAATGTTACTTATAATTCCAAGATATTTCATTATTGCAGAAAATTATTGGCAAAATAACACTGTTAATATTGGACTTTGCTGTTAATCAAAGTAAATTGTAAATACCAAGCTACACAAGTCATTACAAGCAGGGTTTAATAACAAACATATCAGTACTTATGCTGTAGGTAAAGTGACAAACTATATGATATTACTTTATATAAGGACATAATTTAGATCTTATGGCATCTGGAGAAGTCTATTTTTCTTTTAACTGATTTTCTGCTGAATTCAGATAAATCATCATGGTAGTATTACTTTCTTTCATTCATTCCACAAATATTTATTAAACACAGTGCTCTGATCCTTCAGATTAATTATCCTCCAAATAAAGCAATCTTACCTAAATTAATTTATGGAATAAATTATGCATGTGTTACTGTTTTTCCTATATTTTTCTTTGTTTCTTCTCTACTTCTCTACTTTCCTTTCCTTTAACTTTTTTTCCTAAGAATACCATATGATCTCACCTTTAACTGGAACATAATCAACAAAAGAAAAAAGCAAACAAGATGTAACCAGAGACATTGAAATTAAGAACATTGTAACAATAGCCACAGGGGAGTGGGGAGGGGATAGTGGGGAGAGGGGTCTATAGGAGCTACTATAAAGGACACAAGGACAAAATAAAGGGGGAGGGTGGATGCGGGGGAGGGAGGAGGGACTGACTGGGGTTGGGTGGAGGGATGGGGAGAAAATGCAGACAATTGTAACTGAATTAATTAAAAATAAATAAATAAATTTTAAAAAAGAATACTCAAAGTTTAAGTTTATTTTCAGGAACTCAGGATATTCTCAGATGGTGTTCAAATCCCAAACTCTCTTTTATGCTTACTAGTTATTCTTACCCAAATTTTAATACATATAATTTTAAGAGGAATGATTGCCTCTAAAGCATGATTTTAGTAACTATAACTTGTACCCATTGATGTTAATATGACAGTCATTTTTTTCTTAAATTCCATGGTTGTGGATTAAATTAAACTTTCAAAACAATATTAAGGATCCCTACTGAGAATATTAGTTTGTCCTAATGTAGAAAATGAAAACTTTATACACTCCTTGTTCATAAAAAGAAATTGAAATTATTATCTTGAAATGTCAGTGGCTGTAGATGTTTCCTTTTATGTTACAGCAAACAATTGCATCTCATATCAATGAGAAAATTACCCACTGTTCTAAAAGCAAATCATACTTACTTTTTAAAATTTACTTTAGACAATGAAATTAGTATATTTTTAAAAAATAGAATTCAAATGAATTATTTAAAGAAATAATTGGTATGATTCAGGTAAGAGCTACTGAATATAAACATTATATTCAAAACAAAACTAAGGTCATGGGCGATCCTATCAGGTTAGCAATAGATGAAAACTGCAAAAGACAGAGATTCAAAACTTTATATTCTTTATGCTGTACTTAACAACCCCATGAATATTTTGTAACCACAAATATATACTTAATACTTTCACAACTACAGCACAGAGAATACAGTCAATAATATTGTGGTAAATATGTATGGAGACAGATGTGTGCTGAAAATATTGAGGGGAACAATCTGTAAAGTATATGGTTGTCCATCCACCATGCTGTACACCTGAAATTAATACAAAATAAAATAAAAAGGCTTTACAAAGATTCTTATTTATATAACTGTATCAAATTTGTGAAAAATTATCATTAGTAAATAATGTATAGTCTTTCTCATGCATAGTTAATTTAATTATGATCTATCTTGGTGTGTTCCTTCTTGTATCCAGCTTCTTTGGGACTCTCTAAGATTCTGGACTTGCCCTTCTATTTCCTTCACCAGATTGGGGAAGTTTTCCTTTATTATTTTTTCAATACTTGATCTTCCTCTTCTCCTTATGGCATCCCTATGATTCAGATGTTGGAACGTTTAAAGTTGCCCTAGAGTTTCCTAAGCCTCTACTCATTTTTTTTTTTTTTTTTTGAATTCTTGTTTCTTCATTTTGTTCTGGTTGAATGTTTAGTTCTTCCTTCTTTTCTAAATCATTGATTTGAGTCCCGATTTTCTTCCCTTCACTATTGGTGACTGTATATTTTTCTTTATTTCACTTTGTATAGCCTTCACTTCTCCTTTGTTTTGCAACTGTACTCAATCAGTTCTATGAGCATCCTGATTACCAGTGTTTTGAACTCTGCATCTGAGGTTAGGTTGACTCTCTCCTCATTGCTTAGTTCTTTTTTGGGGGTTTTGTTGAGATTTTTCATTTGGGCCATATTTCTTTGTCTCAGCACACCTGTTATGTTGTAAGGAGACCAGGGCAGGGCAAAACACTTCACTGCATTGTGGCGCTGTATGTGAGGGAGGGGTCACAGAAGGAACAATGTGTCTTGCTTGGCTCTTGCCCAGTTATTGCCACTTTCCCCACTACCCACAAGTGAATTGTGCCTTTCTTGTGCTGATTCTTAGATGGGTGGGTTTATGTACATTCTAGGACTTGTTGTGTCCCTCCAAAGGACTCTCCTGTGAGACTGGGAGTTTCTCCCACTACTGCAACCCCCACAGATTTTTACAGCCAGATATTTTTAAGCTTTATTTCCCTACACTGGAACCCTGGGTTGTGCAGTCTCTCCTCTCCCTAATTATTTCTCCCTGTTTATCCACATGTGACTGTGGGACTTCCTGGTCCACCAGTTGTCACCTTGCCATGACTCCTCTCCTCCTAGCTTCCCATCTCTGCCCCTCATACTAGTCTTGATGAATATTTCTTCTTTAACTCCTTGATTGTCATATTTCCATACAGTTCAATTTTCTGGCAGTTCTAGTTTTTGTTTTTAAATTAGTTTTTGATGTTATTGTTGTACAAGGAAGCAAAGAATATGTAACTATGCATCAGTCTTGACCTGAAGTCCTTATTTATTTATTTTTAATAAGTCTTTGATTTTATTGGCTACTTGAGAAGGATGAAGTAGGAGGAGTGGATGGCCTTGATGCTGGACCACCCATGCATCATCAGCCTGTTGGTGATGGGGAACTCACCCAAGTAGTAGCCAATCATATTGGGTTTGATTTACAGCTGGTTGTAAGTCTTGTCATTGTATACACCCACCGTGCTTCCCATCATTCTGGTAGGATGATCATGATCCACAGATACATTTTCACTACCTCAGGCTTCTCCATAGGGGGAGCCTCCTTCTTGTCCTTGCAAAGGTGCTTTACTCCAGAGGCCACAGTTCAGCTGCTGCCACTGACTGGCACTGCAGAACAGCATCAGCTGCTCATAGAACATGTCAAGCAGCAGGTCCAGATCCATGTCCAGTAGGTAAACTTGTGGAAAGTCCATTTCATCTCCTGCTCCACTTACACCATTTTTTCAGTTTTTCAAACAGGCTTAGATATTTATAGTAGTAATATTTTCATTTATTTATTTTTTATTGTTGTTAAACTACAGTTTTCCCCATTCCCCCCAGCACTCTCCACTGCCCCACCCACCCCTACCTTCCACGCTCAATCCTAGCTTCCTGTTGTTTTGTGTGTGGGCCCTTTATACATGTTCCTTGATGACCTTCCCCCTTACTCCCCCTGTTATCCCATTCTACAATCCCCTCTGGTAACTGTCAGTTTGTTACTCATTTCAATGTCTCTGGTTATAATTTGCTTACATGTTTGTTTTGTTGATAAATAAAAAAAATCTGTTTGCTATACCCACAAGCCAAATAAAGTACCTAGGAAGAAACCTAACCAAGGAGGTAAAAAACCTGTACTCAGAAAAGTATACAACACTGAAGAAAGAAATTAAGGAAGACACAAACAAATGAACGCATGTACCATGTTCATGGATTGGAAGAATCAACATAATTAAAATGTCCATAATACCCAAAGTAATTTATAGATTCAACACAATCCCTACTAAAATACCAATGACATATTTCACAGATATAGAACATTTATTTTTTATGTTCTATTTATTTATTTTTTATTTTTTCTATATTTAAAAATATTTTTATTGTTGTTCAAGTACAGTTTTCTACCTTTCCCCCACTTCTACCCAGCACTCCAGCCCTCCCTGCTTCCCTCCTCCATTTCCAAACCCTCTTGTTATTCTCCATATGTCCTTTATAATTGTTCCTGCAAACCCTTCATCATTTTACCCCATTATCCCCTCCCCTCTCCATTCTGATCACTGTCAGCTTATTCTCAATTTCAATGTCTTTGGCTATACTTTGCTTGCTTGTTCATTTTGTTGATTAGGTTCCTGTTAATGGTGAGATCATATGGTATTTGTCTTTCATCACCTGGCTTATTTCACTTAACATAATGCTCTCCAGTTCCATCCATGCTGTCACAAAGGGTAGGAGCTCCTTCTTTCTTCCTGCTACATAGAATTCCATTGTGTAAATGTACCATGGTTTTTTTTATCCATTCATTTACTGATGAGCACTTGGGTTACTTCCAGCATTTGGCTATTGTAAATTGTGCTGCTATGAACATTGGGGTGGAGACCTTCTTTTGGATTGGTGTTTCAGGATTCTTAGTATATAATCCTAGCAGTGGAACTGCTGGGTCAAAAGGCACTTCCATTTTTAGTTTTCTGAGGAAATTCCATACTGTTTTCCACAGCAGTTGCACCAGTCTGCAATCCCACCAACAGTGCACTAGGGTTCCCTTCTCCCCGCACCCTCTCTAATATTTGTTGTTTGTTGCTTTGTTTATAATGGCCATTCTGACAAGTATGAAGTGGTAGCTCATTGTGGTTTTAATTTGCATCTCTCTGATGGCTAGCAATACTGAACATCTTTTCATATGTCTCTGGGCCCTCAGTATGTCTTCCTTGGAGAAGTGTCTGTTCAAGTCCTTTGCCCATTTTAGATCGGGTTGCTTGCCTTAGAGTGTCATGTGAGTTCTTTATATATTTTGGAGATCAAACCACTGTCTGAGGTATCATTGGCAAATATGGTTTCCCATTCGGTTGGTTCTCTTTTCATTTTAATGCTGTTTTCTTCCTTTCTTTCCTAAATATATTTATTGATTATGCTATTACAGTTGTCCCATTTCCCCCCTTCACTCCACTCCATCCTGCCCACCCCCTCCCTCCCACATTCCCCCCCTATAGTTCATGTCCATGGGTCATATTTGTAAGTTCTTTGGCTTCTACATTTCCTATACTATTCTTACCCTCCCCCTGTCTATTCTCTACCTACCATTTATGCTCTTTATTCTCTGTACCTTTCTACCCTCTCTCCCCCTCCCACTTCCCTATTGATAACCCTCCATGTGATCTCCATTACTGCGGTTCTGTTCCTGTTCTAGTTGTTTGTTTAGTTTGCTTTTGTTTTTGTTGTAGGTGTGGTTGTTAATAACTGTGAGTTTGCTCTCATTTTTACTGTTCATATTTTTCATCTTTTTTTTTCCTAGATAAATCCCTTTAACATTTCATATAATAAGGGCTGGGTGATGATGAACGCCTTGAACTTGACCTTATCTGAAAAGCACTTTATCTGCCCTTCCAATCTAAATGATAGCTTTGCTGGATACAGTAATCTTGGATGTAGATCCTTGCCTTTCATGACTTTGAATACTTCTTTCCAGCCTCTTCTTGCCTGTAAGGTGTCTTTTGAGAAATCAGCTGACAGTCTTACGGGAACTGCTTTGTAGGTAACTGTGTCCCTTATTTCTTGCTACTTCTAATATTCTCTCCTTCTGTTTCATCTTGGGGAATGTAATTATGATGTGCCTTGGTGTGTTCCTCCTTGGGTCCAGCTTTTTTGGGACTCTCTGAGCTTCCTGGACTTCCTGGAAGTCTATTTCCTTTGCCAGATGAGGGAAGTTCTCCTTCATTATTTGTTCAAATGAGTTTTCAATTTCTTGTTCCTCTTCTCCTTCTGGCAACCCTATAATTTGGATGTTGGAATGTTTAAAGATGTCCTGGAGGTTCCTAAGCCTCTCCTCATGTTTCTGAATTCTTGTTTCTTCATTCTTTTCTGGTTGGATGTTTCTTTCTTCCTTCTGGTCCACACCATTGATTTGAGTCCCAGTTTCCTTCCCATCACTATTGGTTCCCTGTACTCTTTCCTTTGTTTCTCTTAGCATAGGCTTATTTTTTAATCTAATTTGTGACCAAATTCAACCAATTCTGTGAGTGTCTTGATAACCAGTGTTTTGAACTGTGCATCTGATAGGTTGGCTATCTGTTGGCTGCTTATTTCTGAAGCTTTGATCTGTTCTTTCATTTGTGCCATTTTTTTTGGGGGGGGGTGGTCTGAGCTTGCCTGTTACATAAAGAGGCAGAGCCTTAGGTGTTCACCGGGGTGGGGTAAAGCTGAGCTGTGAGGCTGTATGTGGGAGAGGGGCTGAGAGGGAGCAATGGCACTTGATCCACGCTCTGCCGGGTTTCAGTCACTCCCTCCGCTACCCACAATCAAACTGGGCCCCTCTGGTGCTGATTCCCGAGTGGGTGGGCTTGTGCACACTCTAGGCCCCTGTGGGTCTCTCCAACAACCTCTCCTGTGAGGCTGGGAGTTTCTCCTGCTGCCACCTCAACTCCCACAGGTGTTTTCAATCAGAGGTTTGAGGCTTTTTTTCCTGGAGCTGGAGCCCTGTGTTGCGTGGTCTGTTTCGCTCCCCAGCTGTTCCTCGTGGTTTATCTATGTGCGAATGTGGGGCTGCTGGATCTGCTAGCAGTCACACTGCCCGCCCTGTTTGTCCCACAATCTGCCAGGTTTCTGGATCCAGCTGCAGTTGCCCTGTGCACCCTGGCTGCTCATCTCAGTCCCTCCTACTGGTCTGGATGAATGTTTCTTCTTTATCTCCTTGGTCATCGGACTTACATGCAGTTCGATTTTCTGTCAGTTCTGGTTGTTTTGTTTTGTTTTTAAATTGTTGTTGTCCTTCTTTTGGTTGTGCAAGGAGGCACAGTGTGTCTATCTACGCCTCCATCTTGGTTCTCTAAGCAACACTGTTTTCTTTAGCTGTGCAGAAGCTTTTTATTTTGATGAGATCCCATTTGTTTATTCTTTCCTTTATGTCCCTCGCTCTAGGGGACATATCATTGGAAATATTGCTTCATGGATATCTGGGATTTTCCTCCCTATGTTCTCCTCTAGGACTTTAATGGTGTCACGAGTTATATTTAAATCTTTTATTCACCTTGAATTTATTTTTGTGTATGCTGTAAGTTGGTGGTCAAGTCTCATTTTTTTGCATGTAGCTGTCCAGCCCTCCCAACACCATTTGTTGAAGAGGCTGTCTTTGATCCATTTTATGCTGCTTACCCCTTTGTTGAATATTAGTTGACCATAGAGACTTGGATTTATTTCTGGGCTCTCTGTTCTGCTCCATCTGTTCATGTGTCTGTTCTTATGGCAGTACCAGGCTGTTTTGATTCCAGAGCCCTTGTAATACATTTTGATATCAGGTGTTGTGATTCCTCTTACTTTGCTCTTCTTTGTCAGAATTGCTACAGCTATTTGGGGTTGTTTATGGTTCCATATAAATTTTTGAAGTGTTCTTAGAACATACATTTAAAAAAATTATATGGCCCTTATTGGTGTGGCTTAGTGTATTGAGTGCCAGCTTATGAACCAAAGGGCCACTGATTGGATTTTCAGTCAGGGAACATGGTGGGCTTGTGGGTCAGATCCCCAGTAGGGCATGCATGACAGGCAACCACATATTGGTGTTTCTCTACCTTTATTTCTCTCCTCCTTCCCCTCCCTCTAGAAAGAAAGAAAGAAAATCTTAAAAATTAAAAAAAAATCTTTTTTTAAATCATTTTATTGTTGTTCAAGTACAGTTGTCTGCATTTACTCCCCCCCAACTCCCCCTCACACCAGACATGGCCATCTCCCTCCCCTGATTCTATGCCCCCACCCCAGTTTTGTCCATGTATCCTTTGTACTATTCCTGAAAACCCTTCCCTCTTTCCGCTCCATTTTCTCCTCCCACCTCCCCTCTGGTTACTGTCAGATTGTTCTTAATTTCAATGCTTCTGTTTCTATTTTGCTTGCTTGTTTGCTTTGTTGATTAAGTTCCACTTAAAGGTGAGATCATATTTGTCTTTCACTTCCTGGTTTATTTCACTTAGCATAATGCTCTCAGGCCAGACACAAAAATATAAATACTGTACAATTCTATTTATATATGAGCTTAAAATAACAGAAAAAAAGAACTTTGATGATAGAGATCAGAATAATGGTCAGTTTTAGGGATTTATCAACAGTCAAGGGCTGGGGGAAGGTACCATAGAATCCTCTGAAGTGCTGGAAATGTACTATATTGTTATCTGGGTGGTGGTCACAATGGATATATATGCACAGTATAAAATTCATCAAGTTGTCTACTTAAGAGTTATGTGCTTTACTACATGTAAGATATAGTTCAATTTTAAAATTGAAAAAACAAGAAAACCCCCCAAATAAATAAAAATAAAACATACAAAAATTATATGGAACCATAGAAGTGATATTTTTTGAGATATCTCCTTGGCATGAAAAACAAAATAGAAAATACATCAATGGCACTACTTCAAACAAAATAGTTTTTGCACAACTAAGGGAACCATTAACAAAATGAAAAGTGTCGGGGGGCTTTAGTACAGCCCCCGTCCACCATGGATGAAGAATAAGTCTACCAAGACATGATCTGCTTGGGGAGGAAAGGTGGCCAATCTCTCAAAGGAGAAGGGCCAAGAGCCTTTCCCTCCATGGGCTTTTATTAGGTTCATTGGCACAGGAATACAGATAAAGATCATCAATCATTGTCAGGCAGTAAGGGTTAAACAATACATGATTTACAGAGAACTTTGAGGGCTTATTCTGAGTTACAGCCAATTAGTTAGAGGGCTATAAAACTTTAGGCACCAGACTCATCTCAGGTCTGGACCCTTATCTTTTAAGCTGAGGGTATAAATTAAGTAGGTTTCACAGGAATGTATGTATTTTTCTTAGGCCTGATTCCCCAGGGAATCTGCCCCTCCCAGCACAGGACTGCACTGCCCTCTGTTATTGTTTCAGACTTAAGTCAGGCAAGGGAAGTAAGGCAGCCAAGAGATTAGGAGACTTCTTGCAGACAGGATGAGGAGTCAGACTATGTCAAAGCCGAGGGGCGAGGTTCCATCACCCCCTTTTTCTATAGCCCCCCCGAGACCTTCCTGCGGGCCTTTTTCCATGACCATGCCTGTCTTAGGTTGTTCCTCCCTTGAGGAATCTTACCCATCATTGGCTAACTGGTCAAGCTCAGGGCCAAGCAGGGTGAAGTGGGCAGAGGTGGCACCCCTGCCAGGGAGATAAGCTTTGTCTCTTTAGTGGCTTATGGTCCCAACTCTGACTCAGCCTTAACCATGGGGGGTTACAGCTTCTGAAACCAGGCAGGGCGGTTCCCAACATCTCTCCCTTTTTTGTTTTGTGAAATCGGTTGTAGCTGTTAAACCTGTGAAACCTACCATTTGCTGTTTCCGAACGCGATCTTAAGAAAACAACCTCCAAATACATCATAAGGCACAGATAAGAATTAAGACAAGGAGGCACACAAGGGCTGCCATGACCCAAACTTGTAAATTCAGTCCGTCAAACTAGTTCTTAGGGTTCAGCCATTGTAGATTGTCCTGGAGGGTCTGGAACACTTTCTGTTCAGTCAGGCGTTTGATGTCACTGAGTTGCTGGTGGAGCTCAAGCTGGAGCTGATCAATTTGTCCTTTGAGATTGGTAGAGAACATGCCCTGCAGGCAATGACGAATATCTGCCCAGGAATGTTGACTGGAATTCCATCTTAATGGAGTAACAGAGAGTTTAGAAAAACCAGGATCACAAGTAAGTTGTTGCCTTAGTGCAAGAGCATTTTGCCGCTCTCCAAGCCAGACAATAGCAGATTCTGTGGCAGAGAGTCGAGTAAGAATTTCCTGATCAATCTGGCTCTGTTGGATCATTTGCTGAGTAACATTAGTGAGAAGAACATCAACCGCATGAGCGGTTTGAATGGATTCAGTAAGGGCTACAGACACAGTAATCGCAGCTCCAGTTATTACAATAGCAGAAACTATGGAGGCAATAAGCATGCCTATAAACCGGCGGGTCCTGACACGGGCAAGGGCCTTATTGAGAGTACTTATTCCTCCTGGATCGGCCCACTCCCGAGTAAGATTAAGAGGAACCCAGGCCTGAGCCTGTTGACAAATGACAAATATGGTGGTAAAATTCAATTGAGTGACATTCGCACAGGTTAAGCAGCTAGTATATATAGTGCTGGGGGTAGTAATAAAAGTACATACAGTAGCAGTCTCGTTATGTATAAGTTGAGGTGTACCAGGGACGGCTACAAACAGATAAGGATGAGAAGTACATACAGTAATCCAAGTACGATTAATATTCCAAATGTTAAAGTAACCAAAGGCATCATCTCCCCTTTGGATGAGCTGAAATTGTCCTTTCTGATGGTCAATAAAGGGGGGCACCATCTTCCAAGTAGAAGTATGCCATGGGCTGGTATGATTGAGATTTTTGTATTCTGAGAATAGGGGCTCCTGCTCCTCCACCATGCCAACTAAGTTTATTATATATTTGGAAGGGTGTTGGGTTCTTTATTGTCAAGCCTGTTATGGCATATACCTTCCATTTAGCACCCCAGTTTTCTGCTACTAAAGGGGTGTTAGTGATATTGATTAATGATGGTGCTTGATCACGACACAACTTCCAAGTGACTAGTTTGGCTGATCCACCATCTATTTGACATAAAGGAAAATTGGGTGGTTTGGTACTATTCCCTGGCCTTTCCCCTTTAAATCCTATTGCTCCAACTAAGGAAAGATTTACTGCAGGCAAAGATTGTTGAACAGTATAATTAGTCATTGCATAAGCATACCACTTAGACATAATAGGCAAACAGAGGGTATTGGTTAACACAGAGAAGCAAGCAGGTAAATGGTTAGAGACATATACAGTGCCTTCCGGAGCAAACAGCCAATGATGTTTTTCCTCTAGCGGTCCATCTGGAAGGAGCCAGGTGCCTCCGGTCCACTCAGTATCGTTACTAGAGAAAGGAGGCTCAGGATTCCACCAAGTATGGAGCTTAAACATAGGCGGGTTTATAACATGGCTCCAATATATATGATTAGTTTCAGAGGCTAGGCCTAGCCCTCCGAGGCACGTGAGCAGGCCCAAGATTAGGGCCACCTTGGTGAGGTTAGAAGAAACAATTGACAATTAAGCTAAGAACCTGTTCTTTGGAGTATCCTTGACTCTTAAATGCTGGGCATACTGTTCTGCCCTTGTATTAAGAGTTTTTAGGTCACCCTAAATTACTCCCTAAGGTTGATCTGGGGAGTTGCTCCTCTGAGTCTGTGTCTTCTGGCGGCGATATTCTTTCACCTTGGTCCTTGGGGACATTTGTTCCATCTGTTCCAGCTGTAGAATCCTGACGAACGGCCACATCTGTTGTTGGGGCGGGTCTGTTATGGTATGGCTTCACACTCTTCACTGCCAGCTCTAAAGGTCCTTCTGGAGAGTAAACACAAGCATACCCTCTTCCCCAAGTTAATAGTTCAATTGCGCCTTTCTATCTTCCTTCCCCTAATGGGTCTTTGTATAAGAACAAAGGGTGTGGGCCTGCAGGCCTGTTTTGCACAAAGTGTTTGTCTATGGATGACTTTAAATTATTATCACAATTCAAAAAATTGTATGTATATATGGCTAGCATGGTTAAATTCCTGGGGGGTATTTCCTGACTCCCCCTTTTTTGTTTGTTAAATAATGTCTTAAAAGTCTGGTGAGCTCTTTCAACAATTGCTTGGCCCATAGGGTTATAGGGGATACCTGTTTTATGCCGAATTCCCCATTTTTCTAAGAAAGCCTGAGTGGCTTTTGCAATATATCCTGGGCCATTATCAGTCTTGATTTCCTGTGGATGGCCTAGGTGGCTGAACGCCTCGAGCCAATGAGCTCTAATATGCTTTGCTGACACCCCGGTGAGGGGAATGGCGTATAGAGCACCTGAGTAAGTGTCTATAGATATATGTAAATATTTCAATCTTCCAAAAGGCTGGTAGTGAGTAACATCTGTCTGCCAAATCATTCGAGGTTGCAACCCTCTAGGGTTAATCCCAGGAGTAGGGGGCGCTTTTGCAAGTGCTTGACAATCTGGACTTTCTCTGATGATCTGTTTTGCTTAGGCCCATGAAATATTAAATTCCTTATGTAGGGCCTGACTATTTTGGTGAAAAAGTTGATGAGATATCATTGCAGATTGAAAAGAATCTGCTAGGCTCACAAGGGCATCCTCCTGAGAATTACCCTCTGCCATAGGTCCAGGCAAGCCTGAATGAGATTGGATATGGGTAGCAAATAAGGGGTGCCTCCTTTTATCTAAAAGACTTTGCAGTGTTAGGAATAGACTTAGTAACTGAGGCTCAATGGACCCTTTTAATAGAGCCTGATCTATATGAAGGAGTGTATATACAGTATAACTAGAGTCACAAACTAAGTTAAGAGGCTCTTTGGGCCAATGCTGGAGGGCAAGAATAGCCCCTGAAATTTCCACCCGTTGGGTGGAAGAGTGTCCTCCAGAAAGAAAATGTTTCCACTCGTTTCCTTCTTTCCAAGTGATAGCAGCTTTCCCTGTTTTTCCTGAACCATCAATAAAGATGGTTTTAGCTTTGGGAATAGGAGTGGCGCTGAATTTTTCCCCATGCAGATATTAAGAGTGGGGAGGTTTTGAATAAGTTTATCAGAAGGTAAATGAATATTAAGATCCCCCACAAAATCAGTGACTGCACACTGAAATTCTAAGGATTGACTATAAAGTTGTTGTAGGTACACTTGGGTGAGTGGAACACGTGTAACAGCTGGGTCATGGCCAAAAAGCTGAATTACTCTATCATTGATAATAAGTCCCTACTCTTTGATAATAAGCTGACATAGCTCAGTAATATAGGTGGTAATAGTGTGCTGGGGTTGATGGGATAGAAATAACCATTCAATCATTTCTAAATTAGGTGACAACTGTCCAATTAGGCCAGTAGGCATCCCCAGTCTGGTGAAGCAAAAAAGTCTAACAGGTAATTGTCTGTTTACCCTAGTGAGCTGCCTGAAAGAAAGGTATTGGTTAACTAAATCTAATTTTTCTCTAGCCTGATTACTTAAGGATTTAGGAGAATTTAGGTCTGGGTCCCCTTTAAGGGTATTGAGCAAGTTGGTTAATTTCCCAGTGGTGATCCCTAAACTTGGACGTATCCAGTTGATGGTGCCTAGGAGCTGTTGTAAACTGTTAAGTGTTAAAGGGTCTGGTATCTGGATCTGAACTATTTGAGGCCTAACTATATGGTGAAATAAGACATATCCTAAATACTGCCAAGGCTGATAATGCTGTACCTTCTCCGGGGTGATGACTAGTCCCGCTGAGGAAACACTGTCCTCAAGACAGAGGTAAACTTGCTTTAGCTCTTCTTGAGAGGCTGAAGCAATTAGGATGTCATCCATGTAATGACAAATTATACTTTGAGGAAACCGAGTCCGTACTGGCTGAACAGCCTGATGAACAAAATGTTGGCAGATGGTAGGACTATTTAACATGCCCTGTGGCAGGACTTTCCACTGAAACCTCTCTAATGGTTGACAATTGTTAAGTACTGGAACTGAGAAGGCAAATCTCTCCTGGTTCCTTTCTGCTAGGGGAATGATAAAGAAGCAATCCTTAAGTCAATGACAATAAGAGGCCAGTCTTTTGGTATACACGCTGGATTTGGAACCCCTGGCTGATGGGCTCCCATGGCTTGTAAAATTTCATTAATTTTCCTAAGGTCATGTATAAGTCTCCATTTCCCTGTTTTCTTGGGGACTACGAAAACAGGAGTATTCCATGGGCTACTGGACAGTTCTATGTGCCCTGCCTCTAATTGTTGTTGTACAAGCTCCTGAAGTTTTTCTAGCCTCTCCTTTTTCAGCGGCCACTGATTAACCCACACAGGTGTATCAGACAGCCAAGTGAGGGACAAAGGAGAAGCCTGAACAGTGGCTGCTAAGGAAAAGGTGGCAGGGTGATTTGTACCCCCCACTGAGTGAGGAGGTCCCTGCCCCAGATATTAAGTGGGGCGGAGAGGACATAAGGTTGAATTCATCCGACCTGACCGTCCGGACCAAAGCATTTAAGAGCCCACATACTTTTGTGGGGCTGAGATATGCCCCCTATTCCAGCTATAGAAATGTCTGTCTCAGTTAACGGCCACTCTGGGGCCAGTACTGGCTAGAAATAACAGACACATCAGCTCCTGTGTCTAAAAGGCCATGGAATTCTCTGTCTTTCACCTTTATCTTCAATATGGGCCTTTTTAGATTAATGGAGGCAGTCCAAAATATTGATTGGTTATCAGTACTGCCAAAGCTGTGCTCCCCCCTAGTTACTTCCTGAGTGTTTGGTACCTTGTAAGGTATGAGGAGGAGATGGGCAACACCAGTCTGAGCTGGAATAATACAATACCCGAGTATGCCCTGAGCATAATTTTGCCCTGAGCATAATTTTTATTTCTCTTTGATAGTCAGAATCAACAACTCCAGGTTGGACAAGGATGCCCTTAATGGTCATACTAGATCGTCCTAAAATTAGTTCTACTAGTCCTGGAGGTAATGGCCCCCAGACCCCTGTTGGGGCAATGGCCACCTCATCTTGTTCCTTTAAGATGAGTTTGGAGGTGGTGACCAGGTCCAGCCCTGCGCTCCCCCTTGTGGCGGCGTGAAGGTTGGAGACCTGGCATTTTCCTGAGTCCATAACAGCTGATTGCTGTTGTTGGAGCTCCTATTGGGGTTCAGTGTGCCGGAGCTTGCACCCCTCCTCTCATTTCCCTGTAGTGGGGGCAGTAAGTTTCCATCCTTACCTTAAGTGGACTTGCATTGATTGGCCCAATGTTTGCCCTTGTGGCAGCGAGGGCAATTTTTTATAGGAGGTTTTTACTCTTATCACAACACTCTCTCCGAATGTGTCCAGCCTTGCCACACTTAAAACATTTAATTTCACCCTTCAAGGCCGCAGCAAGTAATGCTGCTCTATGCTGTTCTGTCCCTACATTTTGACAGGCCTTTATAAACTGACCGACATTGGTGGTAGTTAACCGGATGGGTTGAAGAACAGTTTTACAATCATCATTGGCATTCTCAAAAGCTAGCTGCAGTAGGAGTGCCTCTGCAACATCCTGATTTTCAATTTGTCTCTGGATTGCCTCCTGTAATCTATCAATGAAGTCTAGATAGGCTTCGCTGGCCCCTTGTCTAACATTAATAAAGGACCCAGAGCTGCGTAGTTTAGCTTCAGGTACAGCCTTGAAGGCTCGAAGAGCCGCGGCAGAGCGCTGGGGAAAAAGGTCTGGGGGTCCATGTGTGCCTGCTGGTCTGGCCTAGTATATTGTCCTAGCCCTAAAAGCATGTCATGGGTGACTGGATTTCCTGTCCTTCCATTTTCATTTGCCTGATGGTGGCATCTTATCATATACTCAGAGTGCCAGACAGTAAACTGACTGGGGGTTAAGGTTGCTCTGGCTAAGGTAATTCAGTCACAGGTAGCTATTCGGAATGCCTCTGTCATGGCTGTTAATAATCCCACCATGTAAGAGGATTGGCGCCCATTATCCTTTATACTTTTCTTTAAGTCTTTGAACATTTCATAAGGTAGGGGTTCATGCACCAGATTTTGTCTGTCCTGCCGAGCAACTACAGGGAAGGCAGCCAAGGACTGCCAGTCCCCCTCTCTGCCTGTGTTTTTAAGACACTGACACATGGTAGTGGCTACCAGCAAAGGGGCTTGTATGGCTGCCACTGCTGGGGTGGAAAAATCAATAAGGGGATCTTGATTTTTAAAGTTTTCCTCCCATCTAGGAGCAGAGGGAGGAATTGGAGGCAGGGAGAATATCTCCTTGTTTTTAAGGAGCAGACTTAAGTCTTTCTGATTGGAGGCGATTAAAGTGGCCTCTTTCGTCCTCATGTGACAGGGAGTTTTCCCTGCTTCTTTGGCCTTGCTATCTGAGTTAGGAATATGAATGGGCGTTAGAGCAGTCCTGACCATTCCCCAAGTAAAAAGATTCTGATGCCTGATAGGGGTGCCGCTTTCCTGGTGCCACTTAAATTTCTGTCCTACCTTTTCCCATATTTCCAAATCTAAAGACCCCTTATTGGGAAACCAGAAGGGAAACCCCTTCTTTAACAACATGAAGTAAGTTAATTAAATTCTGTTTTTTAACCTGATAGCCTGAAGCTTTAAGAAGCTGATGAATTTGCCCAAAATATTGCTCCTGTTCTTTAGAGAGCCCATTACCCATGGTTAAGGATTTGTAGAGACCTTTATAAAAATAAAAGAACCTTTTCTAAGACTCTCCCCACCGTGAGCACGGTGAACTCCCCCCACCGCAGCGCAGTGAACTCCTCCCAGCCGCAAGTGTGGCAAACTTCAACCTAGCTGCAAATTTGCTCTTTTTTCTCCATCTGCACCCTCAGATCTTGTTTCTTGCTAGGGAGAAGAGTGTAGTGGGTCGAAATGTGCTGTTGGTGGAACACACTCAGGGTGGGTTACCAGATATTTCGGGTACCCAAACCCTGCTTATGGGTCTCAGTTTCTCTTCCCAGCTGTCTAAATCAGCTGGGAGGGCTCGGAAGCACTGGGTGACCAACCCTTATAAAGCGCTCCCCCGACCGAGCCAAAAGTTACATTACTTGAGATGGAATTCCCTATGAGGCCTTTGCACATCTCAGGGATTTGGACCCCAGACACCTCGGCGAGGCCCCCACTCACATAGGGGCACCGGAGATCTCCAGCCAGAGGGAGGAAGTGCCTCTTTTCTTCAGTGCTCAGCAAGAAGCTGAGATGCTCATAAATACCTCACTATGAAAGCTAATAAAAGGGAAAGTCTTTGCTTTCTCCTCCCCAAGCCTAAACCTAGGTGGGGATTGTGCTGCAGGGGATGGGTCTGTGAATGTTTTTACAGTGTGCCTCTCGTTGCGTGGACATTTGCTTCAGGCTGGCGGGAGACCTAGCGTTCTGTCCCGTTCCACCTCCAGCTTATCCTCCCATGGGAGTCTTCCAGCGGCGAGCACCCTAAACGGCATTTAAATGCTTGACCTGTGCCCGCAGACTGCAGCAAATGCTTGGGAGAGAGAAAGCAAGACTCCTATTCATGGAAGAGGGTGCAGGGGAGAGAAATGAGAAGAAAACCGCTCAAGGGGCGGCCTGACAGAAACCTTTCCTCTTATCTGTAACATGCCTGGAGGCCTTACTGTGTGGTGTCCCTGTCCCTGGGGGTATGAAAGCACTAATATCCATCCTCTAAGGCGTGCCATCCTTGGCGATGGTGGCTCGAAGCCTCTGGTCCGTGCAGGTCCCGAAAATCCTCAGGTCCCTGTTCCAGGTACTGGATGTCGGGGAGCTTTAACGCAGCACCCCCATCCGCCATGGATGAAGAATCAGTCTACCAAGATATGGTCTGCTTGGGGAGGAAAGTTGGCCAATCTCTCAAAGGAGAAGGGCCAAGAGCCTTTCCCTCCATGGGCTTTTATTAGGTTCATTGGCACAGGAATACAGATAAAGATCATCAATCATTGTAGGGCAGTAAGGGTTAAACAATACATAACTTACAGAGAACTTTGAGGGCTTATTCTGAGTTACAGCCAATTAGTTAGAGGGCTATAAAACTTTAGGCACCAGACTCATCTCAGGTCTGGACCCTTATCTTTTAAGCTGAGGGTACAAATTAAGTAGGTTTCACAGGAATGTATGTATTTTTCTTAGGCCTGATTTCCCAGGGAATCTGCCCCTCCCAGCACAGGACTGCACTGCCCTCTGTTATTGCTTCAGGCTTAAGTCAGGCAAGGGCAGTAAGGCAGCCAAGAGATTAGGAGACTTCTTGCAGACAGAATGAGGACTCAGGCTATTTCAAAGCCTAGGGGTGAGGGTCCATCACCCCCTTTTTCCACAGTCCCCCGAGTCCTTCCCTGCGAGCTTATCCCTGGTGACCAGAGACTGTCTTAGGTTGTTCCTCCCTTGAGGATTCTTACCCATCATTGGCTAACTGGTCAAGCTCAGGGCCAAGCAGGGTGAAGTGGACAGAGGTGGCACACCTGCCAGGGAGATAAGCTTTGTCTCCTTAGTGGCTTATGGTCCCAACTCTGACTCAGCCTTCACCATGGGGGGTTACAGCCTCTGAAACCAGGCAGGGCGGTTCCCAACACAACAGCATGGATGGATCTGGAGAGCATTATGCTAAATGAAATAAACCAGGTGGTGAAATACAAATACCATTTGATCTCACCTATAAGAGTAACCTAATCAGCAAAACAAGCAATGAAATTATAACCAGAGACATTGAAATTAGGAACAAACTGATAGTAACCAGAGGGGAGGTGGGAAGGAATAATCTGGGGTGGAGAAAAGGGGAAAGGTTGTTAAGGAACAAGTTAAAGGACACATGCATAAGGCCAAAGGAGGGTAGGATCAAGGGTGGGAGATGGGGATGGCTGAGTTGTAGGGGAGTGTTGTGGAGAAAATAGAGAGAACTCTACTTGAATCACAATAAAAAAAAGAGAGGAACAAATTACTAGATCTACAGGCAGTTGTCCAGAAAATAGAATTAGAGGCAACATTTCCCAATTTAATTAATGAGCCCAGCATTACCCTGGTAGACAAATGAGAGAAAAAAATAATAAGAAAACTATAGACATAAATACAAAATGTGTAACGAAGTATTATCAAATGAAATGTATCAATATATATAATACGTATTACAGCATGATTAAAAGGCATTTATACCAGAAATGCAAAGTTGGTTTAATAATTAAAAATTAAGCAATGTAATCATCATAATAGAATAAAATAAATATCATACCATTATTTTAATAGGTACATCAAATTATTTAAGAAAATATCAACACCTATCATGATAAATGTTCTTCAAAAAAGGTGAATAAGAAAAAAAACTTCTTCCACATTAAGAATGTAAAAATTAAACCTTCAGTTAACAGTTTAGAAAGTGGAATACTGAGAACAAGGTAAGGCTATCCATTCTCATCCTCTCAGTTCACAATGTTATAGGAGTGAAATAGGCCATGAAAAGAAACCAAAAGCAAATGGATAGAAAAGGGAGAACTCCTTTATTGACAAAGAACATGATGGCCCACCTAGCAAAGCATAAGGAATTTGCAAATGGACCATTAAAGTGAGTTTAGCAAAGAAGGATGCAAAAAATCATTTCATTTCTCTATACCATGGGCTAACCAATGTTATAAAAATAACATTGAAGATAAATAAATAATATTCTTTATTGTAATATTAAATATGTTAGGTGTTTTATACAAATTTTGTGTAAGGCTTTTACATTGAAAACATTAAAACTGTCCTGTGAGAAATTAAAGCCCAAATTACATAGAGGGATATAACATGTTAATGGAACAGGTCACTTAAAATTACTAAGATGCCAAATCTCTCCAAAACTGATTTTCAGATTGAAACCACCACAGTCATTAGACCATTAGAAATATAAAAAGCTGATTTTTATTTATTTTTAAATGATTTTGTTTATTTTTCATTATTGTTCTTCAATTACAGTTGTCCTAAACTTTTCCCTGTCCCTCCCCCTGAGCTGCTCCATTCCACAGTCAATCCTCATCCCATTGTCCATGTCCAGGAGTCCTCTATTCATGTTCCTTGACTTGACTTGTCCATGTCCAAGAGTCCTCTATTCATGTTCCTTGACTTGCTGCTTCCCCTTCATTACCCTGTATACCCCTCCCACCTTGACTAAACACTGTCTGTTTGTTCATTTCCATTTCTCTGGTTATATTTTGCTCACTTGTTTGTTTCATTGATTAAGTTCCACTTATAGGTGAAATCATATGGTATTTGTCTTTCACTGTCTGGCTTATTTCACTTAGCACAATGCTCTCCAGTTCCATCCATGTAGCCACAAAGGATAACAGTTCCTTCTTTATTTCTGCTGCATAGTATTCCATTGTGTAAATGAACAATAGTTTGTTTATCCACTCATTTACTGTTGGGCACTTAAATTGCTTCTAGCACTTGGCTATTGTAAATAATGCTGTTATGAACATTAGGGTTCATAGGTTCTTTTGAAATGGGGTTTCAGGTTTCTTGGGTATAATCCCAGGGGTGGAATCAAAATGCAGTTCCATCTTTAGTTTTTTGAGGAAACTCCATACTTTTTCTAGCAATGGCTGCACCAGTCTGCATTCTCACCAAGAGTGAACTAGGGTTCCCTTTTCTCCACACCCTCGCCAACACTTGGTGTTTGTTGATGCATTTATGATGTCCATTTGGACTGGTGTGCTGTGGTATTTCATTGTGGTTTTAATTTGCATGTCTCTGATGGCTAGTGATGTTTGCTATCTTTTTCACTTGTCTAAGAACCCTTTGTATGTCCTCCTTGGAGAAGTGTCTGTTCAAGTCCTTCAACCATTTTTTAATTGTGTTGTCTTCCTGGTGTGGATACATGTGAGTTCTTTATATATTTTGGAGATCAAACTCTTCTCCAAAGTATCATGGGCAAATATATTTATCTGTGTGGGTGTTTCCCTTTTGATTTTCCTGATGTTTTCTTTTTTTTAAAGTATATTTATTGATTATGCTATTACAGATGTTTTCTTCAGCCATGCAGACATTTTTAATTTTATGTAGTCCCATTTGTTTACTCTTTCTTTTATATACCTTGTCCTATGGGGTGTATTGGTCAAAACATTGCTGCATGGGATATCTGAATTTGTCCTGCCTATGTTCTCCTCTAGGACTTTTATGGTGTCACATCTTATATGTAAATCTTTTATCCATCTTGAGTTTATTTTGTTGCATGATATAAGTTGGTCATCTAGTTTCATTTTTTTTCATATAGCTCTCCAGATCTTCCAACATCATTTGTTGAAGAGGCTATTTTTACTCCCTTTTATGTTTGTGTCCTCTCTCTGTCAAATATTCATTGACTATAGTAACATGGGTTTATTTCTGGGTCCTTTCTTCTGTTCCATGGGCCTATGTGTCTGTTCTTATGCCAGTACCAGACTGTTCTGATTACTGTGGCCTTGTAATACAATATGATGTCAGGTATTGTGATCCCTCCTATTTTGTTCTTCTTTCTCAAAATTGATTTGGCTACTTGGGGTCATTTATGGTTCCATATATATTTTTAAAATGTTTGTCCTATATCTGTGAAATACATAATTGGTATTTTGATAGGGATTGAGTTAAATCTATAGATTGCTTTGGATAGAATGGACATTTTAATGATGTTAATTCTTCCAATCCATGAATATGGCTTATGCTTACATTTATTTGTGTCTTTCTTAATTTATTTCTTCAGTTTTCTGAGTACAGTCTTTTCCCTCCTTGTCTAAGTTAATTCCTAAGTACTTTATTTTTCTTTTTGCTATAGTAAATGGGATTTCCCCCCTAACTTCTGTTTCTGATATTAAATTGTTAATGTACAAAACTGCCTCTGGTTTCTGAATGTTTACTTTGTATGCAATGGTTTTGTCAAATTCATTTATTAGGTAGAGTACTTTTTGGTGGAGTCTATAGGGCAGGGGTGTCAAACTCATTTTCACTAGGGGTCACATCAGCCTTGTGGTTGCCTTCAAAGGGCTGAATGTAATTTTTGGACTGTATAAGTGTACCTACTCCTTAACTAGGGGCACAGAGCTCTGCATTTGGCCCTTTGAAGGCAATGATGAGGTTGATGGGGCTCCTGGTGAAAATGAGCTTGACACCCCTGCTATAGAGTTTTCTGTGTACACTATATCATCTGCAAACAATGACAGTTTTACTTTCTCCCTTCCAATTTGACTGTCTTTATTTCATTTTCTTGTCTGATCACTCTGTCTAGACATTCCATTACTATGTTCAATAGAAACATTGAAAGCAATCAGGCTTGTCTTTTTACTGATCTTAGAGGGAAGGCTTTTCATTTTTGCCTTTTGAGTACGATGTTGTCTGTAAGTTTCATGTATATGGTTTTTATTATGTTGAGGTATGCTCCCTCTATTCCCACTTGTCTGAGTGTTTTTATCAGAAATGGGTACAGTACTTTTTCAAATGCTTTTTCACCATCTATTTTCATGATGATTTGGTTTTTGTCTTTCCTATTGTTTATCTGATATATTACATTACAGATTTGTGAATATTTTACCATCCTTGCATCCATGGGATGAATCCTACTTGATCATGGTGTGTGATCTTTTTGATGTATTGCTGGATGCAGTTTGCCAACATTTTGTTGAGAATTTTAGCATCCAAGTTCATCAGCAATATTGGCCTGTAGTTTTCCTTTCTTTGTTTTGTCTTTATCTGGTTTTGGGGTTAGGATGATGCTGGCCTCATAAAAAAAAAGTTTGGGAGTATTTCTTCTTCTTGGATTTTTTGGATAGTTATAAATGGAAAATTATTAAACCTACAGTAACCAGAAAAAATTGAGGAAAGATAAATTTGGAAGACTTCTATTATTTTCTGTCAAGACTTACTAGAATTAGCATAGCATGGTACTAATATAAATATAAACACATGGATCAATGAAGCAAAATAGAATCCAGAAATAGACCCACAATGGGACAGTTAAATTTTTTTTTTGACATGAGCATTAGAGCAGTTTGAAAGTTAAAGGAAAACGGTGGAGAGAACCAACATGGCGGCGTAGGTAGACACACTGTGCCTCCTCGCACAACCAGAACTGAGAGAAAATCAAACGGCAAGGAAGTCCAACACTAAGGAGATAAAAAATAAACATTCATCCAGACCAGTAGGAGGGGCGGAGACGGGCAGCCAGGGGGTGGAGAGGACTCGAGTTGCCTTGGCGGGACGAGACTGGCAGAGTGTGGGACGAACAGGGCAGGCAGTCTGACCAGTAGCAGACCCTGTGGCCCCACATTTGCGCAGATAAGCCGAGAGGGCCGGACTCAGAGTGGCGGAGAACAAGGCAGGCAGAGTGGCAGGTAGTACCCTGCGTCCCCACACTCCTGCACAGATGACGGGGAGTGAAGCAGACCGAGCAATCCAGGGCTCCAGCATGGGGAAATAAAGCCTCAAACCTCTGATTGAAAGTGCCCGTGGGGGTTGGGGTGGCAGCAGGAGAGACTGCCAGCCTCACAGGCGAGGTCATTGGAGAGACCCACAGGGGCCTAGGGCATTCACAAGCCCACCCACTCGGGAACCAGCACCAGAGGGGCCCAGTTTGATTGTGGGTAGCGGAGTGAAAGATTGAGACCCGGTGGAGAGTGGAGCAGGCGCCATTGCTCCCTCCAGGCCCGTCCCCCATGTACTGCACCACAGCACAGCGACCAGCGTTACCCCACCCTGGTGAACACCTAATCCTCCGCCCCTTTAAGTAACAGATGCGCCAAGACCAAAAAAAAAAAAAAAAAAAGGCCCACATGACAGAACACTTCAAAGCTCCAGAAAAAATAAAACTAAGCGAGGAAGAGATAGCCAACCTATCAGATGCACAGTTCAAAACACTGGTTATCAAGACACTCACAGAATTGGTTGAATTTGTTCGAAAACCAGATGAAAAAATGAAGCCTATGCTAAGAGAAACAAAGGAAAACGTACAGGGAACCAATAGTGATGCGAAGGAAACTGGGACTCAAATCAATGGTGTGGACCAGAAGGAAGAAAGAAACATCCAACTAGAAAAGAATGAAGAAACAAGAATTTGGAAAAATGAGGAGAGGCTTAGGAACCTCCAGGACATCTTGAAACGTTCCAACATCCAAATTATAAGGGTGCCAGAAGGAGAAGAGGAAGAACAAAAAATTGAAAACTTATTTGAACAAATAATGAAGGAGAACTTCCCTCATCTGGCAAAGGAAATAGACTTCCAGGAAGTCCAGGAAGCTCAGAGAGTCCCAAAGAAGCTGGACCCAAGGAGGAACACACCAAGGCACATCATAATTCCATTCCCCAAGATGAAACAGAAGGAGAGAATCTTAGAAGCGGCAAGAGAAAAGGAGACAGCTACCTACAAAGGACTTCCTGTAAGACTGTCAGCTGATTTCTCAAAAGAGACCTTACAGGCAAAAAGGGGCTGGCAAGAAGTATTCCAAGTCATGAAAGGCAAGGGCCTACATCCAAGATTACTGTATCCAGCAAAGCTATCATTTAGAATGGAAGGGCAGATAAAGTGCTTCTCAGATAAGGTCAAGTTAAAGAAGTTCATCATCACCCAGCCCTTATTATATGAAATGTTAAAGGGAGTTACCTAAGAAAAAGAAGATAAAAAAAATGAACAGTAAAAATGACAGCAAACTCACAGTTATTAACGACCACACCTAAAACAAAGACAAGAGCAAACTAGGCAAACAACTAGAACAGGAACAGAACCATAGAGATGGAGATCACATGGAGGGTTGGCTATAGGGGAGTGGGAGGGGGAGAGGGGGGGAAAGGTACAGAGAATAAGTAGCATAGGTGATAGGTGGAAAATAGACAGGGGGAGGGTAAGAATAGTGTAGGAAATATAGAAGCCAAAGAACTTATAAGTATGACCCATGGACATGAACTATAGGGGGGGAATGTGGGAGGGAGGGGGTGGGCAGGATGGAGTGGAGTGAGGGGGGTGGAAATGGGACAACTGTAATAGCATAATCAATAAACATAGTATAAAAAATAAAAAAGAAAGTTAAAGAACAATACATAATGTGGAAACAAATGGATAGACATATGAAAAAATGAAAAAAAAGTATATCAAATATTACATTATATCATATAAGAAAATTTAATAAAAATTAATTAAAAACAAATGTAAAAGAGAACAGGAGAACATCTTTGTGGACAACTCAGTTCAAAGATTACTAAGAAGACACAAACAGTTTTCATACATAAGGAAATATTGATAAATTGAACTTCATGAAGACTAAAACCTTTGCCAAAAAATTTTCAGAAAATGAAAATGCAGCCCACAGGCTTGGAGAAAATATTTGCAAAATATACATGTGATCATGGAATGTATTTAGAATATGTTTTTAAAGTTGCTAAAATTATTCTGACATGTGTTAAAATAGTAGGGAAGACTTAGAAAATTTCAGTAGTGTCAGGGCTATTTTAATCGGAGAAAGAGATCAGGTTCACTACCAAATATAGCAAAGATAGTTGGGGACTTCAAGATCTGAACACAGTGAGTGTTTAGGTAAGGGGATTCTTGCTAAACTGACTTTACAAAATTCTTGCTGAAGGCAAAATAAGTGCTTGGACATCAAGTGTGGAAATAGGGGATGTGATTATATATCAATGGTGACCACATATTAAAGATAGAGGTTATTCTCTGACTTAGTAGGGTTCTTGCCATACTGGACTGGCAAGGCTGAACATAGGGCCCAAGGGTGAGTCCTCATCCAAAATAGGTCAGAGCAATTTTTCTAAATTTTGGCCAAGGAATGTTTTTGACAACACTTATGAGTATAACTCAATATTAAGAAAATAATTAACCAGATTTTTAAAAGGGAAGATTTGAATAGGAACTTGACCAAAAATGGTACAAAATGGCAAATAAAAACATATGAACATGCTTAACATTATTATTCCTTAACGAAATGTAAATTATAACCACAATGAATTGCTACTCTATAAGTGCTAGAGGGGTTTAAATTAAAGTGTTGGCATACATTTGGAGCACCTAAAACTCTCATACTTTGCTGCTGGAAGTGCAAAATGGTAAGTAACCACTTTGCAAAGTATTTTGGTACTTTTCTCAAGAAGTTAAACATATACTTGCCATATTAACCAGAAACTCCATACATAGAAGTTTACCAGGATAAAGAAAACATATGATGTCCTGGCCAGGTAGCTCAGTTCTGATACACCAAGGTTGCAGGTTCATTCCCCAATCAGGTCACATACTAGAATCAGCCAATGAATGCCTCAGTAAGTAGAACAACAAATGAATGTTGTTCTCTCTCTCTCTAAAAATTAATAAATAATGCACTGGCTGGCATGGTTCAGTGGATTGAGCATGGGGCTGCAAAGCAAAGGGTCACCAGTTTGATTCCCACTAAGAGAACATGCCTGGGTTGCAGGCTAGGTCTCTAGTAGTGGGTGCACAAGGGGCAACCACATATTGATGTTTCTCTCCCCCTCTCACTCCTCCCATCTCTCTAAAAACAAATAAATAAAATATTTAAAAAATAAATAATGAAAATCAATCAATAAAAAATAACACATATGTCCACATGACAAATAATAAGTGATTGTTTAAAGTAGCTTTATTAGTCAAACCCCAAAACAACCAGTGCTAATCAACTGATGATTGGATATATTGTTGTGTAGCCTTACAGTGGAATGGATATATTTAGCAATAAAAATGTATGAATTTATCTGATGACAATTTCCCTTGGGGCTTTTTCATATCTTTTTCCCAGACTGCTGTTTAAAGGATGTTTGTTTAAAAAATATATATGTCTGGGAGTACGAAGTTAGTGACTGTCTGTTGATACTCCGTTCCCTTATTAGTATAGTAAAGATAGTATCTTCCTCCAGGGTGAAAACTAGGCAGGTTTTCTAGCACATTTACTGTCAGGCTCATAAGCTCAGAATTCCTTCCCTGTGACACTTGAGACCTTGGAAGGAGAAGAGAACATAAGGAAGCTTATGCTCTTGCTGTGCCATAAGTAATCAAGTCCTTCATCTCTGGCCTAGCAGTCTAGTACAGTATGTGAGAATCTGTGAAACTGTGGCAGGCTCACTGGTTAATATGCAAACAGTATAAAATTTCAAGCACTTCATAGTTCTTTACAGAACTACTGATACATGTAACAGCATGAATGATTCTCAAAAGCATTATGTTAAGTGATAGAAGTCACATAAAAAACTATATACTAGAAATTTTGGAAAGGTAAAAACTGTACTAATAGAGAGCACATTGGTGGTTATCCAAGACTAGGTTAAAGCAGAAGGTTGGATACCACAGGGGAGGAAGCAATTTTGAGGGGTGTTATACACCTTGATTTCAGTGGTGGTGTAGCTGTATTTGTTGTAACAACTCATTAAAGTATACACTTAAAATGATGGATTTCATTATATTTAGTGTATATTTTAATAGGCCTGATAAAATATTAACAAAAATAAAGTAGACATACCTATATTTTCAACATTTTAGATTAACTTTTAACATATTTTATGCTTTTATGCTTAATTTTCTGGAGGTCAAATACTAATTAATTCCTCAAACAGAACAAAACCATAAGATAATTTAAGTAGGGTAAAACACATTTGTTTTATACTTATATTTTTGGCGTTACCCATTTTTCAGACAACTGTCTTCTATGATGCTATCTCTTTAAACCAGTTTTTGTAAAGGGAATTTAATTTCAGACTAATCTTAAAGTAGAGGGAATTTCAATCTCAATCATTTTCAGGGTTTTATTCTACCTGCACAATATTTTCTTAAGTCCAAGTGTGCAAAGCAGACAAAATCATATAAAAAGGATCCTATCGATCCAAAGATGGCGGCAACATAGGTGGGAGCGGAGTCCACTTCCCCTCAATGCCAGGGAAATACCTAGTTGATCTGAGGAGCAGAGCGAACATCCAACAGTATTCCAGCATATATGAAGATCAGAGACCAAAGATAGAGGACATTGAAAGATCTGACGGTAAGAAGAGTGCTTAAGGACAATAAGGTCCCCGGGACCCGGGACCCAGGACTGCGCGGGACAAGGGCGGCAGAAGCCCCAGCCCAAGCACAGGGGCTGCTGCAGGAGTCTTGGGAGAGGGCCAGGCTGAGCTGTGAGCAGCCAGGTGTTTGTTTGGACCAGGGGGGCTTGAATAGGAAGAATTTCTCAAAAAGAAAAAGAAAACAGAGGCACTCAGGGGCTAGAGAACTCTCGGTAGCAGCCACAGCCCCTGGCGCCCCTCCCCCTCTGCCCCTGGACTACTAGCACGGGGATAAGCAGCCCCAGCGCTCACCTGAAGCCCTGTTGCGTGCACCCAGATTAGCAGACTGGGGGCCCACAACTGAAACCCCAGAGGGGTGCCCACACCTGAAACCTCAGGTGGGAGAGCATCTGGAGCAGAGGCTAGCTGCTCCACCCACAGGCCCAAAACAGCGGACCCCAGTGCGGCGTGACTCAGTCCCAGGGCAGCCCCGGCCGGTGGGAGAGACTCAAGCCCAGGGCTGCTGGATCTGGACAGCTGCACCTCCCAAGCACAAAGCAGCTTGCGAGCCTCCCAAGCACAAAGCCTGCGCACCTCCCAAGCCCAAAGCAGCAGGATCGGCCGGCTGCACGCATCCCAAGCAAAAAGCCACTGGATCCCCCAGCTGCCGAGAACCAAGCCCAAAGAAGCTGGATTGGCTGATCAACAGCCTGACTGCCTGCCAGGGACCACACCTACAACGCCTACCTAACACCTGCTCGCAGAGCCCTGCAGGGCCTACTAGCTCTCTAGGACAAAGGCAGAACACCCAGCAGAGGGGAGCTGCAGGGTTAGGGGAGACTGCAGGCTGAACAACTGCGAAGAGTGTGGCCCAGGAAGGGAGAAAAGTGAAACCAATCCTTCCAAACACCCCCGCCCGTTGCACAGACAGGACGACCAGCAGAACTAACCTGACCGGTTAAAAGCCAGCAGAAGATTTTTTTTTCTTCCCTTTCCTCCTTTCCCCCTGAATCCCTCTTCCTTTCTTTTTTTTTCATTCCTTCTTCCTCCCATCCTTTACCTTTTTTATGCCTTCTTCCTGCCTTATTTTATCTATTCCTATGTTTTAATTTTTGTTAAAATTCCTTACCTTGTCTCCGATCTTTCTTTATTCCTTCTTCCTTCCTTTCCTCCTTTTCTATTTCTTTTTACCTTCCATCCCTTTTTTATTTCTTTTTTCTTCTTCCCCGCTTTCTCTTTTTCCCACAGGTGAGACAACAAAACCTGGAGTGCTGAAAAGACCAGAGTTAGACCATGTTACACCCATAAACGTCAGCTCAAGACCAGTGAGCACAGGAGATTAAGGAGACAGCACCACTGAATCCCATTAGCATTCTACCATAGAAGTTCATACCATAAACCCAGGGAGTCAGAATAGATCAATTTAAGAAGCAGAGGCTAACAAGAAGAGTCCCGCAAACAATGGGAAGACACAGAAACAATTCCTAAATGAAAGGAAAGGAGGAAGTCTCAGAAAGAATGCTAACTGAAAAAGAGGCAAGTGAACTATCAGATACTGAGTTCAAAGCGATGGTTATCAGAAAGCTCACGGAGCTCTCTGAGCTCAAAGAGAACTACCAGAAACTACAGGGAAACTACAATGAACTCACTGCAAACTATATCAACATGAAAAAGGAAATAGAAACTATCAACAAGAGCCAAGAGGAAATGAAGAATACAATTTCAGAATTGAAGAACGCAGTAGAAGGAATGAAAAGCGGACTTGATGAAGCAGAGGATCAGATCAGTGAGCTGGAGGACAAAGTAGAAAAAAACACCCAGAAAGAGCAAGAAAAAGAAAAGAGGCTCAGAAAGAATAAAGAGGCAATAAGGGAAATGCCGGACAACATGAAACATAACAATATCCGTATAATAGGAATACCAGAAAGACAAGAAGAAGAGCAAGGGATAGAAAACCTGTTTGAAAAAGTAATGATGGAAAATTTCTCTAATCTGAGGAGAGAAAAAGTCACTCAAATCCAGGAACCACAGAGAGTCCCAAGCAAGAGGAACCCAAAACACCCACTGCAAGACACATCATAATTAAAATGGCAAAATTCCAAGAAAAAGAGAGGATCTTAAAGGCAGCAAGGGAGAAACAGGAAGTAACATACAAGGGAGCCCCAATAAGGTTAGCAACTGACTTCTCAATGGAAACACTCCAAGCCAGAAGAGAATGGCAAAAAATATTCCAAGTAATGAGAACCAGAAGCCTGCAACCAAGGCTACTTTACCCAGGAATGCTCTCAATCAAGATAGAAGGCCAAATAAAGAGTTTCCCAGACAAAAGAAATCTAAAAGAATACACTTCCTCCGAACCAGCTATGCAAGAGATGCAAAAGGGACTGCTTTAAGTAAAGGAAGGAAAAGAGAAAGACAGAGGAACACAGGTAGGAATAAAGGCAATGAATAACTTCCTATCAATAATAACCTTAAACGTAAATGGATTAAATGCTCCAATCAAAAGACATAGAATACCGGAATGGATAAGGAAATATGACTCACACATGTGCTGCCAACAAGAGACCCATCTCAGGACAAAAGACTTATACAGACTGAAAGTGAAGGGCTGGAAACAAATTTTCCAAGCAAACGGACAGGAAAAAAAAAGCAGGGGTACCAATACTCATATCAGACAAAATAGACTTCCAAAGAAGGGCCATAAAGAGAGACCCAGAAGGTCACTTCATAATACTCAAAAGAAGAATCCAGCAAGAAGACATAAACATTGTAAATATATATGCACCAAACATAGGAGCAGCCAAATACATAAAGAAAATCTTGGAGGATTTCAAGAAAGATATTGACAGCAACACAATTATAGTAGGGGACTTTAACACCCCACTATCAAAAATGGACAGGTCTTCCAAACAAAATATCAACAAGGATATTGTGTCACTTAACAATACCCTAGAGGAAATGGACTTAACTGATATATATAGAGAGAGAGCTTTTCATCCCCAAGAAGCCAAATACACATTCTTTTCAAGTGTACATGGAACTTTCTCAAAGATAGACCACATGATAGGACACAAAGCAAGCCTCAACAAATTCAAGAAAATTCAAATCATATCAAGCATTTTCTCTGACCACAAGGGGCTGAAACTAGAAACCAACCCCAAAGGAAAAAAAACAAAAACACTTAAAATCATGGAGACTGAATAGCATGCTATTAAACAATGAATGGGTCAAGAACGAGATTAGGGAAGAAATCAAAAATTTTCTGGAAACAAATGAAAACGAACTCACAACGACCCAAAACCTATGGGACGCAGCAAAGGCAGTCCTGAGAAGGAAGTTCATAGCAATACAGGCCTACCTTAAAAAGATAGAAACATTTCAAACAAAGAACCTAACCCTACGCCTACAAGAACTGGAGGAGCAACAACAAAGACAGCCCAGAGCAAGCAGAAGGAAGGAAATAACCAAGATCAAAGCAGAACTAAATGACACAGAGACTAAAAGCACAATTCAAAGGATCAATGAATCCAGGAGCTGGTTCTTTGAAAAGATAAGCAAAATCAACAAGCCTTTAAGTAGGCTCATCAAGAAAAAAAGAGAAAGGATCCAAATACACACAACTAGAAATGAAAGAGGAGAGATTACAACTGAGACCACAGAAATACAAAGGATTGTAAGAAATTACTATGGAGAACTATAAGGCAAGAAATTTGAAAACCTAGGTGAAATGGACACATTTCTAGAAAAACATAATCTTCCAAAACTGAATGAAGAGAAGCAGAAAACCTGAACAGACCAATAACAGCAGATGAAATTGAAGCAGTCATCAAAGAACTCCCAACACAGAGAAGCCTTGGAACAGATGGTTTCACGGGAGAATTCTACAAAGCATTTAAGGAAGAGCTAACCCCTATCCTTCACAGACTATTCGAAAAAATCCAAACTGATGGAAGATTCCCAAACCTGTTTTATGAAGCCAGCATCATCCTAACCCCAAAACCAGATAAAGACACAAAGAAGAAAGAAAACTTCAGGCCAATATCGCTGATGAACATAGACGCTAAAATTCTCAACAAAATATTGGCAAACCGCGTTCAGCAATAGAATAAAAATATCATCCACCATGACCAAGTGGGATTCATCCCAGGGATGCAAAGATGGTACAATATTCGCAAATCAATAAACATAATACATCACATCAACAACAGCAAAGGCAAAAATCACATGATCATATCAATAGATGCAGAAAAAGCATTTGATAAGGTACAGCACCCATTTCTGATAAAAACACTCAGCAAAGTGGGAATAGAGGGAACATTCCTCAACATAATAAAGGCCATATATGAGAGACCTACAGCCAACATCATACTCAATGGACAAAAACTTAGAGCTTTCCCACTAAGATCAGGAACAAGACAAGGATGCCCTCTCTCACCACTCCTATTCAACATAGTATTGGAAGTCCTAGCCACAGCAATCAGACAGGAAAAAGCAATAAAACGCATCCAAATTGGAAAGGAGGAAATGAAACTGTCACTGTTTGCAGATGACATGATAGTGTACATGGAAAATACTATAGACTCCACCAAAAAACTACTTGACCTAATAAATGAATTTGGCAAAACAGCTGGATACAAAGTCAATACTCAGAAATCAAAGGCATTCCTGTACACCACCAACAAAACTGCAGAAACAGAAATCAGGAAAAAAATCCCATTTGATATAGCAACAAGAAAAATAAAGTACCTAGGAATAAACCTAACCTAGGAGGTAAAAGACCTGTACTCGGAAAACTACACAACATTGAAGAAAGAAATTAAGGAAGACACAAACAAATGGAAGCATGTACCATGCTCATGGATTGGAAGAATTAACATCATCAAACTGGCCATACTACCCAAAGCAATTTATAGATCCAATGCAATCCCTATTATAGTACCCATGACATATTTCACAGATATAGAACAAACATTTCAGAAATTTATATGGAACCATAAACGACCCCGAATAGCTGCAGTAATCTTGAGGAAGAAGAACAAAGCAGGAGGGATCACAATACCTGATATCAAACTGTATTACAAGGCCACTGTAATCAAAACAGCCTGGTACTGGCATAAAGACAGGCACATAGACCAATGGAACAGAACAGAGAGCCCAGAAATAAACTCAAGTCTTTACGGTCCATTCATATTTGACAAAGGAGGCAGGAGCATAAAATGGAGCAAAAACAGCCTCTTCAACAGATGGTGTTGGGGGATCTGGACAGCTACGTGCAAAAAAAATGAAACTTGATCACCAACTTACGCCATAGACAAAAATAAACTCAAGAATGATAAAAGACTTAAATATAAGTTGTAACACCATAAAAGTCCTTGAGGAAAACATTGGCAGGAAAATCTCAGACATTCCACGCAGCAACATCCTCACAGACATGTCCCCTAAAGCAAGGGACATAAAGGAAAGAATAAACAAATGGGACCTCATCAAAATAAAAAGCTTCTGCAAGGCTAAAATAAATAGTACCAAATTACAAAGAGAACCAACATTATGGGAAAACATATTTGCCAATGATACCTCGGACAAGGGCCTAATCTCCAAAATATATGAAGAACTCACACGACTGCACTCCAGGAAGACAAACAACCCAATTTAAAAATGGGCTAAGGACTTGAACAGACACTTCTCCAAGGAAGACATACAGAGGGCCCAGAGACATATGAAAAGATGCTCAGCATCACTAGCCATCAGAGAGATACAAATTAAAACCACAATGAGGTACCATCTCACACCAGTCAGAGTGGCCAACATAAACAAATCCACAAACAAATGTTGGAGAGGATGCGGAGAAAAGGGAACCCTAGTACATTGTTGGTGGGAATGCAGACTGGTGAGGCCACTGTGGAAAACAGTATGGAATTTCCTCAGAGAACTAAAAATGGCACTGCCCTTTGACCCAGCAATTCCACTGCTGGGATTATACCCTAAGAACCCTGAAACACCAATCCAAAAGAACCTATGCACCCCAATGTTCATAGGAGCACAATTTACAATAGCCAAGTACTGGAAGCAACCTGAGTGACCATCAGCAAATGAGTGGATCAAAAAACTATGGTACATTTACACAATGGAATTCTACACAGCAGAGAGAAAGAAGGAGCTTATACCCTTTGCAATAGCATGGATGGAACTCGAGAGCATTATGCTAAGTGAAATAAGCCAGAAGGTGAGAGACAAATACCATACGATCTCACCTTTAACTGGAACATAATCAACAAAAGAAAAAAGCAAACAAAATATAACCAGAGACATTGAGGTGGGGAACAGTCTAGCAGTGGCCAGGGGGGAGTGGGGTGGGGACAATGGGAAGAGGGGATTGCAGGAACTAGTATAAAGGACACATGGACAAAATCGGGGGGGATGGTGGGGGTGGGGGAGGGAGGTGGGTTCAGCTGGGGTCGGGGGGAGGGAGGGGGAGAAAAGGCATACAACTGTAATTGAATTGCAATAAAAATAATAAAAAAAAAGGATCCTATCATCTCTGAGCCATAATGACCACTTCTATTATGTCCCTTGTACAAAACCGAAGGGCCCAATGATTTCTAACACTTCTTCTCCTGTGTGATATTGGCTACTAGAATTTTTTAGTGAGGCTTAAAATTCAAGTGGTTTGGAGCCAACCCTTTCTAATTGTTACTGCAGTCATCACCATAAGGACGTGAACATTAGTGTGGCATAGAATGGAAACATAGGCCTCCAGTTCGCGAGGAACCTGCAAATACCTGCCCTTGACCTATTCTTGGGAATGTCACTTCTCTCCTTTTCTCATCTGCCTTCCCTCAAAAGCACTCCATCTTTTCTATTCTTACACACTCTACATAGCCATGATCTTTCACAAAAAGATTTTCTCCAATATTTTTATGGATTATTGTACAATGGGAAAAACATAAAGAGCCTAAATATTTTTCTTGGAATAGAAAAGTCAAAATATAGAAAAAAAAAGCATGGATGGCTTTTATTCTTCATTCTATGGGGATGAAAAGAAAGTAAACATTAAGATCTCAGTGTATTTTTCTTCCATATAATTGTACTAATAGTTTCTATTGTAGTCTTCAATTGCACAAGTTACTCGATCTTTATTCTTGGTCCTGTGTCTTAATACATTTCTCACAAATCTTCTCAATACAGAATCTTTAAATTAAGAATTCCTTGGGGGAAAATATTTACTTGAATACAGTGTTTTGATTTTGTAACATTGCAGAGCCAAGTATGCAGAAAATCCTCTTGAAAAATTAAGAGGATTTTAAGATGTATTTGTCAACAGAATAACTTAGTATTTGTCTCATTCTTCAACAAACCACTGCTCTTAAATTACATTGTGTCCATAATGGACACAGTTATAACAGACAATTAGTCACAGCAAAAGAAAACAGATTCGTCGAAACAACTTATTACACTCAAGACATTCTTTTCTGTTTATGCAAACAGAAATTTTGGTGCAATTGACATGTTCTGAATTTTTTCATATGCTGACATAATTTTTTTAAATAGTGATATGTTTTAAGGATACCTACCACAATAGTAATGCAATATAATTTGACTTTATGTAGTATAGTTAAGCACTAAATTATAGCAAGTCTATTTTAAATTGTGGGATGCCAGGAAGTTTTGTGCAACATTCCAAATGAAACCAATAGACAAAATCCTGTTGCAGGATCTGGACCTCACTTAACAGAGTGCAAATTCTCAAGCACACAACTTCTCTATGGGTTAGCACATATAATGAGACAAATTCCAGTAGTGGAGCTCAACCAGAAGAAAATCTATGCTATGACTACATGACATTGATCTGCATATCTGGATTAAATCTGGTTCACTTAAAAAATGGCAATATGCTATCCCAGAAATGTGGATGAATGAAGCACTGGGTATGCTAATTGCTAGAGCTAGCTTATCCACAAACTAGTTGTCAACTTTGCAAATCATTGCATTTTTCTTAACTTTGTATTTCTCATCTAAAGAAGTAGAGGGCTAGGCTAGATAATGCCTGGTAAGATACCTCTCAATGTTTAAACTCCTAAGTAAAAAAATGGTTATATAAACCAGCCATCATTCCTAGCAGTTTGCATATTTGAACTTAGTCTTCAGAACCACCCTATTTAATAGGAATTATTATTACTCCCATTCTACAGATAAACAGAAGTAGTGTAATAAAACTTTCAGTTAAAAAATAAACCTACCAATCCCATCAATATTTTATGTGTATTAACCGAGAATCCTCCCGTTCCTCTCTTAACCACTGCCACCGAGCCTCATCCTGTTTTCTTACTCTTCCACACATCCCTGGGAGTTATCCCTTGGGTCACTAAAATTTGAACGAATGTGTACTTGTGTTGGGAACTGCCCTGCCTGGTTTCAGAAGCTGTAACCCCTCATGGTTAAGGCTGAGTCAGAGACCTTGGGACCATAAGCCATTAAGGAGACAAAGCTTATCTCCCTGGCAGGGGTGCCATCTCTGCCCACTTTACCCTGCTTGGCCCTGAGCTTGACCAGTTAGCCAATGATGGGTAAGATTCCTCAAGGGAGGAACAACCTAAGACAGGCATGGTCATGGAAAAAGGCCCGCAGGAAGGTCTGGGGGGGGGGGCTATAGAAAAAGGGGGTGATGGAACCTCGCCCCTCGGCTTTGACATAGTCTGAGTCCTCATCCTGTCTGCAAGAAGTCTCCTAATCTCTTGGCTGCCTTACTTCCCTTGCCTGACTTAAGTCTGAAACAATAACAGAGGGCAGTGCAGTCCTGTGCCGGGAGGGGCGGATTCCCTGGGGAATCAGGCCTAAGAAAGAATGCATACAATCCTGTGAAACCTGCTTTATTTATGCCCTCAGCTTAAATGATAAGGGTCCAGGCCTGAAATGAGTCTGTCTCCCAAAGTTTTATAGCCCTTTGACTAACTGACTGTCACTCAGGATAAGCCCTTGAAGTTCTCTATAAGTTATGTATTGTTTGACCCTTACTGCCTGACAATTTTTGATGAGCTTTATCTGTATTCCTGTGCAAAATGAACCTAATAAAAGCCCATGGAGGAAAAAGCTCTTGGCCTTTCTCCTTTGAGAGATCCGCCACCTCTCCTCCCCAAGCAGATCATGTCTTGGTAGACGTATTTCATCCCTGGTGGACGCAGGGCTCAGAGGTAAAGCTCCGTGACCTACTTGGACAAAATAACTTAAATTCAGAAGAGAGGTAAAGATTATGGTTTGATGGACTCATCAGCTTCCAGGAGGATTTCATACCCTTGCTGTGGATAAACTGTATCATAGGAATCATACACATAAGAAAAGAGATCTAGGAGAAAAAATAATAACAATAAGCCAGTGGATAAGAGTTTGGACATGTAGTAAACATACCAATATTTCCATATTATCTCCACTCTTAGGAAGAGGATTGCATACCTTAACTACTGGAAGTTAGCCTCACTAGATTTGGCCAATGAAATGTGATGAAAATGAACTGTCAGAAGCTCTACTGGCCAGTTTTTTTTCTTTCTGCTATGCTCATTTTTCCTTCTGTTACTGTGACCTGTACACTTTAGAGAGGCTTCCCTGGTTGTATGGTTACCATCAGAGAATGGTGAACACCATGACTATATAGTTTAACTGTGAAATCAATCTTATTCTCTTCAGCAGTAATATATGAGTGCATTGAGAAGAATGAGAAGAACCCAGGAAGGTAAATGCTGAACAGAGAATTCTGTCACCAAAATATATATTACAGAACATGGACAGAAAAGTCAAGAGTGTCAAATGCTAAGTGTTGGAGTTAGAGAACACAATTTGTACATTTTTAATCTTAATGAGAGCACTTTCAATAGAAGACTAGGGGCTAATGTCATACTACACTGGTTGGTGTCAGTGCAAGTGAAGAGAAATGAAAATATTAATGCCTAGAACTATATTTTAAAGCAGTAGGGAAAAGAGAGATAATGTTACATAAGGAGATAGAGAGAGTTGGATAACACTGGTGCAACTTGTGCAAATGGGAAGTGGTAGGGCATCCTATGTTTTACTGGGAAAACATTAAGCCAAAGGAGCTTGGATTTTACCATGGCACAGACTGATTTAGAGTATGAAATGGAAACATTAAAAATGATGGGGTTATACATCATTAGTAATGATGTTCATTACTAATGCACATCATCCATTTTTTCTAAGCACACACATTTCTCCTTGTATACTATGTACATTCCCAAATATTTCTGCTATAACTAGGTTACATCATCATAATTTTTAATGGACTTACCTAAAGATACAGTTGAACACAGACACATGAGGCTTCAAAGTAATAAATGTGTTATAATACTTAAATACTTTCTTTTCATTGATTTCTGAATCAAAATTGCATCCAAGATGATCCTAAATAACTTACAGAGCAGTATATGGCCTGGAGTTTGAATTCATGCTCAACCAGTTAGAAAGGTGTCCCACTAGTGAAGTTACTTAACCTATTTTTATTGTTTATCTATACCTCAGCCTCAACGAACCAACCAACATACATACATACATATTTATAAAATACCATTTTAAAATGTAAAGCTTATTAACGTATGCTCAACATTTCTCCATAAAGAAATTTATATTTCTTTTTTGTAAATTTTTATTGTTATTCAATTACAGTTGTATGCCTTTTCTCCCCATCCCTCCACCCAACTCCAGCTGAACCCACTTCCCTCCCCCGCCTCCACCCTCTCCCTTGATTTTTTCCATGTGTCCTTTATAGTAGTTCCTGTAATCCCCTCTCCTCACTGTCCCCTGCCCACTCCCCTCTGGCTATTGTTAGATTGTTCTTAACTACAATGTCTCTGGTTATATTTTGTTTGCTTTTTTCTTTTGTTGATTATGTTCCAGTTAAAGGTGAGATCGTATGGTATTTGTCTCTCACCTTCTGGCTTATTTCACTTAGCATAATGCTCTCGAGTTCCATCCATGCTATTGCAAAGGGTATAAGCTCCTTCTTTCTCTCTGCTGTGTAGAATTCCATTGTGTAAATGTACCATAGTTTTTTGATCCACTCATTTGCTGATGGTCACTCAGGTTGCTTCCAGTACTTGGCTATTGTAAATTGTGCTCCTATGAACATTGGGGTGCATAGGTTCTTTTGGATTGGTGTTTCAGGGTTCTTAGGGTATAATCCCAGCAGTGGAATTGCTGGGTCAAAGGGCAGTGCCATTTTTAGTTCTCTGAGGAAATTCCATACTGTTTTCCACAGTGGCCTCACCAGTCTGCATTCCCACCAACAATGTACTAGGGTTCCCTTTTCTCCGCATCCTCTCCAACATTTGTTTGTGGATTTGTTTATGTTGGCCACTCTGACTGGTGTGAGATGGTACCTCATTGTGGTTTTAATTTGTATCTCTCTGATGGCTAGTGATGCTGAGCATCTTTTCATATGTCTCTGGGCCCTCTGTATGTCTTCCTTGGAGAAGTGTCTGTTCAAGTCCTTTGCCCATTTTTTCATTGGGTTGTTTGTCTTCCTGGAGTGAAATAAGCCAGGTGGTGAGGGACAAATGCCATATGATCTAACTTTAACTGGAACATAATCAATAGAAGAAAAAAGCAAACAAAATATAACCAGAGACATTGAAGTTCAGAACAATCTAACAATAGCTAGAGGGGAGTGGGGAGGGTGTCAGGACAGGTGGGGATATCCACCTGACAACCTGAGCCCGAGGGGAACCACCAACGATGGATTGCCGTCTTTTTCTAGGGGACCAATCCCTATCCTCCAAGGGGAGCCAATCAGAATTTGGTGCATAAAACCCCACCATATTCCCCACTTGTGCGCGACTTCCTCAGCCCAGTTCTGCAGACCAGAGAATCTGGATGGGGTGTGCAAACCTCAATAAAGCTCTGTACTGCCTAATTTTGTGGCTGATTGGCATTTCTTCCTTGGCGGAGCCTAAGAAAACCTTTCAGAGGGGACAGTGGGGAGAGGGATTTACAGGAACTACTATAAAGGACACATGGACAAAATCAAGGGGGAGGGTGGATGCAGGGGAGGGAGGAGGGTCCGACTGGGGTTGGGTGGAGGGATGGGGAGAAGATGCAGACAACTGTAATTGAATAACAATAAAAATTAAAAAAAAGATTACTCTATCCAGTGAAGCTATCATCATCACCAAGCCCTTATTATATGAAAAGTTAAAGGAACTTATGTAAGAAAAAGAATCTCAAAAATATGAATAGTAAAATCACAACAAACTCACAATTATCAACAATCTAACCTAAAAAATACAAAAACAAAAATGAACTAAGCAAACAACTAGAACAGGAACAGAATCACAGAAGCAGAGATTACATGGAGGAGTATCAGTGAGGAAGGTTAGGGGGCGAATGAGGGAAAAGGTACAGGAAATAAGCATAAATGGTAGGTACAAAATAGACAGGGGGAAGTTAAGTATAGTATGGGAAATGTGGAAGCCAAAGAACTTACATGTATGACCCATGGACATGATCTAAGGGCAGGGGGATGATGGTGGGAGGGGAGATGCAGGGAAGAGGACAATAAAGAGTGGAAATGGGACAACTGTAATAGCATAATCAATAAAATATTTTTTTAAATATTCACTTAGGTTAAGAGTTAAGATTCAAATTCATGCCAGTGTCTTTTTTTGTTCTATTGTTTCACTTCCTTTCTTTAGATGAGGCCTCTATTGGATGCACAGAATGCTGTGCCCATCTGATAAATTGAGAAGGGTACTCTTATTTTACACAATATTCATGAGATTACTATTGGTAGATGATTTTTAAATAAGGAAAGCATGAACTATTGAACAATAACCAAACACACAGTTAAGTAACCTTACCCACTAGTGCAAAAAGCACAGAAGGGAAAAACAGAGGGTGTGGAGGTGGGAGGGAGACTTAAATAAACAAGTACTGGGCTGCCCATAATGTCACAAAGGTCATCAGACAGTGGCAGGAAATTTTATGTCTATACGCATTCTCCTGTTTACACTTTCTGCAAGCAAAAATTTGATTAACAAATCATACTTGATATATTCTTTCTCGTATAAATCCTTCCAAAGAGTTAAATTCAAATTACAAATAACTGTATCATTATTTTATTATTATTAACATTTAAACATTATAAAGTGTTTCCAGTATAAAAACTGAAAGATGCTATTTGATCTGAGTCCATCTACTGAAAAGAAGAATGTTGAGACAGAAGACTTAAAAAATGTGTGTATATTTTGTTACTTACACTGTATTTTACTCCAAATGAAATTAAGTGCTAAGATTCATATGCTGCTTGAATATTCCTCAAAAAATGCCAATCAGCATCAGTGCACAGTGGTAGCTTAGCTCTAACACCGCTTATATCTGCACATGGAAGCTGTATTACTCTAAAACCACATTTACTGCTTTGATGCTTTATAAGATCAGTCCTTTTAAATATGTAAACAAGCTTTTTTTTTTCTAATCTGAGCCATTAGAGAGAAATGCTGTGAAAGCTTATATTCTGAAATAAACAAGTTTGCTCAGAATCATGAGAGATTTCAATCTTGCTGTCACAGAAGAGTAGCATTAAATTAAAAATAGCATGGGTCAGGAATATGCCTTTGGCACCTAATGAGACCTAACAGGTTTCAGATTAATTTGAAACCAAGCAAAGGTAAATTTTCTCTCTGCTTTCATTCTTTTGTGGGTGTTGTAATTATAGGGAAAATTTATCTGAACTGTAAGGAACTATTCAGGTCTAACATATGTATCAGTCAACTTTATAGCTTTTATTCTCTGAATTACAATAAGTAATTCTCTATTGATTCTGTGCCATTCCTTAATTAAGAATTGTTTCCCATCTGCAAGTATTCATTTGCAAATAAGCACCATAATAAGAGTAATTTAATAAATGTGGATCAGTTTCAATGTTTAGAAGGTGTTAATAAGACTAAAGATAAAAAAAAGTAAAGATAGCTTACATGATTCACATTCTGGATTACTTATGACACAAATTTCTTATACTCAATGAACTCATAATTTTTAATTTCATTTTACTGCTTTTCCAGGCAATTGAACTGATACATGATAATTCAAATTTTGAATGTTCTAAAACCCTCTGAAAATTAAGATGCTGAAACCATGTTTCCAAATTTGAAATTATTTCTTAAATGTTATGTCAGTCCCATGAGTTCCATATTCCAATATTTGCATCTACAAGAGCCTTAGCTTTGTGCAAGCTAAAAAATAAAGGGAAAATGCTAATCTCTTGTGAACACAGAAGATAGCATTACCCAAAGCCTGATTTTTAAGCTCTGAAGGGGCAAAAGCATAGAAAAAGAGTCCGCAAAAGAATGTCTGCACCTTTGTCCTAAATATGAGACTTCAGTCCCACAATTTTAAACAAATTGTTTCCTAGGCAAGACAGTGGAAAAAATGAGAGAGAGGCTCTAGTGTATTATGGCCATGGGTATGCCATGCATGAGCCATAATGGAGGAATCTATAGCAAAAAGCAATCCCTTTGCTCAGGTCCAAAAATACATTTGGTAGAAAGATATATATTGTATAGCTTTACTTGTATTGATCATTTTATTACTGTTTACTTCATTTGTTGGTTGACATATATTTCTTTCCAAAAGAGAAATGTCAAAATAATCCATGACTTCAGAGGGACTAATGCATGTAATTTGTTTTATTAAACTAAATATGCAACTTCAGAGAGTTAGATATTTTAAGAATATGTTCAGGTAGACTTATTTATGATAATTCATCAATTTATGATACAAAAAGCAATTACCCAAAGACTTCTAAATAAATGGCTAATTATCTATAGGATAGAGATAGAACCCTTATTTTGCCTAAATCATGGTTGAAAATATTCCATAAATACTAATAACATAATAAATACTAATACATAATAACTACAGGGTGGAGTAAATGTAGGTTTATAGTTGTGAGTATATTAAACAGTTTATTCTTATATTATTATTTAATTTTTGTATTATTTTCCATTCAAACACCTGTAAAACTATTATACTTTAGCCCAATCTTGTATATATCTTAATCCTCTTTGAATATAGGGATTTTAATAGAGTACTGGTAAACAATGGGTGCTTGATAAATATATGTTGATATAAATAAATATTTTGATGATCAATGTTTGTAAAATGCATAATCATACATAATATTGACCTAAATTTGCACTGCATTATTTTTATGTGCCACAAAATATTTCATATGTAATATTATGTATTCTTATAACAATCCCTGTATGTAGAGGACAGTTTTATTATCTTATATTGACTAGAGTTTATCACACACAGTCATACAAGTAGCAGTTTATGTTGATTCTATATGAGAAGACATTTAACATTGGTTTGTTTAATTATTTTCATTTTCTTATTAAGTTGGATCAGAGAAAACACAGGCCACTAAAAGCTTTCCCACTAAGATCAGGAAAAAGACAAGGATGTCCGCTTTCACCACTTCTCTTCAACATAGTATTGTAAGGACTAGCCACAGTGATCCAAAAAAAAAAAGAAATGAAAGTCATCCAATTTGGAGATGAGGAAGCAAAAATGTCACTGTTTGCAGATGAAATGATAGTGTGCATGGAATACCCTATAGACTCCACCAAAATACTACTTGACATAGTAAGTGAATTTGGCAAAACAATGGGATACAAAGTCAATATTCCAAAATCAAAGGCATTTTTATACACCAAAAATGAAACATCAGAAACAGAAATCAGGAAATAAGTCCTATTAGCTATAGCAACATGAAAAATAAAATACCTAGGAATAAACCTAAAGAAGGAAGTTAAAGATCTGTACTCAGAAAACTATACAACACAAATAAATGGAAAAATATACCATTTTCAGGGATTGGGGGAATTAACATCATCAAAATATCCATACTACCCAAAGCAATTTATAAACTCTACAGAACCCCTCCTAAAATATCAATGACATATTTCACAGAGAACATTTTTTTTTTTTTTTTTTTTACTGTTTTTTTTTTTATTGTTATGCAATTACAGTTGTATGCCTTTTCTCCCCATCCCTCTACCCCACCCCAGGTGAACCCACCTCCCTCCCCCCTCTCCACCCTCCCCCTTGGTTTTGTCCATGTGTCCTTCATAGTAGTTCCTGTAATACCCTCTTCCCACTATCCCCGCCCCCACCCCCCACCCCCGCCCTGGCTATTGTTAGATTGTTCTTAACTTCAATGTCTCTGGTTATATTTTGTTTCACAGAGAACATTTTAAAAATTTATGTGGAAACATAAATGACCCCAAATAGCTTCTGCCCTTTTGTGAAAGAAGAAAAAAGTAAGAGAGAACACAATACCTGATATAAAACTATATTACAAGGCCACAGTAATCAAAAAAGTCTGGTAGTGGCATAAGAACAAACCCATAGACTAATGGAACAGAATAGAGAGCCCAGAAATAAACCCAAGTCTCTATGGTCAATTAATATTTGACAAAGGGGGCAGAAGCATAAAGTGGAGTAAAAATAGCCTCTTCAATAAATGGTGTTGGGGAATCTAGACAACTACATGCAAAAAAATGAAACTCAACCACCAACTTACACCTTGCACAAAAATAAACTCAAGATGATAAGAGACTTAAATATAAAATAAGACACCATAAAAATCCTAGAGAAGAATACAGGTAGGAAAAGGTCAGATACTCCATTCAGCAATATTTTCACCAATATGTCCCCTAAAGAAAGGTACATAAAGGAAAGAATAAACAAATGGGACTTCATCAAAATAAAAAGCTTCTTCAGGGCTAAAGAAAACATCGGCAAAATGAAAAGGGAACCAAACATGGGGAAATATATTTGCCAATGATACATCAGACAAGGATTTGATTTCCAAAATATATAAAGAACTCACATGACTGCACTCCAGGAAGACAAACAACACAGTTAAAAAATGGTCAAAGTATCTTAACAGACTCTTCTCCAAGGAGGACATACAGAAGGCTCAGAGGCATAGGAAAGGATGCTCAGCATCACTAGCCATCAGAGGGATACAAATTAAAACCACAATGAGATACCATTTCACATTGGTCAGAACGGCCATCATAACCAAATCAACAAACAAGTGCTGGAAAAGAAAAGAGAACCCAATTACATTGTTTGGTGGGAATGCAGACTGGTGCAGCCAATGTGGAAAATATCATGGAATTTTCTCAAAAAACTAAAAATGGAACTGCCTTTTGACCCAGCAATTCCACTGCTGGGATTATATCCTAAGAATACTAGAACACCAAATAAAAAGAACCTATTCACCCCAATGTTCATATCATCACAATTTCCAAAGCTAAGTGTGTGAAGCAACCTAATTGCACATCAGTAAATTACTGGATCAAAAATTTATGGTACATTTACACAATGGAATAATACACAACAGAAAGAAAGAAGAAGCTCCTACCCTTCCCAACAGCATGGATGGATCTGGAGAGCATTATGTTAAGTGAAATAAGCCTGGCAGTGAAAGACAAATACCACATGATCTCACCAATAAGAGGAACCTAATCAACAAAACAAGGAAGCAAAATATAACCAGAGACATTGAAATAAAGAGCAAACAGACAGTAACCAGAGGGGAGGTTGGAGGGTGATAAGGGAAAAATTGAGAAGGGACACCAAGGATCATGTACAAAGGACAAAGCCAAAGGGGGGAGGATTGAGCGTGGGAAGTGGGGATGGGTTGGGTGGGGGGGAGTGGTAGGGGGAAAATGTAGACAATTTTAGTTGAACTACAATTTGAAACAAGAACAACAATAAAGATGTATAACTGATCAAGAAATAAAACTAAATAAATAGAAACAACAAAAAGAAAACATAGGTCAGGTAATAGATTACCTTTATACTTTCCTCCAGTTACATGAGTTTGTTATGCACCACACACACCACAAACACACATATCTTCTAATACCATCTACATAGTAATTCTAAATTTTTGGTCTTAGGTCCCTTTACCACTCTAATGATTCTTGAGGACCACAACAAGCTTGAATTTACTGTGGTTTATACCAAGCAATATCTAACAATATCAGAAATTGAAAAAGAATTTTTAAATTTTATATTAGTGCTTCTAGGAATAAAAATAACACCTATATTACATGTTAACATGGACCAAATTTTTAACAATAAATTATTACATTTTTTCAAAAACAAAGAAAAACTAGTGAGGAGAATGATATTTTTTCATGTTTTTACAACTTTCTTAATGTCTGGCTTAATAGAAGACATCAACATTTTCATATCGGGCTCCATGATCAATCTGTTGTAATATATTCTTGTGCTTAAAGCATATTAAGAAATTCAGCTTTACACACATATATACAATCACATGAAAGAGAGGAAAATTTTAATGACCTACTAAAATATATTTATGTAATTTCTTCTTAGATATTGCATCAAAATTTGACAAGTGAGTGCTTCTTAAATGAAAAATGCAAAGTAGTTCTGAAATCCATTCAATTAGCTTTTTCTGTCTCTTATGTTAATATCCAATAGGTTATCTTATAATTTGTAAGAATCTGTTAACACACATGGTTTTGTAACATGATGAACTGGTAATTTGGAAAATATTGGTTTGTTAAGTTATACAGATGTTCAAGATGTTGACATAGCACACTACTTAATATTTTAAAATTACAGTTTGTAATAACTACCCTGACTGCATCAGAATAGTGTTTAAATATTGGAAAGCTTTCAGGCTCATAGTAGAAGATACGAATTCTCCAAAATTCTCATTTTCACTTCTAAGCTCTAAAATGGTCATTGGACTATGGCTGGTGTAGCTCAATGGATTGAGCAACAAGTGTTTGTTGATTTGGTTATCATGGCCATTTTGACCAGTGTGAAGTGGTATCTCATTGTGGTTTCAATTTGCATCTCTCTGATGGATAGTGATGCTGAACATCCTTTCATATATCTATGGGCCCTCTGGATGTCCTCCTTGGAGAAGTGTCTATTCAGGCCCATTGACCATTTTTTAAAATTTGATTATTTGTATGATAATAGCAAGCTCAATTCCATTTGTTTTCCCAAAAATGTTATCAAATATTCGAATTAAATATGAGATGACAGATGCATTAATTAATACAAATGGGAGAAATCCTTTCACATATATATCAAATCACCAATGTACACTTTATATCTTATAATTTTTTTGTGAATTATACCTGAATAGAAGTAAATTTTTCTGACTTTTAGCAAAAAAATAATACATAGCTTGCCAGTCATTCTTTCAAGTAAAATAATGTTCCATTAAAAAAAATGGTTTGTTCAGTTCACAACTTATGACAATCACACAAGTGTTTTCCCTGGTGAAAACCATTATTGTGTTGTGTGCTACATAAGTGCTTTATGAGTACTTTCCATTTGGCCACATGAAATATTAGAAAAATATGAATGCAGCATTGAGATTTAATAAAATTTATATTTGTTACTGCTCATGAAGGACATTCTCAGATGATAGTGGCTGTTTACATCCCTGTGGTTATTTGGTAGTGAAAGATGGTAAGAATATACTACAGTTTGGTGGTGCTGTCAGAAAGTTCATAGCTCCCTTCACCTGAATTGCTTTTGAATTACCATTACAAATGTGAACACAGTGGGAAAGAGGACTTTTGTTGTTATTATGAGGACAGTTTTGACCTCATGGAACCAGAACCAACTATCTACAAAAACAGAGAGGTCTTCATGAAAACAATATAATGTATTTGAAATAATTTGGAATCATACTACCTGAATTACAGTCCCAGGAGCATTTGTGATTAGGCTACTTGGGAAAATTTTTTAAAGTATTCTCAGACTTAGTTATTGTGGAGAGCAGGACCAATAAAATGGCTTTAGTCTGATCAAGATAGCATAAAGTGTATAAAACAAAGCGGAGTCATTCGTATCAACCAAAATGGCTGTCAGTCAGCCATGACACCTTGGTTGAAGAGGAAAACTACCTAAGTCAGAAGAGGACAAAGAGACATTCCTAAGATATCTGCAGATGTGGTCAGAGCAGACATGTCTGCAAGTAGACACACCTAAGATATTTGTACACGTGGTCAAAACAGAGATGTGTGGCAAGGAGACACACCTAAGATATCTGCATGTGTGATTAGTATAACCATGCATGCAGAGTGGGACTACCCATATATAGGCTCCTGGGAAAATTCCCCATGTGGCATCAGGGATGCTGAGACATTTATCAAAAAGACCCAGAAGAATGCATTACATCACTTTCAAAGTAAAACTGGGGGAGGTTCCAGACCACTGCTGAGACAGCTGAGCTTCACACACCAGAGTGTTGTTCCATGTCATGCTGATCTCCCTTGGTATCAACCACCAGAGGCTCTGCCCTGATGGATTGAGGACTTTGTCTGCCCTGTTGCCCACCTGGTTCTGCAGATCCTCCTTGCAGGACACTGACAAGCCCCTTGCCCTCCACATTGTCTCACAGACCTGCAGATTGAGACTCTGGGACTAGGGTTTTTTTTTTTTTTTATCTCCCATTGATTGCTCTGTGTGTGTGTGTGTGTGTGTGTGTTATAACTCAGAGAGCTAAAGTGTGTAAGATAATAATGTATGTTGATGTTCTACTTTGAGTGAATTTGCATTCAATAAAAGCTGAGTGAATAGTATAGTTACTGTATGTGACTCTTGTGTGTTTCTTGGTGCCGGACTGCTCAGCAGACAGCTAGCCAAGCAGTTGCCTGGATGACTTACAGGAAAAACTATATCACAAACCTATACTCGTAACAGTTGTTTCATCTATTAAATGGAATCACATATGTAACTGACTCATATATGGTTACCAAACTATTGAGCATGGGCCAAACCCCACTACCAATTTTTTCAAATTTAGTTTCAGTGGCACTGTCTTAATTGAAATTTATTGAGATGGTAAGAATGTACTACAGTTTGGTGGTGCTGCTCTGATTTGTTCTCAGGTGCCAGAAAGTTCATAGCTCCCTTCACCTGAATTGCTTTTGAATTAGCATTACAAATGTCAACATAGTGAGAAAGAGGACTTTTTGTTGTTGTTGTTGTTATGAGGATAGTTTTGACGTCATGAGTTCTCAGTACAATTTAGTTTACAAACCTAAATGCACACTTTAATGCTAGACAAGATAAAGAAAAAATAGTCTTTTTAAAATTGTTTAGAGTTGTCCCACCTTTCTCCACATTGCTCTTCCCTAACCCATCGCCCCCACTCACACAGTCAATTCCCTCATTGTCCATACCCATGAGCCCTCTATTGTGTGTCCAATGATAACCACTAGTCAAATATGGCTATTGAGCAGTTGGAATATGACTAGTCCAAAATGAGTTATGCTTTACAAGGGGACCTTGTATTTCCTGACAGGTCTGTTTTGTAGTGTGCCATAATTCATTTCATCTTGAAGGATTCTCTTTAGTATTTCTTGTAGAACATATCTAGTGATAATAACCTCTCTCAGCTTTAGTATATCTGGGAAAGTCAAAATTTCTCCTTCATGTTTGAATTTTATTTTTAATTTTTTAAAGTATTATAGATCACATTCAGTTTTATATTCTGTACATTCAGATGTACAGCAGAGTGGTTAGATATTTATATACCTTAATAAAATGATACCCCCAATAAGCCTAGTACCCACCCAGGTGCTCTACTTTCTTTCCCTGTGATTATTTTGAAACTGCCATTTTGTATTCCTCTATGCCTTCACCATATCACACATCCCAGCAACATCTTCCCACCTAGCAAGCATCAGTTTGTTCTCTGTATCAATGAATTGTATGTTTCATTGGTTCTTTTATATTGTTTTTCCAAATTCCACCACATATAAGTGAAATCTCATGGTATTTGTCTTTCTCTGGCTTATTTCACTTAGCATAATACTCTCTAAGTCCATCTATGCTGTCACCAATTGTCATATTTCATTCTTTTTTATGGCTGAGTAATATTCCACTATATATTTTTACCAACTCTTCTTTATCCAATGGTCTATAAATGGACACTTAGATTGCCTTCATGTCTTGCCTATTGTAAATAATGCTGCAATGAAAATAAGACTGCATATGTCTTTTAGAATTAGTGTTTTGGATTTATTTAGATAGATAACTAAAAGTAGAATTCCTGGGTCATTTGATAGATATAGTTTTAATTTTTGAGAAACTTCCATATTGTTTTTCTTAGTGGCTGCTCAAATTTGAAATTCCAGTAACAGTGCATGAGGGTTTTCTTTTCTCCACATCCTCACCAATACTTGTTTATTGATGATACCCATTCTGACCAGTGTGAGATGATATCTCATTGTAGTTTTACCCTGCATTTCTCTGTTAGTGACACTAAGCATGTTTTCATGTATTTATTGCCATCTGTATGTCCTTCTAAAGAAATGTCAATTCAGGTTTTTTGTTCATATTTTAATCAGATTATTTGTATTTTTGGTGTTAAATTGTATGATTATTTTTTATTAGTTTACTGTCCTTTTTTTCACATTTTTATCGTTTGTCTCCATTATCCCCCTTACGACTCCCCCCAACCCAACCATCCCCACTTCCCACCCTTGATCCTACCCCCCTTTGTCTTTGTCAATGTGTCCTTTATACATGTTTTGATGACCCTTCCCACTTTTCCCCCTATTATCCCCTCCTACCTCCCCTCTGGTAACTGTCAGTTTGTACTTTATTTCAATATCTCTGGTTATATTTTGCTTGCTTGTTTGTTTTGTTGGTTAGGTTCCACTTATTGGTGAAATCATATGGTATAAGTCTTTCTTTTTTTGTGGAAAAATTTGTTAGTTTTTTAGGTAAATAATACCTCTATGGATACATTTTCCAATAAAATACTATAGTGGTAAAATAAATAAAAAAATAATGTAACTTTTGTGAACTTATAACATCTCCTCCTAGATGTCAAATATTATTTATTGAAATAAGTTTTAAAAACATTTTCTATAAGTAAAAACATATTCTTTTTTTTAACATTTTTTATTGTTGTTCAAATACAATTGTCTCCATTTTCCTCACACCACTAGCCCCCCACCCCAGCAATCCACAGTTCCCCACCTTGATCCTACCCCCTTTTCGTTTTATCCATGTATCCTTTATACATGTTCCTGAAAACCATTTCCCCTTCCCCCATCCCCATTATCCCCTCTCACCTTCCCCTTAGTTACTGTCAGCTTGTTCTTTATTTCAATATCCCTGGTTATATTTTGATGTGGACTCCAACCAGTGGTATCTGTAGTGTTGTGGGTACAACAAACAAATTCACACAGACTACAGAAGTCCTGTGGAGAAAAGGGACAGCATGACCACTTTCTGAGTGATGGAGTGCCCCCACTCTTGCCTGGACAGGCTTTTATTGCTTTTCTGGGAGCATTACATCAAGGAAGGTCCTCATTCATTATTCACAGGTTTGCTTTAGGTGATTGCCTTTTACAGATAACAAAGAAAATGATGTTGCTGATTACTTCTTACAGAAAACAGAAAATAATGTTGCAAATGCAAGGGAAAAAGTAGTTGAACTGGTTACACTCCATCTTTGAGAAGTTTAGCACAGACTTTAGGAAGTTACTTCAAAGATATGCATTAAACATTTGCTGCCTTAACTCAGGGTGAGGGAGTTTTAGCAAAAGCAAGCCTCAAAGCAGGCTAGATATAGTGCAGGCCTGGTTTCCCAAGGGAAAGCTGATCTGTGGACCTGGATCCTGTGTGCCACCTCACACCTGTCAGTTTTCTGAACCAGGGCTTAGCTACATTCGCCATTGCCAAGCAGACTGGTTCCCTATGATATTTTTCCTGCCTGTTTGTTTTGTTGATTAGGTTCCACTTATAGGTGAGATCTTATGGTATTTGTCTTTCACCACCTGGCTTATTTTACTTGGCATAATGTCCTCCAGTTCTATCCATGCTTCACAAAGGGTAGGAGCTCTTTCTTTCTGCTGCATAGTATTCCATTGTGTAAATGTACCACAGTTTTTTTATCCACTCATTTACTCACGGGCATTTAGGTTGTTTCCAGCACTTTGCTATTGTAAATTCTGTGGCCTCGAACATTGGGGTGCATATATTCTTTTGAACTGGTGTTTCAGGATTCTTGGGGTATAGTCCCACCAGTGTAATTGCCAGGCGAAAAGGCAGGTCCATTTTTATTTTTTTCAGGAAAACTAAATTCCATACTGTTTTCCACAGTGGCTGCACCAGTCTGCATTTCCTCCAACAGTGTATTAGGTTTCCCTTTTCTCCACAACCTCGCCAGCCCTTGTCATTTGTTGATTTGGTTATAATGGTCATGTTGATCCGTGTGAGCTGGTATCTCATTATGGTCTTAATTTGCAACTCTCTGATGGCTAGTGATGCTGAGCATCCTTTCATGTATCTCTAGGCCATCTCTATATCCTCCTTGGTAGAATGTCTATTCATGTCCTTTGCCCATTTTTAATTGGATTGTAATTTTATGAATTCTTAATATATAATGGATATTAACCCTATTGGGTGTATTACTGGAGAATATCTTCTCCTATTCAGTAAGTTGTCATGTTGATGGTTTCCTTTAATGTGCAAAAACTTTTTAGCGTGTGATAATCCCATTTGTTTGTTTTTTTCTTTTGTTGATCTTAACTGAGAATCCAAAACATATATATTATTAAGGGAAATGTTAAAACAGCCCATTTACTATGCTCACTTCTAGTTTTTTGGTTTGGGGTCTTATATTTATAAGTCTTTAAATCATTTGAGTTTCTTCTTATATACAGTGCACAAAAGTGATTTAGTTTCGTTTTTCTGCATCTAACTGTCCAGTTTTCCCAACACCATTTGTTGAATAGACTGTCTTTACACCATTGCATATTCTTGCCTCCTTTGTCATAGATTGACAACATAGATGCAGATTTGTTTTGTGGCTCTCTATTGTGTTTTATTGACTAATGTGTCTGTTTTTATGGTAGTACCATGATGTTTTGATTATTATAGCCTTGTGATATAGTTTGATAGAAGGTAGCATGCTACCTTTAACTTTCTTCTTTTTCAAATTTGATTTAAATGTGTAGGGTCTCTGTAGTCCACACAGATTTTGGAATTATTCTTGTTCTGTGGGGGAAAAACACCACTTGTATTTTGATGCAGATGTCATTGAGTCTGTAGATTGCTTTGGTTAGTATGGACATTTTAACAATTTAAATTATTTCCATGAGCCTGATATATGCTTCCATTTATTTAATTTACTCAATTTCTTTCTTCAATGTTTTATAGTTTTCCAAGTACAGGTCTCTTATCTCCCTGATTAAATGTATTCCTAGGTTATTTTTTGGAATTTAGATTGGAATTTTGATTGTTTTCTTAGTTTCTCTTTCATTATTGATGTATAAAATTGCAACTGAATTTTGAGTAGTAACTCTGCTACTTTACGGAATTCATTTCTCAGTTCTAATAGATTCTTTGGTGGAATCTTTAGCATTCTATAAATATAGTATTGAGTAATGTATAAGTAATTAAAGTTATTATGATTTTTTCCAATTGAGATACATTTTATGTTTCCCTTTTTGCCCAATTGCTTTGTCTAGAATTATCAGTATTGTGTTAAATAAAAGTAGTGAAATTGGACATCTTTGTCTTGTTCCTGATCTTAAGCAGTGGTATTTGACTTTCACCAGCTGGCTTATTTCACTTAGCATAATGCTCTCCAGTTCCATCCATGCTGTCATGAAGGGTAGTAGATCCTTCATTCTTTCTGTTGCATAGTATTCCGTTGTACAAATGTACTGTAGTTTTTTGATACACTTATTTACTGATGGGCACTTAGGTTGCTTACGACAATTGGATATTGTAAATTCTGCAGATATGATCATTGGGGTGCACAGGTTTTTTTGAATTGGTGTTTCAGGATTCTTAGTGTATAATCCCAGCAGTGGAATGTATGGGTCAAAAGGTAATGCCATTTTTAGTTTTCTGAAGAAATTGCATACTTTTTTCCACAGTGGCTGCACCAGTCTGCATTCCAACCAACACTGTAGAGGGTTCCTTTCTTCTAAAACCTCGCCAGAAGTTCTTGTTTGTTGATTTGCTAAAAATGGCAATTCTGACAGGAATTAAGTGGTATCACATTGTAGTTTTAATTTGCATCTCCCTGATGGCTACTGATGTTGAGTAACGTTTCATATGTTTCTGGGTCCTCCGTATGTCCTCCGTGGAGAAGTGTCTGTTCAGGTTTGTTGACCATTTTTTAATTCAGTGTTTGTTCCCCTGGTGTGGAGTCATGTGAGTTTTTTATATATTTTGGAGATCAAACCCTTGTCCAAAGTATCATTTGAAAATATATTTTCCCATACATTTGGTTCTGTTTTCATTTTGCTATTGTTTTATTTAATCATACAGAAGCTTTATTTTAGTGATGTCCCATTTGTTTATTCTTTCCTTTATGTTCCTTCACAAGGGGATATATCTGTGAAAATACTGGTGCATGGGATATTTGAGAACTTCCTGCCTGTGTTCTTCTCTAGACTTTTATGATGTCACAACTTATACTTAAGTCCCTTATCCATGTTGAGTTTACTTTTGTGTATTGTGTAAGTTAGTGGTCAGCTTTTTTTTGCATGTAGCTGTCCAGATCTCCCAACACTATTTATTGAAGAGGCTATTTTTGCTCCATTTTATGCTTCTGCCCATTTTGTCAAATACTAATTGACCATAGAGACTTGGGTTTATTTTTGGGCTCTCTATTCTGTTCCATTCATCTATCTATGATTCTTAGGCCAGTGCATAACTCTTTTGATTACAGTAGTCTTGTAATACACCTTGATATCGGGTACTGTGATCCCTCTTATTTTGTTCTTCTTTCTCAAAAGTGCAGTGGCTATTCAGGGTGTATGCGGTTTGATATACATCTATTAAATGCTTGTTCTGTATCTATGAAATATGTAATTGGTATTTAAATAGGGATTGTGTTGAATCTATAGATTGCTTTGGGTACTATGGACTTTTGATGATATTAATTCCTCCAATCCATGAACAGGGTATATACTTTCATTTGTTTGGTCTTCCTTAATTTCTTTTTTCAGTGTTTTGTAGTTTTCTGAGTATGGGTCTCTTACATCCTTGGTTAAGTTTATTCCTAGGTACTTTATTTTTCTTGTTCCTATAGCAAATAGTGTTTTTTCCTGATTTCAGTTTTTGATGTTTCATTGTTGATGTATAAAAATGCCTTCGATTTCTGAATATTGACTTTGTATCTCACTTTTTAACCAAATTCACTTATTAGGTCAAGTAGTTTTTTGATGGAGTCTATAGGATTTTCTATGTACACTATCATGTCATCTGCAAACAAGATATTTTTGCTTCCTCCTTTCCAATTTGGATCTCTTTTATTTCTTTTACTTGTCTGATCACTGTGGTTAGTCCTTCCAATACTATGTTGAATGGAAGGGGTGAATGAAAACATACTTGTCTTGTTTCTGAACTTAATGAAAAATATTTATTTTTTTCCATTGAGTATGATGTTTACTGTATGTTTCTTGTATATGGCATTTATTATATTGAGGTATGCTCCCTGTACTCTCAGTTTTTATCATAAATGTGTGTGGTACCTTATCAGGTGATTTTTCCACTTCTATTGATAAAATTATGTGATTTTTTCTTTCATTTTGTTTATGTGATTTATTACATTTATTGATTTGTGAATATTGTACCATCCTTGCATCCCTGGGATGAATCCCACTTGATCACGGTGTATGATCTCTTTAAGGTATTGCTGGATGCAGTGTGCTAATATTTTTTTTTGAGAATTTTGGTGTCTTTGTTCATGTGTGATATTGGTCTGTAGTTTTCTTTCTTTGTTGTGTCTCTATCTGGTTTTGGGATTAGGATGATGCTGACTTTTTAAAAAGAGTTTAGGAGTCTTCCCTCTTGGATTTTTTGGAAGATTTGAGAAAGGATAAGCATTAGGTCTTCCTCAAATGTCTTTTAAAATTCTCTTGTGAAAACATTTGGTCCAGGGATATTGTGTGCCTGAAGTTTTTTGATGGCCACCTTGATTTCCACAACTGTTATCTGTGTGCTCAATCTTTCTGCTCCTTCTTCATTCAGTTTTGGGAGATTGTATGTTTCTAGAAATTTGTTCTCATCCAGTTTTCCAAATGTCTTGGCATATGGTTGTTCATAGTAATTTCTTATAATCCTTTGTATTTCTGTGGTATTAGTTGTATTTTCTCCTTCTTTTTCGATTTCATTTACTTGGGTCCTCGCTATTTTTTTCTTATTGAGTCTAATGAAAAGCTTGTTGATTCTGTTTATCTTTTCAAAGAACAAGCTCCCGGATTTATTAATCCTTCGAATTGTTCTTTTATTCTCTATGTCTTTTAATTTTGCTCTGATTTTGTTTATTTCCTTCCTTTTACTCACTCTGTGCTATGTTTGTACTTATTCCTCCAGTTCTTGCAGATGTAGGGTTTGGTTGTTTAGTTGAAATGTTTCTATCTTTTTAGGTAGGCCTGTATCGCTATGAACTCCCTCTCAATGCTACCATTGCTGTGCCCCATATGTTTTGGACTATTGTGTGTTCATTTTGATTTGTTTCCAGAATTTTTTTATTCTTCCTTCATCTCTTTATTAACCCATTCATTATTTAATGACATACTATTCAAGCTCCATGAATTTGAAAGATTTTAATTGTTTTTCCATGAGTTGGTATCTAGTTTCAGTCCCTTGTACTCTGAGAAAATGCTCAATATGACTTCAGTTTTCTTGAAATTGTTTAGACTTGTGTCCTATCATGTGTTCTATCTTTCAAAATGTTGCGTGTGCACTTAAAAATAATGTTTATTTTGTTTCTTTGGGGTGAAAGTCTCTCTCTATATATATCAGTTAAGTCCGTTTGATCTAGGGCATTGTTCAATGTTGCATTATCATTGTTAGTATTTTCTTTGGAAGATCCATTCATTTTTGGCAATAGGGTGTTAAAGTCCCCTAGTATAAGTGTGTGGTGTTCTATTTCCTTTGTTTTTAAACTTTTTAAAATTGTTGTTCAAGTACAGTTGTCTCCATTTCCCTCCACCAATCTCCTACACCCAGCCATCCTTACTTCCCATCCTTTATCTTACCCCCCTTTGGCTTTGTCCATGTGTCCTTTCTATATGTTTCTGAAAACCCTTCCATTTTCCCCGCATTACCCCCACCCACCTCCCCTCTGGTTACTGTCAGTCTGTTATTAATTTCAATGTCTATGTTTATATTTTGCTTACTTGTTTCATTGATTAGTCTATTTCTTTACTGAACTCCTCCAATATTGTCCTTATATATTTAGGTGCTCCTATGTTGGGTAATATATGTTTATATTGTTTATATCTTCTTCTAAAGATTTTATTTATTTATTTTTAAGGAGAGAGGAAGGGAGGGAGAAAGAGAAAGAGAGAAACATCAATGTGTGGTTGCTTCTTGGGTGCTTTCTGCTCAAGACCTGGCCCACAACTCAGGCATATGCCCTGACCAAGAATTGAACCAGCAACTCTTCGGTTCACAGGTCAGCACTCAGTCCTCTGAGCTACACTAGCCAGGGCCTGTTTATATCTTCTTGATGCATTCTTCCTTTGAGCATTGTGAAGTGTCTTTCTGTGTCTGGTCATGACCTTTGTTTTGAAGCCTATTTTGTCTTATATAAATATTGCTACCTTACCTTTTTTTTTCCTGTCCGTTTTCTTGAAGTATTTTTATCCAACAATTAATTTTCAGTATGTATAGATAATTTGTTCTGAGGTGTGTCTCTTGTAGGCAGCATATGTGGGGGTCATGTTTTCTTATCCATTCAACTACCCTATGTCTTTTGACTGGAGCATTTGATCCATTCATGTTTAAGGTTATTATTGACAGATAGTTATTCATTGCCATTCCATCCCCTTTGTACCTGTGTTCCTCTTTCTTTCACACTTTTTTCTTCCTCTTCATAAAGTAGACCTTAGAGCATATCTTGTAGTGCTGTTTTGATGGAAGTGTATTCTTGCACCCTCTTTCTGTCTGGGAAACTCTTTATTTCACCTTCCATTTTAATTGAGTGCCTAGCTGGCTAGAGTAGTGTTGGTTGTAGGCCTTTGCTTTTCATTTCTTGTAATATTTATTTCCATTATCTATGGTTTATAGTGTTTCTCTTGAGAAGTCTGCTGCTAGCCTTATTTGGGCTCACTTGTATTTTACTTCCTGTGTCTCCCTTGCTGCCTTTAAGATTCTCTCTATGCCTTCAAATTTTGCCATTTTAATTATGATGTGTCTTGGAGTGGGCCTCTTTGTGTTCCTCTTGTTAGATACCCTCAGTGCTTCTTGGATTTTTGTGACATTTTGTCTCAGCAAATTGGGGAAGTGATTTCCCATCATTACTTTTTGAAGCATGTTTTCTATTGCTTGCTCCTCTTCTTTTCTTCCTGTTATATTTACTATGTGAATATTACTGTTTCATGTTGTGCTACGTTACCTTTAATCCATCTTCTTTATTTTTGTAGGGTTTTTTTCTTTCCTTTATTTTTTTTTTTGTTGTTGTTGTCTTTCTTTGCTTTTTCTGGGAATTTTTTCTGTCTTGTCCTCCAGCTCGCTAATTCAGTCCTTTAGTTCATGTTGCCTGCTTTTAATTCCTTCTCCTGTGTTCTTCAGTTCAGAAATTGTATTCTTCATTTTTGCTTGGCTCTTGTTGACAGTTTCTACCTTTTTCATGCTGATATAGTTTGCAGTAAGTTCCTCGTAGTTTGCCTGCAGTTTTTGATAATTCTCACCGAGCCCATTGAGCTTCCAGGTAACAATTGTTTAGAACTCAATATCTGATAGTTGATTTACCTCTATTTCATTTAGCACTTCTTCTAAAGATTCCTCCTTTTCTTTTGATTGAGGGTTGTTTCTTTGTCTTCCTTTTATTTGTGAGACACTTCTTGTTTGCTTCTGCCTCTCATGTGGGTTTGTTTTGACTCCCTGAGTTTGTGGTGTGAACTTCTATGGTAGGAGACCTGTGAGATTCAGTGGTGCAGCTCCTTGATCTCCAGACCTTGAAGCTCTTGGAATGCCCTTTTTTTGCCTTTTATGTTGGTTCTCTGGATGTAACAGGTTTTGATTATTGTTGGGTCTCTCTTTGGTGGGTTCTTCCCTCCAACTGGTTGACTGAGGCTCACTCCTCCCACCACATCTTGTATGGTGTTGTGCAGGTGCTGCCAGAACAAAAGCACAAATCCCAAGAAATAAACCCTCATCTGCAAAAATATCTCTCCCCAAAATCCCACTATCAAGAGCAAATCAACTTTTATTAATAAGGGTGTGAAGAGATTAAGACTATTATAAGAAATGAGAGAAATAAAGTATAGTATAAAATCTAGTAACTTAGCATGCACTAACTTGATGGACAAGAAATGAATGTTAAAGAGCTCTCCAGGAAAGAAAAAAATCACAAATGATGGAGGAGAACACAGTGGATTTCTTCTCAGTAGCCTCTAGTATTTACCACTATTTTTCTTTCTGTGTCTGCCTCTGGTGATGTCAGATGTTGATGCCATATGACCTTAGACAACCTTCTCTAAGACTGCCAGGGATGTACTGTCTGTGCCTGACTCCTTCAGTTGTTAATCTAGTCACTCTGCACTCAGCAAGTAGGCTTAAGCACCACTGAGTCAAGGCAGAGTCACTCTTGGTGTCGGGTGTATTGTTTCCCCTCAGGCTACTGCTGCTAATAGGGGAGTGTTCTGCCTGAGCAGGATAGCTGTTGCCCTATGGATATGACTCAGCTTTGGGATCCAGGTGGTTCTTTCTTTCCTGAAAGCTTCCCTCCCCAGTCTCTCCTCAAGCATCTCTAGTCCACTCTGCCTGTGCCTCCCTTTGCCAAGGATCTACTATCTGTGACTAACTCCTTTGGTTAATCTAGTCACTCTGCACACATCAGTCAGGCTTAAGCACCACAGAGCCAGGGAAGAGTCATGCCTGGGGTCAGGACTATTGTTTCCCCTCAGGCTTCTGCCACTCACACAGGAGTGTCTGCCTGAGCAGGATGGCTGCTGCCCTATGGAAGATTACTCAGGCCTGGGATCCCTGAACTCTCTCAGCTATCTCCCCAAAGCTTCCATTCCCCCATATATCCTCAGGCAACTCTAGTCTTATCTGTTCTCATCTTTGCCAGAGCTTAGGGTAAGTGCCTTCAAATGAAAATTTGTGTGTTGTCCTTTTAAATGGCTCTTTGTGTCTCTAGACATCCATCTCTGACAGAGAGCAACCCTGCCAGTTTTTGCTGCTTGTTGTTATCTGTGTACTTTTTGATCTTTGTGCTCTAGGCTGGGTGGGGATCCCAGCTTAGTGTTTAGATCACACCCGTCTCAGGAGGATCCACCCAGTTGCTTTATTTTCCCTCAAGCACTGCTGCCTGTGTGTGCCTCACCAGCATTGTCCAGTCTGGATAGCACTCCTTACCAGTCAGTTTGCACCGAAGCTGATTTTTCTATTTGTCTGAAGGCAGATAGAAGAATCTTCTATAAATCCTCTCTCTCACTATTGTTCAGTTGTTAAATCTGGTGATTTCCTCACAATTTAGTTGTAATTCCAGATTGGTCCTGGGAGGAGTTTTTTCTGGTTTCCATTCACTCCTCCACCATCTTGCCAGATCTGCTGTTGTTGTTGTCATTTTCCATTCAGTGTTATGTTAGCTGTGGTTTTTAATATATGACATTTATTTTTTTCACATATTCATACTTTATTTTGTTCTCTTTAGTTATTCAAATATATAATAATACATGCATAATATATGGCATTTATTAAGTAGAAGGATGTTCCTTCTATTCCCACTTAATGAGCGTTTTTATCATAAATGTGTGTTGTGTTTTATCAAATGCTTTTTCTGCAGCAATGATATGTTAATTTTTACTTCATGTTGTTAATGTGGTATATTGCATTTATTATTTTGTGGATATTGTACCAAACTTCTATCTACTAGAAATCCCACTTTATCATGTTGTGTCATTTTTTAATGCATTGATAGATCTAATTTGCTAATATTTTCTAAAGGATTTTAGCATCTGTGCTCATTAGGGGTATTGTCCTACAAATTTCTTACTTTGTAATGAATTTTTATGGTTTTGGAATTGGAATAATGCTGGCCTCATAAAATGAACTTAGGAATCTTCCTCTTCATAATATTATTGAAATGGTTTGAAAAGGATAGATGTTAGTTTTTCTTTGTATATTTGAGTTGAATTCACCTGTGAAACCATCGTGTCCAGAAATTTGGTTTGTTGTGAGGTTTTGTGATTAGTGTTTCAAAGGTACTAATTGTAATCTGTCTCATCAGATTCTCCAATGCTTCCTGATTCAGTTTTGAATGATTTCATGTTCTTAGGAATTTATCGCTTCCTTTTACATTGTCCAATTTGTTGGCATACAGTTGTTCATAATATTTTCTTACAATCTTTTGTATTTCTTTGGTGTCAGTTGTTATTTTCTTTTTATTCTGATTTTATTTTTTCGAGATCTATCTTTTTATTACTTGATGAGCCTGGGTAAAGGCTTTCAATCTTTTTTGTCTCTTTAAGGAACTAGTTATTGGTTTCATTGATCTTCCATATCACTTTTTTTCTTATACTCACTTTTGGCTTTGTTTGTAGTTCTTTTTCAAGTTTATTTATGTGTAAAATTATATTTTATATTTTTCTTGTTTATTGAGTTAGGCCTGTAATGTTATGAATTTCCCTTTTAGAAGTGTTGTCACCATGTCCCATAATTTTTAGGTAATTGAATTCTCATTTCTATTGTTTCAAGGTATTTTTAAAAATTTGTTCTTTCATCTCATTGTTAACCCATTCATTTTTTATTAACATGTTATTTAGCTTCCATATCTTTGCATGTGCATTTCATTTTTTTCTTGGGATTTATTTCCATTGAGTTGAACAAAGAGTTTGTTTTTTCCATAAGATGACTCTGGTAGCACTTACTTGTTTTTATGTCATTCAAAACCATTTTGTTAGATTGTATTGTGACAACTGTCATTTAAGAGTGCTCATTTAAAACAAAACTTATAAAAACTGGTAAATTTTTGTGTAGCCATTTTAATATTGAAGATGGAATAAAATAAGCAACCTTTTTGGTATTATATTTTATTATTTCGAAGGTAAAAACAAAACTGAAATAAAATAAAAGATTTGTACAGTGTATGGAGAAGAGGTACTGTGACTGATCAAATATGTTAAAAGTGGCTTGCAAAATTTTGTGCTGGAGATTTCTTGCTGGATGATGATCCACAGTTGGGTAGACCAGGTGAAATTGATTGCAATCAAATCAACACATTAATTGAGAACAATAAACATTATACCATGAGGGAGATAGCCAACAAACTCAAAATATCCAAATTAATAGTTATTGGTGAAAATGAAAAATGTGTCATTTATTTTACAGGAGAACCCATATGGACTTTTCAGCCAACCCAATAATTTCATAGCATTGTCAGAGAAGATGCTTGATATGATTTCAATCTCCTTAAATTGTTAGAGATTTGTTTTTTGTCCTAACATGTGATACATCCTAGAAAATGTTCCATGTGCACTTGAAAAGAATGTATATTCTGCTGCTTTGGGATAAAATACTCTCTAAATATTAATTAAATCGATCTGATCCAGTGTGCTATTTGACTCCTGTTTTCCTGTTGTTTTTCTGTCTGAAGATTTATTCATTGATGTCCATGGTGTGTTAAAATCTCCTACTATTATTGTATTGCTGTCAATCTCTCTGTCCATGTCCATCAAGATTTGCTTTACATCTATGGGTTCTCTTCCATTGGGTGCATAAATGTTTTCAAGGGCTGTATCTTCTTGTTGGATTCTTCCTTTCATCATTATATAGTGACCTTATTGGTCTTTTACTATAGTATTTTTAAAGTCTTTTTATTAGATATAAATATTGCTACTCCAGCTTTTGTTTTATTTTCATTTTCATGAAATATTTTTTTCCAACCTTTATGTTGGGGGGCTTTAATGCAGCCCCCCCATCCACCATGGATGAAGAATAAGTCTACCAAGACATGATCTGCTTGGGGAGAACAGGTGGCTGATCTCTCAAAAGAGAAGGGCCCAGAGCCTTTTCCTCCATGGGCTTTTATTAGGTTCATTGGCACAGGAATACAGATAAAGATCATCAATCATTGTCAGGCAGTAAGGGTTAAACAACACATGATTTACAGAGAACTTTGAGGGCTTATTCTGAGTTACAGCCAATTAGTTAGAGGGCTATAAAACTTTAGGCACCAGACTCATCTCAGGTCTGGACCCTTATCTTTTAAGCTGAGGGTATAAATTAAGTAGGTTTCACAGGAATGTATGTGTTTTTCTTAGGCCTGATTCCCCAGGGAATCTGCCCCTCCCAGCACAGGACTGCACTGCCCTCTGTTATTGCTTCAGGCTTAAGTCAGGCAAGGGAAGTAAGGCAGCCAAGGGATTAGGAGACTTCTTGCAGACAGAATGAGGACTCAGGCTATTTCAAAGCCAAGGGGCGAGGGTCCATCACCCCCTTTTTCCACAGCCCCCCGAGTCCTTCCCTGCGAGTTTATTCCTGGTGACCAGAGCCTGTCTTAGGTTGATCCTCCCTTGAGGAATCTTACCCATCATTGGCTAACTGATCAAGCTCAGGGCCAAGCAGGGTGAAGTGGGAAGAGGTGGCACTCTTGCCAGGGAGATAAGCTTTGTCTCCTTAGTGGCTTATGGTCCCAACTCTGACTCAGCCTTAACCATGGGGGGTTACAGCCTCTGAAACCAGGCAGGGCAGTTCCCAACACCTTTAAATTTTAGTCTGTGTATATTTTTGTTCTATAGTGTGTCTCTTTTAAACAGCATATATATATATATATATGCTGTTTAAAACATATATATATATATATATATATATGGTGTTGCTTTCTTATCCATTCAGCTACCCCATTTCTTTTGATTGGAACATTTAAGCCATTTGCATTTAATGTGACTCTTGATAGGTACATATTTATTGCCATTTTATTTTTTTTAAGTATGTTCCTCTGGATTTTTTTCCTTGTTATTTTTAAACAGGCCCTTTAACGTTTTTTCTAATACTGGTTTATTAGCAACAAACTCTTTCAGCCTTTACATGTCTGGGAAAATCTTCATTACTCCTTAAATAATAGCATTGCTGTGTAAAGTAGTCTTGGTTGTTGATCTTTTTTTTTGCATCTCTTTGAATATATATGCCAATCTCTTCTTGCCTGAAGTCTTTCAATTAAGAAATCAGTTGACATTCTAATGGAAGCTTTTTTGTAGGTAACTAATTGTCTTTCTTTTACTTCTTTTAAGATTCTTTCTTCATCTTCAAACTTTGCTATTTTAATTATAATTTGTCTTGGTGTGGCCTATTTGAGTTAATCTTGTTTGAGACTGTGCTCATGGACTCATGTGGGTTTTTTTGTTTTGTTTTGTTTTGTTTTCCTTTGTGAAGTTAGGAAAGATTTTGGTTATTATTTCTTCAAATAGGTTTTTGGTCCCTTGCACTCTTTCTTCTCCTTTAGGTACTCCTATGATGTGGATGATGTTATGCTTCATGTTGTCCTAAAGATCCCTTATAGTTTGCTCATTCTTTTAAATCCTTTTTTATTTTGATGATGTAATTTGGTGTTTTTTGTTAATTTGTCTTCTAAATATCTGATTTGATCCTCTACTTCATCCAACATACTATTTATTCCTTCCAGTGTAATCTTTACATCAGATGCTGTATTCTTCATTTCTGACTGATTCTTTTTTATGGTTTCTATATTTTTATGCTGTTGTACTTCTCCCTAAGTTCCTTATAGTTCTCAGTAAATTCCTTGAGTGTTGTTATAACATTTTTTAACTCTATATTCAATAAATTATTTTTGTCACCTGAGCTGGGTTCTCCATGTGTGTTCCTTTTGTGGATTGTGTATGCCTTCCTGTTGTAGTAAAGACTTGACTGCTTTTGGCACATCAGTGGGTAGGATTAAACTTAAGCTTGACTGGACATGAGAGCTAGTTCTCACTAAACTAGAAGACCTGTTGTGTGGGGTTGACCCCACCAACAGCAATTCACTTTAGAAAGGCTCTGGTCACTGCTCGGCCCACCATCCAAGTGTGTGATTTGTGGTGCCAGTTGGGTTTGGTGCCAGTTGGTGCCAGTTGGGTTTGGCTCTGATCTGGGTGAAACTGACCACTGGTTGTGTGGGTTCTGGAGCCTTTTGAAAGGGGCTTCTATGTAGGTCAAATTCACTTGCTGCCTAAGCAGCCACTTGGTAGAAGCTACAATACAAAATGATTTTCAGTTGATAGCTGCTTATGCTGGGCTTGGTGACACCTCAGAAAGACTATGCTGGCAACTGAGCCTAGTTGTGACTACTGCTGGGCCCGGGGCCATTTAGCAAGTCATATAGAACATGCTGACTGAAGTTCTTATTTGAGGTTTGTGGGCATCTGACAGATTTTAGGAAACTTCTCTGCATGGACTGGAGCTAACTTTTTACATGGAATGCTGCTGAAAGAAGTTCAGGCTGGGCACCTGATTCTGGTGGACTAAGAATTGTGGGAGTCACCATGGTAAGGTGAACAATGTTATCCATGTTAATGGAAACTCAGATTTGGTGCCCACCTGTGCCTGTTGGCTGTGCAGAGGGACAGATCAGTAAAAGAATAATGACATCTGGCAGTATTTTTACCTGTGCCCTTGGGGTGGGGGAGTTTTCAACCAAGAAATGGTTATGTCTGCCATCTGTAGAAGGCTGCCCCTCCAGCCCTTGCTCTGAGACTAAAAAGTTCATTATTTTTCTGAGCTTTTGTCTCTTCCCTGGAACTTAGGATGAGTGTTTGTGGGAAAGTGAATCTGTGATGTGACCCTTTAACAGGACTCAAGTCAGCAGCAGCCCCTCATCTCACTTGAACAGAATTCCCACTGATTTTCACAGCCAGATGTAAGGATTCCTCTTCCTTTCAGGTATACTCTAGGTTTGTGAGCCTGATGTGGGACTGGGAATGCTTGCTTCTCAGGGGGAACTTCTGCAGCCAAAAATCCCTCCCAATTCTCAACCACCACACATGAATGTGAGACCAACCCATTTTCACTCCCACCCTTCTCACCAGTCTCAATGTTACTCTTTCTTTATCTTCATAGTTGTAGGACTTTTGTTTAGCTAGTCATCAGGTGGTTCTCAAGGGTGGTTATTTGATAATTTAGTTGTAATTTAGATGTGGTTATGGGAGGAAGCAGGCATTGCATTTATACTCTCCTCCTTTGCAATTTTGACCAGAAGACCTCTCCACCTTCCTTCTTTAAAAGACAGTTTGCAGGTAACTTACAGGGTTTTTTTCAGTACTTTAAATATGTTATTTTACTAACTTTTTGCCTGCAAAGTTTACTCTATGTGGTTGTCTTGCAGCCTGTCAAGGCCTGGCAGGTCCACTTTGGATTCAAGCAGATGGAAGAAAATGTGCAGAGCTGTGGGGATGCTTGACATGCCTTATTCAAGGGTGGGTGATCCACATACATTGCAAGCTGCAATTCCCCCCAGTGGGGAGCCCCTACTCACTTAAATACTAGATACAAACAAGAGCTAGCAGGGTGACAGAATATGTTGTGAAACAAAGCAAGATTCTATGCATTCAAGACCACTTAATGTTATTGGAACTGTTTATCAGACACAGTCAAGGCTATGAGAACTCTACTTATCAGGCCCATTCTTAAGGTTATGGGAGACTGCTTCCCCTCAATTGCCCAGACATCTGTATGAAGAAGCCAGACTGCCTCCATTTACATTACAGAGATCCAATGGTAGTTTTATGAGAATTTTCTTGTCTGTGATAAATCACTCTTGCTAGTTTCAAGATTCTTACATTTTTGTCTTTGACATTAAACAATTTGATTTTAATGTCTCAGTATACTTTATTCTGCTTTTCGAGTCTGTGTTAAGCTCCTCTAATAAACTTCAATTATTGTGTTTTTTCACTCCAGAATTTGTACTTTTTATATATAATATATTGATATTTTACTTATTTGTTTATCCCTGATTACTTAGTTATTTATCTGTATTCTCATTAAACTTATTGAATATTTTTATGAACACTGATACTTTATATTCTTAGGTAGCTGACATATCTATTTATTCAGGGTCAATTTCTACAGTTTCATTTTGTTCCTTTGATTATGCTATGCTGATCTGTTTCTTTCTATGCCATGTAATATTTTTCTAAGATTTGGGAATGATAAAATTACTTATCTACTTTGTTCAGGGGAAGACCATCAATTAGCCAAGCCGTTCCCATGGTCTTGACTTGGCTTGCATGTGTAGAATCTCACTGTGTTATAAAATATTGTGGCACCCTGCCAGTTTTGTGTGCATTTAGCATATAAGGGAGTTAGGGGTTTTCCACTGGGGGAACACACGGCTTGTCCTCTACATGGGTCACCCACCCTTGAATAAAGGCATGTAAAGCATCCCCATGGCTCCATGCATTTTCTTCCATCTGCCTGAATACAGAGTGAACCTGCCAGGCCTTAACAGGCTGAAAGACAGCCTGAAACACTAGTATATAGTAGGTGATACAAAAGAATATTGAAGTAATGCATGAATATATGTGAGAGTACTCATGTTATTAAATCAAACTGAAAAATTAGGTTACTACTACTACATAATTAAATTTAACTTGCCTTATCTATAAAGGAGTTGTAATATACATTGAGGTTTTTAAGAGCCCAGAAAAAAAATACAAACTCAATTTTAAGCTCTAGTTGGTTTTGAAATAAAAATAGCTATTTATTCTATTCAATATTTCACCAAATTTCCAATACATGTTATCAGAGCCCTATACAAATTGAGAATAAATTGAAAATATTTATTTGGGTTTCTCTTTTCATTCATGAAAAACAATAGTTTCGCATAAAAGGATAAAGTGTAATCAAAGCAACGGTTGTGAATGAATTATATATTTAGGATATTATACCTATTTTGTACTCTACTATTTGTAATGTCATCCTTTGCATCTAAATGGTCAGATTTGTTAAGATTCTGAGAGTTTCAATGTGCCATCTTTTTTTCTCAAAATATCACAGGGTTCACAGCTGAGCTGCAAATACACATCCTGCAATCAAATTATCTCATTTCCAAAGGCCAACTGTGTTGTCTGTCATTTCTCTTACAACCCAGCCATTAAACTTCAATAGGTTTTATTCTAAATTATATGTCAAAGTTTTAATTTCTACTTAATTTTTTGTGCAAGTTGTATTCTGTGGGAACACACCCAGTCCTAAGATGTACCTATCCTTAGTTTTTATAAAGAGAACATATATTTATAAAGAGGAAAATATATTTAAAATTAGTTGTCATTTGGAGCACAGCAAAAGGTAACAGTATTCCTGCTTTATTGTACATGTAAACTCCAGCTGTCAAGTCATCTGGTCAGTTCTAGAATAGAAAAAAGGGGCTCCAATAAATCCTGCCCATATGCTGATGTATGCCTGTCTAGTAACTGTATTTTTACCTGTTTTTAAATTTCATTTACAATAAATCTGGGACTTTTAAGGCATATCTTGAAAGAAATACATGACTAGAATTGCTAAATTATTTTCTATTGAGGGTGTAGAGAAAACAAAATTTGTTTTATTTTATACTGAAGCAAAGTGATGAAACTTATCTTTTGTTCTTGGGATAGTTTTCCAACTTAGTCCATAAAAGTCTTCTCCTGTTTTGAATTCTTGCAGTAAATATCTGTTAGGGACTGACCTTTAGATATAAACATAGTGTAGTGAGCAATTAGACATAGAAGACAGGATCTCTTTGAATTATTATTTAAAAAATAAAAGCAGAAACAAAGAGATCCTCGTAGATCAGCACCCTTTGATGATTATTACCTGAAAAAAATTTTACTGGGATGTTTACAAAATTGGGACTTTATTAGTTGTCACTTTACTCTAAGAAAGCAGTTTCTCTTTACTAATATAGAATACATGTTTTAAAAATAAAATAAAATAAATAATGCTTGCTGAAGTACCCGTAGGATATAGGAACCATAAAATCATCATATAAGTTAGTTACTCTTGTAGGATTTTCAGATTTTTGTCATAATTGCCTGTTCCTGATATGTACTTTTGTTTCATAATTTATAGTTTTCCACTTGTACAAAACATTTCCTCCTGGAAAAGTAACCATAAGGTAGGTTGTATTTAATAAGGTGGGTTGTATTACAACACATGGAATTCCGCAGAGACTGTCTAATCCTTGGCTTTTAATTTAAAATAAGCTCAATGAAATCCAAAATTACTGTATTTTTCAGTCTATAAGATTCACTTCCCCCCCAAATTTGGAAGCAAAATGGGGGTGTGTCTTATAGTCCAAATGTTGCTTACCTGGCTTGCTGGATGGGGGTATATTATGTTATTTATGTTATTAAATATTTTACCACATTTTTTGCTTCAAATTTTTTTCCTATTTTCCTCCTCTAAAACCTAGGTGTGTCTTATAGTCTGAAAATATGGTATTTATCTAAAAATAAGTATTTAAATGTTCAATTTTTATGGTTCTTCAGGATTGCTTAGCACTGAAAATTTTTTCTACAGTATTTTTGATCATGCTTAATATGGTATTTAAAAACATTTAAACATTATACCAATTATAAAGTTTATATGATCATACACACCAACCTGAGGATCATAGGCAGAAATGTCTCCCACATAATCTCCAACCACTGAAGACAGATGTGTGTAGCTAATGAATCATGGATTTGTGAAAGAAAGTAATTTCTGACTAAAATAGGTTTTAGTTCTTTAATTAATAAAAATTGGCTTAAGATAATGTAAAATTTATTTTATTTGCAATAGAATAGTACTGGTAATGTCTTGGAAAGTAAAAAAAAAAGTTCACAATCCCTTCTTATAAATTACAGATAAAAACTAATTTTATAGCATTTGAAATGCTTAAATTGTTAGTGGAAGGCAGTTTAAAGAAAATATAATGGTATATGTTAGACTGCTAAGAATCCATAGATTTAATCAGAGTAACATATTTACATCTTTCTTTTGGAAAGGGTAATCTGAAGAAAAAGAGATCATATTAATGATAGTTATGATTAAATTCATATATAAGGATTGTTATGGTTGTGTTCACTTATGCCAATATCAAAACCTTACTCAGATTTATTTTGAGGTTTTTTTTTTTCTGAAAAACTGAAAAATAAGAACCAGAGCAGAAGCAACAAAAATAGTAGCAAAACATAGGTATTGTTCCCCTTGGCTGAAAATGAAAATGTTGACAGATAAGAAAAAAGGCTCAGAAAATATACCATGTTCATAGCAGCACAATTTGCAATAGCCAAGTACTGGAAGCAACTGAAGTGCCCATCAGCAAACGAGTGGATCCAAAAACTATGGTATATTTACACAATGGCATTCTATGCAGCAGAGAGAAAGAAGGAGCTTATACCCTTTGCAACAGCATGGATGGAACTGGAGAGCATTATGTTAAGTGAAATAAACCAGAGAGTGAGGGACAACTACCATATGATCTCACCTTTAACTGGAACATAATAAATAGAAGAAAAAAGGAAACAAAATATAACCAGAGACATTGAAGTTAAGAACAATCTAACAATAACCAGAGTGGAGTGGAGAGGGGACAGTGAGGAGAGGGGATTACAGGAACTACTATAAAGGACACATGGACAGGATCAAGGGGGAGGGTGGAGGTAGGGGAGGGAGGGGAGGTTCAGCTGGGGTGGGGTGGAGGGATGGGGAGAAAAGGCACACAACTGTAATTCAATAACAATAAAAAATTAAAATAAAAAAAAGACTAAAAATATATATACCGAAAGATATTTATTTGGTGGCTTACTTCAGAAATATGCTGGGATATTTTCATACCTGTGACAATGGAGGGAAGAGTGAAAAAAAACTGAGAAAAATAAATATGCAAAAATAAGTTTAATAATCAACATTGGTGTGATGACCCAGTTTAAGAATGCTATATAAATGGGTAAATATCTTATATATAATCCTACATGTATTTGCTGAGCATTTTAAAATTTATTTTGAGTTGGGGTTAAATTAAGTAAATATTATAGGAATTTTGAGGTTGGTCTTGAGCCAGCATCATTTAAAAATGATGCTGAATAACTTCTGCGATCAGGTGAGATTGGGCGTAGTTGGGGTGGTAAAGGAATTCCTCATCACCAAGCCCTTATTATATGAAATTTTAAAGGGACTTATCTAAGAAAAAGAAGGTAAAAAATATGAACAGGAAGATGACAACAAACTCACAACTATCAACAACCAAACCTAAAGAAACAAAAACAAAAATGAACTAAGCAAACAACTAGAACAGGAATAGATTCACAGAAATGGAGATCACATGGAGGGTTATTAGTGGGGAGGGGGAAGAGAGAAAATGGGGGAAAGGGTACAGGGAATAAGAAGCATAAATGGTAGGTACAAGATAGACTGGGAGAGGTTAAGAATAGTATGGGAAATGGAGAAGCCATAGAATTTATATGTATAACCCATGGACGTGAACAAAGGTGGGGGAATGATGGTGAGAGAGGCGTTACAGGGTGGGGGAGAATAAAAGGGAGAAAAAAATGGGACAACTGTAATAGCATAATTGATAAAATATATTTAAAAATGTTGCTGATTGACATTTGTGTAAAATACAAGTAAAAATTATTCCTAATGCAAATTCAATGTACTGCAACAATCAGTGGATGATTTTGCCAAAAGAAACAAGGGTAGATGATAATACTCCACAAATGTCTTTCCATTTCCCAGCTGGTATTTCTTCAACTCTTTTATCATCTGCATTTGCAACCATACCTTGTCTCACTGGGTAATGTTAAAACTTGAATGACTCTACTGTCTCTCAGATATATGTATTTATGAAGGCAAAGTATTAACACAAATAAATGAGCTAATTTAATAAATTTAATAATTGTCCTATAGTTTATTTCAATCAATACCCTAAATCATTCATGAATTTTTAAACCAAAATAATTTTAAAATAGTAAAAATAGCTTTATTTGATATTTTCAAATATTAAAAATGTGATAGATTAGAAAAAGAATAAAGCTCAAAAGATGGGCAGTGACAGGAAAGAAATGAAAAGCAGTAGGGACCTGATGATATATGTGGATTAAGTGCCTCAATAGGTCTCTAATGTGTGTAACTCACACTAAAATAAATTAAACTTCCCTGGCTGGTGTGGCTCAGTGGATTGAGCACCAGCCTGTGAACCAAACAGTTGCTGGTTCAATTCCCAGTCAGGGCACATGCCTGGGTTGCAGGCCAGGTCCCCAGAGGGGAACATGCAAGAAATAAGCAACCACACATTGATATTTATCTCTCTCTCTCCCTTCCCCTCTGTCTAAAAATAAATTTTAAAAAATCTTTAAGAAATAAATTAATTAATTAAACCAAAGAATTGTATTTATCATGAAAAAATTCACATACACCAAGAAAAATGTGTTATTCTGGCAAATTGAAAAAAATAGAGAAAAGGACTAAAAAAAATCAGCTAATTTTTTTGGGTGGAGGTTGTGGCAAATATCAAGTAGTCCTAGTAAGCAGTGTTTTGATCATTTAATAACAAGTTCATTAAATATATGTTTTTACTTTTTTGAAGGCATTTATATTTAAGGATTAATGACACTTGTAAAATAAAATTGTGTTTTTCCTAATTTAGTATATTTAGGTCCTTAAATAAAGACCAAACCATTGATTTTACTTTTTTACTAAAATAAAGAGGCCTTATTAAAAGTATAAAAGTGTGACAGAGTGAAATGTTTGGTCTCCCTTTGATTCTATCTTGTGCAAGTCTACTTTGTTCCCATGGTGTTTACGGCAATATGCTTCTACTCTGTCTTACATATAGACATGCTAATGATTAGAGGATTTCTGCATGTTGTTTGAGTTTTACAAAAACAGCCCCTCTCATGTCTCCTTTCCTTGACATAAAATAAGCCTGAACATGGACTTTCTTAAGATGAATTTGAGATACTACTAGGGCTTTCATCCTCTCATTTTTTTGATTCTCAACCAATATATCTTTCCTTATTCCAAACTCTTATATGTTCAGTTTTGGCCTTTTGAAGAACGGGGCACACAGATTTTGGATTGGTAACAATTTGGCACACCAAACAAGAGCTAGTGTCTGTGGCAGACCAATCCCAGATGTGGTTTCCTTCCATGAGTCCTAAGCAGCTGCCAAGGCCATTTTACTCTCAGCCCATAGGTCATGTGGAGTAAGGAAATGTCTTTGAACCTTGGTCTACTGTTTGTTTTGTTTGTGAGGTAAGTTGTTTTGGTGTGCATAGCTGGGAATCCTTCCTCTCTGTTTGAACTTTGTCTTCCTTAAAGCCAAGTGCACTTGGGAGGCCTTTATCTGAGAGTAGGGTTAGGATTATTCGAATCCTTTTACCCTATCTGTACTGTGTCTCCCTGAGGCAAAACCATCTGCATTTGGGGGCCCGGTCTGTGTAGTCAGGATTGTTGAACTGTACCCATATTTTTGTTGTGTCTCACTGCAAGCAGACGGGCTCAATTTGGAAGTAGGGTAAGTTGCCTAGGCAAGTACAAGCAAGAACTCCTTTGCCCTCCATTTGGGCTTTTCCCCAGGGATAAGTTCATTGGTTTTGTATTTGTTTGGGGTATCCTGTTAAAGAGAAGAATAGTTATAGCACTTGCACCCAATTCGTAAAGCATTTTGTTTGGCCCTTTGAATTTGAAATATGTAACTTGCTTAGTGTATCTGAGGTTTGATTAGGAGGGTACTCAGCTTATTGTCTTGTGTGTCATTCTTATGTCTACCTAGAATTATTTTTCATATTGGTTGGCAAGTAAAATGATGTTTGTGTGTACTTTGCTTGGAAGTAAGGTGTAAAGTGACATCTAAAGCTTCTTCTTTCCCTCTCCCCCCCATCTTTTTTGTCTCCTGACACATGGCTACCGCCATCTTGTGTTCAGGCTCCATCTCATTTCCATATTGCTCTAAGAAAATCTGTCGCTTTAAATTCAGATGGTCTAAAGTCATTCTTTGTATTCTCTGGGCTTTCCAACCTCATTGTGCACACACACTTTTGATGTTTGTGTTTGTCAACAAATCCATCTTAAGGGACACCATTGAAGGAGAGAATCTCAGGCCTATTGAAGACAATGACATGCATTCTTTGACTGATCATAAATTAATTTTAAAATAGTTTTAAAGACATTCTTACAGTATTTACAGCTTTGGTCATCTGAGCAAAATACCTCTGAGTTTTGCATTGTGCCTAGGACAAAAAAGGTAGCACTGTAAAATGAAAGCTGAAAGATTTCTTTCTACGTTTGCCTCTATATTTATGTATGTCTATGTATGTGCATAGCATATTTCTACCACTAATTGGTATTACTAACTTTTAATATTAAATTGGCTTAAACAAGAGCTTATATGATAATTCTCAAAAGCATAACAAAAAATAACCCAAATGCTTTTCAGAATCATATGACCAAGGTAAATGTTTGACATAAAAGCTTGTTTTGAGTTTGGTTTGGTTTAATAGGCATATCTTTAGAATCATCAACATTGAATACTTTTATTCTACCTGTGTTTGTTAGTCAAATAAGATCATGTTATCTCTGTTGCAAAATTATTAGAAAAAAACTTGGTATAATAAAATTTTTATAAGTGATCTAAACTTAATTTTTATGAACAGGTAAATTAAGTAAATTAAATAGGATAAAAAGTTTATTTTAGGTTTAAAATGGTTTTATGAATTTCTTTGGTAACTTGGAATTTTAAAGTTATGGTAAATAAATTAAATGATGAATATGGATTGAGTATCAAAGTCATTACCATATAAGAATCCTGATAAAGTTTTATGTATGGTCAAGCTTATTAAGATTCAAATAAATTTATTCAAGTAAGTGAATTTAAATATAAAAAGTAAGCTGATGTAAAATTACAGTTTGGTTTTCTTGCTCTGCTAAAAAGACAAAGTTTGTACTATTGGTCTGCTTCTGATTTTGTGAAAATTTTCTGTCTAGAAAACAAAGATTCTGTGTTTTATCAAAATATTTTTTTGTTGTAATCTGTCTGTGAACTAGATCCTTAATTACTTAAGAAAACTGAATCTCCTCAAAAGTAAGAACTAAGTTTTGTTAACTTTGTTAACTTTTGTATTTGTGTTTGAAATTTTCTATTGCCACTTTGGTTGAATAGATAATAAAGTATTACTTCATAATGACTTATGATTCTGTGTTGCTACCATTCAAGGTCTGACAGGTTCATGGTGTTCGTGCAGATGGAATAATATTCACAGGGCTGTTGGGATGTATGGCATGACCTTATTCATAGGTTGGTGAGCTATGTATGCTGCAAGCTGTGTGTCTCTCTGTATGTCACACATCATGGCTCTTGCTCCCCATCATGGCACCTGTCCCCTTGTGTGTCTCTCTCTATCACACCTGGCAGAGAGTCCCTACCTGTTTAAGTACTAGAGGGGAACAACTGTACAGATGATTTTATTAAAATCATAGAACAAACATCCTGATGATCACCTTGAGCCCAAATGGGTGGGGCCCTACCAAATTCTTTTAATAACCCATTCCTCTGATAAACTGATCCAGTTTTCAAGAACACTGGGCACAAGCAGTTATTCAGGAAGCTTCCAGCAATCAGAGGGGAAGGAGCTCCTGTTCCAGCCATAGATACCTACCAGTAGTTTGTGTACTAAGGCAAAGCTCTAACAGATCACAAGTTAATGTTCAGGAGACAACTAACAAAAAGATAAGTAATACACAACTCACTTTTGTGTATCTCATATTTACTTCACTTGCCTGTATTTATAATATTCCACCTGCCTTAAACCATCTCTTTTGTACATGTACAATTTAAACAGCTTCCTTTAAATTTAATCAACTGATTCTAATGGTAAATTCCCCAATATTTTGACTATCTAACTATCAGGAATATGTTTTTTGGCCAATGTTTGGCAGGACCAATCTCCTTGAGAACCCATAAATACATAAATTGAAATATTTTAACAACAAGATCACTCAAGCCATATAGTCTAAAAAGGAGGCATTAGACTCTGGCCAAAGTTGTATTTGACTTCTTTTGGATTACATTCTAGCTTAACATGGTGGTATCTGTGTAGTGGTCAACTGAAGTTCAGGAAATATAGACCAGGGCATCAAAATACTAGTAATGCAGAACGACAAGGCACATTTAAGCATTTGCAGTTAGATACAAAGCTATTCCATTTCTTTTTTTGTTATCATTCTTTTAAAAAAATTGCTGTTCAAATAATGTTGTCTCATTTTCTCCCCACCAATCCGCCCACCTTCCATCCTCACCTGTCTCGGAGCTTTATGTCTGAGCCCCGAAGTCTGCCAAGGATGAAGAATAAGTCTACCAAGATATGATCTGCTTGGGGAGGAAAGGTGGCCAATCTCTCAAAGGAGAAGGGCCCAGAGCCTTTCCCTCCATGGGCTTTTATTAGGTTCATTGGCACAGGAATACAGATAAAGATCATCAATCATTGTCAGGCAGTAAGGGTTAAACAATACATAACTTACAGAGAACTTTGAGGGCTTATTCTGAGTTATGGTCAATTAGTTAAAGGGCTATAAAACCATGGGTGCCAGACTCATCTCAGGTCTGAACCCTTATCTTTTAAGCTGAGGGTATAAATTAAGTAGTTTTCACAGGATTGTATGCATTTTTTTCTTAGGCCTGATTCCCCAGGGAATCTTCCCCTCCCAGCACAGGACTGCACTGCCCTCTGTTATTGCTTCAGGCTTAAGTCAGGCAAGGGAAGTAAGGCAGCCAAGAGATTAGGAGACTTCTTGCAGACAGAATGAGGACTCAGGCTATTTCAAAGCCAAGGGGCGAGGGTCCATCACCCCCTTTTTCTATATCCCCCTGAGTCCTTCCTTGTGGGCTTATTCCTGGTGACCAAAACCCGTCTTAGGTTGTTCCCCCCTTGAGGAATCTTACCCATCATTGGCTAACTGGTCAAGCTCAGGGCCAAGCAGAATGAAGTGGGCAGAGATGGCATCCCTGCCAGGGAGATAAGCTTTGTCTCCTTAGTGGCTTATGGTCCCAATTCTGATGGAGCCTTAACCATTGAGGGTTACAGCTTCTGAAACCAGGCAGGGTGGTTCCCAACACTCACCTCCCACTCTCAATCCTACGCCCATTGGGCTTTGTCCATGTGTCCTTTATGCATGTTCCTTGATGACCTTTCCCCTTTTTACCACTGTTGTCCCCCTCCCTTCTCCCCTATAGTAACTGACAGTTGGTTCTTTATTTCAATGTTTCTCTATATATTTTGCTTGCTTGTTTGTTTTGTTCATCAGGTTCTACTTATACGTGAGGTTATATGGTATTTGTATTTCACCACATGGCTTATTTCACTTAACACAATGCTCTCCAGTTCCATCCATGATGTTATGAAGGATAGGAGTTCCTTCTTTCTTTCTGCTGCTTAGTATTCCATTGTGTAAATGTCCCATAGTTTATCGATCCACTCATTTACCAATGGAAAATTAGGTTGCTTCCACAATTCGGCTATTGTAAATTGTGCTGCTATGAACATTGGGGTGCATTGGGTCTTTGGAATTGATGTTTCAGGATTCTTAGGGTGTAATCCCAGCAGTGGTATTGCTGGGTGAAAAGCCAGTTCCATTTTAAGTTTTCTGAGGAAATTCCATATTGTTTTCCACAGTGGCCTCGCCAGTCTGCATTCCCACAGTGTACTAGGGTTCCATTATCTCCACATCCTCACCAACACTTGTGTGTTGATTTGCTTATGATGGTCATTCTCACCAGTGTGAAGTGGTATGTCATTGTGGTTTTAATTTGCATCTCTCTGATGGCTAGTGATGCTGAGAATGTTTACATATGTCTCTGGGTCCTCTGTATGTTCTCCTTGGTGAAGTGTCTGTTCAGATCCCTTGTCCACTTTTTAATTGGATTGTTTGTCTTCCTGGAGGGGAGCCATGTGAGTTCTTTACACATTTTGGAGATTAAACCCTTGTCTGAGGTATCATTTGCAAATATATTTTCTAGTACGTTTGTTTCCCTTTTCATTTTTCTCTTGTTTTCTTTAGCCATGCAGAAGCTTATTATTTTGATGAGGTCCCATGTGTTTATTCTTGCCCATGTGTCCCTTGCTCAGGGGACATATCAGTGAAACTATTGCTGCATGGGATATCTGAGATTTTCCTGCCTATGTTCTCTTCTAGGATTTTTATGGTAGAGCTACATATATTTGAATCTTTTGTCCACCTTGAATTTATATTTCTGTATAGTGTAATTTGGTGATGGAGTTTCATTCTTTTGCATGTAGCTGTCCAGCTCTCCCAACACCATTTGTTGAAGACACTATTTTTACTTCTTTTTATACATCTGCTGCCTTTGTTGAATATTAATTGACCATAGAGACATGTATTTATTTCTGGGCGCTTTATTCTGCTCCATTGGTCTATGGGTCTGTTCTTATGCTAGTAACAGACTGTTTTGATTACAGTGGCCTTGTAAATAATTTTATATACAGTATTTTGCTCTCTTGAATTTTCTTCTTCTTTCTGTAGATTGTTGTGGCTATTCAGGGATTTTTGCAGTTCCATATAAACTTGTGAAATGTTAGTTCTGTATCTGTGAAATATGTCATTGGTATTCTAATAGGGATTGCATTGAATCTATAAATTGCTTTGGTAGTATAGACATTTTGATGAGGTTAATTTTTCCAATCCATGAACACAGTATATGCTTCCAAATGTTTCTTTCTTCCTCAGTTTCTTTCTTCAGTGTTTTGTAGTATTCTGAGTACAGATATTTTACCTCCTTGTTTAGGTTTATTCCTAGTATTTTATTTTTCTTGTTGCTATAGCAAATGGGATTTTTTCCTGATTTGTGCTTCTGATCTATCATTGTTTGGTGTATAAAAATGCCTTTGATTTCAGAATATTGACTTTGAATTGTGAACCAAATTCCCTTGTCAGGTGAAATAGTTTTTTTAGTTGATAGTCTATAGGGTTTTCTATTACACTATCATGCCATCTGCAATCAGTGGCAGTTTTACTTCTTCCTTTTCAATTTGGATGTTTTTCATTTCCCTTTATTTTCTGATTGCTGTGGCTAAGACATCCAATAGTATAATGAATAGAAGTTGTGAAAGCAGACACCCTTTTCTTGTTTTGATCTTAGTGGGAAAGCTTTTAGTTATTGCTCATTGATTGTGATGAGGTTTCTCATATACAGCATTTATCATGTTAGGAATGCTACCTCTACTCCCACTTTGCTGAGTGTTTTCACATATATGGAAGCTGTACTTTGACAAATGCTTTTTCTGCATCTATTTATATGATCATGTGTTTTTTGACTTTCCCCTGGCTTATGTGAAGTATTGCATTTATTGATTGGGGAATATTGTACCATCCTTGCACACACTGAATTAATCCCACTTGATTCTGGTGAATGATCATTTTAATGTATTGCTGGATGTGGTGTGCCAATATTTTGTTGAACATTTTAGCATCTATGTTCATCAGCAATATTGGCCTGTAGTTTTCTTTGTTTATTGTGTCTTTATCTGGTTTTTGGATTAGGATGATGCTGACTACATAAAAAGAGTTTGGGAGTCTTCCATCAGTTTGGATTTTTTAAAATATATTTATTGATTATGCTATTACAGTTGTCCCATTTCCCCCCTTCACTCAACTCCATCCTGCCCACCCCCTCCCTCCCACATTCCCCCCCTATAGTTCGTGTCCATGGGTCATACTTATAAGTTCTTTGGCTTCTACATTTCCTACACTATTCTTACCCTCCCCCTGTCTATTTTCCACCTATCATTTATGCTACTTATTCTCTGTACCTTTCCCCCCATCTCCCCCTCCCACTCCCTTATTGATAACCCTCCATGTGAGCTCCATTTCTGTGGTTCTGTTCCTGTTCTAGTTGTTTGCTTTGTTTGCGTTTTAGGTGTGGTCGTTAATAACTGTGAGTTTGCTGTCATTCTTACTGTTTATATTTTTTATCTTCTTTTTCTTAGATAAGTCCCTTTAACATTTCATATAATAAGGGCTTGGTGATGATGAACTCCTTTAACTTGACCTTATCTGAGAAGCACTTTATCTTCTCTTCCATTCTAAATGATAGCTTTGCTGGATAGAGCAATCTTGGATGTAGGTCCATGCCTTTCATGACTTGGAATACTTCTTGCCAGCCCCTTCTTGCCTGTAAGGTCTCTTTTGAGAAATCAGCTGACAGTCTTATGGGAAGTCCTTTGTAGGTTTCTGTGTCCTTTTCTCTTGCTGCTTCTAAGATTCTCTCTGTCTGCTTAATCTTAGATAATGTAATTATGATGTGCCTTGGTGTGTTCCTCCTTGGGTCCAGCTTCTTTGGGACTCTCTGAGCTTCCTGGACTTCCTAGAAGTCTATTTCCTTTGCCAGATGAGGGAAGTTCTCCTTCATTATTTGTTCAAATAAGTTTTCAATTTTTTGTCCTTCCTTTTCTCCTTCTGGCACCCCTATAATTCGGATGTTGGAACGTTTCAAGATGTCCTGGAGGTTCCTAAGCCTCTCCTCATTTTTCCGAATTCTTGTTTCTTCATTCTTTTCTAGTTGGATGTTTCTTTCTTCCTTCTGGTCCACACTGTTGATTTGAGTCCCAGTTTCCTTTGCATCACTATTGGTTCCCTATACATTTTCCTTTGTTTCTCTTAGCATAGGCTTCATTTTTTCATCTGGTTTTCGAACAAATTCAACCAATTCTGTGAGCGTCTTAATAACCAGTGTTTTGAACTGTGCATCTGATAGGTTGGCTATCTCTTCCTCACTTAGTTGTATTTTTTCTGGAGCTTTGAAGTGTTCTGTCATTTGGGCCTTTTTTTTTTTTTTTTTTTTTTTGGTCTTGGCATGTCTGTTATTTAAAGGGGCAGAGCCTTAGGTGTTCCCCGGGGCGGGGTGACGCTGGTCGTTGCGCTGTGAAGCTGTACATGAGGGACGGGCCTGGAGGGAGCAATGGCGCCTGCTCCACTCTCCACTGGGTCTCAATCTTTCACTCCGCTACCCACAATCAAATTGGGCCCTCTGGTGCTGGTTCCAGAGTGGATGGGCTTGTGCATGCCCTAGGCCCCTGTGGGTCTGTCCAACGACCTCTCCTGTGAGGCTGGGAGTTTCTCTTGCCACCTCCCCAACCCCCACAGGTACTTTCAATCAGAGGTTTGAGGCTTTATTTCCCTGAGCTGGAGCCCCGTGTTATGTGGTCTGCCTCGCTCCCTGCCCTTGGTCCAGGTTTATCTGTGCACGAGTGTGGGGCCGTGGGGTGCTACCCCCCCCCCCCCCCCCGCTCTGCCTGTCCCGTTCTCCACCACTCTGAGTCCGGCCCTCTCAGTTTAACTGTGCGCGAATGTGGGGCCGCAGGGTCTGCTAGTGTCCTGTTCGTCCCACACTCCGCCAGTCTAGGTCCTGCCATGGCAATTCGAGTCCTCACCACCCCAGCGCCCGTCTCTGCCCCTCCTACTCATCTGGATGAATGTTTATTTTTTATCTCCTTGGTGTTGGACTTCCTTGCTGCTCGATTTTCTCTCAGTTCTGGTTGTGTGAGGAAGCACAGTGTGTCTACCTAAGCCGCCATGTTGGTTCTCTCCCCGTTTGGATTTTTTTGAATAGTCTGTAAAGGATAGGGGTTAGCTCTTCCTTAAATGTTTGGTAAAATTCTCCTGTGTAACCATCTTGTCCAGGACTTCTGCGTGCTGTGAGTAGTTTGATTACAGCTTCAATTTCATCAGCTGTTATTGGTCTGTTTAGGCTTTCTGCTTCTTCAACATCCAGTTTTGGGAGACTATGTTTGTAGAAATTTGTCCATTTCCCTCCTGGTTTTCATACTTCTTGGCATATATTTGTTCATAGTAACTTCTTACAAATATTTGTATCCCAGTGATATCAGTTCCAATCTCTCCTATTTCATTTCTGATTTTGTTTATTTGGGTCCTCTCTCTTTTTTTCTTGATGACTCTGTTTAAAGGCTAATTAATTTAGTTTATCTTTTTAAAGAACAAGCTCCAGGATGTATTGATCCTTTGCATTGATGTTTTACTCTCGTTTTTTTTTTTTTTTTTAAATTCTCCTCTGATCTTGGTTATTTCCTTCCTTCTTCTTGCTCTCGGCTGTCTTTGTTGTTGTTTCTTGAGTTCTTGTAGGCATAGGGTTAGGTTGTTTATTTGAAATGTTTTTATCTTTTCTAGGTAGGCCTTAGAACTTCCATTTCAGTACTATTTTTGTTGTGTTCCTTCAGTTTTACATTGTTGTGAGTTCATTTTCATTTGTTTCCAGAAACTTTTTGATTTCTTCCTTGATCTCATTCTTGACTCATTCGTTGTTTAATAGCATGCTATTTTATCTCCATGAGTTTGAGTGTCTTTTAGTTTTTTCCATGAGGTTTGTTTCTAGTTTCAGTACCTTGTGGTCATAGAAAATACTTGATATGATTTCAATTTCCTTGAATTTGTTGAGGCATGTTTTGTTTCCTATTGTGTGGTCTATCTTTGAAAATGTTGCATGTGCATTTGAAAAGAATATGTATTTTGCTTCTTTGGGATGAAATGTTTTGTGTGTATGTATGTGTGTGTGTGTATATATATATATAGACATATAAATATGTATACATATTTATATAAATTTTATATATGTATATATATTTATATTTTTTATATATATATAAAATCATTTAAGTCCATTTGATCTAGGACATTGTTCAATGTTGCCATATCACTGTTTATATTTTGTTTGGAATGTCTATCCATTTTTGACAGAGGGGTATTTAAATCCCCTACTATTATTTTGTTGCTGTCAATATCTTTATTGAAGTCCTCCAAACTTTCTATATTTGGGTGCTCCTCTGGTGCATACATATTTACAATGTTTATGTCTTCTTGATGGATTCTTCAATTGAGTACTATGAATTGTCCTTCTGGGTCTCTTTTTATGGCCCTTATTTTCAAGAGTATTTTGTCTGATATGAGTGTTGCTACCTTGGCTTTTTTTTTTTTTTCCTGTCCATTTACTAGGGATATTTTTTACAACCCTTCATTTTTAATCTGTGTAAGTCTTTTGTTCCGGGCTAGGTCCTTTGTAGACAGCATATGTGTGGGTCATGATTCTCATCCATTCAGCTATTCTATGTCTTTTGATTGAAACATTTAATCTATTTACATTTAAAGTTATTATTGATAGGTACTTATTCATTGCTGTTTTACTTCTTTCCTACCCATTTTCCTCTTCCTCTCACTTTTTTTTTGTAAAGCAGTCCCTTCAGTGTATGTTGTAGTGCTGGTTTGGTGGAGTTTATTCTTTGAGCCTTCTTTTGTCTGGGAAACTCCTTATTTCACCTTCCTTTTTAATTGAGAACTTTGTTGGATACAGTAGTCTTGGTTGCAGGCCTTTGGTTTTCATTTCTTAGAATATTTATTGCCATTGTCTTCTGTCTTGGAGTGTTTCCATTGAGAAGTCAGATGCTAGTCTTATCTGGGTTCCCTTATATGTTACTTTCTGTTTTTCCTTTGCTGCCTTTAGGATTCTCTCTTTGACTTGGAATTTTGTATTTTAATTATGATGTTTGTCTGAATGGGCATCTTTGTGTTCCTCTTGATTGGGACCCTCTGTGCATCCTGGATTTGTGTGACTTCTTCTCTCATCGATTTAGGGAAGTTTTCCATGATTACTTTTTCAAACAGGTTTCTATCACTTGCTCTTGTTCTCTTTCTGGTATCCCGGTTATACGGAGATTATTACGTTTCATGTTGTTCTGCATTTCCCTTAACACCTCTTCATTCTTTCTGAGATGTTTTTCCTTTCCTTGCTCTTTCTGGGAGTTTTTTTCTACCTAGTCCTCCATGACTCTAATTCAATTCTCTGCTTCATCTATCCTACTTTTGATTCTTTCTACTATGTTCTTCAATTCAGAAATTGTATTGTTCATTTCCTCTTGGCTCATGTTGATAGTCTCTATTTCCGTTTCCATGTTCATATAGTTTACACTGAGTTCATCATTGTTCCCCTGTAGTTTTAGGTAATTCTCAGAGAGCTCACTGAGCTTCCATATATCCATTGCTTTGAACTCAATATCTGATTGTTTACTTGCTTCTATTTCATTTAACATTCTTTCCGAAGTTTCCTCATTTCTCATTTTAGGATTTGTTTCTTTGTCTTCCCATTGTTTGTGAGAGTCTTGTTATCTTCTGGGGAGTTTTATTGTAAAAATTTGTTGAATACACTTTTAATGGAATTTATTACTTTAGTGCCAAGTAATCACAACACTGAATGTTTTTAAATTGATATCCTCTGAGTCCATGAGTTTGTGGTGTGAGCTCCTATGGTAGGAGATCTTTGAAACTCATTGGTGTAGTCTTCTGGATTTCCTGAAGTTGCTGATCCTGGGAAGCCATTTATGTTGGCTTTCTGGAAGTATTTGGGTTTTGGTTGTTGTTGTGTCTTTCTTTGGTGGGTACTTCCCTCCACGTGTTTGATGGAGGGTCACTTCACCCACCATGCATGATGTTGTGCAGCTGCAGACAGCTTGTGACAAACCTGGTTCTTCTCTCTGTCCATGGTTATAAGGCTTCTCTCTCTTACTATTGTTCAGTTGTTGTTTTTTTTTTGATCATTTCTCTACAGTTCACATGTAATTCCAGATTGGTCCTGGGAGAAGGTTAGTGTGGCTTCTTCTCACTCTTCCATCATCTTCCTTTATTATCTCTTTGTGGTTCCTTTGTTGTTGGGTTCTCTCTTCCAGTAGGTATATTGGTGTCCTCAGCTCCCACCTACTGTTGTATATGATCACAGTGTGGCAGGGGTTAGGCAAAACAGATTAAGTCAGTTGGAGAGTATTCTATGGGATTTAAAGTGCCAACACAGAGAACATATAGGAGATCCTTTGGATAAGTATAGCCTTAACTGTGATATTTCACCCAACTAGCCATGTTTTATAAAAAATAGAAAAGAGATAAGACTCTTGTTAGAGGCTGGGAGGCTTCTGAGCTGAACCCAGAAAACAGAGCTATTGTGGGAGGTCAGATTATGAGATATAGTGAGAGTAAAGAATAGAAAGTAGGCTAGTGTGTAAGAGAATAGAGTTAACCATGACAGTAATAAAACTCCAGAAGATAGTAAAATGGGCTAAGATCAGGGAGGGATGCTGTGTAGTATTTACAATTATATGGAACAACAATTATTACAATAATACTGGATCAACAATAATATGACAAGAATTATATGATCTGAATAACAAGAATAGGAAGTACATAACCATGTGTGCTATTGAAACACAAGTGAAGTGAAAGAAGGAAAATTAAATTATGCTATGAAAGAGAGAACACAGAAAACCAGAGAAACAATGCAATTAAACAAACAAAAACAATGAAGAAAACTAAACATAAAGAAGAGAAATAAAAAATGTATAATAAAATAAAGGAATTAAAAATAATGAAAAAATAATAATAACACAAATAAACAATTACATGCAAGTTCTCTAGAATAGCAAAGTGGAATTTGTTTCAGTTTCTCAGTTGTTGGGGTTAGTCTTGTGATCCCTCTCTGGGTGTCTCTCTGGACCTTTCACAGCTCCAGGTCTTATTGTCACACTTGTGGGAGTGAAAAAAAAGGAAGAAAAAGGAAAAGCCTCCTCCTGACTTTAAATCTGCCATGACAGTTCTGCTATTCTTCCTGGATCTTGCAGGTTCTGGGGTGTTGAGCTTCACTTTTCTCCCTTCCTATTGTTTTGGGAAGATGGTGGTGAGGTCTGGGCTGCAATCTTCACAGTGGTCCAACCTCCACCTCAGGTCTTCCATGAACTGCCAGGTCCCCACTGTCCATTTCCACTAGGCCAGCACCTTTAATCCACCAGATGTGCCATCCATGAGGGGCACTAATTAGGGGCAACTCACAAACCACTTTCTCCCTCTTTGGTTTCCTAGGTGCTGGGCACTCTCAAAATCTCTTCAGGGTAGTTCAGCCCCCCACTGAGTTAAGTCTTTATGGGTACTGCTAACTCCTTGAGCCCTGTTGCCTCTTGTGAATGGTCTATGCAGGGCACTTCCTCCTGTCTCTTAGCAAGCCAACTGTGCATGGGGGTGTGGCCAAGGTGACTAAACCAGCCATTATTAACAAGTGCTTGCTTTTCACACAGCCCAATTTTCTAACCAAACCAGAGACTATCCAGGTCAGGGTCTAACATAGCCCAACTCTTCTCCTTTCTCCAGATGTCACCCAGCTCCCACATTAATCTGGTAATGACCTAGCTGGTGCCCGCAGTCCCAGTGATTGAACACCACCTCTATGTGTCTCCCACTTCATCTTTATTCCCGCCAGGGACTTCAAGCATCCAGTTCTCTCCTGATGCTACGGGGCCTCCCTGCTTTGGAAGCAGAGGGAACTGCTGATCTGGCTGTCTTCCAAGGATCTCACAGCAGGTGCCAGGCTGGAGGCCACAGCAACCTTGGTCACAGGACCGGTCCCAGGGACATTAGTGTCCTAACACAATCTCCTTACCATCTGTTTTTCAATGTCCTTTACAATTTTGGCCTCCAAACTTTATATAAGCTGGAATTCCATTGGCTGTCCACTCTGTTCCTCAGAAGATCAGCTACATGTTCCAGCTGGGCACAGAGGGAAGTGGGGCTATATTTTTGTTTTGTACTTACACATAATAAGATTATTCCTTTGTGTTTCATGTATTGTTTATTTTAAAAGTGTTATAACTTTAATACTTCCCAAATAATTTGTGCATTTTTTGTATTTATGTAAGGGATAGTCTGTGAAATTTGTAGAATGTGTAGTTATTGATATATTTTTAAAAGTTTATTTTATTGTATTTTCCATTAACATTTATTCCCCTTATACTGTCTTCCATCTTCAATCACCCCCTTTTTTATTTACAGAAAACATAGGCTTGCAGGGGTCAAGTCAGTTTTTAAAGATCACCAGCTAGTGATCTGTGGCTGAGAAAGAACCAAACACAGTTGTTAAGATTCCCCAATAAAGAGACTTATTTTTTCCCACACTATGCTTTCCTAGAGATTCTAGATAACTCAAAGCAAGTTCTGTAAAGAGATTCAGTTAATGTACACTGAGGTTAGGATAATCATTCACCACACCACTGGATTTTATATTACAATAAAGCAGCAATCCAAATGAAATGTCATTAATGGCATTATCTCCACAAAAGCAGTGAAAATTCTCCTCTTTATATATAGGAACACTACACACATTAGATATCCTGTGCCTTTATTAAATAACATAAAAACCATTGACATAGTCCCAGAACTGACTTTCCTCTCAGAGTCAAAGCCTTGGCTGACTCTGCACAAACCTACTGGAATAAGATCTGAGCCTGTGCATTTGAACCTAGGGTCCTGTGTAGCCTGATGTGTATGTTGGTCAACAGGGAGACTCTGAGCAAAGGTGGGGGGCAAGAACATATATGCTCCTCAGTCTTAGTGTGATTCAGCAATCACCTGCTGAGACATTTACCTAAATTATTGTCTTTGGAAAGACTGGGTCCACAAATTCAGGCATGACACGGCTGTCATATCTTGTCTTTTAGGATTCACAGAGACCAAAATTTAGCTCCTCATTCTAAATTTGCACTGTCTCTAATTTGGATTTCTTCATTTGCATTCTTAAATATACTCCTGCAGCATCCTGATTTAAGGCCACATTCCAATACCTCAGAGCCTTGGCTTTCATTCCTAGTGGAGGTGTTAGGGTTTCACATATCACATATAATTCATACCAGAGCAGTATGTTTTCATTATATAAAACAGCTTAAAATACATTTATGAAATCCATTTGTTACCTGAAATTTGGGCTTAAGAGTATTTTGATAATCCATCTAGATAGTGACTTAAATATCCAAGTATCTATGCATTGGCAAGCCAGGTAGCAAGGCAGAGAGAAGAAGAAAGAATGTCAGCAAACAGACAGAGCTTCCTCTATTTGGAGGTCTTTCTTGGAACAGCTGCTCAGTGTCATATTTTTAATTAAGCAAGTACCTCTCACATGCTCTAAATACAAATTGCTATACTCCAAATATACAGAATGTTCTAAAATGTGGTAATGAAATCAGAATTTGCAAATTTCAAATTGCTTAGTATGTATGTGTAGTGAGGAGGAGATATTTTTACAGGTTTCTTCTACAAAGAACAGGCTTTGTAGAAAATTTGCATGGGAGTGTGTGGGAGACAAGGATGAGAAGGAAAATGGGAAAATACAAGTATGGGTTCCTTTAAACCTTATTCTGAAGTTTCTATATCACTTTGACAAATTGAAGCTGTGTGAGAAATATAACCTGTGTACTTGTGTAAATACCTCCTTATTAATTAGAGTAAAATATCACTCAATCTAATAACTAATATGTGTCATGATGATAACCACTAAATTTTGGTTAGGAACATGATTTGATAAATATTTTTTTCTGATTAGTGGGATAAATATTACAACCTTGTGTAAACGTAGATCACCTTTAGTTATATACTATATGTGTGTGTGTATAATCACCTTCATACAAAAGCAATATTATGTTGCTTTCTTAATTAAAAAAATTAAAACCTTTAAGTATAGTATTTAACGTTAACTATCCTGAGAGAAGATGTTGAAGAGTTTGGTGGGAATGGAGCCCAGTTCTCCCTGTGCCCAGCTGGAACACCTAGCCAATCTTCTGAAGAACAGAGTAAACAGCCAATGGAATCCCAGCTTATATGAAGTTTGGAGGCCAAAAATTGTAGAGGACATTGATAAACAGACGGTGAAGAGATTGCGTTGCGACTCTAAGGTCCCTGGGATCTGTGCAGGGACCTAGGCTTTTGTGGACCCCAGCCCAGTGCCTGCAGCAGGATACTTGGAGGAGAGTTAGGTAACTAGATCCTTCCCCTACCAGAGTAGGGAGGGCAGCCCAGCGCCAGGAAGGACCTGGATGCTTGAAGTCACTGGGGAGAATAGAGACTGAGTTGGGAAACACAGAGGTAGTGTATACTCACTGGTACTGTGGACACCAGCTAGGTCATTACCAGAGAAAGTGGGGAGCCAGGTGACACCTGGAGAAGGGAGAAGAGTTGGGCTGTGTTGGACACTGACCCGGATAGTCTCTGGTCTGGTTAGAAAGTTGGCTGTGTGAAAAGCTGGGTGCTTATTAAGAACTGTGGGCTTAAACTAGAGGCTTTATCTCAAACAAAAAATAAAAAGGCTTGCAGCCACTTTGTAAGGAACTCTCACACCACTTGCCTTGCGGCTGAAAGGAGCTGCTCGCCAGTACTAGACTTGGGCAGCTCACCCACCAGCTGATTCTCACAGTTTGCCCCAAGGCTAATTCAAGCCATTTGTGCACACTTGACTTGGGCTGCTAGCCCAGCAGCTGAGTTGTGGAGCTTGCCCTGAGGCTGATTTTGGCTGCTCGCAGCACCAGTTGTCCTGAGGCTGATTTGAGTGGCAAGCCTTCACTGGACTCTGACTTAGCCCAGGAGATGATTCTCACTGCTCCCACAGAGGCTGAGTAGTGCTGCTTCCTGGTGGGCTTCAGCATGGTGGGCCCACAAATAACAAGGAGGAGGCACACTATATGGACCTCACAGAACTGGTGGATTAAAGGTACCGGTCTGCTGCAGATGGACACTGGGGGCCCATCAGCTCATGGAAGACCTGGGCTGGAGGCTGGACCAATGTGAATATTGTGACAGAGACCTGGCGCCCATACTTGCAAAACCATACTAAGGGAGAAAAGTGAATTTCAGCCCTCTCTTCTTGTGGCATCCAGAAAGACCAACAGAACTCACTTGGTGGGTTTAAAGTCAGCAGGAGGCTTATTTTGTGCTTTCCTCTCTCCTTTTTTCCCCACCAAATGAGACAATAAGACATGGAGTTGTGAAAAGTCCAGAGACAGATCCAAAGAGGGAGCACAAGGCTAATGCTAACAAGTGAGAAACTGAGACAAATTTCACTTTGCTATCCCATAGAACTGGTATTTTATTGTTTATTTGTATTATTATTTTTTATTATTTTTACTTCTTTTATTTTATAAGTAGTTTTTAATTTCTCTTCTTTCTGTTTAGTTTTCATTGTTTTATTTCTTTGTTTAATTGCATTGACTGTTTTTCCTTATTCTTTCTATCATATTGTACTTTAATTTTCCTTCTTTCACTTCACTTGTGATAAAATAACACGCTACCTTTCATTGTATATTTTCTATTCTTGTTATCCAAATCATATATTTCTTATCATATTATTGTTGTTCTAGTACTATTGTAAATAATTGTTGTTCCATACAATTATAAATACTACACAGCAGCCCTCCCTGATCTTAGCTCAATTCACTTTATTCCTGAGCTTTATTATTGTTGCAGTAAACTCTATTCTCTTGCTCACTATGCCTACATTCTATCTTTTACTCTCACTATATCTCATCATCTAACCTTACACAACCACTCTGTTTTCTGGATTCAGCTCATAATCCACCTCCCTTCTAACAAGATTCTTATCTCTTTTTCACTTTTTAAAAAAAGTGGCTACTTGGGTGAAATATCACAGTTAATGCTTTACTTATCCAAAGGATCTCCTATCTCTTCTTTACTTGTTGTACTTTAAATCCCATAGAACACTCTCCTGCTGTCTTAACACATTTTGCCAACCCCCTGATACTGATCACAAACAAGATTAGGTGGGAGCTGTGAACATTAGTATACCCACTAGAGGAGAGAACCCACCAACAAAGGAACCACCGAAAGGTAAAAACCCAAGTACAACAAGAAAGCCCACACAAACAGAAGAAAGGGCAAACCTAGACCATCCAGAGAAGGAGATCAAAGGGACCACATCTCTGAATCCCAGAGAATTCCTACCATAGAAGTTCAGCCTACAAAGCTAGCAAAGTGAAACAGAAGGAAGTGAAGAAACAAACAAAAAGAGAAACCTAAAATGGGGAGACAAAGAAGAACCTGCAATCAAAAGAAATGGGAATTCCCCACTAAAAGAGCTAAATGAAATGAAGGTAAGCAAACTATCAGATATAGAATTCAAAACAATGGTTATAAGGATGCTCTAGGAACTCACAGACAACTACAAGGAACAGTGAGAACTACAACAGTACAAAAAAGGAAATAGAAACTATAAACAAAAACCAAGAAGAAATGAACAATGAAATATCAGAAACAAAAAACACACTAGAAGGAATTAGAGACCGGCTGGATGAAGAAGAGGAACAAATTAGTGAGTTGGAAGACAAGATGGAAGAAAGCACCCAGGCAGAGCAGCTGCATGTATAAAGACAAAAAGAAAAAAAAAGAAAAAAAGATAGCTTAAGGGAACTTCACGTTAACATGAAACTCAACAATATTTGAATCATAGGGATATCAGAAGGAGAAGAAAAGGAACAAGGGATAGAAACCTTATTTGAAAAAATAATGACAGAAAACTTTCTGAACCTGGAGAGGGAAAAAAAAAAACATGCAAGTTCAGAAAACACAGACAGTATCAATCAAGATGACCCAAAAGCGGCCAAATCCAAGACACATAATAATTAAAATGCCAAGTTTTAAAGAAAAAGAGAGAATACAAAAGAATATAAGGCTAGCAGCTGATTTCTCAACAAAAACACTCCAACCCAGGAGAGAATGGCAACAGATATTCCAAGTAATGAAAAAGAACACACTGCAATGAAGATTACTCTACCTAGCGAAGCTCTCAATTAAAATGGAAAAGAAAATGAGGATTTTTCCCAGAAAAAAAGAAGGCAGAGAGAATACATCTGCATCAAACCAGCACTAAAAGATATACTAAAGGGACTGCTATAAGAAGAGAAAGGAAAGTAATGAAAGAGAGAGGAACACAGGTACAAAGGTGGAAAAATGAACAAACACCTATCAATAATAACCTCAAATGTTAATGGATTAAATGCTCCAATCAAAAGATATAGATTAGTTGAATGGATAAGAAAACATGACCCACACATATGCTGCAGACAAGAGAACCACCTTAGAAAAAAAGACCTAGAAAGACTGAAAGTGAAGGGTTGGAAAAAAATATTGCAAGCAAATGGACAGTAGAAAAAAGACAGGGAAGCAATACTCATATCAGACAAAATAAACTTCAAAACAAGGGTCATATGAGGAAACCCAGGACACTTCATAATACACAAGGGAAGAATCCATCAAGAAAGTGTAAACAAAATAAACGTATATGCACTCAACATAGGAACATCCAAATACATAAGGAAAATTGTGGAGGACTTCAACAAAGATATAAACAACAACACTATTATAGTAAGAGATTTTAACACCCCACTGTCAAAAATGGATAGATCTTCCAAACAAAATATCAACAAAGATATTGCAGTATTGAATAATGTGTTCGATCAAATGGATTTAACTGAGATAAATATATATACATATATACACCCAATGGGCAAAAACTAAAAGCTTTCTCACTAAGATCAAGAACATGGCAAGTTTGTCCACTTTCACCACTTGTATTCAACATGGTATTGGAAGTCCTAGTCACAGCAATGAGACAAGAAAAACAAATAAAAGGCATCCAAATCAGAAAGGATAAGCAAAACAGTCATTGTTTGCACATGACATGATAGTGTATATAGAAAAACCTATAGACTCCACCTAAAACCTGCTCCACCTAATAAATGAATTTGGAAAAACAGAAGGATACAAGTCAATGTTTGGAAATCAAAGGCATTTTTGTATGCCAACAATGAAATACCAGAAACAGAAATCAGGAAGAAATATCCCATTTGATAAAGCAATAGGAAAAATAAAGTACCTAGGAATAAACCCAACCACGGAGGTAAAAGACATCTACTCAGAAAACTACACAACACTGAGGAAAGAAATCAAGGAAGACACAAACAAATGGAAGCATATACTGTGTTCATGAATTGGAAGAATTAACATGATCAAAATGTCCATACTACTCAAAGCAATTTATAGATTCAACACAATCCCTATTAAAGTACCAATGGCATATTCACATATAGAAGAAACACTTCAAAAATTTATATGAAACCATAAACAACCCTGAATAGCTGCAACAATTTTGAGAAAGAAGATCAAAGTAGGAGGGATCACGATACCTGATATCAAACTGTGTTACTAGGCCACTGTAATCAAAACAGCCCGGTATGGGCATATGGACAGACACACAGACCAATGTAACAGAATACAGAGCCCAGAAGTAAACCCAAGTCTCTATGGTCAATTGATATTTGAAAAAGTGGGCTGAAGCATAAAATGGAGTAAAAATAGCCTCTTCAACAAGTGGTGTTGGGAGAGGTGGACAGCTACATGCAAAAAAAAAGGAACTTGATCACCAACTTACATCATATACAAAATTAAATTCAAGGTGGATAAAAGGCCTAAATATAAGTCTTGATACCATAAAATTTCTTCAGGATAACATAGGCAGGAAAATCTGAGATATTCCACACAGCAACATCTTCACAGACATGTCCCCTAAAGCAAGGGACATAAAGGAAAGAATAAACAAATGGGATCTCATCAAAATAAAAAGCTTCTGCATGGGTAAAGAAAACAGCATTAAAATGAAAAGAGAACCAAACATGTGGGAAAACATATTTCCCAATGATACCTCAGACAAGGATTTGATCTCCAACATATATAAAGAACTCACATGACTCCACTCTAGGAAGAACAAATAACCCCATTAAAAATGCAGAAAGGGGTGACTTACTTTAGGGGAGAGAGGTATATCCAGGACTTTTGATTAGCTACAAGAGGAGATAAGCATTCTTAACCCAAGGTCTTTTGGTGTTCTGTTTGTTTTCGTTTTTCCTTGAACCGCTACAAAAATAGCATACATTGAGGGGAAAACTCATCTGAGAATAGAATTAACACATCGGAGGGAGCAGAACTGAGTGGAGAGAAATAGAAAAAGGTCCTGAGCGTCCTGATGCTGTCTTTTGTGCTTTTGTGTCAAACTATCAAACTGCACCTGAAGCTAAATTCACTCATGGATTAATTCACGAGATCTTGCAAGATGGCGGGGAGATAGTTGGGATCAGAGTCCAGTTAGCCTCGGCACCAGTGAAATGCCTAGCTGATCTGAGGAACAGAGCAAACGGCCAACAGTATTCCAGCATATATGAAGATTGGAGACCAAAGATATAGGAGATTGAAAGATCAGACAGAGTAAGGCAGAAAGCCCAGCAGAGGGGAGCTGCAGGGTTAGGGGAGATAGCAGTCCCTGGAAAGACTTGACCCAGTAGGGGGCTGAACTACCATGAAGGAGCACCGAGAGCACCTAGCATCTAGGACAGCAAAGAGCAAGAAAGTGGAGTGTGAGTTGCCCCTAATTGGTGCACCTCAAGGACAGCACAAGTGCCTGACTAAAAGCCTAGTGGGGGAGCAGAAGGACCACAAGGAACTGGACTAGAGGCTGGACAACAGCGAAGAGTGTGGCTCAGGAAGGGAGAAAAGTGAAACCAATCCCTCCACCCATACCTCCCATTTCACAGACAGGAAGGCAAGGAGAACTGACCTGACCAGTTTAAAGCCAGCAGAAGACTTTTCTTTTTTCTTTTCTCTTTTTTTCTTTCTCTTTTTTCCTTTCCCCCTAAATTCCTTCTTCATTTCTGTCCTACTTTCTTTTTTTATTCCTTCTTCCTTTCATCCTTTACTTTTTTATTCCTCCTTCCTGCCTTCTTTTATTTTTTTTATTTTATTTTTTTTTAATTCCTTCTCCTTATTGTTCCTATCATCTTTTTTTAGTCCTTCTTCCTTCCTTCCTCCCTTACATTGATATTCTATTCCATTTTATCTTCCTTCCCTTCTCCTTTTTTTCCTTCTTTCTCCTTTTCCCACAGGTGAGACAATAAAACCTGGGGCTCTGAAAAGACCAGAGTTAGACCCTCTTAGAAACATAAACATCAGCTCAAGACTAGTGAGTGCAGGAGATTAAGGACATGGCATCATTGAATACCATTGGCATTCTACTGTAGAAGTTCATACCATAAACCCAGGGAGTCAGAACACATCAATTTAAGAAGCAGCGGGTAACAAGAAGAGTCTCACAAACAATGGGAAGACAAAGTAACAATCCCCAAATGAAAGGAAAGGAGGAAGCTTCAGAAAGAAAGGTAAATGAAATAGAGGCAAGTCAACTATCAGATACTGAGTTCAAAGCAATGGTTATCAGGAAGCTCACTGAGCTCACAGACAAATACCAGAAACTACAGGGAAACTACAATGAACTCACTGCAAACTATATCAACATGAAAAAGGAAATAGAAACTATCAACAAGAGCCAAGAGGAAATGAAGAATATAATTTCTGAACTGAAGAATACAGTAGAAGGAATCAAAAGCAGACTTCATGAAGGAAAGGATCGATCAGCAAGCTGGAGGACAAAGTAGAAAAAAACACCCAGAATGAGCAAGAAAAGGAAAAGAGGCTCAGAAAGAATGAAGAGGGATTAAGGGAAATGCAGGACAACATGAAACGTAACAATATCCGTATAATAGGAATACCAGAAGGAGAAGAAGAAGAGCAAGGGATAGAAAACCTGTTTGAAAAAGTAATGATGGAAAATTTCCCTAATCTGAGGAGAGAAAAAGTCACCCAAATCCAGGAAACACAGGGAGTCCCAAGCAAGAGGAACCCAAAGAGGCCCACTGCAAGACACATCATAATTAAAATGGCAAAATTCCAAGACAAAGAGAGGATCTTAAAGGCAGCAAGGGAGAAACAGGAAGTAACATACAAGGGAGCCCCAATAAGGTTTGTAACTGACTTTTCAATGGAAACGCTCCAAGCCAGAAGAGAATGGCAAAAAATATTCCAAGTAATGAGAACCAGAGGGCTGCAACCAAGACTACTTTACCCAGCAAGGCTCTCAATCAAGATAGAAGGCCAAATAAAGAGTTTCCCAGAAAAAGAAATCTAAAAGAATACACTTCCACCAAACCGGCTCTGCAAGAGATGCTAAAGGGACTGCTTTAAGGAAAGGAAGGAAAAGAGAAACAAAGAGGAACACAGGTAGGAAAAAAGGGCAATGAATTACTACCTATCGATAATAACCTTAAACGTAGATAGATTAAATGCTCCAATCAAAAGACATAGAATAGCTGAATGGATAAGAAAGCATGACCCACACATATGCTGCCTACAAGAGACTCACTCAGGACAGAAGACATACACAGACTGAAAGTGAAGGGATGGAAACAAATCTTCCAAGCAAACAGACAGGAAAAAAAGCCGGGTAGGAATATTCATATCAGACAAAAAAGATTTCAAAAGTAGGGCCATAAAGAGAGACCCAAAAGGTCACTTCATAATACTCAGAGGAAGAGTCCACCAAGAAGACATAAACATTTTAAATATATACGCACCCAACAGAGGAGCACCCAAATATATAAAGAAAATCTTGGAGGACTTTAAGAAAGACATTGACAGCAATACAATTATAGTAGGGGACTTTAACACCCCACTGTCAATAATGGATATATCTTCCAAACAAAATATCAACAAAGATATTGTGACACTAAACAACACCCTAGATGAAATGGGCTTAACTGATATATATATAGAGAGAGAGATTTTCATCCCAAAGATGGAAAATACACATTGCTTTTAAGTGTACATGGAACATTTTCAAAGATAGATCACATGATAGTTTAGAAATTAAGCCTCAACAAACTCAAGAAAATTGAAATCATATCAAGCATTTTCTCTGACCACAAGGTGACGCAAATCTCGGCCCGTAAAATCTGCTGTTCAGGTTTCAGTATTCCAAAACACATACACACAGACTACAGAGGTCCTGTGGGGGAAAAGGGATGGCGAGGCCACTCTCTCAAGAGGAGAGTGCCTCCCATCACCTGGGCCTCTCCCTCAAGTGGGGAGCACCAATAGCCTTGCCTTGACCAGCCTTTATAGTGTTTTCAGGCCCTTAACATCAAAGAAGGTCCTCTTTTACTATAGAAAGTTTTGTTTTGGGTGGTTATCTTTGCAGACACAGGAGAGGGTGTCCCTCAATACATCAAAGGAGGACATTTGCAATGTAAAAGGAGAAATGGTCTAAAGGGCTATGTCCCATACCTGGAGGGTCTAGCCCAGATTCTGAAAAGATAAAAATACCCAGTAAACATTTCCTTGCCTTAGGGTGAGGAGGATTTTTTTTAGCAAGAGCAAGTCTCATAGCAGTCTAAGTACAAGGCAGGTCTGATTTCCCACTGGAGAACTTATCCATGGACGTGGGACCTGCCCGCCAACTTCGCTCCACACTGGCTTTTCTGACTGGGGGCCGAGCCACATTTCCCATGCTTGGAACATTTCCCCACAAAAAGGGACTGAAACTAAAACCAACCCCAAAGGAAAAAAACCCAAACACTCAGAATCATGGAGACTGAATAGCATGCTATTAAACAATGAATGGGTCAAGAACGAGATTAGGGAAGAAATCAAAAACTTTCTGGAAACAAATGAAAATGAACTCACAGCAACCCATAACCTATGGGAAACAACAAAGGCAGTACTGAGAGGGAAGTTCATAGCAATACAGGCCTACCTTAAAAAGATAGAAACATTTCAAACAAACAACCTAACCCTACACCAACAAGAACTGGAGGAACAACAAGAAAGACAACCCAGAGCAAGCAGAAGGAAGGAAATAACCAAGATCAGAGAAGAGTTAAATGACATAGAGACTAAAAGCACAATTCAAAGGATGAATGAATCCAGGAGCTGGTTCTTTGAAAAGATAAGCAAAATCAACAAGCCTTTAAGTAGGCTCATCAAGAAAAAAAGAGAAAGGATCCAAATACACACAACTAGAAATGAAAGAGGAGAGATTACAACTGAGACCACAGAAATACAAAGGATTGTAAGAAATTACTATGGAGAACTATAAGGCAAGAAATTTGAAAACCTAGGTGAAATGGACACATTTCTAGAAAAATATAATCTTCCAAAACTGAATGAAGAGAAGCAGAAAACCTGAAGAGACCAATAACAGCAGATGAAATTGAAGCAGTCATCAAAGAACTCCCAACACAGAGAAGCCTTGGAACAGATGGTTTCACAGGAGAATTCTACAAAGCATTTAAGGAAGAGCTAACCCGTATCCTTCACAGACTATTTGAAAAAATCCAAACTGATGGATGCCTCCCAACCTCTTTTTATGAAGCCAGCATCATCCTAACCCCAAAACCAGATAAAGACACAAAGAAGAAAGAAAACTTCAGGGCAATATCGCTGATGAACATAGATGCTAAAATTCTCAACAAAATATTAGCAAACCGCAGCCAGCAATACATTAAAAAGATCATCCACCATGACCAAGTGGGATTCATCCCAGGGATGCAAGGATGGTACAATATTCGCAAATCAATAAACATAATACATCACATCAATAACTGCAAGTCAAAAATCACATGATCATATCAATAGATGTAGAAAAAGCATTTGATAAGATACAGCACCCATTTATGATAAAAACACTCAGCAAAGTGGGAATAAAGGGAGCATTCCTCAACATAATAAAGGCCATATATGAGAGACCTACAGCCAACATTATACTCAATGGACAAAAACTTAGAGCCTTCCCACTAAGATCAGGAACAAGACAAGGATGCCCTCTCTCACCACCCCCATTCAACATAGTATTGGAAGTCCTAGCCATGGCAATCAGACAAGAAAAAGCAATAAAACTCATCCAAATTGGAAAGGAGGAAGTGAAACTGTCACTGTTTGCAGATGACATGATATTGTACATGGAAACTCCTATAGACTCCACCAAAAAACTACTCGACCTAATAAATAAATTTGGCAAAAGAGCTGGATACAAAGTCAATACTCAGTAATCAAGGGTATTCCGGTATACCAACAATGGAAAAACAGAAACAGAATTAAGGGGTAAAAATCCCTTTTGATATAGCAACAAGAAAAATAAAGTACCTAAGAATAAACCTATCCAAGGAGGTAAAAAACCTGTACTCAGAAAACTACACAACATTGAAGAAATAAATTAAGGCAGACAGCAACAAATGGAAGCATGTATCATGCTCATGGATTGGAAGAATTAACATCATCAAAATGGCCATACTTCCCAAAGCAATTTATAGATTCAATGCAATCCCTATTAAAGTACCCATGTCATATTTCACAGATACAGAACAAACATTTTAGAAATTCATATGGAACCATAAATGACCCTGTATATCTGCAGCAATTTTGAGAAAGAAGAACAAAGCAGGAGGGATCACATAACCTGATATCAAACTGTATTACAAGGCCACTGTAATCAAAACAGCCTGGTACTGGCATAAAAACAGGCACATAGACCAATGGAACAGAACAGAGAGCCTAGAAATCAGCCTAGGTCTTTACAGTCAATTAATAATTGAATAGGAGACAGGAGCATAAAATTGAGCCAAAATAGCTTCTTCAACAAGTGGTGTTGGAAGATCTGGACAGCTACGTGCAAAAAAATGAAACTCGATCACCAACTTACGCCATACACAAAAATAAACTCAAGATGGATAAAAGACTTAAATATAAGGCGTAACACAATAAATGTCCTAGAGGAAAAGTTTGGCAGGAAAATCTGAAACATTCCACACAGCAACATCTTCACAGACATGTCCCCTAAAGCAAGGGACATAAAGGAAAGAATAAACAAATGGGACCTCATCAAAATAAAAAGCTTCTGCATGGCTAAAGAAAACAGCACCAAATTACAAAGAGAACCAACAGTATGGGAAAACATATTTGCCAATGATCTCAGACAAGGTCCTGATCTCCACAATACATGACAAACTCACGTGACTCCACTCCAGGAAGACAAACAACCCAATTTAAAAATGGGCAAAGGACTTGAACAGACACTTCTCCAAGGAAGACATACAGAGGGCCCAGAGACATATGAAATGATGTTCAGCATCACTAGCCATCAGAGAGATGCAAAATGAAACCACAATGAGGTACCATCTCACACCAGTCAGAGTGGCCAACATAAGCAAATCAACAAAGAAATGTTGTAGAGGATGCAGAGAAGAAGGAACCCTAGTGCACTTTTGGTGGGAATGCAGACTGGTGAGGCCACTGTGGAAAACAGTATGGAATTTCCTCAGAAAACTAGAAATGGCACTGTCCTTTGACCCAGCAATTGCACTTTTGGGATTGTACCCTAAGAGCCCTGAAACACCAATCCAAAAGAACCTATGCACCCCAATGTTCATAGGAGCACAATTTATAATAGCCAAGTACTGGAAGCAACCTAAGTGCCCGTCAGCAAATGAGTGGATCTAAAAACTATAGTACATTTACATAATGGCATTCTACGCAGCACAGGGAAAGAAGGAGCTTATACCCTTTGCGACAACATGGATGGAACTGGAAAGCATTATGCTAAGTGAAATACCCCAGGTGCTGAGGGAGAAATACCATATGATCTCACCTTTAACTGGAACATAATCAAGAAAAGAGAAAAGCAAACAAAATATAACCAGAGACATTGAAGTTAGGACAATCTAATAATGGTCACGGGGGAGTGGGGAGGGGACAGTGAGGAGAGGGGATTACAGGAACTACTATAAAGGACACATGGACAAAGTCAAGGATGAGGGTTGATGCGGGGAAGTAAGGTGGTTTGGCTGGGGTGGGGTGGAGGGATCGGGAGGAAAGGCAGACAACTGCAACTGAATAACAATAAAAATTTGAAAAAATGCAGAAAGAACTTGAACAGACACTTCACCAAGGAGGATATACAAATGATCCAGAGAGATATGAAAAGAAGTTCAGCTTCACTAGCCATCAGAGAGATGCAAATGAAAACCATAGTGAAATACCTCTTCATACCTGTGAGAATAGCCATCATAAACATATCAACAAATAACAAGTGTTGGAGAGGATGTTTAGTAAAGGGATCCCTGGTGCACTGTTTTTGGGAATATAGACTGCTGCAGCCACTGTGGGAAACAGTAGGGAATTTCCTCAGAAAACTAAAAATGGAACTGCCTTTTGAGCCAGCAATTGCACTGCTGGGATTATACCCTAGGAACCCTGAAACACCAATCCATAAGAACCTATGCACCCCAATGTTCATAGGAGCACAATTTGCAGTAGCCACGTGCTGGAAGCAATCTAAGTGCCCATCAGGAAATGAATGGATAAAAAACATGGTCCATTTATATAATGGAGTACTATGCAGCAGAGAGAAAGAAGGAGCTCCTACCCTTTGTGAGAGCATGGGTGGAAATGACGAGCATTATGCTAAGTGAAATAAGCCAGGTGGTGAAATACAGATACCATATGATCTCACCTTTATGTGAAACCTAATCAAGAAAACAAACAAGCAAGCAAAATATAACCAGATACATTGAAATTAAGAACAAAGGGTCACTAACCAGAGGGGATTTGGTAGAGGGATAATGGGGTGAAGAGTGGGGAGGATTTTCTGGAACAACTATAAAGGACACATGGACAAAAGCAGGAGGTGTTGTGGAATCCATGGAGGGATGTGGGGATGGTTAGGGTGAGAAGGAGTGTTGGGGTGTAAATGCAGACATCTGTACCTGAACAACAATAAGGTAATTTAAAAAATTAAAATTTAAAATGAAAAATAAAATAAATAAAAATATGAAATGCATTTTCTGAAGGGTAGCAAAGTAAAATTTGTCTCAGCTGTTAATGTTAGTCTTCTGACTTCTTACTGATCTGTCTTTGGTCTTCTCACAGCTCAAGGTCTTATTGTCTTACATTTGGGAAAAAAAAAGAAAGAAAAAAGCCTCCTGCTGTCTTTCAAACTGCCAGGCAGGTTTTGCTGGCTTTACTGGTTTTACTGGGTGCTGCAGGCAGAGTGTTCTGGGCTCCTTTTTTTATTTTTTATTTTTCTTTCCTGTGGTTCTGGGAGGATATGGGTTCAGTCTAGGCTGTAATTTTCAGAGGTGTCATATTTCTACTCCACACCTTCAGAGCACTGTGTGGCCCACATTGTCCTCTGTGAATATATACTGGGTTGGTGCCTATTGTCCACCCTGTTGTGCAACCCTTTGATTAGTCTGTGAGGGGCACTGAGTGAGAGCAAATCACACCCCTCCTTTTCCCTCTTTGTTGGCCTGGGCCTGTGTGCACAAAGTCCCTTCAGGGGAGTTTAGTTCCCCTATTGAATTAAGTCTCTCTGGGTGCTGCTACCTGTCTGAGACCTTGCTATCCCTGCTTTGATCTATATTTGAGGTGCCCTGAGTGGAAGCAAATCATACCTCCTTCTCCTCCCTCTTTGCTGGCCTGCTGCTGCATTCAAGCGTTCCTTGCATAGTGGCTGAAAGCCTTTTTTAAGTGAATTCCCCTTTTTTGCAGCAGGCTGTTCCTAACAAGCACCTGGCTTTCCACATGGACCATCTCTCTGGCCAGTCCAGGGATTATGTGGGTCACAGTCCATCTCTTTTCCCATCTCTAGTGTCACCTGGTTCCCAAATTTCTGTGATACATTCTAGCCAGTAACCACAGTCCCAGCTGGGTACACCACTAGCTGTGTGTTTCTTACTGCCTTTTTATCCCCCCAGGGACTTTGAGTGTCCAGGTCTCCCCTGACATGGGTCTCTGAACCCACAGCTCTGGGAGTGGAGTGAGCCGCCAAGTCACAATCACTGACCAGCTTTCCTTCAGCACTGCTGCTGTAGTCTTGCAGGGCCTAGGGACCCTCCCATTGGCCTGCAAAATTTCCTTACTGTTCATTTTCAAATGTCCTCTTCAACCTTTGCATTCTAAACTTCACATCAGGGGAATTCTCTTGGCTGTTCACTGTGTTCCTCAGAAGATTGGCTAGGTGTCCTAGCAAATTTGGATTGAGCATTTGGATTCAGCTCCTACCTACCTTGGCAAGATCTTCCTCTCCTCCATTTTTCAAATTATTTCCTTTCTAACACTCCCCAGCACACTAATAATCACTCCATTATTTTTCATTTGCTTGCATTATTTGCACATGATTGTTATTTGTTTCCCAGATGATTCAACACATCTATCAAATGCTGATCTATACCAAATGACTCATCATTTTTTTCTTGCTGCTCCACATATTTCTAAACCAGTGCCCAGGGTAGCCTGAGATGGTTTTTTACTTTCCTCCTTTTCTCTTTATTGAACCCACTGTTTCTTTGATTCTTCATTTTTCATAAACTTATCTTCTAGTAACCTCCTAAAAAAGGATAAGTAAGGTAGTCTTTTGTTTTGTTTTGCTTTTAAGTCTTTGAATGTTATAAATATGTCTTTAATCTAACCTCCCCACTAACTAATTTTCTTCTGGACAGAGAATTATGGATTAGAAAGACTTTTTTCCCTTAATTTTGAAGTCATTATATTATTGTTTCTTAGCTTTCATATTGCAGTAGGAAAGACTAATGTCATTGTGATTTTCATTCTTTTGTGTGTGAACTATTTCCCCACCGTAGAATTGTGTAGGATATTTCTCTTACAATAAGTCTCCTTGTTGTGGATGTTTTATGTTTATGATGCCATGACTCGATGACTCGATGCCCTTCAATTAGGAAGAAATTCATGGCATTCAATTCTGATAATTGTTTTTATGCATTTGTTGGTAATTTTTTCCTCTGATTTTCCCCTGAATTATCTATTAATTTAATTCTGGACATTCTTAGTTCAATTTCTAATTTTGTAAATAATTCTGTTATTTGTCTTCATTTTGTCATTTTTTCCTTTTTCTCTAGTAGATATTATCAACTTTATCTTCCCAATCTTTCTTTTTATGTAATTTTTATTTTTGAAATAATACTTCATAAGTGATTTCTTCTGTTTTAGAAAGGTTTTTATATAGTTTATGTTTTGTTGGTTTTCTAATCCCACTGTAACCTGTTTACTCCCTGCTACCTCCTTTTGTCCTCTTTTTCTTAATTTATTTAGGTTTTACTCCTTCCAGTCTGAGGCTTCCCTAAAATGTCTTATAATTTAGTCTGCCATTTCATATTTAAGAGTGAAGCAGTATGATCTGGTCAGAAGTCCTTGGGTGGGAGTAGAAATTCTTGGGTGGGAGTTATTGTATAGGACAGTCAAGCAAGAGACTGAACTTTTCATGGATGGGAACCCCAGATATCTATGTGTTGTGTGTTTAACAACATTTTGTTTCTCCAGGATGAAATTGTCCTGGTTGTCTGTGGAGGAGGATTTTAAGTCCCAGTGAGAAAAAGAGGCCAGCCTTTTTTACTCCCCTATTTTTAGCCCCTCACTGCATCTCTGCCTCCTCTGTGACTAAAGTCTCTTTAGCTTTGTTTCTTCAGAGAGCAAAATTACCTTCTCTGGCAGAAATCAGGACAGGCCAATCCCTGACTGGGAGGATAGGAGGAAGTACTTGGAGACACACTTCAGGCAATACCCTGTTCAATGCTGTCTCCTGTGGGGCCTGAAACTCAGATGTATGACCCTCTCAGAGGTTCTCTGAAGGAAATTTACCTCTAAGGATTTACAAAATACAATTTTTATAATTTCTTCTGCATTAAGTCACACATAACTTCTCCAATACTGTATTTCACAAATTAGTTTAAATGATTTGCTTGCTCTTTCTGGGGTTAATATATATTTTTTAATATTTATCAAATGTGTTATGATGACATTGGTTAAAAAATTATGTAGGTTTCAAGAGTACAAATCCATAATACAACATATGTGTTCACCACCCAATGTCAAGTCTCTTTCTATCAACATTCATCCCTTCCTTTACTATATTTTACCCCTCCTATTCCTTTTCCCTTCTAATAATCACAATATTGTCTGTGTCTATGAGTTTTTTAATTTAATATCTTTCCCTTTTTCACCCAGTTCCCTGAAACCCCTCCCATCTAACAGCTGTCAGTCTGTTCTCCATAACTATGAGTCTATTTCTATTTTGTTTGATGGTTTATTTTGTTGCCTAGATTCCACATATCAGTAAAATTATATGGCATTTATCTTTCTTTAACTAGCTTACTTCACTTAGCATGATACTCACCAGGTCAATACATGCCGTTGTAAAAAGTAAGATTTCCTTCTTTTGCATGACTGAGTTTATTCCATGTGTAAATGTACCACATCATTGTATCCATTCATGCAGTGATGAGCACTTGGGCTGCTTCCAGATCTTGGCTATCATAAATAATGTTGCGATGAACATAGGAGTGTATATATTCTTTCAAATTAGTGTTTCAGGTTTCTTCAGATATATTCTGAGAAGTAGAATTGCTGAGTCATAAGTCAGTTACATTTTCCAATTTTTGTGGAAACTCCATATTGTTTTCCCAGTGGATACACCATACTGCATTCCAACCAACAGTGCACAAGGGATCTTTTGTCTGCACCCTTGCATTTGTTGTTTGGTGTTTTACTGATGATAGCCATTCTGTGAAGCAGAAAGTGATATCTCATTGTGTTTTAATTTTCATTTCTGTGATGATCAGTGACACTGAGCATCTTTTCATAAGGCTATTTGCCATCTGCTTGTCCTCTTTGGAGAAGTACTATTTAAAACCTTTGGTATTTTTAATTGTATTATTTTTATGGTGTTGAGTATAAGTTCTTTATACATTTTGGATATTAAACCCTTATCAGATGAATCATTGGAGAATATTCTGTCTCATTCAGTGGGTTGTCCTTTCATTTGGTTGATGGATTCCTTTGCTGTGCAAAAACTTTTTCGTTTGAGGTAGACCCATTTTTCTTGTTATTTTCCTTTTTCTCTTTTGTTTCCCTCTTATGGGGAGATATAACAGAAAAAAATATTGCTACAAGCAACATCCGAGATTTTTTTTTTCGAGATTTTAATGCATATATTTTCTACTAATATTTTTATGGTTTCATGTCTTATATTTAACTCTTTAATCCATTTTGAGTTTATTCTTGTGCATAGTGTAGGAAAGAGGTCTAGTTTCATTTTTTGTATGTATCCACTCAATTTTCACAACAGCATTTACTGAACACACTGTTTCTACCCCATTATATGTTCTTGCCTCCTGTTTCAAATATAAAGTAGCAGGTTTATTTCTGGTTTCTCTATTCTCTTCTATTGATCTTTATGTCTGTTTTTATGTCAGTATTATGTTGTTTTGATTATTATGGCCTTGTAATATGGTTTGATATGAGGTGGCTTGATTCCTCCAACTTTGTTCTTCTTTCTTATGATATATGTAGCTATTTGGGGGGTTTTGTGGTTACATATTTTTTGGAATATTTGTTCTAAAACTGTGAAATATGCCATTAAAATCTTTAGAAATTGCATTAAATATATTAATTGCTTTTTGTGGTATGGACATTTTAATGATGTTATTTCTTCTTATCCATGAACAAGGTATATATTTCCACTATTTGTATTTTCCTTTTTAAGTTTTAGCTATTGTTGTTCAGTTATAGCTGTCCCACATCTTTCCCCATTGCTCACACCCACCCCAAACCCCCTCACTCCTACAGCCAATCCTTCCCCCATTATCCATGTACCTGAGTCCTCTATTCATGTTCCTTTGCTTGCCCCTTTCCTTTCTTTCCCCTGTTATAACCCTCCCCTCTTCCCTCTAGTCACTTTCAGTCTGTTCTTTATTTCCAAGTCTGTGCTTCTATTTTGCTCATCTGTTTATTTTGTTCATTAGGTTCCAAATATAGGGGAGATCATATGGTATTTATCTTTCACTGCCAGGCTTATTTCACTTAGCATGATGCTCTCCAGTTCCATACACGATGTCATGAAGGGTAGGAGTTCCTTTTTTTCTTTTTGCTGAATAGTATTCCATTGTGTAAGTGTACCACATTTTTCTTGATCCACTCATTTGCTAATGGACACTTAAACTGTTTTCAGCTCTTGGCTATTGTAAATACTGTTGCTATGAACACTGGGATACATATGTTTTTTTAATTGGTGACTCAGGATTCTTAGGGTATAGTCCCAGCAATAGGATAGTTAGTTAGAAAGGCAGGTCCATCTTTAGTGTTCTGATGAAATTCCATACTGTTTTCCACAGTGTTTGCACCAGTCTGCATTCCTACCAACAAGGTACTAGGGTTCCCTTTTCTCCACAACCTCTCCAGCACTTATTTTTTGATTTATTAATGATGGTCATTCTCATCAGTATGTAGTGGTATCTCACTGTGGTTTTAATTTGCATCAGTCTCATGGCTACTGATGTTGAGAATTTTTTCTTCTTTGATTTCTTTCTTCAGTGTCTTTTAATATTTTGAGTACAGGTCTTTATTTTTTGTGATGAAGTTATAAACAAGGTTGTTTCCTTATTTTCTCTTTCTGAGTGTTCACTATTGGTGTATAAAAATACAAGAAGATTTCTGGGCATTTATTTTGTATTATGTTACTTTCCTGAATTCATTTATTGGGTATGGTAGTTTTTGGTGGAATCTTTAGGATTCCCTACATACATTATTATTTTATCTGCTTTTGGTACCCCTATGATGCAGATATTGTGACTCTTCATGTTGTCTCAAAGGCCCCTTAATCTATCTTCATTTTTTATTTTTCTTCTTTTTGCCACTCTGATTAGGTGTTTTCTGCTACCTTGTTTTTCAAATGCTGCTTTGATACTTTATTTCATTCAGCCTTCTGCTTATTCTTTTTAGTGTATTCTTCAGTTTAAATATTGGATTCTACATTTCTATTTTTTATATTTTCTTTTTCATGCTGTTGTACTTCTTACTATGTTCCTTGTAGTTCTCACTAAGTTTCTTGAGTATCTTTAAAGTCATTTTTAACTCTATATCTGAAAAATTGTTTGCCTATATTTATTTAGCTCTTTTTTTTCTGGAGAGTTCTCCTTTTTCTTTTTTTCATTTGAGGCATGTTTATTTGTCTCCCTTTTTTGGGTGACTCTTTTTATTTACTTCTACATATTAGGTAGATCTCTGTTTCTCCCAGTCTTAGTAGTGTGTCCTATGTCGTATCTTGTAAGACCCAGTTGCACGTCTCTTTGATCACCTGAGATGGGTACTTCAGGAATATCCCTTTTGTGGTTTATGTGAACCCTCATACTCTAATTGAGTCTTGGGTATTGGCCCATTCATGTTGGCTTTGACTCTGATCCTGGATGACTCTGTGAATCAACCTTGACTACAGTCTACAAGTGGCTATGTAGGTGTTGACCACATGAAGTAGAATCCACCTCAGTGTGTTCTGATTCTTGCCAATATTTCCCTTTGGATGTGTTGCTTGTGAAGCTAGTTGAATCTTGCTCTGATGTTTTCTGAAGCTAGACACTGGAAGTGTTTATTTTGGGGTCACTTGGGAGGTACTTTGGTGAGGTCAGCATCAGATATTGCCTGTAACTGACCCTGGGCAATCTCTTTGGAGCCACAAAGTGATCCAGTTTGTAGCTACCTCTGCAGGGCTCAAGTGTGTATGTGGAGGAAAAGGGTCTGAACCACGGTCAGCTTCCATTAGCATGGAATCCTGAGACAGGTAAGTAAAAAGCATAAGTCAATCTGAGACCCACCTTCATCTGACTCTGCCTGCCTCCTGCTTGTAAGGCTCAGTCACTGAAAGAGCCTCCAGTGGTACTCAAGTGGAATGAGGAAGGTAGGGGTTCGTAGTGTTCACAAGACTAATACAGGTTCAATTCCAATGCCCATGCTGGAGCGGAGACCACTCAGCAAAAGTTTCAGTGTATACCCAGTCTAGTAGCCACCTGACAGGTGTCCGCTTTATGATAGCGTTGGGCCTCTAGAAATCAAGAGAGTGAGGCCAGCAGACTTCATCAATGCCAAACTGACCAAGATTTGTCCATATGAAAGGAGGTCTCTGCACCAGTGTGGCGTGTGAGGGAAAAATAGCCCAAGTTTTAGAGCCACACAATTCAGTCTACCCCAGATAATTCCAGGATCCCAAACTCAACAGGGCACGACTGCCAGGAATTGGTAAGGAGAGTGGGACTTGTGGATTTTCTGTGAAGGGGAGTATTGATCAGGCTTAGGGGAAGGAGGGATAAGTGACCCCCCACCACTGAGCCACACAACTCAGTCACTGATACCCCAAGTCTACCTGGACCTCTACTTCGTGTTCAGCAGGATGTGAGCTTCAGAAGTTGGGGTGATAGCGAGTTCAGAGAGTCAGGCTATTGCATTTCCCCAAGCTGATGTCATGAGGAGGGGAGTGTTCCACCCACGAAAGATGATTTCTGTGAAAAGAGATCATCACAGAGATCCTGGGAGCTGTCCCTTCAGCTCTCTTCCCAGAGCCCAAAACTCCAAGTGTCTCTATTCTGCTCCACCCTCTCTTTTTTGGAGCTGAGGGTGAGTGGTGGAAATTTAATTTTTGTGAATTAGCCCTTTAAGAGAGCTCCTGTGTCTCTAGCAGATTTTCATCTCTCCCTGGTAGGCAGAATCTTTGCTTATTTCAAAGCCAGATATTAAGCAGGCACATTTTCCCAGCTCTGGTTCTCTTGGCTGGGGAGCCCAATGTTCTCCACAGGGGGAAACCTTGCAGCTGAGATATCCCTTCAGGATCTCAGCCTTATAAGACTTATCTTCAGCTAATCTTTGGTTGGTTATTCAGTGGTTTTATATTTTAGTTGTAATTTAAGTTTGGTCCTGGGAGGTGAGTGTAGCTTCCAACTACTCTGCCACCATCTTGAATCTCCTAATAATTTTTTCTTTAAAAAAATATTTGCTGCCATTTTACATGGATTTTACTAAGAAGAGCATAATGACATATTGTCAATACTCTAAGTGTAAACAAAAGTCTTTACAGTCTAGCAATTTTATGATTTGTGAACCCTGAGAAAGAAGATACCTACTAAGAAAGGCTCCTGGTGGCTAGCTGGGCTCAAATTTAAGGGAAAAAAGCAAGCAAGCAAACAAGCAGGGCTTAGAAGCCATTTCTACACAGGAACCTTTCATTCAAACTGCACTACAAGGAGAAGCCCACACTGAACTACCCACCTCTGAACTGAAGTTTCTACTTACACTGTGTTTCTTCTACCTGAGCCAGCCCTAATGAAGGAGTTCCTAGAATCCTATTTCAATGAATAAGACAGGGGCTGTCCTCATCCAATCAGAGTTGCACAGCTCAGACCAAACAGAGGAACTCTATTCTGATCAACCAGGACAGTGCCTTTTGAGTCAATCAAGCTCTAAGAATTTAGAGTTTTTATTTGCATGAGAATTTAGCAATCAGGGGCCAGGGGCAGGGTCTTCTGTCTATATGAGCCAGCTCCCTCTGGCTCTGAGAATGCACTTTCCCTTTCCACTGAAGACTGAAGAGTGCTCTTCTGTGGCTAAGCTGAAGATGTATCACTGGAGCAGAGCAGAACAGCCCAGGCCAAAGCAGACTAGCAGAGAATGAAACAGACCAGTGTAGCAAAAAGCAGACCAATAAAGAACAGAACAGACTAAGTGTGGATCAGAGCGCACTTTTGTAGCTGAAGAGGGTCTGGGCCCAAATGCTGTCTGGTGCCAGGGTTGTCTCACAGCAGCACTATATCACAACTGTGCTATTTTGCACTGAATAAAGTTTGTATTTTCTTCACCACACCACAAATTGTGGATCCCTGATGGCATTGAGTTGGAACCAACAACCATTGTTTGATCAATGGCAATTTAATAAACCTCTCAAGAGACTGCAATACCTAGGTATAGTTGTGTTTCAGGTAATGTAGAAAAACCTTAAAAAAGAGATATGTGTCAATTGAGTATCTATGTTCATGAATGTTAAACATAATGTCTTTTCATATAAATCCAGAAGATAAAATACATGGTATCTATTCATTAATTTCATTTTCTTTAATTTTAATTTTTTATTGTTATTCAATTACAGTTTTGTGCCTTTTCTCCCCATCCCTCCACCCCACCCCAGCCCAAACCCCCACCCTCCCTCAACTCCACCCTCCCCCTTGATTTTGTCCATGTGTCCTTTATAGTAGTTCTTGTAATCCCCTCTCCTCACTGTCCCCTCCCCACTCCCCAGTGACCATTATTAGATTGTTCTTAACTTCAATGTCTCTGGTTATATTTTGTTTCCTTTTTTCTTCTATTTATTATGTTCCAGTTAAAGGTGAGATCATATGGTATTTGTCCCTCACCATCTGGCTTATATCACTTAACATAATGTTCTCCAGTTCCATCCATGCTGTTGCAAAGGGTAGAAGCTCCTTCTTTCTCTCAGCTGCGTAGAATTCCACTGTGTAAATGTACCATAAATTTTGGATCCACTTGTTTGCTAATGGGCACTTAGGGTGCTTCCAGTACTTGGCTATTGTAAATTATGCTGCTATGAACATTGGGGTGCACAGGTTCTTTTGGATTGGTGTTTCAGGGTTCTTAGGGTATAATCCCAGCAGTGGAATTGCCGGGTCAAAGGGCAGTTCCATTTTTAGTTTTCTCAGGAAATTCCATACTGTTTTTCACAGTGGCCCCACCAATCTGCATTCCCACTAACACTGCATCGGGTTGGTGGGAACTGCATAGGGTTCCCTTTTCTCCACATCCTCTCCAACATTTGTTTGTTCATTTGTTTATGTTGGCCACTCTGACTGGTGTGAGATAGTACCTCATTGTGGTTTTAATTTGCATCTCTCTGATGGCTAGGGATGCTGAGCATCTTTTCATATGTCTCTGGACCCTCTGTATGTCTTCCTTGGAGAAGTGTCTGTTCAAGTGCTTTCCCCATTTTTAAATTGGGTCGTTTGTCTTCCTGGAGTGCAGTCCTGTGCGGTCTTTATGTATTTTGGAGATCAGGCCCTTTTCTGAGGTATCATTAGCAAATATGCTTTCCCATACTATTGGTTCTCTTTGTAATTTGGTGCTGTTTTCTTTAGCCATGCAGAAGCTTTTTATTTTGATGAGGTCCCATTTGTTTATTCTTTCCTTTATGTCGCTTGCTTTAGGGGACATATCTGTAAGGATGTTGCTGCATGGAATGTGTGAGATTATCCTGCCAATGTTTTCCACAAGGACTTTTATGGTGTTACGACTTTCATTTAAGTCTTTTATCCATCTTGAGTTTATTTTTGTGTATGGCGTAAGTTGGTGATCGAGTTTCATTTTTTTGCACTTAGCTGTCCAGAGCTCCCAACACCATTTGTTGAAGAGGCTATTTTTGCTCCATTTTATGCTTCTGCCTCCTTTGTCAAATGTTAATTGACCATAAAGACTTGGGATTATTTCTGGGCTCTCTGTTCTGTTCCATTGGTCTATGTGCCTGTTTTTATGCCAGTACCGGGCTATTTTGATCATAGTGTCCTTGTAATACAGTTTGATATCAGGTATTGTGATCCCTCCTGCTTTGTTCTTCTTTCACAAAATTGCTGGAGCTATTTGGGGCCGTTTATGGTTCCATATAGATTTCTGAGATGTTTGTTCTATATCTGTGAAATATATCATGGGTACTCTAAGAGGGATTGCATTGAATCTACAAATAGCTTTCGGTAGTAAGGACATTTTGATGATGTTACTTCTTCCAATCCATAAGCATGGTACCTGCTTCCATTTGTTTGTGTCTTCCTTAATTTCTTTCTTCGTGTTGTGTAGTTTTCTGAGGTCAGGTCTTTTACCTCCTTGGTTAGGTTTACTCCTAGGTCCTTTATTTTTATTGTTGCTATATCAAATGGGATTTTTTTCCTTATTTTTATTTCTGCCGTTTTGTTGTTGGTATACAGGAAGGCCTTTGATTTCTGAGTATTGACTTTGTATCCAGCTGTTTTGCCAAATTCATTTATTAGGTCGAGTAGTTTTTTGGTGCAGTCTATAGGATTTTCCATTTACAGTATCATGTCATCTGCAAACAGTGACAGTTTCATTTCCTCCTTTCCAATTTGGATGCCTTTTTATTTCTTTTTCTTGTCTGATTGCTGTGGCTAGGACTTGCAATACTATATTGAATAGGAGTGATGAGAGAGGGCATCCTCGTCTTGTTCCTGATCTTAGTGGGAAGGCTCTAAGTTTTTGTCCATTGAGTATGATATTGGCTGTAGGTCTCTCATATATGGCCTTTATTATGTTGAGGAATGCTCCCTTTATTCCCACTTTGCTGAGTGTTTTTATCAGAAATGTGTACTGTATCTTATCAAATGCTCTTTCCACATGTATTGATATGATCACGTGATTTTTGTCTTTGCTGTTTTTGATGTGATGTATTATGTTTATTGATTTGCGAATATTGTACCATCCTTGCATCCCTGGGATGAATTCCACTTGGTCATCGTGGATGATCTTTTTAATGTATTGCTGGATGCGGTTTGCCAATATTTTGTTGAGAATTTTAGCGTCTATGTTCATCAGCGATATTGGCCTGAAGTTTTCTTTCTTCTTTGTGTCTTTATCTAGTTTTGGGATTAGAATGATGCTGGCTTCATAAAAAGAATTTGGGAGGCATCCATCAGTTTGGATTTTTTCGAATAGTCTCTGGAGGATAGGGGTTAGCTCTTCCTTAAATGTTTTGTAGAATTCTCCTGTGAAACCATCTGGTCCAGGGCTTCTGAGTGTTGGGAGTTTTTTGATGACTGCTTCAATTTCATCTGCTATTATTGGTGCATTCAGGTTTTCTGCTTCTCTTCATTCAGTTTTGGAAGATTATATTTTTCTAGAAATGTGTTCATTTCACCTAGGTTTTCAAATTTCTTGGTATACAGTTCTTCCCAGTAATTTCTTACAATCCTTTGTATTTCTGTGGTATCAGTTGTAATCTCTCCTCTTTCATTTCTAATTGTGTTTATTTGGATCCTCTCTCTTTTTTTCTTGATGAGCCTACTTAAAGGCTTGTTGATTTTGCTTATCTTTTTCAAAGAACCAGCTCCTGGATATATTGATCCTTTGAATTGTGCTTTTAGTCTCTATGTCATTTAATTCTGCTGTGATCTTGGTTATTTATTTCCTTCTCCTTGCTCTGGGCTGTCTTTGTTGTTGTTGTTCCAGTTCTTGTAGGCGTAGGGTTAGGTTGTTTGTTTGAAATGTTTCTATGTTTTTAAGGTAGGCCTGTATTGCTATGAACTTCCCTCTCAGGACTGCCTTTTCTGTGTCCCATAGGTTTTGGGTTGTTGTGAGTTCATTTCCATTTGTTTCCAGAAAGTTTTTGATTTCTTCCCTAATCTCTTTCTTGACCCATTGATTGTTTAATAGCATGCTATTCATTTTCCATGATTTTGAGTGGTTGGGGTTTTTTCGTTTGGGGTTGTTTTCTAGTTTTAATCCCTTGTGGTCAGAGAAAATGCTTGATATGATTTCAATTTTCCTGAATTTGTTGAGGCTTGCTTTGTGTCCTATCACGTAGTCTATCTTTGAAAAAGTTCCATGTACGTTTGAGAAGAATGTGTATTTTGCTTCTTTGGGATGAAAAGCTCTATATATATCAGTTAAGTCCATTTCCTCTAGGGTATTGTTAAGTGACACAATATCCTTCTTGATGTTTTGTTTGGAAGACCTGTCCATTTTTGACAGTGGGGTGTTAAAGTCCCCTACTATAATTGTGTTGCTGTCAATATCTTTCTTGAAGTCCTCCAAGATTTTCTTTATGTATTTGGGTGCTCCTATGTTGGGTGCATATATATTTACAATGTTGATGTCTTCTTGGTGGATTCTTCCTTTGAGTATTATGAAGTGACCTTCTGGGTCTCTCTTTATGGCCCTTCTTTGGAAGTCTATTTTGTCTGATATGAGTATTGCTACCCCTGTTTCTTTTTCTGTCTGTTTGCTTGGGAAATTTGTTTCCAGCCCTTCACTTTCAGTCTATGTAAGTCTTTTGTCCTGAGGTGAGTCTCTTGTAGGCAGCATATGTGTGGTTCTTGTTTTCTTATCCATTCAGCTATTCTATGTCTTTTGATTGGAGCATTTAATCCATTTACGTTTAAGGTTATTATCGATAGGTAGTTATTCTTTGTCATTTGTTCCTACCTGTGTTCCTCTGTCTTTCTCTTTCCCTTCTTTTCCTTAGAGCAGTCCCTTTAGCATCTCTTGCAGAGCTGGTTTGGTGGAAGTGTATTCTTTTAGATTTCTTTTTCTTGGAAAGTCTTTATTTGGCCTTCTGTCTTGATTGAGAGCCTTGCTGGGTAAAGTAGTCTTGGTTGCAGGACTCTGGTTCTCATTACTTGGAATATTTTTTTGCCATTCTCTTCTAGCTTGGAGCTTTTCCATTGAGAAGTCAGTTGCTAACCTTATTGGGGCTTCTTTGTATGTTACTACTTGTTTCTCCCTTGCTGTCTTTAAGATCCTCTCTTTGTCTTGGAATTTTGCCATTTTAATTATGATGTGTCTTGCAGTGGGCCTCTTTGGGTCCTCTTCCTTGGGACTCTGTGTGTTTCCTGGATTTGGGTGACTTTTTCTCTCCTCAGATTAGGGAAACTTTCCATCATTACTTTTTCGAACAGGTTTTCTCTCCCTTGCTCTCCTTCTTCTCCTTCTGGTATTCCTATTATACGGAGATTGTTAAGTTTCATATTGTCCTGCATTTCCCTTAATCCCTCTTCATTCTTTCTGAGCCTCTTTTCATTTTCTTGCTCTTTCTGGGTGTTTGTTTCTACTTTGTCCTCTAGCTCGCTGATCTGATCCTCTGCTTCATCAAGTCTGCTTTTCATTCCTTCTTCTGTGTTCTTCAATTCAGAAATTGTATTCTTCACTTCCTTTGGCCCTTGTTGATAGTTTCTATTTCCTTTTTCATGTTGATATAGTTTGCAGTGAGTTCATTGTAGAATCCCTGTAGTCTCTGGTACTTCTCTGTGAGCTCAGCGAGCTTCCTGATGACCATTGCTTTGAACTCAGTATCTGATAGTTGACTTGCCTCTTTTTCAGTTAGCATTCTTTCTGAGGCTTCCTCCTTTCCTTTCATTTAGTGATTGTTTCTTTGTCTTCCCATTGTTTGTGAGACTCTTCTTGTTAGCCTCTGCCTCTTAAATTGATGTTTTCTGACTCTGGGTTTATGGTATGAACTTCTATGGTAGAATGCCAATGGGATTCAGTGGTGCTGTCTCCTTAATCTCCTGTGCTCACTGGTCCTGAGGTGACATTTATGGGTGTAACACGGTCTAACTCTGGTCTTTCAGCACTCCAGGTTTTGTTGTCTTACCTGTGGGAAAAAGAGAAAGGCAGGGGGGAAGAAGGGAAGGAAGTAAAAAGGGAATAGAAAAGGAAAGGAAGGAAGGAAGAAGGAATAAAGAAAGATTGGAGGGAAGATAAGAAGGAATTTTAAGAAAAATTAAAAGAAAAGAATAAATAAAAGAAGGCAGGAAGAAGGAATAAAAAAGGTAAAGGGTGGAAGGAAGAAGGAATAAAAAAAGAAACAAGGACAGAAAGGATGAAGGAATTCAGGGGGAAAGGAGGAAAGAAAAAAAAAAGAAAGAAAGAGAAAAAAGTCTTCTGCTGGCTTTAAACCACTCAGGTTATTTCTGCTTGTGTTCTTGTCTGTGGAATGGGAGGGGGTGGTTGCAGGTGTTGGTTTCACTTTTCTCCCTTCCTGAGCCAAACTCTTCGCTGTTGTTCAGCCTTCAGTCCAGTTCCTCAGGGTCCTTCTGCTCCCCACTAGGCCTTCAGTTCACCATTTGTGCTGTCTTTGAGTTGCACCAGTTAGGGGCAACTCATACTCCCCTTTCTTGCTCTTTGCTGTCTTAGATGCTAGGGGCTCTCAGTGCTGCTATGGGGTAGTTCAGCCCCCTACTGGGTCGAGTCTTTCCGGGGAATTCAGTCTCCCCTAGTCCTGCAGCTCCCCTCCTCTGGGTCTTCTGCCTTAGTCCTAGAGAGCCAGTACGCCCTTCAGGGCTCTGTGAGGCAGAGCTAAGTAGGAGTTGTTCAGAACCGGTGCTTTTATGTGTGGTGGCTCCCAGGCAGCCAGGCTGTTGATGAGCCTACCTGCTGCTTTGGGCCTGGGTCCTGTGTGGCCGGCTGGTCTGCTTCTCTGGGCCTGAGTTGGGGCCAGTAGGCCGGTCCAGAGGCTTTGGTACTGAGAGCGTGGCCTGCAGGTCCTCTGCCTTGGGCCTGTGCATGGGCAGCTATCCTCTGCTCCTGGTGCACACCCACCTGAGGTTTCAGGTGTGGGCGCCCTGCTGGAGTCTCAGGTCGGGCGGCCAGCTGGGGTTTCAGTTGTAGGCCCGCAGGCCACTGATCTGGGTGCGTGCAACTGGGCTTCAGGTGAGAGCTGGGGCTGCTTATCCCGGGTTTACAGTCCAGGGGCTGAGTGGGGAGGAGCGCCAGAGGCTGTGGCTACTGTGGAGAGTTCTCTAACTAGCCGCTAAGTGCCTCTATTTTCTTTTTCTTTTTGAGAAATTCTTCCTATTCAAGCCCCCCTGGTCCAAACAAGCACCTGGCTGCTCACACAGCTCAGCCTGGCTCTCTTCCAAGAATCCTGCAGCACACCCTGCGCCCTGGCCGGGGCTTCAGCTGCCCTGGTCCCCGCCCTGGTCCCAGGGACCTTATTGTCCTTAAGCACTCTTCATACAGTCTGATCTTTCAATGTCCTCTATCTTTGGTCTCCGATCTTCATATATGTTGGAATACCGTTGGCTGTTCCCTCTGCTCCTCAGATCAGCTAGGTGTTTCACTGGTGTTGAGGGGAAGTGGACTCGGTTCCCACCTATCTCGCTGCCATCTCAAGAATATCGAGAAACATCTTTTGTCAGCCACCGATGTGATAGAATAAATGATGCTCCTTACCATATATCAGACTTTCATGAAGCCCAGTAAATGGTAAGGCAAAGCCATGCTTGCCAGTCACCTAGCAAATATTTATAATAATTGGCTAGCATTTAAATTCAATTTTAAAATATGCTAAAACTGAGTTGCCCACATTTTCCTTTGTTTATTCTTCTGAGAAAAAAGTAGCTGAACATTCTTAGCTACACTCTTCAAATTTACTGTCAGAATACCCTTGTGCTGTGGGTTCATTCAAAGCCAGGAGTATCACCTTACACCGTTATTTTTTGTATTCAAGGGAAATGTATGGAAATGTTACTGAAATAAGGCATAAATGGAAACCTGGCCTTCTGCCAAACTGCATTTCTGTCTCCTGTTCTAACAACATTTACTTTCCTCTTCTACACTTAATGTGTTCTATTAGCATATAGAACATTTATCTAAAACTAATTTTAGACATTTAAGATATAACAATTATATCTCAAACAATACTAAAAACTGATATGTATATAGTATAGTCAAAGGTATCTTCCTAAATGTGTTACATTAGATGTAAATTTGTTTAAAAGCTTTCCATAGACTCATTTAATCTTCATAATAACCCATAATATGAGTACTGTTAATATGCCCATTTTATAGATGAGGATGTTGAAGCATGGAGAAGTGAAAAGATTGGTACAGGGTCACTCAGCATGTTGATTGAAGACATACAATTGGAGCCCAGGCCATCCTGCATGGCATCTAGGCTGCCTCAGTACTTGTTAGACTGTCTATTACCCTCTCTCCATAATAAACTGAATGAATCAGAAAGGACTATTGGAAAAAATGGGGATGGATGTTTTACATTTGACTTAATTTATTTTATGTTACCTAAGTCTTAGAGTACAAAGTTGTAAGCAATTATTTTGCATTTCTTCTTTCAAAGGTGGGTGGTTTTTCTTTTTTTATATTTTTGATTTATATAGCATGGCCGAATTAGCACATACTACAAAATGGCTTTTATAAATAAAAAAAGTGTGACATTAATTTGGATGTCCTTCACTTATAATCATTATTATTTTCCTTAATGTGTTGGTCTACATGGGTTGAAATAAATTCTTAAGGAACAAAAAGATAAACAGAAAGAGAAAAAAGGAATGGAAAGTAAAAAATATATATTTTTAAAATTTGGATTCACACAAATGCAGAACATTGGAAATGCTTACTATAGTGCACTCACTCATAAAATTGAAATTAGACACAGGAATTCTCATGAGATTACTGGGCCTTCCAGGTTTGATAGAAAATACAAAAACAGAAACATGATATTCCCTTATGAGGGCAGTTTATTTGAATAGAAGATTCACAGCCCAAAATTTCTGAGTAACACTCCTAGTACTGATAATGAGTTGTTTAATGCTATTGGCAATCTGCCAGACCACTGTGATTTCATTTCCTCTTTTGGAAAATTAGCAGAACTATTACCTACACACAAGATGTTGGAAAACTAAATTAATGTTAACGTTTGTGTAAAATGTAAATGTCATTTACCCAGTAAATGTCAAGTAATACAGATTTTTTCTTTACTCTCATTTTTGGCAGGCACCATAGAGTAGAGAAAAAACAAAAAACATTAACTTACTGAAATAGTTGATAGTATCAGGGATTGTTGAACGTTCCTTTGTAGTTTATTAAAATTGGGCAATCTAACAATAGTAATTGTCAAAAATCATTTATTTACCTCTTGCATAGTAATATTTTTCTGCATAGAGTCATCAGCATTTACATAAATTCCACTAGTTAAACTTTAGAGCCAAGTATGTCAATTATACTTAAGTAAAGTTGAAAAAACTACAGCTGTGTATTCATACTGGTCTCTTAAAACTGTTATGCTAATGAGGACAAGGTCATGGTTTCTACCTGCAGTGAGACTGCTGTATCATTATTTTCTAAGGCTGCAGACTGTTTATTCCATCAACCAGACATCCTGGAAATGCACATGAAGCACAGTGAGAAAAAAAAAAATCAATACATTGGTATGACTCCATCCACAATTCTTAGTAAACAGATTAATATTTTATTCAAACCTTATTTTCGCCTCACCATCTTTTATCTATGAAGACAAAAAGGTAATTATTTGTTCATTTACATACTTAAATAAGCATGAAAGAAAATATAAAATTCAGTTTGGCTAGGCCTCATACTGAAGTAAAGTGAGGATGGAGAAGCACTTTATCTTAAGAAATTGGAAAGTCATTAAAGTATTTTATACAGAGATGTAAAATAGCTAGATTTATGTTTATTTAAAAAAAATCACTGTAAGTGGACTTGGGAATCTGAAAGAGGCAAGAGCACCAAGGGTTCCCATTACCTTCACAAGAGTTAGGGTAGGCTGTGTAGGGGTAGTTGCAGAGATAAGATAGGGAAACAGCAATCTGGCAAATGCCTGGAATATAGAACTAGATGAATGTAAAATATTATTGGGTATGTAGAAGAGGAATTGAAGGGAAGGGGCTGAGATGGGAATGTAGAATTCAAGGATTTCTCTCCAGTCTAGAGCCATGATAGGGTATAGAAGAAACCTTCACTGAGATAGGAAACACTAAAAGCAAACCGCTCAGAGGAATGATGAATTTAGCTTCATACTCATTAAGTTTGAAATGCCAGAAAGATATCTTAGTGAAGTCATTTGAGAGATAATTTGACATATGGATCACAGAAAATCTAGTTAGAAATAAAATCTTAAGAGTCTTTGTCTATGATTTTTTTTATTTGTTTAATCCTTTCACCATTTCACTCAGTTTTCCAAGTCCTCCCTACTTAAAGCTGTGAGTTTGTTCTCTGTATCTATGAGTCTGTTTCTATTTTGTTTGCCAGTTTATTTTGTTCATTAGATCCCAATTATAAATAAAATCATATGGCATTTGTATTTCTCTGGCTGACTTATTTTATTTAGCATAATGCTCTCCAGATCAATCCATGCTTTGGTTTCGCAGAAGATAACATTTCCTTCTTTTTATGGTCAAATAGTATTCATTGTGTAAATGTATCATGGCATTTTTTTCTACTGTCACCCAAAGATATGTTTATGTTTGATGAGAAAGAGAGAGAAACATCAGTGTGAGAGGGAAACATAGATCAGTTGCCTCCTGAATGGTACACACTAAGACTGGGGATCTAATCCAAAACCTAGGTATGTGCCCCGACCAAGAATCACATCTGAAACCTTTTCTGGTGTAAGACACAATACTCCAACCAACTGAGCCACCCAACAACGGTCCACAACTTTTTATCCACTCATATACTGATGGGCACTTAAGCTGCCTCCAGATCATGGCTAACATAATGTTGCAATGAACATAGCAGTGCATATATTCTTTCAAATTAGTGTTTCATGTTTCTTTGGATATATTCTGAGATGTGGAATCCCTGACTCATAAGGCATTTTTAATTTTTTGAGGTAACTCCATAAACTTCATACTGCTTTCCACAATGGCTGTACCAGTCTGCATTCTCACCAACAGTCCACAAGGGTTATCTTTCTCCACATTATCACCAGCACTTTTTTGCTTTTTTGTTGATTTATTGATAATAACCATTCTGACAGGTGTGAGATGATATCTCATTGTGCTTTTAACTTGCATTTCTCTGATAGTCAGTGATATTGAGCATTTTTTCATTTGTCTATTGGCCTTCTGTATGACAACAGTATGGTGATTCTCAGAGGGAAAGGCAGTGTGGGAGGTAGAAGAGGGTAAGGAGGGATAACAGTGACAGAAGAGGTAGTGAACACACAATGCAATATAAGGATGATGTGTTATAGAACTGTACACCTAAAACCTATATAATTTTATTAGCCAATGTTATCCCAATAAATTCAATAAATAAAAAGAAAAACTTAGAAGTCTTCAAAATATAGATTGGAAATCAAGCCAAGGGTGAAGATGACATTTCACATGGAGATATGTAGAGTGACAAGATTCCAGGTAAGAGACTGAGAAAAACTAACATTTAACAAAAAGGGAAGAAAAGCCAACGAGGGAAATTGAAACAAAGAATGAAAATGTAGAAGAGAAAAGTCAGGAGAGTCACCATTAGAAGTTTGAAGGATATAATCCAAGCAGTGGAATTGCCAGGTCAAAAGGCAGTTAGTTCCATTTTTAGTTTTCTGAGGAAATTCCATATTGTTTTCCATAGTTGCTGCACCAGTCTTCATTCCCACAAACAGTGCACTAGGGTTCCCTTTTGTACGCATCCTCTCCAACATTTGTTTGTTCATTTGTTTATGTGGGCCACTCTGACTGGTGTGAGATGGTACCTCAGTGTGGTTCTAATTTGCATCTCTCTGATGGCTAGCTATGCTGAGCATCTTTTCATATGTCTCTGGACCCTCTATATGTCCTGCCAGGAGAAGTGTCTGTTCAAGTCCCTTGCCCATTTTTTAATTGGGTTGTTTGTCTTCCTAGAGTGGAGTTGTGTGAGTTCTTAATATATTTTGGAGATCAAACCCTTGTCTGAGGTATCATTGGCAAAAAGAACCTATGTACCCCAATGTTCATAGCAGCACAATTTACCATAGCCAAGTGCTGGAAGCAACCTAGGCGCCCATCAGTAAATGAATGGATAAAAAACTGTGGTACATTTACACAATGGAATACTATGAAGGAGAAAGAAAGAAGGAGCTCCTACCCTCTACGACAGCATGGATGGATTGGAAAGCATTATACTAAGTGAAATAAGCCAGGTGGTGAAAGATAAATACCATGTGATCTCACCGTTAACAGGAACCTAATCAACAAAACAAAGAAGCAAGTAAAACATAATCAGAGACATTGAAATTAATAACAAATGGACAGTAACCAGATGGGAAGGGATAATGGAAAGAAAAGGGTGAAGGGTTTTCAAGAACAACTATAAAGGACACGGACAAAACCAAGGGGGGTGTGGAATAAGGGGAGGGAGGTAGGGATGACTGGGGTGGGGGGGAGTGGTGGGGGAAAAAGGCAGAAAACTGTACTTGAACCACAATAAAATTTAAAAGTATTTTCAAAAAAGATGTTTAACAAAAATTAGAGAAAAGTGAATAAACTTGAGTGTAAATTAAAAACATTACATAATAATGTTAGATTTTTTTTTCCAAAGAGGTAAATAGATGTATGGGATATTGATGGTAATTGTACATGGTTTCCAAGAATGTAATTTTTATACTGATATCCCCAATATAAAGAAAATAACCTTGATCTTACATTTCTAACCCTAAAATGTTGATGCTAATGTTGATAGTTTGGTTCTCAAATTAGGTAATACATTTTTATTATACCACCCCCCAAAAAATAGAAATTTGAGGGAAATATGTTGTCTCACACAGTGATGGAGGGAAAGAACACTGAAACGATTCCTATCATGATCAATATGTTAATGTTAGCCAATATCAAATATAAATATATGCTTCAACACTATTGAATTTTTTCATGTTTGCTTTTTATATAGAAACATATACAAAATTACATGTAAATGGTGATATTCTTTGCATTAGTGTTTGTGATAATATAAGACTGAAAACCATCTAAATTGCATAAAAAGAGGGAACTGGTTAGATAAATTAAATTACAACTTTATGATAGAATATATTGCAGCTGTTAAAAACTGCTTTTCTCAATGATATCTTTCAGTGAAAAATCAAGCTAGAACACTTCATATATAGAAGGTTACATTTGGACATTTTTTCCAAATGTAACAAATGAAAGGAAGAAAATGTGGGTGTGTACACAGGCATGGTACAGAGTTAGTGAAGTGGAGTTAAAGAAACCATTTTTAAGTAATTTTATTTTTTATCTTAAGAAGGCCTAAATGGAGAGTCATAAGTTATAAGTCTGAGAAACTGAACAAGGTTTAAAATTGTAAATGTGACAAATAGAATACCTATATGATGGGAAATATGGAAGAAAAGCTAGAGGGTGCTTATGATACATTGGATGATTTCACATAATATTAATTTCCACTTTATGTATTACTTACCAAACTCTTAATCATGGCAATTTAAAAGGTTAACTAAACAAAACTACCATATTTTGCTGTGTATAACACACATCCAGGTTTTAGCCCAAATTATGAGGAAAAAAACTGTTTTAATTTTTAATATTTATTTGTTTGTTTATATTTAGAAACTTATTTTTGTATTATAAAGGAATTTTAGCATTTATTTTGAACATATTATGGTACAAGGAATTTTCTCTAACAAATAATTAAAAAACACAAGAAATTTTGGAATTGAGGCAAGATGGTGGAGGAGTGAATGGAAGTCATACTAACCTCTTTCCAGGACCAATCTGGAATTACAACTAAATTGTGAAGAAATCACCCAGAAGAAACAACTGAACAACAGTGAGAGAGAAGACTTAAAACCTCTTCAGCACAATCTGAAGTATGGTGGAGACTCAAGACAGCTGGCTAAGTGTCCATAGGTGGCAGCATTAGAGGGATAATTAAGCAATCTATTGGATCCCCTGAAAAGTGTGGGTTCTAATCCCTAAGGTGGGAGCCCCAGACAAGATCATCAGAGACCAAAAAGTACACAGATAACAACCAGTGGCAAAAAACAGGAGGATTGCTCTTTGCCAGAGATGGATGGCTGGAGACACAAAGAGCCATTTAAAGGGCCAACACACAAATTTTCATCCAGAGCCACTTACCTTGGGCTCCAGGCAAAGACCGGGGCAGAGTGGGCTAGAGACACCTAAGGAGATTACTAGGGATGGAAACTTTGGGGAGAGAGCTCAGAGAGTAGATGCAAGGACCCTGGTACTGAGTCATCATCCATAGAGCAGCAGCCACCCTGCTCAGGCAGACCACTCCCCTACGAGCTTTAGTAGCCTGAAGGGAAACAATACACCTGACCCCAAGAGTGACACTACTTTGGCTACATGATGCTTAAGCCTGACTGCTGAGTGCAGAGTGACTAGATTAATGACTGGAGGAGACAACTACAGACTCAGGGCAGGCTGCCAAAGGTCAGATAGGGTCAATATCTGACATTACTAGAGGAGGATCAAGAAAGAAAAAACAGTGGTGAATACTAGAGTTACCAAGATGAAATCCACTGTGGTCTGCTCCACAATTTGCAATATTTTCTTTCCTGCATAGCTTTTTAACATTCATTTCTTCTCCATCAAGTTTGTGCATATTAAGTCACTAGATTTTGCACTATAGTTTATCTCTCTCCTTTCTTATAATAGTCAATCTCTTTATACCTTTATTAATACTGGCTCATTTGCTGTTGATAGTGAGATTGAAGGAGAGAGATGTTTAGCAGGTGTGGGTTAGTTTTTTGGGCTTTGTAGTTTTGTTCTAGCAGCACCTGCACAACAGCATACAAGACATGGTGGGAAGAGTAACCCTCAATCAACTAGCTGGAGGGAAGGACCCACCAAAGAAAGACCCCAAAGCAATCAAAACCCAATTACATCCATAGATCCAATATAAACAGCATAAAGGGCATCCCAAGAGCTTCAGGTTCAGGAAATCAAGGAGATTGAAACACTGAATGTCACAGGTTTCCTACTGTAGAAGTTCACACCACAAACTCAGGGAGTCAAAACAGATGAACTTAAGAAGCAGAGACAAACAAGAAGAGTCTCACAAATATTGGGAGGACAAAAACAAAACAAAACAAAACAAAACAAAACACCACCTATCAAAAGGAAAGGAAGAATCATCAGAAAGAGTGCTAAATGAAATAGAGGTAAGTAAACTAACAAATATTGAGTTCAAAACAATTGTTATCAGGAAGTTCAGGTATCCATTCAGCTACCCTATGTATTTGATTGGAGCATTTAATCCATTTACACTTAAGGTTATTATTGATAGGTACTTCTTCTTTGCTATTTTACTGACTTTGTCCCTGTGTTCCTCTCTCTCTTGCTCTTTTTCTTTCTCTTCTAAAAACAGTCCATTTAGCATATCTTGCAGTGCTATTTTGGTGGGGTATATTCTTTCAGCCTTCTTTTATCTGGGAAACTCCTTATTTTGCCTTGTATTTTAATTGAGATCATTGCTGGCTACAATAGTCTTGGTTGCAGGTCTTTGCTCTTCATAATGAGCTCAGTGCAAATTATCAAAAACTACAAAGAAAGTATGAGGAACTTGCTGAAAAATATATCAGCATAAAAAAAGACATAGGAAATATCAACAAGAGCCAAGAGAAAATGAAGAATAAATTTTCTGAATTCAAGAACACAGTAGAAGGAATAAACAGCAGGCTAGAGAAGGAGAGGATTAAATCAGTGAGCTGGAATACAAGGTAGGAAAAAAAAATCCCACAGCAGGAAGAAAAGGAAAAAAGACTAAAAACAAACAAACAAACAAAAAACAAAGAAGGAATAAGGGAACTGCAGGACAACATGAAGCATAATAATATCCATATAATAGGGATACCAGGAAGAGAAGAAGAGGTGCAAGGGATAGAAAATCTGCTTGAAAAGGTAATGAGGGAAAACTTCTGTAACTTGCTGAGATGAAAAGTCACACAAATCCAGTCATCACAAGGATCCCAATCAAGAGAAACCCAAAGAGTCCCATTCCAAGATTTGTCTTTAAAAAATGGTAAAATTTGAAGGCATAGAGAGAATCTTAAAGGCACCAAGGGAGAAACATGAGGTAACACACAGGGGAACCCTGATAAGTCTAACAGCTGACTTCTCAATGGAAACACTAAAGCCAGCAGGGAATGGCAACAAATATTCCAATAAATGAAAAACAAAGGCCTGCAACAAAGTCTAGTCTAGCCAGCAAGGCTCTTATTTGAAATAGAAGGCAAAATAAGGAGTTTCCCAAACAAAAGGAGGCTGAAAGAATATACCTCCACCAAATAAGCACTGCAAGATATGCTAAAAGGATTTCTCTAAGAAGAGGAAGAAAAAGAACAAGAGAGGAACACAGGTACACATGAGGTAAAATAGCAATCAATAAGTGCCTATTAATAATAACCTCAAGTGTAAACAGATATATGCTCAAATCAAAAAACACAAGGTAGCTGAATGGATAAGAAAACATGATCCACACATATGCTGCCTATGAGAGACCCACCACAGAGAAAAAAACCTACACAGACTTAAAGGAAAGTGTTGGAAAAAAATTCCAAACAAATGGACAGGGAAAAAAAGCCAGAGTAGCAATATTTATATCAGATAAATTTGACTTCAAAACAAGGGCCATAAAAGGAGACCCAGAAGGACACTTCATAACTGTCAAGGAAATAATCCATCAATAAGACATAAACATTATAAACATATATGCACCGAACATAGGAGCACCCAAATATATGATATTTGATATATGATATATATATATATCAAATATATATGGTATATAATATTTCATATTATTATCTCTAATTGAGCAACATCAAGGCATGCCCAAGAACCTGCAGGTCTAAAGAGGCAGTTGTTCCCGTATGAATCTCAAAATTTATTTGCCACCATTGTGAAATGACCAAAATTTAGCTATATCTGAGAAAAGAAAAAAGAATGAGACTGAAAAAAGTCAAACAATAACTAAATCCATATTCTTACATGCTTGCTATTAATGACATTCAAAATTATACAACCGGATTTATTATATATATATATATATATATATATATATATATATATATATATATATACTAGTATATATATATATATACTAGTTCTTGCATTTAGGTACATCCACAGAAGTATCAGAGGTATTTTCAGATTTACAAAGGAAAATCATTTGTTTACCTTGTAACTAGCAGTTTGTGAAATTTTAAGGGTTAAGAGAACATAATCTTTAGTAACATAGTATTAATGTTTAGCAAATGAGGCCAATTAAGTTAGTAGCTCAAATTTATATATATCTAAATTTCCAAGCATTCATCTCAGTGTTAACTTGGTTTTACCTAAATGTAACCTCATTAGGAGAGACATTTTAAATATCCATGTCCTTCCAATACATCATCATAGTTTTCAGAAATGGAAAGGAAAATATTTAATTTCTTCACTATTTTTTCTATGTTCATAAATTTGATATAATGTTGATATAGTGGTTATGTTAAGATAGGTCTCTAGAGGATTAAATAAAGAAAGTTTTCTAGGTCCCAGAATATTTCTAGTATTGTACAATAATCCATCAGCCAGGAAGCCAGGTCTCTGAAATATTTCTGGATCAACCAATGAGAAGTTAAGACCAGCTGCTAAAAAATGAAAATGTTACCTAATTGTCAGATAACAGTTCAATCATTTCTACCACATTAAAACTTCTTAGTAATTAGGACCAGGTCTCATTTATTACCTCTATCCTCTACAACACCTACTAAACTGTTGTGAGAGTAGGTACCATTTAGTAGATGATATCAGGAAAAGATTTATTTACTTTTTTATTCTGCCTCAAAGAAACCACCAATCTATGATATGGCACACTTTAACTCCAATTACAATTTACAGTATCATTAACTTTTAAAATTATGTTAAATGTTATCCATACTAATAGATATTTAAAATGTTAGGCTTATTCATTCTGACACCACTTAAAATACATTTTAATTTTAAACATTGCCATAAGGTGAAAGGAACTCACAAAGGGAAATCATCTTCAAAATCCTGAACTCTATTCAATGCAATTAGCCCTAAGTGAAGTTAAAATATACAGATTAAGATATTTGGAAAAGAGCAGAACACATTCTAAAATGTTCATAAAATCACATATAACATTTTTTCTTAGTCATCAATTTAATCTTACCATTTTGCTTTAAATTAACTCAATTAAAGTACAAGTAGGCCCTTTACATTTGAATAATTGATCAAATATCAATATAGAGGTTAAAAATTCTTGTAGCAAGATAACAAGAATTATTAAGTTTTAAAATTATGTACTTTGCATAAACTAGCAACACTTCAACCTATCAGGGCATACACATTTGTCTTGACTGACTGGTCATAAATAAAGGAAAATGCATATAGGTCCCAAACAACTCCTAGTACAAGAGATATATGAAGCTACATTTTTTTCTTAATAACTAATTATTTATTCCTCAGTTGATAGGTGAAATTACTGGAATATCACCTTCAATGACAGAAAGGCAGGAGCATGCTGAATAGGGCAATTTCTTGCCATATGGTTTAATGGAGAGGTCAGGTTTGAAATAGATATAGCCACATTTAAGGAATTGAAGGAACAGATGGCAATGTGCTAAAAAGTGGCTACAGACTAACTCAGTTGTAGAAAGTGGTCAAGTCCAACCAGGGGAGAGAATGTTTGCAGGTATGTTTGCCAAAATATACAGTGGTTTCAGGTAGATACAAGAAAAAGCTGGGATTCCTTTAATAACTTAACCTGGTAAGTCTCAGGAGGAGAGGTTTTAGAAAATCAACAGTAAAGAAAGGGCTGTCAAAAATGTTAACAGGAATAGCTAAGGGATCATCAGTTTTATCAAAGGTAGAAGCAGGCATATCAGATGGCAATCTAGCATTTGGATAAGTTTTCTGAGGAGGCTAAGGTTTGAAAGCATTGAATCACAATACTTCTATGCCAAAGTCTTTCACTTACAAAGGTTAAAATAGTGAGAATCAGGAAGTATGGCATAGTCAAAGATTAATAATATGGAAAAAGTAAAAAATACAATTTAAAACATAGGGAAGGTGAGCAGGTTTTCACAAATGAATTAATATCACTAACATACCCAGGAATATGACAACTCAAAAATAAACATAAGGATTATGCATAGGAAAGTTGACTTTATTGATCTGACCCTGAATCTTAGGAAAACTTAGCTACTTCAAATTGTGTCTGCTTTTGATAAATTTAATTTGAAGTCCTCTATATCTTGGAAGTCCAGTAAGGTAAATGAGGTGCAAATGTGGGTACTTTTTAAAATGAGAAACAGAAATTTGAGTTTATAACTTTTAACTCTGTGATGCAGGAATTTTAATTACCAATGCCCAGTATGGTCCCTTCCAGCAAGGGCGGAGGGAGTCCCTGTGGAAATATTCTTTAGAATGAACTAAATTTCCAGGTAGCAAATCATAATGTTTGATATTCTTATGTCCCAAGAAAATGTTCCAAGTAGATTGCTCTATGAGCTTTGAATTAATTTCAACACCTTTATAAATTCTTTGCAGTAAAGTAGAAGGTCTCCTTAATAAGGCAAGTTTTTCTTTTGATCTAGCCACATAGAACTCCTGGTAACTATTTTAAAAGGGAAAATTGGTATTTTCTAAAGGTAATAGATCACAGGTTAAGCAATACCACGGGAATGATTTTGGGCCCAGGTAAGTTGAAATATTCAACAAGCTCTTCCAATTGAATTTTATCTACCTTGTCATTTTGTTCTATGAAACCAGAGGGCTGGGAATAATAAGTACAGCAGAGATGCTGCGGTATCAGACAAATTTTGCATGCCTGGTATAAAATTTGTCTTGTTGAGTGGGTCTCTCAATTATTATGAAGCTCTGAGGGGATTTTCAAAGTGGGAACATTCTTTTCTAGAGGTACTCATGTGTTAGTGACCACTACTGCTATAGCCCTTTGACATGAAAATGACTCTATGAGAACAAATAGGAATTGTCACTAATACATGTTTATCCTTAAAAAGGGGGTGACTGAATTAAAATCCACTTTCCAAACATCAGGTAAGCCTAATTAATTCCATTTCCTCTTTGTATGAAGAGATTCCCTTACTCTAGCTATCATGGTGATGGAGCCTTCACAAGTAATTACATGCATTCGAATGGTTAGAAGCATAATGATTCTTATTAGAAAAGTTTGATTTACCTAAGCAATTAAAGACCTAATAATTAGAACACAGAAAGTATCTTTTATAAAACACAATATATTTATTCTCCCTTTATAATTTCTTATTAAAAGCATATAAATATTAGAGAAAAACTTGGTCCTTTGTTTTTAATTTTTATTGTTATTCAATTACAGTTGTATGCCTTTTCTCCCCATCCCTCCACCCCACCCCAGCTGAACACACCACCCTCCCCCACCTCCACCATCCCCCTTGATTTTGTCCATGTGTCCTTTATAGTAGTTCCTGTAATCCCCTCTCCCCACTGTCCCCTATCCACTCCACTTTGGTTATTGTTAGATTGTTCTTAACTTCAATGTCTCTGGTTATATTTTGTTTCCTTTTTTCTTCTATTTATTATGTTCCAGTTAAAGGTGAGATCATATGGTAGTTGTCCCTCACTCTCTGGCTTATTTCACTTAACATAATGCTCTCCAGTTCCATCCATGCTGTTGCAAAGGGTATAAGCTCCTTCTCTCTCTCTGCTGCATAGAATGCCATTGTGTAAATATACCATAGTTTTTGGATCCACTCATTTGCTGATGGGCACTTAGGTTGCTTGCAGTACTTGGCTACTGTAAATGGTGCTGCTATGAACATTGGGGTGCACAGGTTCTTTTGGATTGGTGTTTCAGGGTTCTTGGGGTATAATCCCAGCAGTGGAATGACTGGGTCAAAGGGCAGTTCCATTTGTAGTTTTCTGAGGAAATTCCATACTGTTTTCCACAGTAGCCTCACCAGTCTGCATTCCCATCAACAGTGCACTAGGGTTCCCTTTTCTCCGCATCCTCTCCAACATTTGTTCATTTGTTTATGTTGGCCACTCTGACTGGTGTGAGATGGTACCTCATTGTGGTGTTAATTTGCATCTCTCTGATGGCTAGTGATGCTGAGCATCTTTTCATATGTCTCTGGGCACTCTGTATGTCTTCCTTGAAGAAGTGTCTGTTCAAGTCCTTTGCCAATTTTTAAATTGGGTTGTTTGTCTTCCTGGAGTGGAGTCCTGTGAGTTCTTTACATACTTTGGAGATCAGGCCCTTGTCTGAGGTACAATTACCAAATATGTTTTCCCATACTGTTGGTTCTCTTTGTAATTTGGTGCTGTTTTCTTTAGCCCTGCAGAAGCTTTTTATTTTGATGAGGTCCCATTTGTTTATTCTTTCCTTTATGTCCCTTGCTTTAGGGGACAGGTCTGTGAGGATGTTGCTGTGTGGAATGTCTGAGATTTTCCTGCCAATGTTTTCCTCAAGGACTTTTATGGTGTTGCAACTTATATTTAAGTCTTTTATCCATCTTGAATTTATTTTTGTCTATGGCGTAAGTTGGTGATCGAGTTTCATTTTTTTGCACTTAGCTGTCCAGAGCTCCCAACACCATCTGTTGAAGAGGCGGTTTTTGCTCCATTTTATGCTCCTGCCTCCTTTGTCAAATATTAATTGCCCGTAAAGACTTGGGTTTATTTCGGGGTTCTCTGATCTGTTCCATTGGTCTATGTGTCTGTTTTTATGCCCGTACCAGGCTGTTTTGATTACCGTGGCCTTGTAGTAGAGTTTGATATCAGATATTGTGATCCCTCCTGCTTTGTTCTTCTTTCTCAAAATTGCTGCAGCTATTCGGGGTCGTTTATGGTTCCATATAAATTTCTGAGATGTTTGTTCTATATCTGTAAAATATGTCATGGGTACTCTAATAGGGATTGCATTGGATCTATAAATTGCTTTGGGTAGTATGGCCATTTTGATGATGTTAATTCTTCCAATCCATGAGCATGGTACCTGCTTCCATTTGTTTGTGTCTTCCTTAATTTCTTTCTTCAGTGTTGCGTAGTTTTCTGAGTACAGGTCTTTTACCTCCTTGGTTAGGTTGATTCCTAGGTACTTTATTTTCTTGTTGCTATATCAAATGCGATTTTTTTCCTGATTTCTGTTTCTGCAGTTTCCTTGTTGGTGTACAGGAATGCCTTTGATATCTGAGTATTGGCTTTGTATCTAGCTGTTTTGCCAAATTCATTTATTAATTTTTTCGTGGAGTCTATAGGATTTCCAATGTACACTATCATGTCATCTGCAAACAGTGACAGTTTCATTTCCTCCTTTCCAATTTGGATGCCTTTCATTTCTTTTTCTTTTCTGATTGTTGTGGCGAGGACTTCCAATACTATGTTGAATACGAGTGGTGAGGGAGGGCATCCTTCTCTTGTTCCTGATCTTAGTGGGAAAGCTCTAAGTTTTTGTCCATTGAGTATGATGTTGGCTGTAGGTCTCTCATATATGGCCTTTATTATGTTGAGGAATGCTCCCTTTATTCCCACTTTGCTGAGTGTTTTGATCAGAAATGGGTGCTTTGTCTTATCAAATGCTTTTTCTGCATCTATTGATATGATCATGTGATTTTTGTCTTTGCTGTTGTTGATGAGATGTATTATGTTTATTGATTTGTGAATATTGTACCCTCCTTGCATCCCTGGGATGAGTCCCACTTGGTCATATTGTATGATCTTTTTAATGTATTGCTGGATGCGGTTTGCAAATATTTTGTTGAGAATTTTAGCGTCTATGTTCATCATTGATATTGGCCTGAAGTTTTCATTCTTCGTTGTGTCTTTATCTGGTTTTGGGATTAGGATGATGCTGGCTTCATAAAAAGAGTTTAGGAGGCATCCATCAGTTTGGACTTTTTCGAATAGTCTGTGAAGCATACGGGTTAGCTCTTCCTTAAATGCTTTGTAGAATTCTCCTGTGAAACCATCTGGTCCAGGGCTATTGTGTGTTGGGAGTGTTTTGATGACTGCTTCAATTTCATCTGCTGTAATTGGTCTGTTCAGGTTTTCTGCTTCTCTTCATTCAGTTTTGGAAGATTGTATTTTTCTAGAAATGTGTCCATTTCACCTCGGTTTTCAAATTTCTTGGCATATAGTTTTTCGTAGTAATTTCTTACAATTGTTTGTATTTGTGTGGTATCAGTTGTAATCTCTCCTCTTTCATTTCTAATTGTGTTTATTTGGATCCTCTCTCTCTTTTTTTTTGATGAGCCTACTTAAAGGTCTCTCGATTCTGTTTATCTTTTCAAAGAACCAGCTCCTGAATTCTTTGATCCCTTGAATTGTGCTTTTAGTCACTATGCCATTTAACTCTGCTTTGATCTTGGTTATTTCTTTCCTTCTCCTTGCTCTGGGCTGTCTTTGTTGTTGTTCCTCCAGTTCTTGTAGGTGTAGGGTTAGGTTGTTTGTTTGAAATGTTTCTATCTTTTAAAGGTAGGCCTGTATTGCTATGAACTTCCCTCTCAGGACTGCCTTTGCAGTGTCCCATAGGTTTTGGCTTGTTGTGAGTTCATTTTCATTTGTTTCCAGAAAGTTTTTGATTTCTTCCCTAATCTCGTTCTTGACCCATTCATTGTTTAATTACCATGCTATTCAGTCTCCATGGTTTTGAGTGTTTTGGGTTTTTTCCTTTGGAGAAGTTTTCTAGTTTCAGTCCCTTGTGGTCAGAGAAAATACTTGATGTGATTTCAATTTTCTTGAATTAGTTGAGGCTTGCTTTGTGTCCTATCATGTGGTCTATCTTTGAAGAAGTTCCATGTACACTTGAAGAGAATGTGTATTTTGCTTCTTTGGGATGAAAACATCTATATATATCAGTTAAGTCCATTTCATCTAGGGTATTGTTAAGTCACACAATATCTTTCTTGATGTTTGGTTTGGAAGACCTGTCGATTTTTGGCAGTGGGGTGTTAAAGTCCCCTACTATAATTGTGTTGCTGTCAATATCTTTCTTGAAGTCCTCCAAGATTTTCTTTATGTATTTGGGTTGCTCCTATGTTGGGTGCATATATTTTTACAATGTTGATGTCTTCTTGGTGGATTCTTCTTTTGATTATTATGAAGTGACCTTCTGGGTCTCTCTTTATGGCCCTTCTTTGGAAGTCTATTTTGTCTGATAAGAGTATTGCTATCCCTGCTTTTTTTTTCCTGTCCATTTGCTTGGAAAATTTGTTTCCAGCCCTTTACTTTCAGTCTATGTAAGTCTTTTGTCCTGAGATGGGTCTCTTGTACGCAGCATATGTGTGGGTCATGTTTTCTTATTCATTCAGCTATTCTATGTCTTTTGATTGGAGCATTTAATCCATTTACCTTTATGGTTATTATCGATAGGTAGTTATTCATTGCCATTTGTTCCTACCTGTGTTCCTCTGTCTTCTCTTTTCCTTTCTTTCCTTAAAGCAGTCCCTTTAGCATCTCTTGCAGAGCTGGTTTGGTGGAGCTGTATTCTTTTAGACTTCTTTTGTCTGGGAAACTCTTTATTTGGCCTTCTATCTTGATTGAGAGCCTTGCTGGGTAAAGTAGTCTTGGTTGCAGGCCTCTGGTTCTCAGAACTTGGAATATTTTTTTGCCATTCTCTTCTAGCTTGGAGCATTTCCATTGAGAAGTCAGTTGCTAACCTTATTGGTGCTCCCTTGTATGTTACTTCCTGTTTCTCCTTTGCTGCCTTTAGGATTCTCTCTTTGTCTTGGAATTTTGTCATTTTAATTATGATGTGTCTTGCAGTGGGCCTCTTCGGGTTCCTCTTCCTTGGGACTCTGTGTGTTTCTTGGATTTGGGTGACTTTTTCTCTCCTCAGATTAGGGAAATTTTCCATCATTACTTTTTCAAACAGGTTTTCTATCCCTTGCTCTTCTTCTTGTCTTTCTGGTATTCCTATTATACGGATATTGTTACAGTTCATGTTGTCTTGCATTTCCCTTAATCCCTCCTCATTCTTTCTGAGCCTCTTTTCCTTTTCTTGCTCTTTCTGGGTGTTTGTTTCTACTTTGTCCTCCAGCTCGCTGATCCGATCCTCTGCTTCATCAAGTCTGCTTTTCATTCCTTCTACTGTGTTCCTCAATTCAGTAATTGTATTCTTCATTTCCTCTTGGCGCTTGTTGATAGTTTCTGTTTCCTTTTTCATGTTGGTATAGTTTGCAGTGAATTCATTGTCGTTTCCCTGTAGTTTCTGGCGGTTCTCTGTGAGCTCAGAGAGCTCAGTGAGCTTCCTGATAACCATTGCTTTGAACTCAGTGTCTGATAGTTGACTTACTGTGTGTACTTTTTGAAACAGCATGCTTTAGCTAGCTTTTACTTACTAAAGATTAATCCCAGATCTCATGCACTTGATAAGATATTGTGTTAGATTCTTTTATTTCTCAATTTTCATGAACATTCATTTGTTTCAGCTCTATTGAATAATGTTACTTACAATCTAATTTTGAAATTATAAGTCAATCTTGGCAATGTCCCCAGCAATAGAAATACACCATATCTGTGACATATATACATAGACATATGTAAATACACAGCACAATAAGATAAAACTCAAAAGAAAAACTGGATTAAAATTTTGTTTTTTGGCAGATGAACTAAGTTAACTTTTTCCTCAAATGCCTAAAATTTCATTTTTGCCTGCTGTAAGCATTTCTTTAAAGCTGTTTTTTTTTTTTTTTTTTTTTTTGTAAACAAAGAGTTTCTTTCATTGTCTCTGACAGATTTTAGGTCCTCTCCTGTAGGGGTACACCTTACGTGGAGTTGCAGAAAAACATAAACAGGAGAAAATCGAAAGCATATATGCACAATAAAGTTAGAAAGCAAGGAGAGCAGCCCCAGAAGTTTATTTTTTAAAAGGGAGACTGGCAAATATGGCAGCGAGGGAGGTGGGAGCTGAACCCACTTACTGGCTCCTGCATCTAACTGGGACATCTAGCTTATCTTCTGAAGAACAAAGTCAACAATCAATGGAATCCCAGCTTATATGAAGTTTGGAAGCCCAAGATGCAGAGGACATTGAAAAATGGAGTGTAAGGAGATTTCTTAGGTATGGTAAGGTCTCTGGGACCTTCAGGGGAACCAAGGCTTCTGTGGTCCCTGGCGCCAGGGACTGTGTGTGGCTGCTGAAGGAGCTTTGTAGGTGAGCCAGATCAGTGATTGTAACTTTGCAGCTCCCCTAACAGAGCAGGGAACACAGTCCTGCACCAGGAGAGACCTGGATGCTCCAAGTTGCTGGGAGAAATAAAGATGCAGTGAGAGACACACAAAGGTAGTTTTACCCCAATGGGACTGTGGTCCCCAGCTGGGAAAGTCCCAGAGAAATTGTGGAGCTGGGTGACATCTGGACATGGGAAAAGAGTTGGGCCATGACAGACCCTGACCCAGATAGTCCCTGGACTGTTTTCAAAGAGTTGGGCTCTTTGAAAAGCTAGGTGCTTATTAACAATAGCAGGCACAAACAAGAGGAATTTACTCAAAAAGGCTCTCAGCTGCTGCTTAAGGAACTCTTGAGCATGGTGGCCAGACCAGCAAAACAGGAGGAGGGGCACAGTTTGCTCCAAATCAAGGTACCTAATGGACTGATCAAAGTGGGGCAGCAGGGGCTCAGAGGGGTAGCAGTCCCCAGAGAGACTTAATTTAATAGGGGAACTAAACTGCCATGAAGTCACTTTGTGAATGCGCAGTGCCCAGACCAGTAAAGAGGGAGGAGGGGTACGAGTTGCTCCCACTCTATGTATCTCATGGACCAAGCAAAGGGTGGCATAATGAGGTGAATTGAAGCCACCAGCCTGGCACATATGGACAGTGGGTGTCATGTAGCATTCTGAAGGCTTGGGTTGGAGGTTGGACACCTCTGAATATGATAGCCCAGAATGAACCCCCAACATAGAACCACATAAATGGGAAAAAACAACAGAGCCCAGGCCTCCTTGGCCTACAACATTCAGGAAGACCACCAGAGCCCACTTGATGGGTTTAAAATCAGTGACAGGCTTTTTTTCTCTTTTTCTTTCAGTTTTTCTCCCAAGTATAAGATTATAAGACCTGAAGCTGAGAAAGGAACAAAGGAAGATCCAGAGAGAGATCAGAAGACTAACACCAACAACCTAGAGAAAATTCAGTTTGCTATTATACACAACTTGCATTTTATTTCTTACTTTTTGTTTTTATTTTTTATTATTATTACCTTGTTATTATTTTATTTTATTTTTATTTCTCTTCCATCCATGTAGTTTTCTTTGTTTGATTCCATTGTTTGACTGGTTTTCTTTGTTCTTTCTTTCGTATTGTATTTTAATTTATCTTACTTCACTTCACTTGTATTCCTATAACATACTACTATTGGCCTTTTATTATTTATTTATTTTTATTCAGATCATATATTTATTTTCATATTATTGTTGTTCCCATTCCAACACAGCACTCTTCCTTGGTCTTGGGCCATTTTACTATCTTACTGAGCTTTATTACTGTTGTAGTTAACTTCATTCTCTCACACACTACACTAAGTTTCTATCCCTTACTCTCACTGTATCTCACCATCTAAACTAGAATAAGTGCTCAGCTTAATGGAGTCAGCTCACATTTTTTTTACCATGTAACATGGTTCTTATCTCTTTTTCACCTATTAAAAAAGTATCTATTTGACTGAAATATCATGGTTATTGCAGGATTTCCAAAAAATATCAACTATCTGTTCTTCAACTGTTGGTACCTTAAATCCCATAAAATACTCTACCACTGTAATAATCCACTATGCTTTTGCCCTGCCCTAGATCACATACAAGACAACATGGGAGTTGTGAATACCAGTAAACCTTCTGGAGGACAAAACCCACCAAAATATGAACCACCAATGTGTAAAACCCAAGTACAAAAAGACAGCACACTCAAATGGGAAAAAAATGTAACCCTAGAGAATCCAGACAAGGGGATCAAAGAAACCACAACACTGAGTCCCACAGAAGTCCTACCATAAAAGTTCACCCTATGAAGACAGCTAGCAAAGAAGGCATTGGAAATTGCAGAAACAAAAAAAAATCACCTAAAATGGGGAGAAAAAGAAAGAGCCTACAATCAAAAGGAATGGAAGACTCCCCACTACAAGAGCTAAATGAAGTGGAGGTAAGCAAACTATCAGATATAGAATTCAAAAGGATGGTTATAAGAATGTTCACAGACAACTACAAGGAACTGAGTGAGAACTACAACAGTATGAAAAAGGAAAAATACAAGCTATAAACAAGAACCAGGAAGAAATAAAGAATGCAATTTCTGAAATTTAAAAAAAAAAACATACTACAAGGAATTACAATCAGGCTGGATGAAGCAGAGGACCCATTAGTGAGTTGGAAGACAAAGCAGAAAGAAATACCCAGGTAGAGCAGCTGCATGAAAAAAGACTCAGAAATATGAGGATAGCTTAAGGGGACTGCAAGGAAAGATGAAATGCAAGAACATTCTCATAAAAGGAATAACAAGAGAAGAAAAGGACCAAGAGTTAGAAAAATATGTTTGTAAAAATAATGACAGAAAACTGCCAGAGCTTGTAGAGGGGACAACCATTTAAGTTCAAACAGCACAGAGTGTCCCAATCAAAATGAAGTAAAAGAGGTCTCCTCTGACATACACCATAATTAAAATGGTAAGTTTTAAAGACAAAGAGAGAATCTTAAAAGGAGCAAGGGAGAAACAAGAAGGAACATACAAAAGAACTCAGATAAGGCTAGTAGCTGATTTCTCAACAGAAACAGTAAAATCCACAAGAGAGTGGCAAGAAATATTATAATCAATGAAAAGCAAAGGCCTGGAACTAAGACTACTCTAACCTGTAAGGCTCTCAATTAAAATGGAAGGTGAAATAAGGGGTTTCCCAGACAAGTGAAGGCTAAAAGAATACTCCTACACCAAACTAACACTTCAGGATATGCTAAAGGGACTGCTATTAGAAGAGGAAGGAAAAGAGTGAGAGAGAGGAACACAAGCACAAAAGGGGGAAAATGAATAAGTACCTGTCAATAATAACCTTAATGTGAATGGATTAAATGCTCCAATCAAAAGACATAGGGTACATGAATGGATAAAAAAACATGATCCACAAATATGCAGACTATAAAAGACCCACCACGGAGAAAAAGATGTACACAGACTGAATACGAAAGGTTGGAAAAAATATTCCAAGCAAATGGACAGGAAAAAACGCTGGGGTAGCAATATTTACATCAGACAAAATTGACTTCAAAATAAGGGTCAGAAAAAGAGACCCAGAAGGACACTTCATAATACTCAAGGGGTGAATCCATCAAGAACACATAAATATTGTAAAGATATATGCACCAAACATAGGAGCATCCAAATATATAAGCAAAACTTTGGAGGACTTTGAGAAAGCTATAGACAGCAATACACTTATACTAGGGGATTTTAACACTCCGCTGTCAAAAATGGATAGATCTTCCTAAAAAAATATATCAAGTATATTGTGGCATTGAACAATGCTGTAGATCAAATAGGCTTAATTTAAATATATATAGAACTTTTCATCCCAAAGAAACAAAATACAGAGGTTTTCAAATGCACATAAAACATTTTCAAATATAGACCACATAATAGGACACAAAATGAGCCTCAACAAATTCAAGAAAACTGAAATAATAAGGAGCATTTTTTGGACCACATAGGACTGAAAGTAGAAACCAACCTCAATGAAAAAACTTAGAAACACTTAAATTCATAGAAATTGAATAGCATGTTATTAACAGTGAATGGGTCAATAATGAGACCAAGGAAAAACTCAAAAAGTTTCTGGAAACAAATGAAAATGAACTCACGACAGTCCAAAACTTATGTGATGAGCACAGGCAGTCCTGAGAAGGACTTTCATAGTGACACAGGCCTATCTAAAAAAGATATAAACATTTCAACAACTGAACCTGACATCTACAAGAACTGGAGGAACAACAACAAACAAAGCCCAGAGTGAGTAGAAGGAAAGAAATAACCAAGTTCAGAGCAAAATTATATGACATAGAGACAAAAACAACAATCCAACGGATCAATAAATCCATGAGCTGATTCTTTGAACATAAACAAAATCAAAAACATTTAAGCAGACACATCAAGGAAAAAAGAGAGAGGACCCCAATCAACACAATCAGAAATGAAAAGGAGAGATTACAACTGATGCCACAGAAATACAAAAGATTGTAAGAAAACTATCATGAGCAAGATATATGCCAAGAAATTCAAAACATGGATGAAATGGACAAATTTTTAGAAAAAATATAATCTCCCAATACTGAATGAAGAAGTAGCAGACAGTTTGAACAGAGCTGTAAAAACTGGTGAAATTGAAGCACCAATCTATAAACTCCCAGCAGACAAAAGCCTTGGACTGAATGGTTTCACTTGACAATTTAACAAAAAAAAAAAATTGAGGAATAGATATACACTATGTGTCTCAGACTATTCCAAAAAATGCAAGAAGAAGGAAGACTCACAAACTCATTTTTCAAAGCCAACATCATCCTAATTCCAAAACCATATAAACACACAACAAAGAAAGAAAAATACAGGCCAATATCACTGATGTACCTAGACACTAAAATCCTCAACAAAGTATTGGCAAACCGCATCCAGAAATACATTAAAAAGGTCATAGCATGAAAAAAGTGGCTGGAGAACCAAGATGGCGGCGTAGGTAGACACACAGTGCCTCCTCGCACAACCAGAACTGACAGAGAATCGAACAGCAAGGGGGACCAACACCAAGGAAATAGAAAATAAACATTCATCCAGACTGGTAGGAGGGGCGGAGACGGGCACCGGGGTGGAGAGGACTCACGTGGCTGTGGCGGGACTGAGACTGGCGGAGTGTGGGACAAATGGCGCAGGCAGTCCGAGCACTAGCAGACCCTGCGACCCCACATTTGCACAGATAAACCCAGAGGGCCGGACTCAGAGTGGCGGAGAGGGGGGCAGGCAGAGTGGCGGGTAGCGCCCTGTGGCACCACATTCTCCCACAGATAAACCAGACGAATGGCGGGGAGCTAAGCAGACCGCGTAACCCAGGGCTCCAGCTCAGGGAAATAAAGCCTCAAACCTCTGATTGAAAACGCCCCTGGGGGTTGGGGCAGCAGCAGGAGAGACTCCCAGCCTCACAGGAGAGGTCATTGGAAAGACCCACAGGGGCCTAGAGTGTGCACAGGCCCACTTACTCGGGAACCAGCACCAGAGTGGCCCAGTTTGATTGTGGGTAGCGGAGTGAAAGATTGAAATCCGGAGGAGAGTGAGGCGGGCGCCATTGCTCCCACTCGGCCCCTCCCCCACGTACAGTGTCACAGCGCAGCCACCAGCATTACCCTGCCCCGGTGAACACCTAAGGCTCCGCCCCTTAAAGTAACAGACGCGCCAAGACAAACAAACAACAAAAAAAATGGCCCAAATGACAGAACACTTCCAAGCTCCAGAAAAAATACAACTAAGCAACGAAGAGATAGCCAACCTATCGGATGCACAGTTCAAAGCACTGGTTATCAATATGCTCACAGACTTGGTTGAATCTATTCGAAAAACAGATGAAAAAAGGAAGCCTATGCTAAGAAAAACAAAGGAAAATGTACAGGGAACCAATAGTGATGCGAAGGAAACTGGGACTCAAATCAATGGTGTGGACCAGAAGGAAGAAACAAACATCCAACCAGAAAAGAATGAAGAAACTAGAACTTGGAAAAATGAGGAGAGGCTCAGGAACCTCCCGGACGCCTTGAAACGTTCCAACATCCGAATTATAGGGGTGCCAGAAGGAGAAGAGGAAGAACAAAAAATTGAAAACTTATTTGAACAAATAATGAAGGAGAACTTCCCTAATCTGGCAAAGGAAATAGACTTCCGGGAAGTCCAGGAAGCTCAGAGAGTCCCAAAGAAGCTGGACCCAACGAGGAACACGCCAAGGCACATCATCATTACATTACCCAAGATTAAACGCAAGGACCTACATCCAAGATTACTGTATCCAGCAAAGCTATCACTTAGAATGGAAGGGAAGATAAAGTGCTTCTCAGATAAGGTCAAGTTAAAGAAGTTCATCATCACCCAGCCCTTATTATATGAAATGTTAAAGGGAGTTACCTAAGAAAAAGAAGATCAAAAAAAGGAACAGTAAAAATGACAGCAAACTCAGTTATTAACGGCCACGCATAAAACAAAAACGAGAGCAAACTAGGCAAACAACTAGAACATGAGGGTTGTCATTAAGGGAGTGGGAGGGGGAGAGGGGGGTAAAGGTACAGAGAATAAGTAGCATAGATGATAGGTGGAAAATAGACAGGGGGAGGGTAAAAATAGTGTAGGAAATGTAGAAGCCAAAGAACTTATAAGTATGACCCATGGACATGAACTATAGGGGGGGAATGTGGGAGGGAGGGGGGTGGGCAGGATGGAGTGGAGTGGGGGGGGAAATGGGACAACTGTAATAGCATAATCAATAAATATATTTTAAAAAAAAGGTCATAGCATGATCATGTGAGGTTCATCCCAGAGATGCAAGGATGGTACAATATTTCAATATCAATATGTGTCATACAACACATAAACAAAAGGAAAGACAAAAATCACATGATAATATCAATGGATGTGGAAAAAGCATTTGATAAGGTACAGCACCCATTTATGATAAAAACACTCGGCAAAGTGGAATTAGAGTGAGCATACCACAGCATAATAAAGGCCATATATGAGAAACCTACAGACAATATCATAGCCAATCCCAAAAACTAAAAGAATTTCCATTAAGTTCAGGAACAAGGCAAGGATGTCCATTTTCACCACTTCTTTTCAACATGGTATTGGAAATACTAGCTACAGCAATAAGAGAATAAAAAAAAATAAAAGGCATCAAAATTGGAAATGAGGATGACATGATAGTGTACACAGTAATTCCTATAGATTACACCAAGAAAGTACTCCACCTAATAAGTGAATTTGGCAAAACAATGAGATACAACACTAATTAAAAGAATATAAGCACACTTATGTTCATTGCAGCATTATTTACAATTGACAAGGTATGGAAGCAGCCCAACAGTCCATCAGAAGAAGAATGGATGAAACAACTATGGAACACTTACACAGTGAAATATTGCCTGGCTGTAAAAGATAAGAAAATTTTACCCTTTGTGACAGTATGGATGGACCTGGAGAACATTATACTATGTTGAAGAAGCCAGTCAGAGAAAGACAAATACCATATAATTTTACTCATATGCAGAACCTAACAAGCTGAACTAACAAGCAACACAGAGACAGACTCAGATTGCAGAATTGCAGCTAAAGGAGGGGAGGTGATGGAGGGATTGAGCAAAAAGGAGAAAGAGAGAAGGGCATGGACAACAGTGTGGTGATTGCAGGGGGTAGGGAGATATAAGAGACTTACATGGTAATAGAAATAATACAAAAATGAGATCATAAAAAATAAAATAAATAACACTAGAAAAAATAAATAAAAGAGAGCAGATTTTCCTAGAGAAAGAAAGGAATGGGACATAGAGTTGGAGTTTGAGCTCAAACGATGGCTGCATGCCTCCCTCCCACTTCCCAGTGGAGTGGGAGAAAGGTGAAGGAAGAGAAAAAGGAGACTCAGAACCATTCAAAATCTGTATACTCTTTAGTTTGTTTTACTTTACAGCTCTAAAATTACCTTAAAGAAGGCTTCCTATTGTTTCTGGAGGTGCAGTATTTCCTTTGTTTTAATTGTGCACACAAACAGATAAGCTCAGGGGTTCCAAAGAAGCCCCATCATGGCCAAGAAAGCTTAAGATAATCCCGTTTGAATTTCATCCCAAAGCTTAGCTGATTATGATTCTCCAGACCATAATATTTGTTGTACATGTAATGAGCTAAAGTCCCATATGCTGCCACCAGGATTTAGCTGACTAACAGAATTTTAGAACCTGTTTTCCCTATTTTGTACTCCCCCAAGTGTCCATTAGCATGAGCATCCCCACAAAACTTAGAGACAAGGCCAAGTCCCATCCAGGAAGATTCCCTTCCCAGCACCAAACTGGAAGACACTTTTCCTAGATGCCATGTGCATTAAAGAAAGGCCTGCTTGGTGTAAGATGGTACCTCATTGTGGTTTTAATTTGCATCTCTCTGATGGCTAGTGATGCTGAGCATCTTTTCATATGTCTCTGGGCCCTCTGTATGTCTTCCTTGGAGAAGTGTCTGTTCAAGTCCTTTGCCCATTTTTTCATTGGGTTTTTTGTCTTCCTGGAGTGCAGTCGTGTGAGTTCTTTATATATTTTGGAGATGAGGCCCTTGTCTGAGGTATCATTGGCAAATATGTTTTCCCATACTGTTGGTTCTCTTTGTAATTTGGTGCTATTTTCTTTAGCCTTGTAGAAGCTTTTTATTTTGATGAGGTCCCCTTTCTTTATTCTTTCCTTTACGTCCATTGCTTTAGGGGACATGTCTGTGCCAGTCAGAGTGGCCAGCATAAACAAATCCACAAACAAATGTTGGAGAGGATGCGGAGAAAAGGGAATCCTAGTGCACTGTTGGTGGGAATGCAGACTGGTGAGGCCACTGTGGAAAACAGTCTGGAATTTCTTCAGAAAACTACAAATGGAACTGCCCTTTGACCCAGCAATTCTGCTGCTGGGATTATACCCTAAGAACCCTGAAACACCAATTGAAAAGAACCTGTGCACCCCAATGTTCATAGCAGCCATTTACAATAGCCAAGTACTGGAAGCAACCTAAGTGACCATCAGCAAATGAGTGGATCAAAAAGCTATGGTACCTTTGCACAATGGAATTCTATGCAGCAGAGAGAAAGAAGGAGCTTATACCCTTTGCAACAGCATGGATGGAACTGGAGAGCATTATGCTAAGTGAAATAAGCCAGGCGGTGAGGGACAAATACCATATGATCTCACCTTTAACTGGAACATAATCAACAAAAGAAAAAAGCAAACAAAATACAACCAGAGACATTGAGGGGGGGAACAGTCTAGCAGTGGCCAGGGGGGAGTGGGGTGGGGACAGTGGGAAGAGGGGATTGCAGGAACTATTATAAAAGACACATGGACAAAATCGGGGGGGATGGTGGGAGTGGGGTAGGGAGGTGGGTTCAGCTGGGGTGGGGTGGAGGGATGGGGAGAAAAAGCATACAACTGTAATTGAATAACAATAAAAATTAAAAAAAAAGAGAAAGGCCTGCCTGAAGGACACCCTTTCTGGTACCAAACACAACTGAAGGATACCTCTGCTACGCACCAAGACTGAATGATATGGAAAGGTCTTCTAAGTCCAAATGTATCTGAGGTCACTGGACGAGGGTTCTCTACCTAAACTGAATAACAATTCTGAGAACTCAACAAAAATGTAGGAGTTCTTAGATCTGAGATAACTTACCCTAAACCCTTTCAGCACTGCCAGTAAGACAACTGAGCTCAAGGGGATTGTGCAGGAGCCAAAACGTTTGCTCAAGAGCAGTGTCAGGATTTAAGTTGGCTGTTGCTTTAGATCCTACTGCTGGCACTAAGTAATGCCAACTGCAAATCGTCATGGCTTATTTAATGCCAACAAGAGTCTTATTTTGGGATACAGTGAAGGATGAGAGGCTTCATTAGTGTACACTGATCAAATGTGTTACAGGTGCACTGTAAAATGGTTCAACTGTGATACAGTATGGCTGTATAACAGCATGACTGTGAGGTCCCTTGGGTGAGATACCTCTGGTTTTATAGCTCTGAACTCATAGTTCCTGTGTTCCAGCTCAGGTCCAGCTAGAGAGCTCCATTCCAGTTCAGTGAAACAACTCTGAAACAACTGCTGAAAGGTTGCAGCTCAGCCAATATTATAGCTCGAGCTGGGGAAATACAGCCTTCCATAAAAACTAAAGTATACCCACCTAGACAGAGGTGAGGCTGGGTTATGTAAAGAACATATCCAACTCCCAGGTCCCTAGGGGCTCTGTTCTCATGCAGATGAGAACTCCAAAGCCTGTGGGATTTGAATGCCCACCACCAAGAAGTATGAGTCTTAATGCAAGAGTTTGGTGAAAAAAGAAAGGGTTTATGTAGGGTAAATTGAGGCAGTCTGGCTTCCTCGCCCATGTGTCTGGGTAACTAAGGGAAGCGGTGTTCCCATAGTCTTGAACAGGCCTGATAACTAGTTTTCTCATAGCCTTGAGACTGGGTCTGATAAACTGTTCTCATTACATGAGGTTGGCTTGCATACACAGAATTATGTTATGTTATGTAATGTTCTGGCATTTTTCTGTCTTTGTTTACTTCTAGTACATAAACAAGTAGGGGGTTCTCACTAGAGAGACACACAGCTTGCAACATGTATAGCTTGCCCACCAGTGAATAAAGGTGTGTCAAACATACCCATGGCTCCGCATATTTTCTTCCATCTCTTGGAAGCTAGAGTGGATTTGTGCAGCCTTGATTGGCTGCAACACAGTTTATTTATTTAAAGGTTATACAGATTTAGAATAATGGCAGATTTCTGCCATTAAGTCCCACTCCCTTTTAAAACCACCCTGAAACACATAGTCCTGCTTCACTTTAGCAAACCAGGCCAGTTTCAGAACATGCCAATCAGAGGTATCATCTTTCACAACAGGAGAAGGTTGTAGATCAGCATTCCCAGTCACAGTTCAGCTCTAAGCATCCCTCAAAAATCCAGGTGTCTGGACAGGTCCCCCACAGCTCCATCATTTGCACCACCGTCTTCACCAGGCAGGCTTTCAGGCTGACCTCCTCATGGTAAATTCTCTCACTCCACACCTGGTGGTGGAACTCCCACCTTTTACTCCAGATCATGTGGTTTCTCTCTTTTTCTCTTTCATACCACGTGGCTTCTCAGTCTTCTCTTCAGCCTGCTCTCATTTAAATGCTTGTCCTGGAACTTCTTGTGTGACCTCATATCCTGCCTTCCTATGGTGTATTAGTGTTCACTCTTTTTGCTCATTCCCCAGTATCTTTTACCTTTTTCTGACCGCCATCTTTAGTAAGGGCAAGGGTTCCCAGTGACTTCCAGGATGTGCATCTGCCCACTGCCTCTCGTGCAGTGCAGTATCTCTGCCATGTCATCAGTCCCTGAATGTGCTCACAGTAATGTACATAATTCACCTTAAGCAGCAGCCCTCTTCCCTTCAGGAAGGCGCAGCTATTAACTTACCATTGTTGTGCAATGTATTTAAACACTGCACCATCTACACTTTCCTTCCCTCACTCAAGGATTTTGGGGGTTTTCTCCTATTTTCAGAGCACCCTTCCTCTACACCCTATTACCATATCACAATATTTTCCCTTCTATTCCTACATCTTTATGCAGTCAGCTGTGATCCTAGTGTCCCAAGTGGTAAAAGAGAAGACTTTGGCCTCTCAGTGTAGCCTATTGTAGATGGTTAAGTTTGGTTTGGGTGTTCAGAGGGTTGTAAAGTTTATTTTTGCAATAAATAGTGCTTTATTTTCCAATCTCTAATCAATCAAAAATTTAAAATTTAAATTTTATCCATCTAATATTGCTGCCTCCTCTTCTTTCTCACATTTTTCATTTTATCTAAGGCCTGGGATGGAGAACATATTTTTCTGAGCCTCCCTATAATCTCAAAGTAGTACTAGGTGAGAACAACTATATTTATGCCTCATGTCATCAAAGCAACTTGTTTAAAAATTACACACCAATGAAAGAAGGTAAACAGAAATGTAAAAGCCAATGTTGCAAATATAAGTAGCTGATTACCTTGCAAGACAACACTTTTAACATAATTATCACAGTTTGGTATCTGTAATAAAATTTTATTTCAAGATAAATGGGCATTTTTCATTTTTGGCAGCCTGTCTTAGTCTCAAAGAAGTGAAGAACTGAGCCCTGCCAGGGTGGCTCAGTTGGTTGAATCATCATCCTGTGGACCAGAGACTTCTAGGTTCAATACCTGGTCAGGACACATACATAGGCTGTGGGTTCCATCCTCAGTTCAGGATGCATATGGGAGACAACTGATGGATGTTTCTCTTTCACATCACTGTTTCTCTATCTCTCTCTCTTTCTCACTCTGTAAAATCTTCAGGTGAGTATTAAAATAAATAAATAAGTGAACTCAGCAATAAGCCTCCAAATGTTCATCCTCATTGTTTTGCCCTAAACTGTGGAACTCTAGTCCCTAAGGGTATCTTTCTATATGTATTTCATTATGATGAATTTAATAACAGATCTCTAGCTTTTGTTTCATAATCCTCACAATTCCTTTCTATTTTGACATATGGAACAAAGATTTAGATAAAGTGAGTAGAAAAAATAAGCATTAAAAATGCAGTATCAGGTTCAAGATACAATAATTTTGAAGATCAAAATATATATTAAATTATATGTTAATTTTGTTTTAATACTGGCCAAAACTTAATTTTTGTTTTTAATGCAGTTAAATAAATTAATAAAATACAACCTCTCCTAGAAGTCTTCCTAAAGTCTAAGTATTCTATAAGCTTTTTCCTTAAAAAATGCCTCTGATAAATTATTATAAATAGAGACCAATTTTGTTTGCAGATAATACAAATTGATTTTATTCCACAAAACATCATTTTTAATAGTTTGAAATATTGGCCAAATAATAATGGAAACAGAGAGCATATCTAAATCTATTAGAGATCAAGAAAACAACAAAGACTGGTTTTGATTAATTAACTTAGTGATGCCAATAGCTATAGGATCTGTCATTCATATTCTCTACTCAAGACATCAAATATATTCTTGTTTTAAAATGTAATATACCATTAGGATCTAGGCATCTTAATCATTTTCAATGTGAAAGAATTAATTCAACAACAAAAATGGCATGTTATGACATGACAATTATGTACCTCTATTTAATTCTTCAATTTCAGTAAAGTTGATAATTAATTAATCATGGGATAATGCCTATATGCAACTGGGTACATACTTTCTTATAATAATAATATTATTAAAATTTGCTATCATTTTAGTTGGTTGTTACCATGCAAACAAGATTTTATTTATTTTTTAATAAAAGTTAATTTTGGTTAAATATTTCATTATACTGGAAGAAAATATTTCAGGATACAAGTTCGATAACAACCTATATGTAATCAATATAAAAGATAACCTTATTAATTTGATGTCTTAAAAGTATCAAGATGATTTTAACAATTGTAGAACATTCATGCAAGTTACAAGAGTCAAGCACGTTTGACATTCATTTGGTTATCTTAAGTTCTTGGGTTTATATCTTCCTTGAATACTGGTGCTTAGGAAGACAACTTATGTGGCAACTAGATTTTTCTTTTAAATCACTTCTATGGTAAGACCAGCTCCTAATAACAGCCCTGTGTTTTTTTTTTTTCCTAAGCTCTAGCAGGTTAAAATTCAATTAGAGTCATTTAGTTAGATGTTCTTAGTTTATGTAAAAGTCTACTCACAAAAATCACTTATTTGTCCAAGAATATGTATTTAAATCTGAAAAAATAAAGCCTTTTAAAAAAATTAAAATTTATCTTGAATTCTACATTACATTAACCCAAATCAACTAATTTTTTTACCATCTTCTTATTTAGATGCAGTAGTGTCTTCTAGATAAAGATTCTGAGGCTGAAAGTATCTTAGTTTGACTCTGGATAACATAAATACAACCTATTTAGAAGTCAACAATTCCAGCAAACTCTTTGATCACATACAAACTATGAGACTTATTTAAACTATAATTTGCCTGAATATTTTGGATTTAAAAAGAAATCAGTTTTAGGAACTAGATTGGAAATGTGAAGACTTCCTTTAAGATAGTTAGCCAATTATAACATTTTTAAATTATTTAATTTTCGATTATTTAACTTCAATACTGGATATTATTAAGGACACCTTAATAAAAAAAACAGATATTTTTATCATTCATAAAAGTTACTTTTAAATACTTTAGTGCATAAAAGATAATCAGTCATTTAGAGAAGTATAATGCCATTGGAATAAGTGAAGGAAAACAATTTAATTGGAAAAGATGGAAGAATTTTCAAATTCAATTCTATTCACATTTTTACTATTTAGAATTATAAAAATATTTTTAAATGATAACAAATTTTAAATTACTTTATAGAAGCTTTTCTATTTTCCTAGATATATGTTTCAGGTATTCATTAGTGATTAAGTGTAAACTTATCACCTCCAACTACACAGTACAAGACACCATTCACAAACATAGGAGGCCCATGCAAATGCAAATGCGACATACTTAGTTTCTGTTGCACATCAGAAATATAAATTTTATTTCAATTTTGTAAAAGTCCTTCCAGTTTAGAAACCCTCAGGAAGACAAACAAATCAGTTTTTGAACTCACAATGCTCAACCATTAAAAATATTCTAGATGAGACTTTCAAGATGGCAGTGGAATAGGTGGATCTTACATTTACCTCCTCCCAGAGACAAACCAGAAGCACAACTTTATCAAAGGACATTCACTCTAAATAACCCACTGAAGACTAGCTGAAGAAGAGACTTACATCCTAGAAAAAGCTACATGGTGACTGATAGGAAGGGCTGAGATGCTAAAAGTACTGACCCTGCTCCCATTGGCATGGCTGAGATGCTGGAGGGGTATCTCAGCTCTGAGAATGATGGGGGTTGACCTTGAGAAGGACATGATGTAAACCCTAGGCCAGACTTTCCAGCCCAGAATTCTAGAGCTAGGAAGAGGTGCCCACATACCACTGGCCTGTAAAAAGTAATGGGGTTTCTGTCTGCCAAGGAGAGACAGAATCTGCTGAAGATACAGGCACACTCTTAATGGGCCAATGCAAAGAATTTCATTCACAGTGACTCACCCTGGGCTCCAATGGAGCGAGGCAGGGTGGACTGGAGTTACCTGGGGAAAGTATGGGGTTTGAGGCCCTGGGTGGGTGTCTGGGTGGACTGGTCACTGTTATTCCTGAGCTGACTCATTCTCTTTTGCCACAGTCACCATGTTTCTTGGGTGGAACACACCCTTTTAAGTGGCCTTAGCCTAGGGGAAACATTTATGCCACCTTCTGAAATCCTTCTCAACCACCTGTGGATTTTAAGTCCTTCTGAAAATTCACCTTCATAGGTCATGGTTGTGGGGTAACTCAGGACATGGCCCCTCTAAGACCTCAGAGAACAGATGACTACCTGGCCAGCAGCCATAAAGAATGAAGAAAACAGTCTATATTTGCATGTCCCAGACCTCTCAAGGCCCTTGTGTCTCAAGGTTCCTGTGTTTATCACAAAAGTGTAGAATTTTCACACACTAGTACTGTTTCTTCCACTACCACTACTCCCTCCCTTACCCTATAAATAGTGCCAAGGCCAGAGGTGGGGTGTAGTCTTTCTTGCACTGACCAATTTGTGCACCACCCTCCTCATGTAGTAAGAGTAATAAACAGCATGTCCAGATTTGCTGGTCCTCCAGGTGATATTTTCAGAATATCACAAACACAAGTGCAGCTCCCCAGTTTGGAGCTCCCATGTTTCAAGGATGTAGAAGTCTGGGCAGACTCAGGTGGTGTCAGTGATTGGCTTTTGGGTGAAGTCATAACCCCCATTTTCTCTGAGCCTAACTGGTGCTTCCTTTCATGAGGAGATCCAATAGAACCACCCTCCTGGCTTACAGCAGACCCAACCACTGGGCTTTAGAGATTCCACCTAACTGACTACTAGAAACTCTGCCTTGCTCAAATCAGGGAAACATCTCAGACAGACCTAGTTGTGTGGATTTGGGGCAGGAAAAACCCACTGCATTTCCTGAAGTCTGAATACCACCTTTCCCTCGTGGGAGATCCACTAGCCCCAACCTCCCAAATCCTCCAGAGGTTCTTTCAGTGATTGAGCCTAATAGGCAGCCAGCATGAGGATACAAGTCCTGTAGTGCCTTGGGGAATTTGCTGACCCACTCCCAAGCCCAGTACTGATAAACGCAGCCTTGGAGAGCAAGTTAGTCCTTCCTGTGTGCAGCCAACCCCAGTAAAGCCAGCCACAATACAATCTGGATTGCTTGTAACTTGAATCAGGTTGTCAAGGGCCAGTCACAGACAGCATCTGACATTGGCTTGTGCCAGAATCCCCCCCAAATGGGCCAGAACCAACATACTAAGTAGTCAGATTCAGACAACATCAGAGCAAAATCCAATAAACTTCACAAACAGCTTATCCAAAGGGTGATAGCATCAGGCACTAAACTCTGCTGAAGAAATTCTGCTTTTTTTCTGTCTTTTTTCTCTTTTTTCTATCCTTTTCTTTCTTTATTCCTTTAGATTTTTCTTTTATTTTTTTATTACTTATTATTTTCATTTCATTTTACTTTTTTTATTTTTAAAATTTTGGTTAGCACATGCACAACAGCTCTTATGCCATGTTATGGATTGAGCCTCATTATCAGCCAGACTAAGGGTCAAACCAACACATAAGCAGGAAAACAGCAATCATGACTCAATTACAATAACAGGGTCCATATAAAACATACAAAAACATTCCTACAGCATGCATCTCAAGAGATCAAGGAGATTGCATCACTGAGACCCACAGGACAGCTACTACATAAGGCCAACCCACGAAGATTGGGAGTCATAGCAGATCTATCTAATACATAGAAATAAGCTCAAACATGCAGCAAAAATGGAGACAAAAGGTAGGCCACAAATGAAAGAACAGAAGGAATACTCAGAAAAAGAGATAAATGTAATGGAGGCAAGCACTTTATCAGATATAGTGTTCCAAGAATTGGTTATAGGGATGCTCAAGGAACTTAAAACTACATCATGAAAAAGGACAGAGAAATCATGAAAAATGGCCACTGTGAATGAAGAATATCATATCTGACATCAACAATGGACAGGGAGGAATAGAAAGTTGGTTGGATGAAGCAAAGGATCAAATTAGAGTTTTGGAATACAAGGTAGACAAAAACACCCAATCAGAACAGCAGAAGAAGAAAAAAACAATCAAAAAGAATGAGGGTAGTTTAAGGAGTCATTGGGAAAAGCTGAAACATATTAACATCTGCATCATAAAGTTACCAGATGTAGAACAGGGAGAGCAAAGAATTGAGAACCTATTTGAAGAAATAATGACCAAAAAATTCCCCCACAAGGTGAAGAAAAACAACACATGAGTCCAAGAAGAGTTCCAAACAACATGAATAGTAACAGGCTCATATAAAGAGACATCAAAATTAAAATGACAAAGGTCAAAGACAAAAAGGGAATCTTAGAAGCAGCAAAATAAAAGCCATTAATTACCTAAAATGGAGCTTCCAAAAAACTGTCAGCTGATTTCTTTCTCTAAGAAACATTTCAGGCCAGAAAGGGTTGGCATGAACTATTCAAAGTGATTAAAAAAAAAAAGTACCAAAAACCAAGACTACTTTACTCATCAAGCATATAATTTAAAATTGAAGGAGAAATAAAGATTTTTTCCAGACCAAAAAAAGCTGAAGGAGTTTGTTACCACCAAATCAGGATTACATGATGTTAAAGGGTAATGTAAAAGGCAATCCTAAGAGATAAATTCATAGCCATACAGGTCTACCTTGAGAAACAAGAAAAATCTCAAGTAAACAATCTAAGTTTACACTTAAAGAAAGTGGAAAAAACAACCGCAACAAAATCCATTGAAGTAGAAGGAAGGAAATAATAAAGATCAGAACAGAAATAAATAAAATAGATTCTAAGTACACAATATAAAAGGTCAATAAACCCAATCTGGTGCAGTTCTGAAAAAGATAAACAAAGCTGACAAACCTTTAACCAGAGTCATAAAGAAAAAAACAGAAAGGACCCAAATAAATAAAATCAGAAATAAAAGAGGAAAACTAAAAACAGACACTAAAGTGGGGAGAGGGGTTTTCAGGAACTACTATAAAGGACACATGGAGAAAACCAAGGGGGAGGGTAGAGGTGGGAGAGGGAGGTGGGTTTGGGTGGGGTGAGGTGGAGGGGTAGGGAGAAAATGCAGACAACTGTAATTGAACAACAATAAAAAAAAAGAATGTGATAGAGAACCAAGATGGCGGCGTAGGTAGACACACTGCGCCTCCTCGCACAACCAGAACTGACAGAGAATGGAACAGCAAGGGGGACCAACACCAAGGAAATAGAAAATAAACATTCATCCAGACTGGTAGGAGGGGCGGAGACGGGCACCGGGGTGGAGAGGACTCGCGTGGCTGTGGCGGGACTGAGACTGGCGGAGTGTGGGACAAATGGCGCAGGCAGTCTGAGCACTAGCAGACCCTGCGGCCCCACATTTGCACAGATAAACCGAGAGGGCCGGACTCAGAGTGGCGGAGAACGGGGCAGGCTGAGCAGGGGGTAGCACCCTGCGACCCCACATTCGAACAGAGATAAACCGGGCGAACTGTGGGGAGCGAAGCAGACCGCGCAATCCAGGGCTCCAGCTCAGGGAAATAAAGCCTCAAACCTCTGATTGAAAACGCCCGTGGGGGTTGGGGCGGCAGCAGGAGAGACTCCCAGCCTCACAGGAGAGGTTGTTGGAGAGACCCACAGGGGCCTAGAGTGTGCACAGGCCCACTTACTCGGGAACCAGCACCAGAGTGGCCCAGTTTGATTGTGGGTAGCGGAGTGAAAGATTGAAAGCCGGAGGAGAGTGAGGCGGGCGCCATTGCTCCCACTTGGCCCCGCCCCCACGTACAGCGTCACAGCGCAGCGACCAGCGTTACCCCGCCCCGGTGAACACCTAAGGCTCCGCCCCTTAAAGTAACAGACGCGCCAAGACAGACAAACAAAAAAAAAATGGCCCAAATGACAGAACACTTCAAAGCTCCTGAAAAAATACAACTAAGCGACGAAGAGATAGCCAACCTATCGGATGCACAGTTCAAAGCACTGGTTATCAATATGCTCACAGACTTGGTTGAATCTATTCGAAAAACAGATGAAAAAATGAAGCCTATGCTAAGAGAAACAAAGGAAAATGTACAGGGAACCAATAGTGATGAGAAGGAAACTGGGACTCAAATCAATGGTATGGACCAGAAGGAAGAAAGGAACATCCAACCAGAAAAGAATGAAGAAACAAGAACTTGGAAAAATGAGAGGCTTAGGAACCTCCCGGACGCCTTGAAACATTCCAACATCCGAATTATAGGGGTACCAGAAGGAGAAGAGGAAGAACAAAAAATTGAAAACTTAATTGAACAAATAATGAAGGAGAACTTCCCTAATCTGGCAAAGGAAATAGACTTCCGGGAAGTCCAGGAAGCTCAGAGAGTCCCAAAGAAGCTGGACCCAAGGAGGAACACACCAAGGCACATCATCATTACATTACCCAAGATTAAACGCAAGGACCTACATCCAAGATTACTGTATCCAGCAAAGCTATCATTTAGAATGGAAGGGAAGATAAAGTGCTTCTCAGATAAGGTCAAGTTAAAGAAGCTCATCATCACCAAGCCCTTATTATATGAAATGTTAAAGGGAGTTACCTAAGAAAAAGAAGATCAAAAATAGGAACAGTAAAAATGACAGCAAACCCACAGTTATTAACGACCACACATAAAACAAAAACGAGAGCAAACTAGGCAAACAACTAGAACATGAGGGTTGCCAATAGGGGAGTGGGAGGGGGAGAGGGGGGGAAAGGTACAGAGAATAAGTAGCATAGATGATAGGTGGAAAATAGACAGGGGGAGGGTAAAAATAGTGTAGGAAATGTAGAAGCCAAAGAACTTATAAGTATGACCTATGGACATGAACTATAGGGGGGGAATGTGGGAGGGAGGGGGGTGGGCAGGATGGAGTGGAGTGGGGGGGAAATGGGACAACTGAAATAGCATAATCAATAAATATATTAAAAAATAAAATTAAAAAAAAAAAAAGAATGTTGTTAGATGATAACTTAAAAAAAAAGAAATACAAAGACTTGTAAGAAAATATTACAAACAGCAGTATGCTAACAAATTAGACAATTTGGATGAATTCCTAGAAACACACAATTTTTCAAAACTGAATCAGGAAAAATCAGTGAACATTAATAGACATATTACAACTAGTGAAACTGAAGCAGTAATCAAAAAATTCTCAACCAATAAAAATCCTGGATGAGATGGTCTCACAGATGAATTTTACAAAACAGTCAAAGAACTAACATCTATCCTCAAACTGTTTGAACTTATCCAAAGAAACCCAAAACATTAATTCAAAAGAATATAAATACCCCTGTGTCCATTGCGACATTATGTACAATAACTGAGATCTGGAAACAGTGGAAGTACCCATCAGTGGATGAGGGGATAAAAATGCTGTGGTACATTTACACAGTGGAATACTACGCAGTGGTAAGGAAGAAGAAACTCTGACCTTTTGCAACAGCAAGGCCAGACCTGGAGAATATTATGTTAAATAAATAAAGCAAGTCAGTGAAAGACAAATACCATATTTCCTCACATAAATGTGGAATCTAATGAACAATAAACTAACAAACAAAATAGTAATAGAAGCTTAGATACATGAAACAGACTTACGGCTGCAGGAAAGGTTTGGGGGTGGGTATGGGATGAAAGATGGTGAAGGGATTAATGAAAGAGCATTTATGCACAACCCCATGGACATGGACAATAATATGGGGATTGGCTTAGGGAGGGAAGAGGGTGGGGCAGAGTGGTGGTAAATAAGAGGAAAAAAAGTGGGAACAACTGTAGTAGAATAAACAATAAAAATAAATTTTTTTTTTAAATAAAAGGAAGGTTTTTTTTTTTATTGTTATTCAATTACAGTTGTGTGCCTTTTCTCCCCATCCCTCCACCCCACCCCAGCTGAACCCACCTCCCTCCCCCCTCTCCACCCTCCCCCTTGGTTTTGTCCATGTGTCCTTTATAGTAGTTCCTATAATCCCCTCTACCCACTATCCCCGCCCCACCCCCCACCCCCGCCCTGGCTATTGTTAGATTGTTCTTAACTTCAATGACTCTGGTTATAATTTGTTTGCTTTTTCCTTCTATTGCTTATGTTCCAGTTAAAGGTGAGATCATATGGTATTTGTCCCTCACTTCCTGGCTTGTTTCACTTAGCATAATGCTCTCCAGTTTCATCCATGCTGTTGCAAAGGGTATAAGCTCCTTCTTTCTCTCTGCTGCGTAGAATTCCATTGTGTAAATATACCATAGTTTTTGGATCCACTCGTTTGCTGATGGGCACTTCGGTTGCTTCCAGTACTTGGCTATTGTAAATTGTGCTGCTATGAACATTGGGGTGCACAGCTTCTTTTGGATTGGTGTTTCAGTGTTCTTAGGGTATAATCCCAGCAGTGGAATGACTGGGTCAAAGGGCAGTTCCATTTTTAGTTTTCTGAGGAAATTCCATACTGTTTTCCACAGTGGCCTCACCAGTCTGCATTCCCACCAACAGTGCACGAGGGTTCCCTTTTCTCCGCATCCTCTCCAACATTTGTTTGTGGATTTGTTTATGTTGGCCATTCTGACCGGTGTGAGATGGTACCTCATTGTGGTTTTAATTTGCATCTCTCTGATGGCTAGTGATGCTGAGCATCTTTTCATATGTCTCTGGGCCCTCTGTATGTCTTCCTTGGAGAAGTGTCTGTTCAAGTCCTTTGCCCATTTTTTAATTGGGTTGTTTGTCTTCCTGGAGTGGAGTCGTGTGAGTTCTTTATATATTTTGGAGATCAGGCCCTTGTCTGAGGTATCATGGGCAAATATGTTTTCCCATACTGTTGGTTCTCTTTGTAATTTGGTGCTGTTTTCTTTAGCCCTGCAGAAGCTTTTTATTTTGATGAGGTCCCATTTGTTTATTCTTTCCTTTATGTCCCTTGCTTTAGGGGATGTGTCTGTGAGGATGTTGCTGCGTGGAATGTCTGAGATTTTCCTGCCAATGTTTTCCTCAAGGACTTTTATGGTGTTACGGCTTATATTTAAGTCTTTTATCCATCTTGAGTTTATTTTCGTGTATGGTGTAAGTTGGTGATCGAGTTTCATTTTTTTGCACGTAGCTGTCCAGATCTCCCAACACCATCTGTTGAAGAGACTGTTTTTGCTCCATTTTATGCTCCTGCCTCCTTTGTCGAATATTAATTGATCGTATAGACTTGAGTTTATTTCTGGGCTTTCTATTCTGTTCCATTGGTCTATGTGCCTGTTTTTATGCCAGTACCAGGCTGTTTTGATTACAGTGGCCTTGTAATACAGTTTAATATCAGGTATTGTGATCCCTCCTGCTTTGTTCTTCTTTCTCAAAATTGCTGCTGCTATTCGAGGTCGTTTATGGTTCCATATGAATTTCTGCAATGTTTGTTCTATATCTGTGAAATATGTCATGGGTACTCTAATAGGGATTGCATTGAATCTATAAATTGCTTTGGGTAGTATGGCCATTTTGATGATGTTAATTCTTCCAATCCATGAACATGGTACATGCTTCCATTTGTTTGTATCTTCCTTAATTTCTTTCTTCAGTGTTGTGTAGTTTTCTGAGTACAGGTCTTTTACCTCCTTGGTTAGGTTTATTCCTAGGTACTTTATTTTTCTTGTTGCTATATCAAATGGGATTTTTTTCCTGATTTCTGTTTCTGCAAATTCGTTGTTGGTGTACAGGAATGCCTTTGATTTCTGGGTATTGACTCTGTATCCAGCTGTTTTGCCAAATTCATTTATTAGGTCGAGTAGTTTTTGAGTGGAGTCTATAGGGTTTTCCATGTACACTATCATGTCGTCTGCAAACAGTGACAGTTTCATTTCCTCCTTTCCAATTTGGATGCCTTTTATTTCTTTTTCTTGTCTGATTGCTGTGGCTAGGACTTCCAATACTATGTTGAATAGGAGTGGTGAGAGAGGGCATCCTTGTCTAGTTCCTGATCTTAGTGGGAAAGCTCTAAGTTTTTGCCCATTGAGTGTGATGTTGGCTGTAGGTCTCTCATATATGGCCTTAATTATGTTGAGGAATGCTCCCTTTATTCCCACTTTGCTGAGTGTTTTTATCAGAAATGGATGCTGTATCTTATCGAACGCTTTTTCCGCATCTATTGATATGATCATGTGATTTTTGTCTTTGCTGTTGTTGATGTGATGTATTATGTTTATTGATTTGCGAATATTGTACCATCCTTGCATCCCTGGGATGAATCCCACTTGGTCATGGTGGATGATCTTTTTAATATATTGCTGGATGCGGTTTGCTAATATTTTGTTGAGAATTTTAGCGTCTATGTTCATCAGCGATATTGGCCTGAAGTTTTCTTTCTTTGTTGTGTCTTTATCTGGTTTTGGGATTAGGATGATGTTGGCTTCATAAAAAGAGTTTGGGAGTCTTCCATCAGTTTGGATTTTTTCGAATAGTCTGTGAAGGATAGTGGTTAGTTCTTCCTTAAATGCTTTGTAGAAATCTCCTGTGAAGCCATCTGGTCCAGGGCTTTTGTGTGATGGGAGTTTCTTGATGACTGCTTCAATTTCCTTTGCTGATATTGGTCTGTTCAGGTTTTCTGCTTCTTCTTCATTCAGTTTTGGAAGATTATATTTTTCTAGAAATGTGTCCATATCATCTAGGTTTTCAAATTTCTTAGCATACAGGTCTTCATAGTAATTTCTTACGATCCTTTGTATTTCTGTGGTATCAGTTGTAATCCCTCCACTTTCATTTCTAATTCTGTTTATTTGGATCCTCTCTCTTTTTTTCTTGATGAGCCTACTTAAAGGCTTGTCTATTTTGTTTATCTTTTCAAAGAACCAGCTCCTGGATTCATTGATCCTTACAATTGTGCTTTTAGTCTCTATGTCATTTAGTTCTGCTCTGATCTTGGTTATTTCCTTCCTTCTGCTTGCTCTGGGCTGTCTTTGTTGTTGTTCCTCCAGTTCTTGTAGGCATAGGGTTAGGTTGTTTGTTTGAACTGTTTCTAACTTCTTAAGGTAGGCCTGTATTGCTATGAACTTCCCTCTCAGGACTGCCTTTGCTGTGTCCCATAGGTTTTGGGTTGTTGTGAGTTCGTTTTCATTTGTTTCCAGGAAGTTTTTGATTTCTTCCCTAATCTCGTTCTTGACCCATTCATTGTTTAATAGCATGCTATTCAGTCTCCATGTTTTTGAGTGTTTTGGGTTTTTACCCTTGGGGTTGGTTTCTAGTTTCATACCCTTGTGGTCAGAGAAGATGCTTGATATGATTTCAATTTTCTTGAATTTGTTGAGGCTTGCTTTGTGTCCTATCATGTGGTCTATCTTTGAAAAAGTCCCATGAACACTTGAATAGAATGTGTATTTTGCTTCTTTGGGATGAAAAGCTCTGTATATATCAGTTAAGTCCATTTCCTCTAGGGTATTGTTAAGTGACACAATATCTTTGTTGATCTTTTGTTTGGAAGACCTGTCCATTTTTGATAGTGGGGTGTTAAAATCCCCTACTATAATTGTGTTGCTGTCAATATCTTTCTTGAAATCCTCCAAGATTTTCTTTATGTATTTGGGTGCTCCCATGTTGGGTGCATATATATTTATAATGTTTATGTCTTCTTGGTGGATTCTTCCTTTGAGTATTATGAAGTGACCTTCTGGATCTCTCTTTATGGCCCTTCTTTGGAAGTCTATTTTGTCTGATATGAGTATTGCTACCCCTGCTTTTTTTTCCTGTCCGTTTGCTTGGAAAATTTGTTTCCAGCCCTTCACTTTCAGTCTGTGTAAGTCTTTTGTCCTGAGATGGGTTTCTTGTAGGCAGCATATGTGTGGGTCATGTTTTCTTATCCATTCAGCTGTTCTATGTCTTTTGATTGGAGCATTTAATCCATTTACATTTAAGGTTATTATCGATAGGTAGTTATTCATTGCCATTATTTCCTACCTGTGTTCCTCTGTCTTTCTCTTTTCCTTCCTTTCCTTAAAGCAGTCCCTTTAGCATCTCTTGCAGAACTGGTTTGGTGGAGCTGTATTATTTTAGACTTCTTTTGTCTGGGAAACTCTTTATTTGGTCTTCTATCTTAATTGAGAGCCTTGCTGGGTAAAGTAGTCTTGGTTGCAGGCCTCTGGTTCTCATTACTTGGAATATTTTTTGCCATTCTCTTCTGGCTTGGAGCGTTTCCATTGAGAAGTCAGTTGCTAACCTTATTGGGGCTCCCTTGTATGTTACTTCCTTTTTCTCCCTTGCTGCCTTTAAGATCCTCTCTTTGTCTTGGAAATTTGCCATTTTAATTATGATGTGTCTTGCAGTGTGTCTCTTTGGGTTCCTTTTGCTTGGGACTCTCTGTGATTCCTGGATTTGGGTGATTTTTTCTCTCCTCAGATTAGGGAAATTTTCCATCATTACTTTTTCAAACAGGTTTTCTATCCCTTGCTCTTCTTCTTCTCCTTCTGGTATTCCTATTATACGGATATTGTTACGTTTCATGCTGTCCTGCATTTCCCTTATTGCCTCTTCATTCTTTCTGAGCCTCTTTTCCTTTTCTTGCTCCTTCTGGGTGTTTTTTTCTACTTTATCCTCCAGCTCGCTGATCCGATCCTCTGCTTCATCAAGTCTGCTTTTAATTCCTTCTACTGTGTTCTTCAATTCAGAAATTGTATTCTTCATTTCCTCTTGGCTGTTGTTGATATTTTCTTTTTTTTTTTTTTTTTTTTTTTGATTTTTTTTTTTTTTTAAATTTTTTTTATTGTTATGCAATTACAGTTGTATGCCTTTTCTCCCCATCCCTCTACCCCACCCCAGGTGAACCCACCTCTCTCCCCCCTCTCCACCCTCCCCCTTGGTTTTGTCCATGTGTCCTTTATAGTAGTTCCTGTAATACCCTCTTCCCACTATCCCCGCCCCCACCCCCCCACCCCCGCCCTGGCTATTGTTAGATTGTTCTTAACTTCAATGTCTCTGGTTGTATTTTGTTTGCTTTTTTCTTCTATTGCTTATGTTCCAGTTAAAGGTGAGATCATATGGTACTTGTCCCTCACTTCCTGGCTTATTTCACTTAGCATAATGCTCTCCAGTTTCATCCATGCTGTTGCAAAGGGTATAAGCTCCTTCTTTCTCTCTGCTGCGTAGAATTCCATTGTGTAAATATACCATAGCTTTTGGATCCACTCGTTTGCTGATGGGCACTTCGGTTGCTTCCAGTACTTGGCTATTGTAAATTGTGCTGCTATGAACATTGGGGTGCACAGATTCTTTTGGATTGGTGTTTCAGTGTTCTTAGGGTATAATCCCAGCAGCGGAATTACTGGGTCAAAGGGCAGTTCCATTTTTAGTTTTCTGAGGAAATTCCATATTGTTTTCCACAGTGGCCTCACCAGTCTGCATTCCCACCAACAGTGCACAAGGGTTCCCTTTTCTCCACATCCTCTCCAACATTTGTTTGTGGATTTGTTTATGTTGGCCATTCTGACTGGTGTGAGATGATACCTCATTGTGGTTTTAATTTGCATCTCTCTGATGGCTAGTGATGCTGAGCATCTTTTCATATGTCTCTGGGCCCTCTGTATGTCTTCCTTGGAGAAGTGTCTGTTCAAGTCCTTTGCCCATTTTTTAATTGGGTTGTTTGTCTTCCTGGAGTGGAGTCGAGTGAGTTCTTTATAAATTTTGGAGATCAGGCCCTTGTCTGAGGTATCGTTGGCAAATATGTTTTCCCATACTGTTGGTACTCTTTGTAATTTGGTGCTGTTTTCTTTAGCCATGCAGAAGCTTTTTATTTTGATGAGGTCCCATTTGTTTATTCTTTCCTTTATGTCCCTTGCTTTAGGGGATGTGTCTGTGAGGATGTTGCTGCGTGGAATGTCTGAGATTTTCCTGCCAATGTTTTCCTCAAGGATTTTTATGGTGTTACGGCTTATATTTAAGTCTTTTATCCATCTTGAGTTTATTTTCGTGTATGGCGTAAGTTGGTGATCGAGTTTCATTTTTTTGCACGTAGCTGTCCAGATCTCCCAACACCATCTGTTGAAGAGGCTGTTTTTGCTCCATTTTATGCTCCTGCCTCCTTTGTCAAATATTAATTGATCGTATAGACTTGAGTTTATTTCTGGGCTCTCTATTCTGTTCCATTGGTCTATGTGCCTGTTTTTATGCCAGTACCAGGCTGTTTTGATTACAGTGGCCTTGTAATACAGTTTGATATCAGGTATTGTGATCCCTCCTGCTTTGTTCTTCTTTCTCAAAATTGCTGCAGCTATTCGAGGTCGTTTATGGTTCCATATGAATTTCTGCAATGTTTGTTCTATATCTGTGAAATATGTCATGGGTACTCTAATAGGGATTGCATTGAATCTATAAATTGCTTTGGGTAGTATGGCCATTTTGATAATGTTGATTCTTCCAATCCATGAACATGGTACATGCTTCCATTTGTTTGTATCTTCCTTAATTTCTTTCTTCAGTGTTGTGTAGTTTTCTGAGTACAGGTCTTTTACCTCCTTGGTTAGGTTTATTCCTAGGTACTTTATTTTTCTTGTTGCTATATCAAATGGGATTTTTTTCCTGATTTCTGTTTCTGCAGTTTCGTTGCTGGTGTACAGGAATGCCTTTGATTTCTGGGTATTGACTCTGTATCCAGCTGTTTTGCCAAATTCATTTATTAGGTCGAGTAGTTTTTGAGTGGAGTCTATAGGGTTTTCCATGTACACTATCATGTCGTCTGCAAACAGTGACAGTTTCATTTCCTCCTTTCCAATTTGGATGCCTTTTATTGCTTTTTCTTGTCTGATTGCTGTGGCTAGGACTTCCAATACTATGTTGAATAGGAGTGGTGAGAGAGGGCATCCTTGTCTAGTTCCTGATCTTAGTGGGAAAGCTCTAAGTTTTTGTCCATTGAGTGTGATGTTGGCTGTAGGTCTCTCATATATGGCCTTAATTATGTTGAGGACTGCTCCCTTTATTCCCACTTTGCTGAGTGTTTTTATCAGAAATGGGTGCTGTATCTTATCGAATGCTTTTTCCGCATCTATTGATATGATCATGTGATTTTTGTCTTTGCTGTTGTTGATGTGATGTATTATGTTTATTGATTTGCGAATATTGTACCATCCTTGCATCCCTGGGATGAATCCCACTTGGTCATGGTGGATGATCTTTTTAATATATTGCTGGATGCGGTTTGCTAATATTTTGTTGAGGATTTTAGCGTCTATGTTCATCAGCGATATTGGCCTGAAGTTTTCTTTCTTCGTTGTGTCTTTATCTGGTTTTGGGATTAGGATGATGTTGGCTTCATAAAAAGAGTTTGGGAGTCTTCCATCAGTTTGGATTTTTTCGAATAGTCTGTGAAGGATAGGGGTTAGTTCTTCCTTAAATGCTTTGTAGAAATCTCCTGTGAAACCATCTGGTCCAGGGCTTTTGTGTGATGGGAGTTTCTTGATGACTGCTTCAATTTCCTTTGCTGATATTGGTCTGTTCAGGTTTTCTGCTTCTTCTTCAGTCAGTTTTGGAAGATTATATTTTTCTAGAAATGTGTCCATTTCATCTAGGTTTTCAAATTTCTTAGCATACAGGTCTTCATAGTAATTTCTTACGATCCTTTGTATTTCTGTGGTATCAGTTGTAATCTCTCCACTTTCATTTCTAATTCTGTTTATTTGGATCCTCTCTCTTTTCTTTTTGATGAGCCTACTTAAAGGCTTGTCTATTTTGTTTATCTTTTCAAAGAACCAGCTCCTGGATTCATTGATCCTTACAATTGTGCTTTTAGTCTCTATGTCATTTAGTTCTGCTCTGATCTTGGTTATTTCCTTCCTTCTGCTTGCTCTGGGCTGTTTTTGTTGTTGTTCCTCCAGTTCTTGTAGGCGTAGGGTTAGGTTGTTTGTGTGAACTGTTTCTAACTTCTTAAGGTAGGCCTGTATTGCTATGAACTTCCCTCTCAGGACTGCCTTTGCTGTGTCCCATAGGTTTTGGGTTGTTGTGAGTTCGTTTTCATTTGTTTCCAGGAAGTTTTTGATTTCTTCCCTAATCTCGTTCTTGACCCATTCATTGTTTAATAGCATGCTATTCAGTCTCCATGCTTTTGAGTGTTTTGGGTTTTTACCCTTGGCGTTGGTTTCTAGTTTCAGACCCTTGTGGTCAGAGAAGATGCTTGATATGATTTCAATTTTCTTGAATTTGTTGAGGCTTGCTTTGTGTCCTATCATGTGGTCTATCTTTGAAAAAGTTCCATGGACACTTGAAAAGAACGTGTATTTTGCTTCTTTGGGATGAAAAGCTCTGTATATATCAGTTAAGTCCATTTCCTCTAAGGTATTGTTAAGTGACACAATATCTTTGTTGATCTTTTGTTTGGAAGACCTGTCCATTTTTGATAGTGGGGTGTTAAAATCCCCTACTATAATTGTGTTGCTGTCAATATCTTTCTTGAAATCTTCCAATATTTTCTTTATGTATTTGGGTGCTCCTATGTTGGGTGCATATATATTTACAATGTTTATGTCTTCTTGGTGGATTCTTCCTTTGAGTATTATGAAGTGACCTTCTGGGTCTCTCTTTATGGCCCTTCTTTGGAAGTCTATTTTGTCTGATATGAGTATTGCTACCCCTGCTTTTTTTTCCTGTCCGTTTGCTTGGAAAATTTGTTTCCAGCCCTTCACTTTCAGTCTGTGTAAGTCTTTTGTCCTGAGGTGGGTTTCTTGTAGGCAGCATATGTGTGGGTCATGTTTTCTTATCCATTCAGCTGTTCTATGTCTTTTGATTGGAGCATTTAATCCATTTACATTTAAGGTTATTATCGATAGGTAGTTATTCATTGCCATTATTTCCTACCTGTGTTCCTCTGTCTTTCTCTTTTCCTTCCTTTCCTTAAAGCAGTCCCTTTAGCATCTCTTGCAGAGCTGGTTTGGTGGAGCTGTATTCTTTTAGACTTCTTTTGTCTGGGAAACTCTTTATTTGGTCTTCTATCTTGATTGAGAGCCTTGCTGGGTAAAGTAGTCTTGGTTGCAGGCCTCTGGTTCTCAGTACTTGGAATATTTTTTGCCATTCTCTTCTGGCTTGGAGCGTTTCCATTGAGAAGTCAGTTGCTAACGTTATTGGGGCTCCCTTGTATGTTACTTCCTTTTTCTCCCTTGCTGCCTTTAAGATCCTCTCTTTGTCTTGGAAATTTGCCATTTTAATTATGATGTGTCTTGCAGTGGGTCTCTTTGGGTTCCTCTTGCTTGGGACTCTCTGTGTTTCCTGGATTTGGGTGACTTTTTCTCTCCTCAGATTAGGGAAATTTTCCATCATTACTTTTTCAAACAGGTTTTCTATCCCTTGCTCTTCTTCTTCTCCTTCTGGTATTCCTATTATACGGATATTGTTACCTTTCATGTTGTCCTGCATTTCCCTTATTGCCTCTTCATTCTTTCTGAGCCTCTTTTCCTTTTCTTGCTCCTTCTGGGTGTTTTTTTCTACTTTATCCTCCAGCTCGCTGATCCGATCCTCTGCTTCATCAAGTCTGCTTTTAATTCCTTCTACTGTGTTCTTCAATTCAGAAATTGTATTCTTCATTTCCGCTTGGCTCTTGTTGATATTTTCTATTTCCTTTTTCATGTTGATATAGTTTGCAGTGAGTTCATTGTAGTTTCCTTGTAGTTTCTGGTAGTTCTCTTTGAGCTCAGAGAGCTCAGTGAGCTTCCTGATGACCATTGCTTTGAACTCAGTATCTGATAGTTGACTTGCCTCTTTTTCGGTTAGTATTCTTTCTGAGACTTCCTCCTTTCCTTTCATTTGGGAATTGTTTCTTTGTCTTCCCATTGTTTGTGAGGTTCTTCTTGTTGGCCTCTGCGTCTTAAATTGCTTTGTTCTGACTCCCTGGATCTATGATATGAACTTCTATGGTAGAATGCCAATGGGATTCGGTGGTGCTGTCTCCTTACTCTCCTGTGCTCACTGGTCTTGAGCTGACGTTTATGTGTTTAACACGGTCTATCTCTAGTCTTTTCAGCACTCCAGGTTTTGTTGTCTCACCTGTGGGAAAAAGAGAAAGGGGGGGCGAAAGAAAAGAAAAAAAAAAACACACACACACACACACACACACACACAAAACAAACCAAAAGAAAGATGGGAAGGAGGGAAAAAGGAAATAGGAAAGGAGGAAAAGAAGGAAGGAGGGAAGAATAAAGAAAGATCGGAGGTACGATAAGAAGGAATTTTAGCAAAAATTAAAACATAGAAATAGATAAAAGAAGGCAGGAAGAAGACATAAAAATGGTAAAGGATGGGAGGAAGAAGGAATGAAAAAAAAGAAAAAAAGAGAGAGGAAGAAGGAATTCAGGGGGAAAGGAAAAAAAAAAGAAAAAGGATAAAAAAAAATAAAATAAAATAAAAAATAAAAAAAATAAAAAAAAAAACCTTCTGTTGGCTTTAAACCAGTCAGGTTATTTCTGCTGGTGTCCTGTCTGTGCAACGGGAGGGGGTGTTTGGAAGGATTGGTTTCACTTTTCTCTCTTCCTGGGTCACACTCTTCGCTGTTTTGTAAGTGTGGTCCCTGGCAGTCAATCAGTCCGTTGATCAGCCAATCCAGCTGCTTTGGCTCGTGACGCGTGCGCGCGCAGCAGGGGAATCCAGCCGCTTTGGGTCTGTGACGTTATTTTGTGCCCTGAGCGCGCAGCAGGCGGACCAATAGAGCCGCCAGGGCTTGGAACGCTGGCGCGCAGGTGGCGGATTCAGCCGCCTTGGGGTTAGGACACTCGCCAGCAGCTTTGTATTTAGAAAACAGGCACCCAGCCGGCCCTGTGCTTGGTGAGCGCGCGCAGCCCGCTGAGCCACAGGCTCTGTGCTTGGGGGCCGGATCCAGCCGCCCTGGGCTTGAGTCTCTCGGGCGGGCGGGGCCGCCCTGGGACTGAATCACGCGGCACTCGGTTCCAAGGTTTTGGGCCTGTGGGTAGAGCAGCTAGACTCTGGTCCGAATTATCTCGGAGGTTTCAGGTGTGGGCGCCCCTCCGGGGTTTCAAGTGTGGGTCCCGTTCGCTAATCTGCTCGCGCGCGCGACCGGACCTCAGGTGAGCGTAGCAGTCCAGGGGTGGAGGGGGAGGGGTGCCCGGGGCCTCGGCTACTACCGAGAGTTCTCTAATTAGCCCCTGAGTGTCTCTATCTTCTTTTTCTTTTTGAGAAATTCCTCCTTTTCAAGCCCCCCTGGTCTAATCAAGCACCTGGCTGCTCACAGCGCAGCCTGGCCCTCTCCCAAGACTCCTGCCGCAGCCCCTGCGCCAGGGCTGGCGCTTCTGCCGCCCTTGTACCGCGCGGTCCTGGGTCCCGTGGACCTTATTGTCCTTGAGCACTCTTCTTACCGTCAGATCTTTCAGTGTCCTCTATCTTTGGTCTCTGATCTTCGTATATGCTGGAATACTGTTGGCTGTTCGCTCTGCTCCTCAGATCAGCTAGGTATTTCCCTGGCGTTGCGGGGAAGTGGATTCCGCTCCCACCTATGTTGCCGCCATCTTCCCAACTTCTGTTGATATTTTCTATTTCTTTTTTCATGTTGATATAGTTTGCAATGAGTTCATTGTAGTTTCCTTGTAGTTTCTGGTAGTTCTCTTTGAGCTCAGAGAGCTCAGTGAGCTTCCTGATGACCATTGCTTTGAACTCAGTATCTGATAGTTGACTTGCCTCTTTTTCGGTTAGTATTCTTTCTGAGACTTCCTCCTTTCCTTTCATTTGGGAATTGTTTCTTTGTCTTCCCATTGTTTGTGAGGCTCTTCTTGTTGGCCTCTGCTTCTTAAATTGCTTTGTTCTGACTCCCTGGATTTATGATATGAACTTCTATGGTAGAATGCCAATGGGATTCGGTGGTGCTGTCTCCTTACTCTCCTGTGCTCACTGGTCTTGAGGTGACGTTTATGTGTTTAACACGGTCTAACTCTAGTCTTTTCAGCCCTCTAGGTTTTGTTGTCTCATCTGTGGGAAAAAGAGAAAGGGGGGGAGAAAGGAAAACACACACACACACACACACACACACACACACACAAAAGAAACCACAAAAACAAACAAACAAACAAACAAAAAAAACAACACACCCAAAAAAAACCAAAACAAAGATGTGAAGGAGGGAAAAAGGAACTAGGAATGGAGGAAAGGAAGGAAGGAGGGAAGAAGGAATAAAGAAAGATCGTAGGCAAGATAAGAAGGAATTTTAACAAAAATTAAAACATAGAAATAGATAGAAGAAGGCAGGAAGAAGACGTAAAAATGGTAAAGGATGGGAGGAAGAAGGAATGAAAAAAAAGAAAAAAAGGAGAGAGGAAGAAGGAATTCAGGGGGAAAGGAAAGAAAAGAAAAAAAGATAAGAAAAAATAAAAGAAAAGAAATCTTCTGTTGGCTTTAAACCGGTCAGGTTATATCTGCTGGTGTCCTGTCTGTGCAACGGGAGGGGGTGGTTGGAAGGATTGGTTTCACTTTTCTCCCTTCCTGGGTCACACTCTTCGCTGTTTTGTAGGTGTGGTCCCTGGCAGTCAATCAGGCCGTTGATCAGCCACTCCAGCAGCATTGTTCTTGGGACACGCAAGCAGCGGCTCCTGCCGCTTTGGCTTGGTAGGCGTGCGTGCGCAGCAGGGGGATCCAGCCGCTTTGGGTTTGTGACGTATTTTGTGCCCTGAGCGCGCTGCCGGCTGACCAATCGAGCCACCCGGGTTTGGGGCTCTGGAGTTAGTACCCTCACCAGCAGCTTTGTGCCCGGAAAACGCGCACCCAGCCGGCCCTGCGCTCGGCGAGCGCGCAATCCGCCGGGCCTGAGGTTCTATGCTTGGGGGCCGATCCAGCCGCCCTGGGCTTGAGTCTCTCGAGCGGGCGGGGCCGCCCAAGGACTGAACCACACGGCACTCGGCTCCAAGGTCCTGGGCCCGTGGGTGGAGCAGCTAGCCTTCAGCTGCAAATGATCTCGGAGGTTTCAGGTGTGGGCGCCCCTCCGGGGTTTCATGTATGGGCCCCGTTCGCTAATCTGTGTGCGCGCGCGCGCGACCGGACCTTGGCTGAGCGCCCTCACTTTTTGTGCTGTTTATCCCCCCGGCTCGCAGTCCAGGGGCGGAGGGGGGAGGGGCGCCAGTGGCCTCGGTTACTACCGAGAGTTCTCTAACTAGCCCCTGAGTGTCTCTATTTTCTTTTTCTTTTTGAGAAATTCCTCCTTTTCAAGCTCCCCTGGTCCAATCAAGCACCTGGCTGCTCACAGCGCAGCCTGGCCCTCTCCCAAGACTCCTGCAGCCGCCCCTGCGCCAGGGCTGGCGCTTCTGCCGCCCTTGTACCGCGCGTTCCCGGGACCGGGGACCTTATTGTCCTTGAGCACTCTTCTTACCGTCAGATCTTTCAATGTCCTCTATCTTTGGTCTCTAATCTTCGTATATGCTGGAATACTGTTGGCTGTTCGCTCTGCTCCTCGGATCAGCTAGGTATTTCCCTGGCGCTGAGGGGAAGTGGATTCCGCTCCCACCTATGTTGCCGCCATCTTCCCTCCAAAAGGCCAATAAAAATAAATTTTTAAAAAAGGGAAGGGAAAACACCCAAGCTTATTTTATGAGTCCAGCATTATCCTAATACCAAACCAGATAAAAGCACTACAAAGAAAGAAAATTGTAGGCCAATATCCCTAATGAATATAGATGCTAAAATCCTTAAAAAAATAACAAATGGATGCAGCAATACATTAAAATGATCACACACCATGATCAAATAAGATGCATTCTGGGGATGCAAGATTTGTCGATACCCACAAATCAATAAATGAGGTCCACGACATAAACAAAATGAGTGATGAAAACCACATGATCACAACAATTAATGCAGAAAAGCATTTAATATTCCACTGTGTAAATGTACCATAGATTTTTGATCCATTCATTTACTTATGGGCACTTAGGGTGCTTCCAGCACATGGCTATTGTAAATTAATTGTGCTAAAGTATTATGCTAGGTGATATAAGACAGGTAGTGAAAGACAAATACCATACGATCTCACTTGTAAGTGGAACCTAATCAAGGAAACAAACAAGCAAGAAAAATATAACCAGAGACATTGAAATAAAAGAACAAACTGATGGTAACCAGAGAGGAAAAGGGAAGGGGATAATGGGGGAAAGAAAGGGAAGGGCCATCAAGGACCATGTATAAAAGACCCATGGACAAAGTCAGAGAATGGAAGGATTGAGGGTGAGAGGTGGGGATGGGTAGGGCAGGGGAAAGTGGTGGCAGGAAAATGGAGACAACTGTACTAGAAAAACAATTAAAAATATTTTTAAAAAGCATTTATTAAACCCAGCACATATTTATAATAATTGTCAGCAAAGCAGGAATAGAGGGAACAAACCTTAATGTAATGAAGGCCATATATGACAAAGCCACAGCCAACATTATACTTAATGGGCAAAAACTAAGTGCATTTCCATTAAGATCATGAGTATGACAGGAAGTCTGCTTTCACTACTCTCATTCAATAGAGTACTATGAGTACTAACTAAAACAATCAGACAAGATAAAGAAATGAAGAGTAATTTCTTTTAGTAAAAGAAATTAAAAGCATATTTTAAAAACATGTTTTTGTCATTATTGCCAAAATTGTCAATGTAAAATTGCCATTATTCATAGATGACATGATATTATACGTAAAAACCCTTAAAGGCCCCACCCAAAAGCTATTAGATCTACTAAAAAAATTCAGCAAGGTACAATATTAATATTCAGAAATTGGTGGCATTTTTATAAACCAATAATGAACTATCAGAAAGAGAAACTAAGAAAACAATTCCATTTTCTATTGCAACAACAACAACAACAACAAAAAAAGGTATCTAGGAATAAATTTAACCAAAGAGGTAAAGGACCTGTGTTTGGAAAACTATAGGACATTGAAGAAAGAAATTGAAGAAAATACAAATAAGGGGAAGCATATACTGTGTTCATGAATTGGAGAAATTATCATTAAAATGTTTGTACTACTGAAAACAACCTATATATTTAATTAAATTCTTATTAAAATATCAGTGGCATGTTTTACAGATCTAGAACAACTATTCCAAAAATTTATATAAAACCAAATGAGATCCCAAATGACCTCAACTACACTGAGAAAGAAGAACAAAGTTGGAGGTATCACAATACCTTGTATCAAATGATACTATAAGGTTGTTGTAATCAAACACCCTGGAACTGGTATAAGAACATGTATATAGATCAATGTAACAGAGCAGAGAACCCAGAAATCAATGCATGCCTACATGGTCAACTAATATTTGGCAAAGGAGGCAAAAGAATATAATGAAGTAAACAGAATCTCTTTAATAAATCTTGTTGGGAAAATTGGACAGATACATGCAAGAAAATGATAATAGACCAGAAATTTACACCGTACACAAGAATAAACTCAAAATGAATAAAAGACATAAGTGTAAGCCACATAACCATAAAACTCTTAGAAGAAAACATAGGCAGTAAAATCTCAGACATCTCTTATAGCAATATTTTTGCTGATATGTCTCCTAGGTCAGGGGAAATAAAGGAAAAATAAACAAATTTGACTAACAAACAAATTTAAACTAAAACGCTTCTGCAGAGCAAAAGAAAACATTAACAAAATGCAAAGGGATCCCACCTTAAGGGAAAGCATATTCGCCAATGATATCAATACATCTGACAAGGGGTTAATTGCAAAAATGTGTACAAATTGCATACAACTCAACACCAAGAAATCAAAGAATCCAATTAAAAAACAGATGAATGATTTCAAAAAGACACTTTCCCAAAAATGACATTCAGGTGGCCAATAGACATATGAAAACATGTTTAACTTCATTAATCATGAGAGAAATGCAAATTAAAATGACAATGAGATATGCTGGAGAGGTTGGGGAGAAAAGGGAACCCTCATGCACTGTTGGTGGGAATGTAGATTGGTGAAGCCACTATGGAAGTAGTACTGAGTTTCATCCAAAAATAAAAATGGAACTGAACTGTATTTTGACCGAACAATCACACTTTGGGAAATATATCCTAAGAACCCTGAAACACCAATTCAAAAGAATAGATATACCCCTATATTAATTTCAGCATTATTTATAATAGCCAAGGTCTGAAAACAGTCCAAGTACCCATCAGTAGATGAGGGAATAAAATAACAGCTATGGTGTCCTGGCCGATTGGTTCAGTTGGTTGGAGCATTGTCCCATAAATCAAAGGGTTGTGGGTTGTTTCCAAATTAGGGCACATACCTGGGTTGTGGGTTTGGCCTCCAGTCAGTGTGTATGTGAGGGGTAGCCAATCAATGTTTCTCTCTCACATCAATGTTTCTCTCTCTCCCTCTTCCCCCATTACTCTCTCTCTCTCTCTTTCTGAAATCAGTAAATATATGTTTGGATAAAGATTACAAAAAAAAAAGACAATGGTACATTTATGCAATGGAATACTACATCGCCATAGAGAAGAAGGAAATCTTACATTTTGAGACAGCGTGGATGGACCTGGAAAGCAAATGAAATAAGGCAGTCAGAGAAAGACAAATCCCATATGATCTTATTTATGTGTGGAACCTAATGAACAAAATAAACTGACAAACAAAATAGAACCAGAAGCATGGATATATAGAACAGATTGACAGCTATCAGAGGGAAGGGAGGACAGGGGGAACTGGATGAAAGAAGGTGAAAGTATTAGCCAAAGAACATATATACATAATCCATAGACACAAACAACAGTGTGGTGTTAGTCAGAGAGAGAGGGGGTGGAGGCTGGGTGGAGGCAGGCAAATTGGGGGGAAATGGGACATCTGTAATAGTGTCAACAACAGAAACATAAAAGTATAAAATGTGAAACAAAAAATAAAATACATTTTCACAAGTGTTGGGAACCGCCCTGCCTGGTTTCAGAGGCTGTAACCCCCATGGTTAAGGCTGAGTCAGAGTTGGGACCATAAGCCACTAAGGAGACAAAGCTTATCTCCCTGGCAGGTGTGCCACCTCTGCCCACTTCACCCTGCTTGGCCCTGAGCTTGGCCAGTTAGCCAATGACGGATAAGAATCCTCAAGGGAGGATCAACCTAAGACAGGCATGGTCACGGAAGAGGCTCGCAGGGAAGGACTCGGGGGGCTGTGGAAAAAGGGGGTGATGGACCCTTGCCCCTCGGCTTTGAAATAGCCTGAGTCCTCATTCTGTCTGCAAGAAGTCTCCTAATCTCTTGGCTGCCTTACTTCCCTTGCCTGACTTAAGCCTGAAGCAATAACAGAGGGCAGTGCAGTCCTGTGCTGGGAGGGGTGGATTCCCTGGGGAATCAGGCCTAAGAAAAATACATACATTCCTGTGAAACCTACTTAATTTGTACCCTCAGTTTAAAAGATAAGGGTCCAGACCTGAGATGAGTCTGGCGCCTAAAGTTTTATGGCCCTCTAACTAATTGGCTGTAACTCAGAATAAGCCCTCAAAGTTCTCTGTAAATCATGTATTGTTTAACCCTTACTAGCTAACAATGATTGATGAGCTTTATCCATATTCTTCTGCGAATGAACCTAATAAAAGCCCCTGGAGAGAGAGGCTCTGGGCCCTTCCCCTTTGAGAGAAGCGGCCAGCTTTCCTCCCCAAGCAGATCATGTCTTGGTAGTCTTATTCTTCATCCGTGGCGGACTGGGGGGCTGCGTTAAAGCCCCCTGACACACAAGGGAAAAAAAGAAAGCTTTCATATAAGTAACTAACAATAGTTTTGGAACATGGGCAAGAAAAAAAGAAAGATAAAAATGTTTGTGATGGTGTGGCCACTGTGGAAAACAGTATGGGATTTCCTCAGAAAACTAAAAATGGAACTGCCCTTTGACCCAGCAATTCCGCTGCTGGGATTATACCCTAAGAACCCTGAAACACCAATCCAAAAGAACCTGTGCACCCCAATGTTCATAGCAGCACAATTTACAATAGCCAAGTACTGGAAGCAACCTAAGTGCCCATCAGCAAACAAGTGGATCCCAAAACAATGATGTATTTACACAATGGAATTCTACACAGCAGAGAGAAAGAAGGAGCTTATACCCTTTGCAACAGCATGGATGGAACTGGAGAGCATTATGCTAAGTGCAATAAACCAGAGAGTGAGGGACAAATACCATATGATCTCACCTTTAACTGGAACATAATCAATCGAAGAAAAAAGGAAATAAAATATAACCAGAGACATTGAAATTAAGAATAATCTAACAATGGGCAGTGGGGAGTGGGGAGGAGACAGTGAGGAGAGGGGATTACAGGAACTACTTTAAAGGACACAGGGACCAAATCAAGGGGGAGGGTGGAGGTGGGGAGGGAGGTGGGTTCAGCTGGGTGGGGTGGAGGGATGGGGAGAAAAGGCACACAACTGTAATTGAATAAGAATAAAAAATTTAAAAAAAAGTAACTTTCAAGTGCTTGCTTTGGCAGTACATATAATAAAATTGGAAAGATACAGAGAAGATTAGCATGGCCCCTGCGCAAGGATGACTCACAAAAGTAACTTTCGAAAACACTATGTATGGGCACTGAAATTTAGATTTCATAAAATTTTTGTGTATCTCAAAATATTATTCTTTTAATGTTTTACAATCATTTAGAAAACATTCTTAGATTAGAAAAATACACAAAACCTGGTGATGGGCTGGATTTGGACTGTGGACTGTAAAAAGCAGAATTTGCTTTAATCCAAATGTAGACTCTAATGACAAAAATGTGGGATACCATGAAGGGTAAGATGTATCAGTGAAGTCCTTCTACTTTCTTTGGTTTCAACCTTTACTTCAGGCTTACCTTATTCTCTTGTCAGACAAGCACATGTAGCCCTGTTTTTCTGATATTGCTGATAAAAGTCACAAGGTCCTGTGACAAAGACAAAAGGACATAGAATATAAAATGTACAACCTAACATAGTATAATACAATATGATATACTGTGGTAACAAGATAGTTGAAGTTTTTGTGAAATTTTACCAGTTTTCATCTACAAAACTATTTCATAAAATTGTGTTTGCATAAAAAATGAAAAAATAAACAAATTTCTATTTGGCATTTGCATTTGGCCCCAGGGAGAATATTTAAAAAAAATTTAAAGCAGACCTAACTTATTAAACAATGTTGTTACGAAACATCAGATCAAATAACTGGATGTATTCTATCTCAGGAATACTACCCCTATTAGCTTGGCCTCTTTAGAGTCCAGAGTTGTTCAAGCTCCAATTCAAATCTCACCTTTTCTATAAAGCTTTTCCTTATCTAAGTCATCTCTCCTATTTGAATTTCTAGGCACTCGTTTATGGGACTATTTGACAATCATACTGATTAGTAAGGTTTCTCTGGTGTTTCCTTAAACATTTTTTTGACTTTTAAAACATTAACTGTAAACTACTAGAGAGTTATAATCCTCTTCTAATTAGGTTATAATTTCTAGGTCCCTTGGCATAATGCCCTATTTACAGTAAGGACAATTGTGCTATAGAATTAATTTTCATGAAAATATTTTTCTGGGTCATTGCATATGCTATTTTCTGTACCTGGATGACCTTCTTTCTTGTCTATATGATAATCTCCTACTTGCCTTGACCCTCTTAGGAAGCTTTTGTGATGGCCTCATCTAAATTATTGCTTTTCATGGGTGGCAGGGAGTGGTGAGGGAAAGATGTAGACAACTATACTTGAATAAAAATAAAACAAATAATTAATAAATAAATAAATTAGTGCTTTTCTATGGGACAGGCATTTGTGTGTATTAACTTTTACTGTATTTGAATTTCATTTTATTTCACTTAAGTTCACTCAAACTTAAAGAAAAATCTTATTTTGTTTATTTAAATTGTCTTATTTCCTTTATGAAAGCAGTGGGGTATAAATTATAATATATAGTCTGCATACTGTAACATTCAATATATATTGGTGGTTAGCGATTATAGAATATAGGGTGGGCAAAAATAGATTTACAGTTGTAATACAAATAAATAATAGAATAATCAATAAAAAATACAAGAGTAAACTCCACATTTTGTGTACTTATAATTGTAAACCTACTCTAGCCCACCCTGTATGTAGACAACACAAAACTAAAAAGGTAAAATGGAAAATCTTTGTTGTGTGGCTTCATTATGGCCATTCACTGCACTATCTACTCAAGAAACAGTTTCTTTCCATCCTGATTAACAAAATAATTATATAGGACATTATATCAAGGATATTTGATATTTTCTTGCAAGGACATTTCTTAGAGTAAATGTTATAATTATATAAGCTGAGTTTGCTGAGGTTTTCCAGGTTTCACTAATGGGAATTCCTTATAGTCTAAGCTGGTTTCAGTTTTAAAAAAGTAAAATTTACCAGAGTGTAAATAACTAACCTGCATGCATCTTCAAGGACTGGATGAGGAAGTAGAGATGAGAGAGAAAATGATATTGCACTTTAAAGAAAATGAAATGAGTTTTAAAATTCGTATATTTGGCCACTAAAGGAAAGACTACAGGCCGAAAGACCTTTTCAGAATCAGGCAAGATCTTGTTGTTTTCCTTCTTTCTTCTCTATAAGAGATTACTTTAATGGATGGTGTGGTATGCCACCAAGATCCCCCCCCGCCCCCAGATCTGAGACATTCATTCCTCCTCTCATCCCTCCAGCTACTTAGAAAATTGGGGTTGATGGTTATCACTGAGTCTCTGTTGAGAAATAGATTTTAGCTGAAAATTTCTCAAAGGCAACAGAAGACAGGAGAAATGGAATGATATGCTGAAAGCAAATAACTATCATTCTTAAATTCTACAATCTACTAAATGATTATTCAAGACTAGGGCAAAGCAGAGAAGTTTAGACAAGTGAAGACAGAGAATTTACTTTCATTGATCCTCACTGAAAGAACTGCTAATGGAGATATATCAAAGAAATAAAAATTGAAGTTCAAAAAAAGGAATAAGATAAAGGAGGGGCGGCGCGTTCTGGAGGCACGTTTCTTGCAGGGGCGGTGCACCAACCACAGGGAACAAGTTTTCACAGACAAGCTAAATTGGCATTCAAGAGCAAGGCCCTTGACTTCAAGTTCAAGATGGCAGATTAGGAAGATCCTGTGCTCACCTCCTGTAATTGACACCAAAACTGCAACTACATATAGAACAACTATCTCTGAGACCACCTGAAGACTAGCAGAAAGATTCTCTACAACTACAGATACAAAGTAAAAGCTACACTGAGAAGGGTAGGAGGGGTAGATACTAACCCTAGTCAGCACCCACCCTACTCCTCATGCAGTGACTCACAAGTGGGAGTGTTATCACACCTGCGGAGGTTGTCCCTGGAGAGTGAAGGGTCTGAACCCTAGCCTGATTGACCTGAATCAGGAAGTGGAGCCCTCATAACATCTGTCTTTGAAAACCAGTGAGGCTTACATCTGGGAGAGCCAAAGGGCTGTAGGAAACCCAGGTTGCACTCTTTCTGAGTTCTGGCACAGAGGGAGCAGTTTGAAAAGCAGCTAGGTCATACATGAAGGTGATACATTGACTAATTTTAGTGTGTGTGCTGGAGGGACAGGGATCTGTTGGAACTTGCTAGTGCCACAGGTGCTGGTGGGTACCATTTTTCCTCTTCTTTGAACCTGGCTGGTCTGACATTGTCCATTAACCTTGCTAACACTGTTCGTCCCACCCTGGCATTTCCCTGAGGGCCTACCCAGGGTAGCACCCCTCTAAAGCACCTCCTGCCCTGCCACACACAGTGGGCAGCATCACTCAGCACCAGCACACAGCAGTGTGTCTGCAACAGTGGCAGTGGGCTTTGCAGCCAGCCACATCAAAGCCTTGTCCTGCATTCCAGTGAGCTTGCAACAGTCGTGGCCATGCTTCACAGCCAGCAGGCCAGATAGCAGCCTTCCCTGCTAGTGTGTCCACAGAAGTTGTAGCCCAGCCACAATAGGAAGCTGTACTAGTCCCCCCTCTAGATCACCTGGCTCTGGTGACAAGGGGGACATCAAAATAAGGGACCCACAGGAAAATAAGGCCACTTTTTCAAGACCAAGAGATTTAGCTTACCTACCTAAAACAGTACATAGAAACAGACAGGCAAAATGAAGATAGAAAAGAATATGTTCCAAACAAAAAAACAGGATAAAAGCCCAGAAAAAGGACTACATGAAACTGAGGTCAGCAGTCTACTAGATGAAGAGTTCAAAGTAACAGTCATGAAGATGCTCATTCAACTGTGCAAACGAAGGAACTCAGTCAGAACTTCAGCAACTTGAACAAAGACCTAAACACTCTAAGAAAGGACATGACACAACTGAAGAACGTAATAGTTGAAATGAAAAAATCTTGGCAGGGAATTAACAGCAAGTCTGAAGACACAGAAGAATGGACCAGCAATCAGGAAAACAGGATAGTGGAAGTCGCCCAACTGGAAGATCAAAAAGAAAAAAGAATTAAAAAGAATGAAGATAGCATAAGGGACCTATGGGACCACATCAAGCGTACTAACATTAGAATCATAGGGGTCCCAGAAAGAGAAGAGAGAGAGAAAGGGAAAGAAAACCTATTTGAAGAAATAATGGCTGAAAACTTTCCTAATTTGGCACAGGAAACAGATATCCAAGTCCAGGAAGCACAGAGAGTCCCAAACAAGATGAACCCAAAGAGACCCACACCAAGACACATTATAATTACATTGTTGAAAGTTAAAGATAAAGAGAGAATCTTAAGAGCAGCGAGAGAAAAACAACTAGTTACATACAAGGGTATTCCCATAAGACTGTCAGCTGACTTTTCAACAGAAACTTTGCAGGCCAGAAGGCAGTGGTGTGATATATTCAACATGATGAAAGGAAAAAGCCTACAACCTAGAATACTATACCCAGCAAGGTTATCATTCAGAATAGAAGGAGAGATCAAGATTTTCTCAGACAAGCAACAGTTAAAGGAGTTCGTCACCACAAAACCAGCATTACAAGAAATGTTAAAGGAAATTCTTTAAGTGGAAAAGACCAAAACTAGAAATAAGATGAGAAAACATGTACTGGTAAAGGCAAACATATAGTAAAGATAGTAGACCAACCACTTATAAATGTAGTATGAAAACAATGAAAATGGCAATAAGCACATACCTATCAATAATTACATTGAAGTTGACTAAGTGCTCCATTGCAAAAATAGGATGTCTGAATGGTTAAAAAAAAAACCCAAAACAAGACCCCTACATCTAGTGTCTACATGAGACACCAGATTGAAAGTCACACAGAGACTGGACAATACCTAAGAAAGTAGGACAAGATGGCGGCGAGATAGGTGGGAGTGGAGCCCAATTCCCCTCAACACCAGTGAAATACCTAGCTGATCTGAGGAGCAGAGCGAACAGCCAACAGTATTCCAGCATATATGAAGATCGGAGACAAAAGATAGAGGACATTGAAAGATCTGACAGTAAGAAGAGTGCTTAAGGACAATAAGGTCCCTGGGACCAGCGAGGGGACCATGGCAGCTGAAGCCCCGACCCAGGTGTAGGGGCAGGCTGCAGGATTCTTGGGAGAGCGCCAGGCTGAGCTGTGTGAGCAGCCAGGTAATTGTTTGGTCCAGGGGGGCTTGAATAGGAAGAATTTCTCAAAAAGAAAAAGAAAATAGAGGCACTCAGCAGCTAATTAGAAAACTCTCCGCAGCAGCCACGGCCTCTAGTGACCCTCCCCCCTCAGCCCCTGGACAGTGAATGAGGAATAAGCAGCCTGGGCACTCACCTGAAGCCCGGCTGACGTGCACCCAGATTAGCAGACTGGGGGCCCACACCTGAAAGCCTGGCAGGGCACCCACACCTGAAACCTCGGGTGGGTGCGCACCAGGAGCAGAGGCTAGCTGCCCCACCCACAGGCCCAAAGCGGCTAGACCAGCACGCTGAACGCAACTCAGGCCCAAAGCAGTTTGATCGGCGGGCCCCATGTGACTCAGGCCCTAAGCAGCAGAATCGGCCCAGAGCTGCAGACCAGCCAGCCCCCAGCCACCCAGTGCCAAAGCAAGAGATCAGCTGATCAAACACCTGGCTGCCTGCAAGGGACCACACCTACAACTCCTACCTAGCCCCTGCCCACAGATCCCTGCAGGGCCTACTGGCTCTCTAGGACTGAGGCAGAACACCCAGCAGAGGGGAGCTGCTGCAGGACTAGGGGAGACTGCATTCCCTGGAAAGACTCGACCCAGTAGAGGGCTGAACTACCGCATAGCAGCACCAAGAGGCCCTAGCATCTAAGACAGCAAAGAGCAAGAAGGTGGAGTGTGAGTTGCCCCTAATTGGTGCAACTCAAGGACAGCACAACTGGTGAACTAAAGGCCTAGTGGGTAGGAGAAGGACCCGGAAGAACTGGACTGAAGGCTGAACAACAGTGAAGAGTGTGGCTCAGGAAGGGAGAAAAGTGAAACAAATCCTTCCAACCTCATCCTCCTGTTCCACAGACAGGAACACCAGCACAACTAACCTGACCGGTTTAAAGCCAGCAGACTTTTTTTTTTCTTTCCTCCTTTGCCCCTGAATTCCTTCATCCTTTCTGTCATGGTTTCTTTTTTTTATTCTTTCTTCCCTCCATCCTTTACCTTTTTTATTCCTTCTTCCTGTCTTCTTTAATTTATTCTTTTGTTTTAATTTTTCTTAAAATTCCTTCTTATCTTGCCTCTGATCATTCTTTATTCCTTCTTCCTTCCTTCCTTTCCTTCCATATTCCCTTTTTCCCTCCTTCCCTTCTTTTTTTTCTTCTCCCCCCCTTTCTCTTTTCCAACAGGTGAGATGAAAAAAAAAAAAAAAACTGGAGTGCTGAAAAGACCAGAGTTAGACCATGTTACAACCATAAACATCAGCTCAAGACCAATGAGAACAGGAGAATAATGAGACAGCACCACTGAATCCAATTGGCATTCTACCATAGAAGTTCATACCATAAAGCCAGGGAGTCAGCATAGATCAATTTAAGAAGCAGAGGCTAACAAGAAGAGATTCACCAACAATGGGAACACAAAGAAGCAATCCCCAAATGAAAGGAAAGGAGGAAGCCTCAGAAAGAATGCTAACTGAAAAAGATTCAAGTCAACTATCAGACACTGAGTTCAAAGCAATGGTTATCAGGAAGTTCACTGAGCTCTCTGAACTCAAAGAGAACTACCAGAAACTACAGGGAAACTACAGTGAACTCACTACAAACTATATAAACATGAAAAAGGAAATAGAAACTATCAACAAGGGCCAAGAGGAAATGAAGAATACAAGTTCTGAACTGCGGAACACCGTAGAAGGAATGAAAAGCAGACTTCATGAAACAGAGGATCAGATAAGCGAGCTAGAGGACAAAGTAGAAAAAAACTCCCACAAAGAGCAGGAAAAGGAAAAGAGGCTCAGAAAGAATGAAGAGCAATAAAGGGAAATGCATGAAACATGAAACGTAACAATATCCGTATATTAGGAATACCAGAAGGAGAAGAAGAAGAGCAAGGGATAGAAAAACTGTTTGAAAAAGTAATGATGGAAAATTTCCCTAATCTGAGGAGAGAAGAAGTCACCCAACTCCAGGAAACACAGAGAGTCCCAAGGAGAGGAACCCAAAGAGGCCCACTGCAAAACACATCATAATTAAAATGGCAAAATTCCAAGACAAAGATAGGATCTTAAAGGCAGCAAGGGAGAAACAGGAAGTAACATACAAGGGAGCCCCAATAAGGTTAGCAACTGACTTCTCAATGGCAACGCTCAAAGCCAGAAGAGAATGGCAAAAATATTCCAAGTAATGAGAACCACAGGCCTGCAGCCAAGACGACTTTACCCAGCAAGGCTCTCAATCAAGATAGAAAGTCAAATAAAGAGTTCCCAGACAAAGGAAATCTAAAAGAATACACTTCCACCAAACCAGCTCTGCAAGAGATGCTAAAGGGACTGTTTGAAGGAAAGGATGGAAAAGAGAAAGAGAGAGGAACACAGGTAGGAACAAAAGGCAAGGAATAACTACCTATCAATAATAACCTTAAACATAAATGGATTAAATGCTCCAATCAAAAGACATGGAATAGCTGAATGGATAAGAAAACATGACCACACTTACGCTGCCTACAAGAGACCTATCTCAGGACAAAAGACTTAACAGACTGAAAGTGAAGGGGTGGAAACAAATTTTCCAGGCAAATGGACAGGATAAAAATAGCAGGGGTAGCAATACTCATATCAGACAAAATAGACTTCCAAAGAAGGGCCAATAGAGAGACCCAGAAGGTCACTTCATAATACTCAAGGGAAGAATTCACCAAGAAGACATCAACATTATAAATATATATGCACCCAACATAGGAGCACCCAAATACATAAAGAAAATCTTGGAGGACTTCAAGAAAGATATTGACAGCAACACAATTATAGTAGGGGACTTTAACACCCAACTGTCTAAAATGGACAGGTCTTCCAAACAAAATATCAACAAGGATATTGTGTCACTTAACAATACCCTGGGTGAAATGGACTTAACTGATGTATATAGGGCTTTTCATCCCAAAGAAGAAAAATACACATTCTTTTCAAGTGTACATGGAACTTTCTCAAAGATAGACCACATGACAGGACACAAAGCAAGCCTCAACAAATTGAAGAAAATTGAAATCGTATCAAGCATTTTCTCTGACCACAAGGGACTGAAACTATAAACCAACCCGAAAGGAAAAAATCCTAAACACTGAAAATCATGGAGACTGAATAGCATGCTATTAAACAATGAATGGGTCAAGAATTAGATTAGGAAAGAAATCAAAAACTTCCTGGAAACAAATGAAAATGAACTCACAACAAGCCAAAACCTATGGGACACAGCAAAGGCAGTCCTGAAAGGGAAGTTCATAGCAATACAGGCCTACCTGAAAAACACAGAAACATTTCAAACAAACAACCTAACACTACACCTACAAGAACTCGAGGAACAACAAGAAAGACAGCCCAGAGCAAGCAGAAGGAAGGAAATAACCAAGATCAGAGCAGAGTTAAATGACATAGAGACTAAAGGCACAATTCTAAGGATCAGTGAATCCAGGAGCTGGTTCTTTGAAAAGATAAGCAAAATCAACAAGCCTTAAAGTAGGCTCATCAAGAACAAAAAGAGAGAGGATCCAAATAAACACAATTATAAAAGAAAGAGGAGAGATTACACATGATACCACAGAAATAGAAAGGATTTTAAGAAAACTACAAAGAACTGTATGCCAAGAAATTTGAAAACCTAGGTGAAATGGACACATTTCTAGAAAAATATAATCTTCCAAAAGTGAATGAAGAAGAGGCAGAAAACCTGAACAGACCAATAACAGCAGACGAAATTGAAGCAGTCATTAAAAAACTCCCAACAGACAAAATCCCTGGACCAGATCGTTTCACAGGAGAATTCTACAAAGCCTTTAAGGAAGAGGTAACCCCTATCCTTCACAGACTATTTGAAAAAATCTCAACTGATGGAAGACCCAAACTCTTTTTATCAAGCCACCATCATCCTTATCCCAAAACCATATAAAGACACAACTAAGAAAGAAACCTTCAGGCCAATATCGCTGATGAACATAGACGCTAAAATTCTCAACAAAATATTTGCAAACCGCATCCAGCAATACATTAAAAAGATCATCCTCCATGACCAAGTGGGATCCATCCCAGGGATGCAAGAATGGTACAATATTCGCAAATCAAAAAACATAATACATGACATCAACAACAGCAAAGACAAAAATCACATGATCATATCAATAGATGCAGGAAAAGCATTTGACAAGATACAGGACCATTTCTGATAAAAAACACTCAGCAAAGTGGGAATAGAGGGAGCATTCCTCAGTATAATAAAGGCCATATATGAGAGACCTACAGCCAACATCATACTCAATGGACAAAAACTTAGAGTTTTCCCACTAAGATCAGGAACAAGACAAGAATGCCCTCTCTCACCACTCCTATTCAACATAGTATTGCAAGTCCTAGTCACAGCAACCAGACAAGAAAAAGAAATAAAAGGAATCCAGATTGGAAAGGAGGAAATGAAACTGTCACTGTTTGCAGATGACATGATAGTGTACATGAAAAATCCTATAGACTCCACCAAAAAACTATGCGACCTAATAAATGAATTTGGCAAAACAGCTGGGCACAAAGTCAGTACTAAGAAATCAAAGGCATTCCTGTATACCAACAACGAAACTGAAGTAACAGAAATAAGGAAAAAAATCCCATTTGATATCGCAACAAGAAAATAAAGTAGTACCTAAGAATAAACCTAACCAAGGAGGTAAAAGACCTGTACTCAGAAAACTACACAACACTGAAGAAAGAAATTAAGGAAGACACAAACAAATGGTAGCAGGTACCATGCTCATGATTTGGAAGAATTAACATCATCAAAATGGCCTTACTACCCAAAGCAATTTATAGATTCAATGCAATCCCTCTTAGAGTACCCATGACATATTTCACAGATATAGAACACACATTTCAGAAATTTATATGGAACCATAAACGACCCCAATAGCTGCAGCAATTTTGAGAAAGAAGAACAAAGCAGGATGTATCACAGCACCTGATATCAAACTGTATTAAATGGCCACTGTAATCGACACAGCCCGGTTCTGGCATAAAAACAGGCACATAGACCAATGGAACAGAACAGAGAGCCCAGAAATAAACCCATGTCTTTACGGTCAATTAATATTTGACAAAGGAGGCAGGAGCCTAAAATGGAGCCAAAACAGCCTCTTCAACAGATGGTGTTGGGAGATCTGGACAGCTATGTGCAAAAAAAATGAAACTCGATTACTAACTTATGCCACACACAAAAATACACTTAAGATGGATAAAAGACTTAAATATAAGTTGTAACACCATAAAAGTCCTCGAGGAAAACGTTGGCAGGAAAATCTCAGACATTCCACGCAGCAACATCCTCACAGACATGTCCCCTAAAGCAAGGGACATAAAATAAAGAATAAACAAATGGAACCTCATCCAAATAAAAAGCTTCTGCATGGCTAAAGAAACAGCACCAAATTGCAAAGAGAACCAACAGTATGGGAAATCATATTTGCCAATGATACCTCAGACAAGGGCCTCATCTCCAAAATATATAAAGAGCTCACATGACTCTACTCCAGGAAGACAAACAACCCAATTAAAAAATGGGCTAAGGACTTGAACAGACACTTCTCCAAGGAAGACATACAGAGGGCCAGAGACATATGAAAAGATGCTCAGCATCAGTAGCCATCAGAGAGATGCAAATTAAAACCACAATGAGGTACCTTCTCACAACAGTCAGAGTGGCCAGCATAAACAAATCCACAAACAAATGTTGGAGAGGATGCGGAGAAAAGGGAACCCTATTGCAGTGTTGGTGGGAATGCGGACTGTTGAGGCCACTGTGGTGAACAGTATGGAATTTCCTTAGAAAACTAAAAATGGAACTGCCCTTTGACCCAGCAATTCTGCTGCTGGGATTATACCCTAAGAACCCTGAAACACCAATCCAAAAGAACCTGTGCACCCCAATGTTCATAGCAGCACAATTTCCAATAGCCAAGTACTGGGAGCAACCTAAGTGCCCATCAGCAAATGAGTGGATCCAAAAACTATGGTACATTTACACAATGGAATTCTATGCAGCAGAGAGAAAGAAGGACCTTATACCCTTTGCAACAACATGGATGAAACTGGAGAGCATTATGCTAAGTGAAATAAGCCAGATGGTGAGGGACAACTACCATATGATCTCACCTTTAACTGGAACATAATCAACAAAAGAAAAAAGCAAACAAAATACAACCAGAGACATTGAGGTTGGGTACAGTCTAGCAATGGCCAGGAGGGAGTGGATGGGGACAGTGGGAAGAAGGGATTGCAGGAACTATTATAAAGGACACATGGACAAAATCGGGGCTGATGGTGGGGGTGGGGGAGGGAGGTGGATTCAGCTGGGGTGGGGGTGAGGGAAGGGGAGAAAAGGCATACAACTGTAATTGAGTAACAATAAAAATAAAGAAAAAAAGAATAGAAAAATCTCAAATTAGCAACCTAACCCTACATCTAAAAGAACAAGAAAAACAAGAACAAATAAAGCTAATGGTGAGTAAAAGGAAGGAAATCACCCAGAGCATAGCAGAGTTAAATAATGTAGAAACTAATAAACACCCAAAGAATTAATGAATCCAAAAATTGTGTCTTTCAAAAGATAAACATAACTGACAAACCTCTAACCATACTTATCAAAAAAAGAGGGAGAGGACCCAAATCAATAAAACCAGAAATGAGGGAAGTAACAATTGATACAACAGAAATACAAATGATTGTAAGAAATTATTATGAACAATCATATGACAAGACCCTGGACAACCTAGGTAAAATAGACAAATTTCTGGAAACATACAATCTCCCAAAACTGGATAAAGAAGAGTCAGAAAGTCTGAACAGACTGGTGACAACTACAGAAAAATTGAAGTCATAATCAAGAAACTCCTGGCACAAAAATACCTTGGACTAGATGGCTTTGCAGGCAGATTTTACCAAACATTCAAAGAAAAACTTACACCTCTCCTTATCGAACTATACCAAAAAGTTCAAGAAAAGAAAAGACTGCCAAACTCTTTTTATGAAACCAGTATTATCTTAGTTCCAAAACCAGCCATGACACAACAAAGAGAAAATTCAGACCAATATATATGATGAACACAAATGTTAAAATCCTCAAAAAAGTATTGGTAATCCAAATCCAGCAATACATTAAGTAGATCATACACCACAAATAATTGGGATTGATCACAGGAATGCAAGAATGCTTTAATATTTCCAAATCAATAACTGTAATACATCACATAAAAAAATTAAACACAGAAATCACATGATCACATTGTCAGATGCTGAAAAAGAATCTGACAAAATCCAGCACCCATTTGTGATATAAACACCTATTAAAAAGTTTAGAAAATACACATGAAGAAAACCATGAAAATCACATGTAATCCTACTTCACAAAAATAAGTCCAGTTAAAATGGTGGTATATATATTCACTTTTTAAAAAGCATAGTACATGATATATGAAAAATAGATCATGTTATAAGTGATATTTTTATGTTTTTTTTATTGCTGTTCAAGTAGAGTTGTCTCCATTTTCCTACAAACATTACCCCTTCCTTACCTACCCCACCTCCCACCCTCAAGTCTACCCCCCTTTAGCTTTGTCCATGGGTCCATGACACATGTTCCTTGATGACCCTTCCCTTTCCTTCCCCCATTGTTGCCCTCCCCACCTTCAGATTACTGTCAGTTTGTTCTTTATTCTAATGTCCCTGGTTATATTCTGCTTGCTTGTTTGTTTTGTTGATTAGGTTCCACATGTAGGTGAGATCATATGGTATTTTTCTTTCACCACCTGTCTTATTTCACTGAGCATAATGTTCCCCATTTCCACCCATGATGCCAAAAAGGATAGGAGCTCCTTCTTTCTTTCAGCTACATGGTATTCCATGGTGATCAGACAAGAAAAAGAAATAAAAGGCAACCAAAGTAGAAAGGAGGATGTAAAATTTTCATTGTTTGAAGATGACATGATAGTGTACATAGAAAACCTATAGACTCCACCTAAAAACTATCCCACCTATTAAGGGAATTTGGCATAATGGCAGGATAGAAAGTCAATAAACAAAAATTAAATGAATTCTTGTACACCTACAATGAAATATCAGAAACAGAAATCAGCAAAAAAGTCCCATTTGATAGAGCAGCAAGTAAAATAAACTACCTAGGAATAAACCTAACCAAGGAGGTAAAGGGCCTGTACTCAGAAAAATGTACGACACTGAAGAAAGAAATTAAGGAATACAAAAATAAGTGGAAGCATATACCATCTTCATGGATTAGAACAATTTACATTATCAAAATGTCCATACTACCCAAAACAATGTATAATTCAACAAAATCTTTATTAAAATATCAATGACATATTTCACAGACATACAACAAACATTTCAAAAATTTATATGGAGCCATAAATAAGCCTAAACAGCTTCAGCTATTTTTAGAAAGAATAACAAAGTAGGAGGGATCACAATACCAGACATTGAAATATATTACAAGGCCATGGTAATCAAAACAGTATGGTACTGGCATAAGAACAGACACATAGATCAATGGAACTGAATAGAGAGTCTAGAAATAAACCCATATCTCAAAGGTCAATTAATATTCAACAAAGTTGGAAGAAGCATAAAATGGAGTAAAAATAGCCCCTTCAACAAATGATGTTAGGAGATCTGGACAGCTACATGTAAAAAAATAAATAAACTTAACCACCAAGTTACACCATAAACAAAAATATATCAAGATGTATAAAAGAGTTAAATATAAGTCACAACAACATAAAACTCCTAGAGGAGAACATAGGGAGGAAATTCTCAGAAATTCCACCCAACAATATTTCCACTGATATGTCCCTTAGAGCAAGGGACATAAGGGAAAGAATAAACAAATGGGACTTCAGCAAAATAAAATGTTTCTGCATGGTTAAAGAAACCATCACCAGAGAGAGAAGATGACAGCGAGATAGGTGGGAGTGGAGTTAACTTCCCCCTGCACCTGGGTGAAACACCTACCCATTCTACTGAGAAACAAAGTGAATAGCCAAAAGCAGCCCAGCGTTTATGAAGATAGGAGAACAAAAAGTGCAGAGGACACTGAGAAAACAGACGGTAAGGGGATTGCTTCAGGACAAAAAGGTCCCTGGGAACAACACAGGGACCAGGGTGGCAGCAGCCCCAGGCCCGCCCCAGCTAGGCCTGCCTCAGGACTCCTGGGAGAGAGCCAGGTTAAGGGCCTCCTCCCCTGCCAAACAAGGCCTGAGCAACACTGTGAGAGACCTGGTGGCCTGAAATCTCAGGGAGGGGAATCAGGATGAAGTGGTAAACTCAGGGAGACCATGGGCATAGGCTGGGGAGAGTTGAAAGTTGGGCCTTTTGTGGCCCTGACCCAGACAGCTCCCAGCCTAGCTGGAGAGGTGGGCTGTGTGAGAGGACAGGCCCTTCCTTGTATGGAGGGAGTCACAGGAGTGCGCAGGAGGATTTTTCCCAAAAAGAAAAAGACCCTCGGGAGCACTTTGGGGAATTCCCCTGCAGCAACAGCTCCAGTCTCCTCTCCAACCCACCACCAGTCAGGGAACTGTGCGCACCTCATCTCGGAGGGAGCTGAGACTATAGGCACCACCCGGGGGAGGGTGCCCAGGGACCAGGAGTGTGCCCAGTGACCAGGGAGTGCCCACACCTCATCTCGGAGGGAGATGAAACTGCAGGTACCATCCGGGGGAAGGTGCCCAGTGACCGGGGAGTGTACCTATCCACCAGGGAGTGCCTGCACCTCATCTCGGAGGGAGCTGAGACTACAGGCACCAGGGAGAGTGTGATTCAAGGAAGGCTCTGCACACACACCCATAGCCCGGAGAAGGCCTACCATAAAAAAAGAGTGGGTAGAAGCTGGGAACATCAGGATTCCTCCTGGAAGAGGAAACCCACCAACAAAGGAAACACCAACAGATAAGAAGAGAAGAATGTGAAGGAGAGAGGAGAAGCCACACAAAATCAACCCAGGACCTATCTGAAAATACAAATAAATAGTGAAGAAATTACTCAGAACAAACAATTGAACAAGACCAAGAAAAAAGCCTCAAAACCTTGTACACATGGAAGAACTAGCTCCAACACAACCTGCCCACACCTGCACAACAGAAGACCAGAGGTGGGGGACATAATGACACTCAGATAACAAACTGGTAGGAAAGACCCACGAAGGAAAGACCCAACAAGAACCAAAGACCAAAGACATACACAGAGCCAAATAAACCACAGTCCAAGATCAGTAAGATCGGGAGATAAAGGAGACTGTACACTAAATCTCACAGGTATTCTATCAAAGAAGTTTACACCAAAAACCCAGGGGGTCAGAACAGAGAAACTTAGGAAGCAGAGGCTAACAGGAAGAGTCGCACAAACAATGGAAAGACAAAGAAACAATCCCCAAAGAAAAGGAAAGGAACGAGTCTCAGAAACAATGCTAAATGAAAAAGAGACAAGTCAACTACCAGATAAAGAGTTCAAGGAATTCGTTATGAGGAAGCTTAATGAGCTCACACAGAATTACCAAAAACTACAGGGAAACTACAATGAACTCACTGCGAATTATATCGACATGAAAAAGGAAATAGAAACTAACAACAAGGGGCAAGAGGAAATGAAGAATACAATTTCTGAATTGAAGAACACCGTAGAAGGAATGAAAAGCAGACATCATGAAGCAGAGGATTGGATCAGCAACCTGGAGGACAAGGTAGAAAAAAACACCCAGAAAGAACAAGAAAAGGAAAAGAGGCTCAGAAAGAATGAAGAGCGATTAAGGGAAATGCAGGCCAACATGAAACACAATGATATCCGTATAAAAGGGATACTAGAAGGAGAAGAGGAAGAGCAAGGAATAGAAAACCTGTTTCAAAAAGTAATGATGGAAAATTTCCCTAATCTGGTGAGAGAAAACGTCACCCAAATCCAAAAACACAGAGAGTCCCAAGGAAGAGGAACCCAAAGAGGCCCACTGAGACACATCATAATTAAAATGGTAAAATTCCAAGACAAAGAAAGGATCTTAAAGGAAGCAAGGGAAAAAAGGAAGTGACATACAAGGGAGACCCGATAAGGTTAACAACTGACTTCTCAATGGCAACACTCCAAGCCAGAAGAGAATGGCAAAAAATACTCAAAGTATGAGAACCAGAGCCTGCAACCAAGACTACTTTACCCAGCAAGGCTCTCAATCAAGATAGAAGGCCAAATAAGGAGTTTCCCAGACAAAAGAAGTCTAAAAGAATATACCTCCACCAAACCAGCTCTGCAGGAGACACTAAAGGTGCTGCTGTAAGGAAAGGAAGGAAAAGAGAGAAAGAGGGAAGAACACAGGTACAAAGAATCGGCAATGAATAAATACCTATCAAACATAATCTTAAATGTAAATGGATTAAATGCTCCAATCAAAAGACATAGAACAGCTGAATGGATAAGAAAGCATGACCCACACATATGCTGCCTACCAGAGACCCATCTCAGGACAAAAGACCTAAACAGACTGAAAGTGAATGACTGGAAAAAAATTTTCCAAGCAAATGGACAGGGAAAAAAAGCAGGGGTAGCAATACTCATATCAGACAAGAGACTTCAAAAAAAGGTCCATAAAGAAAGACCCACATAGTCACTTCATAATACTCAAAGGAAGAATCCACCCAGAAAACATAAACATTGTAAATATATATGCTTTCAACACAGGAGCACCAAAATACATAAAGAAAATCTTGGAGGACTTCAAGAAAGACATTGACAGCAACGCAATTGTAGGCAGGAATTTTAATACCCCACTGCCATGATGGACAGATCCTCCAAACAAAACATCAACAAATAAATTGTGGCATTGAACAAGACCTTAGATGAAATGGACTTACCTGATATATATAGGGCCTTTCATCCTAAAGAAGCAAAATACACATTCCTTTCAAATGCACATGGAATATTTTCAAAGATAGACCACATGATAGGACACAAAACAAGCCTCAACAAATTCAAGAAAATTTAAAATGTATCAAGCATTTTGTCTGACCATAAGGGACTGAACTAGAAACAAATCTCAAGGAAAAACCGCCCAAACACTCAAAAACATGGAGATTGAATAGCATGCTATTAAACAATGAATGGGAGAAAAATGAGATTAGAGTAGAAATCAAAAAGATTGTGGAAAAAACCAAAAATGAACTCACAACAATCCAAAACCTATGAGATACAGCAAAGGCAGTCCTCAGAGGGAAGTTTATAGTGATACAGGCCTACCTAAAAATAATAGAAACAGCTCAAATAGACCACATAACCAAACACCTACAAGAACTCTAGGAATAACAACAAAGACAACCCACAGCAAGTAGAAGGAAGGAAATAACCAAGATCAGAGCAGAGTTCAATGACATAGAGACTAAAAGCACAATTGTATGGAAAAACGAATCCAGGAGCTGCTTCTCTGAAAAGGTAAACAAAATCAACAAGCCATTAAGAAGGCTTATCAAGAAGAAAAGAGAGAGGACCCAAATAAACACAATCAGAAATGAAAGAGGGGAGACTACAACTGATACCACCAAAATACAAAGGATTGCAAGAAATTTCTACAAAGAACTGTATGACAAAAAATTTGAAAACCTAGATGAAATGGACAAATTTCTAGAAAAATATAACCTTCCAAAACTCAATGAAGAAGAAGCAGAAAGCCTGAACAGACCAGTAAGTAACGCCCGATGAAACTGAAACAGTAATCAAAAAGCTTCTGAGACACAAATCCCTGGACCAGACGGTTTCAGAGGAGAATTCTACAGAGCATTTAAGGGGGATCCTCCACAGATTATTTAAAAACTTCACGATGATGGAACACTCCCAAACTCGTTTTAGGAAGCCAGCATCATCCTAATCCCCAAAACAGATAAGGACATAGCAAAGAAGAAATACTTCAGGCCAATATCACTGATGAACAGAGATGCTAAAATCCTCAATAAAACATTGGCAAACCGCATACAGCAATACATTAAAAGATCATAAAACATGATCAAGTGGAATTCATCCCAGGGATTCAAGGATGGTACAATATTCACAAATCAATAAACATAATACACCACATTAAAAAAAAAGCAGAGACAAAAACCACTTCATCATATCAATAGATGTGGAAAAAGCATTTGATAAGGTAGAGCACCCATTTCTCATAAAAACCTTCAACAAAGTGGGAATAGAGGGAGCATTCCTCAACATACTAAAGGCCATATATGAGAGACTTACACCCAACATCATACTCAATGGACAAATACTTAGAGTTTTCCCACCAAGATCAGGAACAAGAAAAACATGCCCTCTCTCACCACTGCTATTCAACATAGTATTGGAAGTCCTAGCCACAGCAATCAGACAGGAAAAAGAAATAAAAGGCATCCAAATTGGAAAGGAGGAAATGAAACTGTCACTGTTTGCAGATGACATGATAGTGTATATGGAACACCCTATAGATTCCGCCAAAAAGTACTTGACCTAATAAATGAATTTGGCACAACAGCTGGGCACAAAGTCAGTACTAAGAAATCAAAGGCATTCCTGCCTACAAACAATGAAACTGCTGAAACAGAAATCAGGAAAAAAATCCCATTTGCTATAGCAACAAGTAAAATAAAGTACCTAGGAATCAACCTAACCAAGGAGGTAAAAGACCTGTACTCAGAAAACTACACAACACTGAAGAAAGAAATTAAGGAAGACACAAACAAATGGAAGGAGGTACCATGCTCATGGATTGGAAGAATTAACATCATCAAAATGGTCATACTACCCAAAGCGATTTAGAGATTCAATGCAATACCTATTAAAGTACCCATGAAATATTTCACAGATACAGAACAAACATTTCAGAAGTTTATATGGAACCATAATTGACCCCGAATAGCTGCAGCACGTTTGAGAAAAAAGAACAAAGCAGAAGTGATCACAATACTTGATATCAAAGTGTATTACAAGGCCACTGTAATCGAAAGAGCCTGGTACTGGCATAAAAACAGGCACATAGACCAATGGAACAAAACAGAGTCCCAGAAATAAACCCAAGTCTTTACGGTCAATTAATATTTGACAAAGGAGGCAGGAGCATAAAATGGAGCAAAAACAGCCTCTTCAACAAATGGTGTTGGGAGATCTGGACAGCTACAGGCAAAAAAATGAAACTCGATCACCAACTTACACCATACACAAAAATAAACTCAAGATGGATAAAAGACTTAAATATAAGTCAGAACACCATAAAAGTCCTAGAGGAAAACATTGGCAGGAAGATCTCAAACATTCCACGCAGCAACATCCTCACAGACACATCCCCTAAAGCAAGGGACATAAAGGAAAGAATAAACAAATGGAACCTCATCAAAATAAAAAGCTTCTGCATGGCTAAAGAAACAGCATTAAAATGAAAAGAGAACCAACAGTATGGGAAAACATACTTGCCATTGATACCTCAGACAAGTGTCTGATATCCAAAATATATACAGAACTCACAAAACTCCACTGCAGGAAGACAAAGAACCCAATTAAAAAATGGGCAAAGGATTTGAACAGACACTTCTCCAAGGAAGACATACAGAGGGCCAGAGACATATGAAAAGATGCTCAGCATCACTAGCCATCAGAGAGATGCAAATTAAAACCACAATGAGGTACCTTCTCACAACAGTCAGAGTGGCCAGCATAAACAAATCCACAAACAAATGTTGGAGAGGATGCGGAGAAAAGGGAACCCTATTGCAGTGTTGGTGGGAATGCAGACTGGGGAGGCCACTGTGGAAAACAGTATGGAATTTCCACAGAAAACTAAAAATGGCACTGCCCTTTGACCCAGCAATTCTGCTGCTGGGATTATACCCTAAGAACCCTGAAACACCAATCCAAAAGAACCTGTGCACCCCAATGTTCATAGCAGGACAACTTACCATAGCCACGTACTGGAAGCAACCTAAGTGCCCATCAGCAAATGAGTGGATCCAAAAACTATGGTACATTTACACAATGGCATTCTATGCAGCAGAGAGAAAGAAGGAGCTTAGACCTTTTGCAACAGCATGGATGGAACTGGAGAGCATTATGCTTAGTGAAATAAGCCAGATGGTGAGGGACAAATACCATATGATCTCACCTTTAACTGGAACATAATCAATAGAAGAAAAAAGCAAACAAAACATAACCAGAGACATTGAAGTTAAGAACAATGTAACAATAGCCAGGGGGGAGTGGGGTGGGGACAGTGGGAAGAGGGTATTACGGGCACTACTATAAAGGACACATGGACAAAATGAAGGGGGAGGGTGGAGGTGGGAGAGGGAGGTGGGTTCAGCTGGGGTGGGGTGGAGGGATGGGGAGAAAAGGCATACAACTGTAATTGAATATCAATAAAAATTTAAAAATAATATTTGACAAAAGGGGAAGCAGCATAAAATGTAGCAAAAATAGCCTCTTCAACAAATGATGTTGGGAGATCTGGACAGCTACATGCAAAAAAAAAAAAGAAAAGAAAGAAAGAAAGAAAGAAACTTGATCACCATACACAAAAATAAATTCAAAGTTGATAAAAGACTTAAATTTAAGTTGTGACACCATAAAACTCCTTCCGGAAAACATAGGCAGGAGAATCTCCAATATTCCACACAGCAATATTTTCACTGATATGTCCCCTAGCACAAGGGACATAAAGGAAAGAATACAAATGGGACGTCATCAAAATACAATGCTTCTGCACATCTAAAGAAAGCAGCATTAAAATTAAAAGAGAACCAATTGTATGGGAAAATATATTTGCCAATGATACCTCGGACAAGGGTTTGATCTCCAAAATATATAAAGAACACACACAACTCCACTCTAGGAAGACAAAGAAAAAAAAAAAAAACAGCAAAGAATTTGAACAGATACTTCTCCAAGGAGGACATACAAAGGATCCAGAGATGTATATAAAGATGCTCAGCATTGGTAGCCATCAGAGGGATGAAAATTAAAACCACAATGAGAAACCACTTCACACCCCTGAGAATGGCCATCATAAACAAAACAACAAACAACAAGTATTGGAGAGGATGAGGAACAAATGGAATCCTAGTGCACTGTTTGTGGGATTGTAGACTAGTGCAGCCACTCTGGAAAACAGTATGGAATTTCCTCAGAAAACCAAAAATGGAAGTGCCTTTTGACGTGGCAATTCCACAGCTAAGATTATATCTTAAGAAACACCAATCCAAAAGAACCTATGCATCCAATGTTCATAGTAGCACAATTTACAATAGCCCAATGCTGGAAGCAACATAAGTATCCATCAGTAAATGAATGCACCAAAAAACATGGTACATTTACACAATGGAATACAATGCAGCAGAAAGAAAGAAGGAGCTCCTGCCCTTCACAATAGCATAGATGGAATTGGAGAGCATTATGCTAAACTAAATAAGCCAGGTGGTGAAAGACAAATACCATATGATCTCATCTATAAGTGGAACCTTATAATCAAAAGAAATAAGCATTCAAAATATAACCAGAGACATTGAAACTAAGAATAAATGGACAGTAACCAGAGGGGAGAATGGAGGTAATAATGAGCAGAAAATGGTGAAGTGTTTTCAGGAACAATTATAAAGGATGCAAGGGGGAGTGGAATCAGGGGAGGGAGGTGGGAATGCCTGGGGTGATGGTGAAATGTGTGGGGGAAAGGCAGACAACTGTACTTCAACAACGATAAAATTAAAAAATGGGGGAATAAAAGAAAAGTTGCAAGGTTTGCCCATGAGACTTATATTAAAACTTAATTGCTCAGTGCACTCAGAGGCTTGGCTGGGCCTCTTATATGCAAAGTTGAAACTTAGTTTTGTGAAGACCCTTGATACCTACAGCAAACAGCCACCAGAATTCAAATATTTGCTTTATGTACCTTAACAAAGAGGGCTATACAAACTCTATGTAGAACTTGGTCAAATCAGATTCACTTTAGGAGATTTGTTAATGCTTTGTCTATACAATACAATCTGCATTTTCAAAGGTAAAACATTAAGTAAGTTCATTACTTTTGTTTTTGTTTTTTTGTAATGCCAAAAGTGTTTGACTGTTTTTATGAACATAACTAATAAAAATCAGAATTAAGGACAAACAGGAAAAAAAGAAAATATTTAATTTATTTATTAAGTTAATGAATGGAACTGGAGAGAATTTTGCTAAATTAAGTAAGCCAGGTGGTGAAAGATAAATACAATATTATCTCATCTATAAGTGGAACCTAATCAACAAAACAAACAAGCAAGCAAAATATAACCAGAGACATTGAAATTAAGAACAAACTGACAGTAGCCAATGGGTAGTGGGGAGAGGGATAAGGGGGAAAATAGGGGAAGGGCCATCAAGGAACATGTACAAAAGACACATGTTCAAAGCCAATGGGAGTAGGTTCAAGGGTGGCATGTGGGAATGGGTGGAGTGGGGACATGGTGTGGCAAAAATGGAGACAATTGTACTTGAACAACAATTAAAAACATTATTATAAAGAGAGAAAAAAGTAAATATTTAATTTATTTATATAAAATTTCCATTAGTTTTTAGTCAATTTTCTTAAGATAATATCAAATCACTAGTAAGTAAGGTATTTCTTAAACTGAGGTGTTGCAGGGCAACATGAGATAAAAAATCAGAATATTTATAGGAATCAATCATTTAACAAATGTTTATAGGTGGTTATGGTACAATGGACCCAGTGATAAGCACTAGAAATAAGGTGACTGACAAAAATGTCAGTCTCCCTCCTCCTATAAATTTATCATCAAATGGTGAATTAATATGGTAGCTAAATAATCATTAACAAATGTAAATACATTATGGAGAAATATAGGAGGTTAAGATTGTATATGATTACTAGGTTACCTAGTTAGTCAAGTCAAAGAAGGCTTCCCTGTAGTAGGAAGATTGTAACTAATATCTGATGAAAGAGTAGAAAGATAAAGAGGGTGCATGTGACAAAGAGGGAGCATAGCAAGAGAAAGGGACTGAAAGAAATCTCTGTTCATTGAGAGTGAAGAGCTGATGGTCAAGCTGAAGATGTGGACAATAGATTCCACACCATTTAAAGTGAGCACCAAGAGAAAAAGGATCTTGCCTAGAACAGTGTCTCCCACTAACAGGCACTCCATAAGTATTCATCAAGTAAGTGAAAGACAATGCAACACTATGCACACTTGATTAATAAGGGTTTTTATCCTTCATTCTAATACCAATTGGCAGTGATTAAGGAGTTCTGAGAAGATAGGTGATATAACCAGACTTTTTTTTTTTCTCAAACACTGCTTTGTTGCACTGTGGAAAACAAATTGGAAAGAGTCCCAGTGCTAAGATTTTGAGTCTTCCAGAGGCTCCATGAAAATGCAAACAAGTACCAACATGGTGAGGTATAGTGGAGGGAAGTGGTATAGTGGACAGATGCAAAAACCTTTAGAAGGTAAAACTGGCAGAATTAAGCGATTAATTTGTATCATTTATCAACCATATCACCAAGCATCCAATGGAAGATAGACTTTTCTGAGCCCAATGCAGCCTATATCTTCTTATTACAATAAAGGGAGAAGTCAAAATTAGCTTACAAAAACAAAAACAAATAAACAAACAAAAAAACTGGCCAGGTAGCTCAATTGGTTGGAGCATCATCCTATAAATCAAAAGTTTGTAAATTTGATCCCTGGCAGGGTACATACCTAGGTTGTGAGTTCCATCCCCAGTCGGGGCAAGTATGGGAGGCAACTAATAGATGTTTTTCTCTCTTAGCTTCTCTCTCTCTCTCATCAATAAAAACATATATTTGAGTGAGGATTAAGAAAAATAAAAGGAGATAAAAGGAAATCAAAACAGTATGAAATGATAATTCAGACAAGAATACTAGGAGCCTGACAAACCTTGCATGGGCAGAACTTCTTCTAGAATGTCTAATTATGGTATTTCAAACAGGTGCCTTCAATCTAGATGGTTAATTATCAGAATTTATGCCACTATCTTGTCAAATAATTTCTACATTCCACCACATGGCAAATAACCAGTAGGTGTAAATTACTCCACTTTAGTCATCATTTTTAAAAATTTTTATTGTTATTCAATTATAGTTGTATGCCTTTTCTCCCCATGCCTCCACCCCACCCCAGCCAAACACCCCTCTTTAGTCATCATTTAAAATCACTAGCATCTGCTTGACTTGTAGACTCAACCTAACGCAATAGATGCTCCCTAAGGAATGAAAGGACATTTATTCCAGAACGAGTGACCAGATGTCCAGCACTCTAAATTGTGGGAGTGGGGGATGGGGGAGGAGAAGAACCCTCTGCTTAAAACATTAGATAATATAAATCCGATTCATTAGTGGACAAAACAGAACAGCTAAGGAAAAGAGTGCAAAACCTGTATTTTTTTTCCAAATCTTATTCCCAGTTCAGGAAAACATATGAGCTCTGTCACTAATCAAATAACTTTCACTCAGGGGCTGACAATATATCTTTCCATCTGACAAATAAATAACAGACCTAGTTCACAGAGAGGCGAGTCTCTGCTTCAGAACAAAGAGGTTTAGGTTGTACTACATAAAATAGTACCCAAGGAATGAGCTAGACAGCACCTATGATCACAAATCTGTAAAATGCCTTAGGAAACAAAAATCCAAAATTGTTATTTCATTGGGATTAGGTCTTTTGAGGGATTAGAGATTCCATGAGTAAAGGACAAAATATTTTATTTATGAGTTTGAGTTTAAGACAAAAATATTTTATTTATGAGCTATTTTCTTATTTCCTTTTAAAATAAGTGATTAATTTTTTAATTATTTTATTGTTGTTCAATTACAGTTGTCTACATTTTCTCCCCACCCCCTCCCCTCCACCCCAGCCAAACCCACATCCCTCCCTTGCTTCTACCCTCCCCCTTGGTTTTGTCCATGTGTCCTTTATAGTAGTTCCTGAAAACCAGAACTACTATGAGTAAGTTTGTAAAAATCAGAAAACAGACTATGTGGTCCTGTGTGGGGGAGCTTTGCCCACAGAGCCCCCCATCCACTGCGGATGAGAATAAGTCTACCAAGGCATGATCTGCTTGGGGAGGAAAGGTGGCCCATCTCTCCAAGGAGAAGGGCCAAGAGCCTTTTCCTAATGGGCTTTTATTGGGTTCAATTTGCACAGGAATACAGGTAAATCTCATCAGTCATTGTCAGGCAGTAAGGATCAAACAATAGATAACATACAAAGAACTCTTGGTTCTCTCATTGCCATTTTTTCATACCTGTGTTCCTCTCTCATTCTCTTTCCTTCCTTTCCTTAAAGCAGTCCCTTTAGCAGCTCTTACAGAGCTGGTTTGGTGGAGGTGTATCCTTTTAGACTTCTTTTGTCTGGAAAGCTCTTTATTTGGCCTTCTATCTTGATTGAGAGCCCTGCTGGCTAAAGTAGCCTTGGTTGCCAGCCTCTGGTTCTCATTACTTGGAATATTTTTGCCATTCTCTTCTGGCTTAGAGCATTTCCATTGAGGTCAGCTGTTAACCTTATTGGGGCTCCCTTGTATGTTACTTCCTGTTTCTCCCTTGCTGCCTTTAAGGTCTTTTCTTTGTCTTGGAATTTTGCCATTTTAATTATTAGGTGTCATGAAGTGGGCCTCTTTGGGTTCCTCTTGCTTGGGACTCTCTGTGTTTCCTGGATTTGGGTGACTTTTTCTCTTCTCAGATTAGGGAAATTTTCCATCATTACTCTTTCAAACAGGTTTTCTATCTCTCGCTCTTCTTTTTCTCCTTCTGGTATCCCTATTCTATGGATATTTTTATGTTTCATGTTTCGTGCATTTCCCTTAATTGCTCTTCATTCTTTCTGAGCCTCTTTTCCTTTTCTTGCTCTTTCTGGGTGTTTTATTCTACATTGTCCTCCAGCTCGCTGATGTGGTCCTCTGCTTCATGGAGTGTGCTTTTCATTCCTTCTACTGTGTTCCGCAGTTCAGAAATTGTATTCTTCATTTCCTCTTGGCGCTTGTTGATAGTTTCTATTTCCTTTTTCATGTTGATATAGTTTGCAGTGAGTGCATTGTAGTTTCCCTGTAGTTTTTGGTAATTCTCTGTGAGCTCAGTGAGCTTCCTGATAATCATTGCTTTGAACTCAGTATCTGATAGTTGACTGATAGTTGATAGTTGATTGCTGCTGATTAGGGTGCGCACCCTCCCGGGGCTTCAGGTGTGGATGCCCAGGCCACTATCATGCTGAGCACTGACCCAGGCTTCAGGTGTGCGCTGATGCTGCTTATCTGTGTTTCTGAGTCCAGGGTTTCTGGTGTTGGGGGCACAACCTCTTGCACCACAGGTGCTGCTGGCAATTCTCTAAACAGTCACTGAGTGTCTCTAATTTCTCTTTTTCTTTTCAAGAAATTCCTCCTATTCAAGCCCCCTGGTGCAAACAAGCACCTGGCCTCTATTACATTTAGCATTCTTTCTGAGGCTTCCTCCTTTCCTTTCATTTGGGGATTGTTTGTCTTTGTATTCCCATTGTTTGTGAGACTCATCTTGTTAGCCTCTGCTTCTTAAATTGATCTGTTCTGAGTCTCTGGGCTTATGGTATGAACTTCTATGGTAGAATGTCAGTGGGATTCAGTGGTGCCATCTCCTTAATCTCCTGAGCTCACTGGTCTTGGGCTGTCATTTATGTTGGCTCTCTGTATGTCTTTAGGATTTGATTGTTGTTGGGTCTTTCTTTGATGGGTCCTTCCCTCAAGTTGGTTAATTGAGGGTCACTCCATCCACCACATCTTGTATTCTGTGGTGCAGAAGTGGATAGGTTGTGTTGAAGCTGATTTTTCTGTGTGTACAAAGTTTTGATGCTTCTCTCTCACTCTTGTTCAGTTGTTTGTTCTGAGTAATTTCTCCACTATTTAGTTGTATTTCCAGGTCAGTCCTGGATTGTGGTTAGTGTGGCTTCCACTCCCTCCTTCACCTTCTTGCATTGTTATCTGTTGTTTGTTCCTTTGTTGGTGGGTTTCCTCTTCTAGCATGTGTACTGGTGTTCACCACTCCCACCTTGCAAGTTCTCTGGAGTAGCAAAGTGAAATTTTTCTCACTGCATTGGTTATTAGGATGTCCCCTGTTTTGGTCTAACTCTGGTCTTTTCAGAGCTCCCCGTTTTATTGTCTCACCTGTGGGGAAAAAGGGGGAAAAAAAGGAAAATGGTAAGGAAGGAAAAAGGAATAGAAAAGGAAAGGAAGTAAGGAAGGAAGAGGGAATTAAAAAAAAGAAAGAAGGAGAGAAATGGAAAAGGAATTTTAAAAAATCTTTTGCTGGCTTTAAACTGGTCAGGCCAGTTCTGCTTGTCTTTCTGTCTGTGAAATGGGAGTGGGGGGAGGGGGGGGTTGGAGGGATTGGTTTCACTTTTCTCCCTTCCTGAGCCACACTCTTCGCTGTTGTCCAGCCTCTAGTCCTTTTCCTCAGGGTCCTTCTACTCCCCCCTAGGTCTTTAGTCTACTAGTTTTGCTGTCCTTGAGGTGTACCAGTTAGGGACAACTCACACTCCACCTTGTTGCTCTTTGCTGTCCTAGATGCTAGGGACTCTTGGTGCTCCTTCAGGGTAGTTCAGCCCCCTACTGAGTCAAATCTTTCTGGGGACTGCAGTCTCCCCTAGCCCTGCAGCTCCCCTCTGCTGGGCATTTTGCCTTCCTCCTGGAGAGTGAGTAGGCCCTGCTGGGTTCTGTGCAGAAGGGCTAGGTGGGAGGTATCCAGTCCCAGGTGCTTCAGGTGTGGTTGCCCGCGGGCAGCCAGGCTGCTAATCAGGGTGTGCACCCACCCAGGACTTCAGGTTTGTGTGCCCAGGGTGCTGATTGAGGTGGGCACTGACTTGGGGCTTTGGGCCTCTGCGCCTGGACAGCGGGACCAATGATCGAGGTGCACACTGACCCGGGCTTCAAATGTGTGCTGGGGCTGCTTATCCGGTGTTCACAGTCCAGGGGCTGTGGGAGTGGGGGCACAAGAGGCCATGGCTGCTGCAGAGAATTCTCTAAACAGCTGCCAAGTGCCTCTATTTTCTCTTTTTCTTTTCGAGAAATTCCTCCTATTCAAGCCCCCTGGCCCAAACAAGCACATGGCCTGTCTCACAGCCCAGCCTGGTTCTCTCCCAAAAATCTTGCAACAGACCCTGCAGCTGGCCTGGGGCTTCAGCTGCCCTGGTCCCCAAGCTGTTTTCAGGGACCTTACTGTCCTTAAGCACTCTTCTTACCATCTGATTTTTCAATGTCCTCTATAATTTTTGGTCTCTGATCTTCATATATGCTGGAATACCATTGGCTGTTTGCTCTGTTCCTCAGATCAGCTAGGCTTTCCCCTGTGTGCAAGGGAAAGTGGACTCTGCTCCCACCTATCTCGCTGCCATCTTAATCATTCTGAAATTCATGTAATTTTTATATTTCATAAAATATTATGCTTTTTATTTTTTCAATGATTAAAACAATGTAAACATACAAAACATAATATGGCCTAGATTTGACTTGTGGGGTTAGGTATGACAATAGATTTGACCCTGCTCTTATACTTATATATGCACACCTCATACACATCAAATTATATCATACTAAATGCAAAAAAATACTAAAAATTGAAAATGGCAGTTAATGTTCAAATATATATCTATAAATCAGAGCAATTGGATTTTACTTTGCTGCTTTACATACCTATTTTTGTTTTTTTCTTCATACAAAGATGATAAATACTTTTTACCATAAGTTGTAATCTTACACAACTATTTTGATTCCACAAGAAACATTAATAAATAAATGTTTCTATTACACTTAGCCTTTTAAAAAGTAAAGATTGCCTATTATATACTTCTTTCTTCAAAACTCAAGAAAAAGTCTCATAGACATGGAAAAATATCAGTTTCTTTTCTCTCTACTTTCCTCTGACACCAAGACTCAATGTTTAAGTTTAGGCAGAACATGTTGGGATAGGACACATGTCTGCAGCAAGAAGAAATATTCAGAGCTTTCTAATGGTAGTCACTTTATTTGACCACTTTTTTGGACCTTGCTTTACAAAAACAGAAGATAGGACTCTGTGAAGTAAGAGTTTCTAAGATTTACAATCATTCACAGAAGGAATTCCACAGAAATAAATGATTTGTGACATATTACAGGCAGTTATATGAGCTTTAAACAGCCTTTAATGTTTATTTACATACATCATCATCCACCTAAGCACCACATAAATGTAAAGATAATAAAGTTAAGACTTTAGCTTCTTGAGATTAAGTAACTTGCAAAAGGTTATAATATTGACCAGTGACTGAAATAGCTTTAGAAACCTTGCGTGTGGGAATCTTAATGCAATGTTCTCTCTGTGTCATGCGAATTGATATTGGGCCAGCTAGAGAAGTTATTGTTGTTCATTCTCTTGATTTGAATTGAGTGCACAGAGACACACTTAAGGTTGTGTTTGTCCTTTCATTTAATGAGCCTGTTGACTTGATGAGCTTTAATTATCTTAAAGGCATACATACAAATCTTCCTCTACAGTATACCTTTTGAGAAAGAGCTCCGGATAAATTCAATAAACCTTTACCCAAGTTCCTCCTGCCTCATTAAAAAGAAGTACATCATGAAGACCTCTGTTTCCTTGTTGATTTTATGTTTCGAACATATATCCCTTGATCACAATGGGGTGTTAAAGTCCCCTGTGACTGTATTACTATCAATTTCTCCCTTTATGTTATCCTAAGTGAAATAAGCCAAGTGGTGAAAGACGAATACTATAAGATCTAAACTATAAGTGGAACCTAATCAAAACAACAAACAAATAGGCAAAACATAATCATAGACATTGAAATAAAGAACAAAGCAACAGTAACCAGAGGAGAGGGGGAAGGGGATGACAAGGGAAAGGAGGGAAAGCATCCAGGAACATGTATAAAGGACCTATGGACAAAGGCAAAGGGGGGAAGGATTTAGGATAGGAGGTGAAGGTGGTTAGGGTGCGAGGAGGAAGGAAAATGGAGACAAATGTACTTGAACAATAAAATAATACTAATAATAACAAAATTTCTCTCTTTATGTTAATCAATAGTTGCTTTATAAAACTTTTATTTATTGATTGATTTTTTTAAAATAAATTTTTATTGTTATTCAATTACAGTTGTATGCCCTTTCTCCCCATCCCTCCACCCCACCCCAGCTGAACCCACCTCTCTCCCCCACTTCCACCCTTCCCCTTGGTTTTGTCCATGTGTCCTTTATAGTAGTGCCCATAATACCCTCTTCCCACTGTCCCCACCCGACTCCCCCCTGGCTATTGTTAGATTGTTCTTAACTTCAATGTCTCTGGTTATATTTTGTTTCCTTTTTTCTTCTATTGATTATGTTCCAGTTAAAGGTGAGATCATATGGTATTTGTCCCTCACCGCCTGACTTATTTCACTTAGAATAATGCTTCCAGTTCCATCCATGCTGTTGCAAAGGGTATAAGCTCCTTCTTTCTCTCTGCTGTGTAGAATTCCATTGTGTAAATATACTATAGTTTTTGGATCCACTTATCTGCTGAAGGGCACTTAGGTTGCCTCCAGTACTAGGCTATTGTAAATTGTGCTGCTATGAACATTGGGGTGCACAGGTTCTTTTGGATTGGTGTTTCAGGGTTATTAGGGTATAATCCCAGCAGCAGAATTGCTGGGTCAAAGGGCAGTGCCATTTTTAGTTTTGTGAGGAAATTCCATATCATTTTCCACTAGGGCCACACCAGTATGCATTCCCACCAACAATGTACTAGGGTTCCCTTTTCTCCACATACTCTCCAACATTTGTTTGTGGATTTGTTTATGTTGGCCACTCTGACTGGTGTGAGATGGTGCCTCATTGTGGTTTTAATTTGCATCTCTCTGATGGCTAGTGATGCTGAGCATCTTTTCATATGTCTCTGGCCCTCTGTATATCTTCCTTGGAGAAGTGTCTGTTCAAGTCCTTTGCCCATTTTTTCATTGGGTTGTTTGTCTTCCTGGAGTGCAATCATGTGAGTTCTTTATATATTTTGGAGAACAAACCATTGTCTGAGGTATCATTAGCAAATATGTTTTCCCATACTGTTGGTTCTCTTTGTAATTTGGTGCTGTTTTCTTTAGCCATGCAGAAGCTTTTTATTTTGATGAGGTCCCATTTGTTTATTCTTTCCTTTATGTCCCTTGCTTTAGGGGACATGTCTGTGAGGATGTTGCTGTGCGGAAAGTCTGAGATTTTCCTGCCAATGTTTTCCTCAAGGACATCTATGGTGTTACGACTTATATTTAAGTCCTTTATCCATCTTGAGTTTATTTTTGTGTATGGCGTAAGTTGGTGATCGAGTTTCATTTTTTTGCAAGTAGCTGTCCAGATCTCCCAACACCATCCGTTGAAGAGGCTGTTTTTGCTCCATTTTATGCCCCTGCCTCCTTTGTCAAATATTAATTGACCGTAAAGACTTGAGTTTATTTCTGTACTCTGTGTTCTGTTCCATTGGTCTATGTGCCTGTTTTTATGGCAGTACCAGGCTGTTTTGATTACACTGGCCTTGTAATACAGTTTGATATCAGGTATTGTGATCCCTCCTGCTTTGTTCTTCTTTCTCAAAATTGTGGCAGCTATTCGGGCTCATTTATGGTTCCATATGAATTTCTGAAATGTTTGTTCCATATCTGTGAAATATGTCATGGGTACTCTAATAGGGATTGAATTGGATCTGTAAATTGCTTTGGGTAGTATGGCCATTTTGATGATGTTAATTCTTCCAATCCATGAGCATGGTACCTGCTTCCATTTGTTTGTGTCTTCCTTAATTTCTTTCTTCAGTGTTGTGTAGTTTTCTAAGGTCAGGTCTTTTACCTCCTTGGTTAGGTTGATTCATAGGTAGTTTATTTTTCTAGTTGCTATATGAAATGGGATTTTTTTCCTGATTTATGTTTCTGCAGTTTTGTTGTTAGTGTGCAGGAATGGCTTTGATTTCTGAGTATTGACTTTGTATCCAGCTCTTTTGCCAAATTCATTTATTAGGTCGAGTAGTTTTTTTGGTGGAGTCTATAGGATTTTCCATGTACACTATCATGTCATCTGCAAACAGTGACAGTATCGTTTCTTCCTTTCCAATCTGGATGCCTTTTATTTCTTTTTCTTGTCTGGTTGCTGTGGCTAGGACTTCCAATACTATGTTGAATAGGAGTGGTGAGAGAGGGCATCCTTGTCTTGTTCCTGATCTTGGTGGGAAAGCTCTAAGTTTTTGTCCATTGAGTATGATGTTGGCTGTAGGTCTCTCATATATGGCCTTTATTATGTTGAGGAATGCTCCCTTTATTCCCACTTTGCTGAGTTTTTTTAGTCAGAAATGTGTACTGTATCTTATCAAATGCTTTTTCCACATGTATTGATATGATCATGTGATTTTTGTCTTTGATGTTGTTGATGTCATGTATTATGTTTATTGATTTGCAAATATTGTACCATCCTTGCATCCCTGGGATGGATCCCACTTGGTCATGGTGGATGATCTTTTTAATGTATTGTTGGATGCGGTTTGCCAATATTTTGTTGAGAATTTCAGCGTCTATGTTCATCAGGGATATTGGCCTAAAGTTTTCTTTCTTCGTTGTGTCTTTATCTGGTTTATGGATTAGGATGATGCTAGCTTCATAAAAAGAGTTTGGGAGTCCTCCATCAGTTTGGATTTTTTCGAGGAATCTGTGAAGGATAGGGGTTAGCTCTTCCTTAAATGTTTTGTAGAATCCTCCTGTGAAACCATCTGGTCCAGGGCTTTTGTGTGTTGGGAGTTTTTTGATGACTGCTTCAATTTCGTCTGCTGTTATTGGTCTGTTCATGTTTTCTGCTTCTTCTTCATTCCGTTTTGGAAGATTATATTTTCTAGAAATGTGTCCATTTCACCTAGGTTTTCAAATATCTTGGCATACAGTTCTTCGTAATAATTTCTTACATTCCTTTGTATTTCTGTGGTATAAGTTGTAATGTCTCCTCTTTCATTTCTAATTGTGTTTATTTGAATCCTCTCTCTTTTTTTCTTGATGAGCCTACCTAAGGGTTTGTCGATTTTGTTTATCTTTTCAAAGAAACAGCTCCTGGATTCATTGATCCTTAGAATTGTGCTTTTAGTCTCTATGTCATTTAACTCTGCTCTGATCTTGGTTATTTCCTTCCTTCTCCCTGCTCTGGGTTGTCTTTGTTGTTGTTCCTCGAGTTCTTGTAGGCGTAGGGTTAGGTTGCTTATTTTAAATGTTTCTATCTTTTTAAGGTAGGCCTGTATTGCTATGAACTTCCCTCTCAGTACTGCCTTTGTTGTTTCCCATAGGTAGTGGGTTGTTGTGAGTTCATTTTCATTTGTTTCCAGAAAGTTTTTGATTTCTTCCCTAATCTCGTTTTTGACCCATTCATTGTTTAATAGCATGCTATTCAGTCTCCATGATTTTAAGTGTTTTGGGTTTTTTCCTTTGGGGTTGGTTTCTAGTTTCAGTACCTTATGGTCAGAGAAAATGCTTGATATGATTTCAATTTTCTTGAATTTGTTAGGGCTTGCTTTGTGTCCTATCATGTGGTCTATCTTTGAAAAACTTCCATGGACACTTGAAAAGAATGTGTATTTTGCTTCTTTGTGATGAAAAGCTCTATATATATCCGTTAAGTCCATTTCTTCTAGGGTATTATTAAGTGACACAATATCCTTGTTGATATTTTGTTTGGAAGACCTGTCCATTTTTAATAGTGGGGTGTTAAAGTCCCCTACTATAATTGTGTTGCTATCAATATTTTTCTTGAAATCCTCCAAGATCTTCTTTATGTGTTTGGGTGTTCCTATGTTGGGTGCATATATATTTACAATGTTGATGTCTTCTTGGTGGATTCTTCCTTTGAGTATTATGAAGTGAGCAAGACCTTTTGTCTGATATGAGTATTGCTACCCCTGCTTTTTTTTCCTGTCCGTTTGCTTGGAAAATTTGCTTCCAGCCCTTCACTTTCAGTCTGTGTAAGTCTTTTGTCCTGAGATGGGTCTCTTGTAGGCAGCATAGGTGTGAGTCATTTTTTCTTATCCATTCAGCTATTGTATTTCTTTTGATTGGAGCATTTAAACCATTTACATTTAAGGTTATTATTGATAGGTTGTTATTCGTTGCCATTTTTTCCTACCTGTGTTCCTCTGTCTTTCTCTTTTCCTTCCTTTCCTTAAAGGAGTCCCTTTAGCATCTCTTGCAGAGCTGGTTTGGTGGAAGTGTATTCTTTGAGACTTCTTTTGTCTGGGAAACTCTTTATTTGGCCTCTATCTTGATGGAGAGCCTTGCTGGGTAAAGTAGTCTTTGTTGCACGCCTCTCGTTCTCATTACTTGGAATATTTTTTGCCATTCTCTTCTGGCTTGGAGCATTTCCATTGAGAATTCAGTTGCTAACCTTATTGGGGCTCCCTTGTATGTTACTTCCTCTTTCTCCCTTGCTGCCTTTAACATCCTTTCTTTGTCTTGGAATTTTGCCATTTTAATTATGATGTGTCTTGCAGTGGGCCTCTTTGGGTTTCTCTTCCTTGGGACTCTCTGTGTTTCCTGGATTTAGGTGACTTTTTCTCTCATCAGATTAGGGAAATTTTCCATCATTGCTTTTTCAGACAGGTTTTCTATGCCTTGCTCTCCTTCTTTTCCTTCTGGTATTCCTATTACATGGATATTGTTACGTTTCATGTTGTCTTGCATTTCCCTTATTACCTCTTCATTCTTTCTGAGTCTATTTTTCTTTTCTTATTCTTTCTGTGTGTTTTTTTCTACTTTGTCCTCCAGTTTGTTGATCTGATCCTCTGCTTCATTAAGTCTGCTTTTCATTCCTTCTACTGTGTTCTTGAATTCTGAAATTGTATTCTTCATTTTTTCTTGGCCCTTGTTCACAGTTTCTATTTTCTTTTTCATGTTGATATAGTTTTCAGTGTGTTCATTGTAGTTTCCCTGTAGTTTCTGGTAATTCTCTTTGAGCTCAGAGAGCTCAGTGAGCTTCCTGATAACCATTGCTTTGAACTCAGTATCTGACAGTTGTGTTCCCTCTTTTTCAGTTAGCATTATTTCTGAGGCTTCCTCCTTTCATTTCATTTGGGGATTGTATCTTTGTCTTCCCATTGTTTGTGAGACTCTTCTTGTAGCCTCTGGTTCTGAAATTGATCTATTCTGACTCCCTGGGTTTATGGTGTGAACTTCTATGGTAGAATGTCAATGGGATTCAGTGGTGCTTTCTCCTTAGTCTCCTGTGCTCACTGGTCTTGAATTGACATTTATGGGTGTAACATGGTCTAACTTTGGTCTTTTCAGCCCTCCAGTTTTTTTTTTTTTTTTTTTTTGTCTCACCTGTGGGAAAAAGATAAGTGGGGTGAAAAAAAAATTAGAAGGGAAGGAGGGAAAAAGGGAATAGAAAAGGAAAGGAAGGAAGGAAGAAGGAATAAAGAAAGATTGGAGGGAAGATAGGAAGGAATTTTAACAAAAATTAAAAGAAAAGAATAAATAAAAGAAGGCAGGAAGAAGGAATGAAAAAGGTAAAGGATGGAGGTAAGAAGGAATAAAAAAAAGAAAGAAGGACAGAAAGGAAGAAGGAATTGAGGGGGATAGGAGGAAAGAAAAAAAAAAGCCTTCCGGCAGCTTTAAACCGGTCAGGTTAGTTCTGTTAGTCTTCCTGTCTGTGGAGTGTGAGGGGTGGTTGGAAGGATTGGTTTCACCTTTCTCCCTTCCTGAGCCACACTCTTCGCTGTTGTTCAGCCTTAAGTCCAGTTCCTCTGGGTCCTTCTGCTCCCCACTAGGCCTTTAGTTCACCAGTTGTGCTGTCCTTGAGTTGCTCCAATTAGGGGCAATTCACATTCCACCTTCTTGCTCTTTGCTGTCTTAGATGCTAGGGGCTCTGGGTGGTGCTATGGGGTAGTTCAGCCCCCTATTGGATGGAGTCTTTCGGGGGCATGCAGTCTTCCCTAACCCTGCTGCTTCCCTCTCCTGGGCGTTCTGCTTTCCTCCTAGAGAGCCAGTAGGCCCTGCAGCATTCTGTGAGCAGGGGCTAGGTAGGAGTTTTTCAGAACCGGTGCTTTTGGGTGTGGTCACCTGTAATAAGCCAGGCCTTGATAGGGTTTTGTGGGGGATCTGGGCTTTGGGCCTGGGTTGGCTGCCAATCCCCGCTTTGGGTCTGTGCAGGGGGGGGGCAGCCAGCTACTGATCTGTTTGCTTACCCACCAGAGGTTTTAGGTGTACGCGCCCACACAGGCGCTTTTTGTCTGTGTGCCCAGGCACTGGGCCACTTATCAGTGTGAGCGCCGACCCGGGGTTTCAGGTGTGGGCCCCAGTCCACTGACTGGGGTGCGCGCCCACTGGGGCACTTTGGGTCTGGCGCCCAGGCAGTCGGGCGGCTTATCAGGGCACAGGCTCACCCGGAGTTTCAGTTGTGGGCCCCCAGTTCACTAATCTGGGTCCGTGCCATCAGGGCTTCAGGTGTGTGCTGGGTCTGCTTTTCAGTGTTCACAGTCCAGGGGCTGAGGGGGGAGGGGCACCAGAGGCCGCTGCTGCTGTGGAGAATTCTATAACTAGCTGCTGAGTGCCTCTATTTTCTTCACTTTTTGAGAAATTCTTCCTATTCAAGCCCCCCTGTTCCAAACCAGCACCTGGCTGCTCACACAGCCCAGCCTGGCTCTCTCCCAAGAATCCTGCAGCAGACCCTGCGTCCTGGCCAGGACTTCAGCCGCCCTGGTCCCCGTGCTGGTCCCAGGGACCTTATTGTCCTTAAGCACTCTTCTTACTGTCTGATCTTTCAATGTCCTCTATCTTTGGTCTCCGATCTTCATATATGCTGGAATACTGTTGGCTGTTCGCTCTGCTCCTCAGATCAGCTAGGTATTTCACTGGCGTTGAGGGGAAGTGAACTCCATTCCCATCTATCTCTCTGCCATCTTCTCACTCTCCCCCAATAGTTGCTTTATAAATCTAGATGCCCCTACATTGGGTTCACAAATTTTTACAATAGTTGATCTGTTTATCATTATAAAATATCATTTTTTGTTTCTTATTATAGTCTTTGTTTTAAAGTTTATTTTGTCTGATATAACTATTGCTACCTCAGCTTTTTTTTTTTCATTTTGACTTTCATGAAGTGTTGTTTTGCATCCTTTTACTTTCAGTCTACGCATATCCTTCTGTGTAAAGTGGGTCTTTGTATCCATTCAGCTACCCTATGTCTTTTGATTGGTGCATTTAAGCCATTTACATTTAAAGTGATTACTGACATGTATGTATTTATTTCTATTTTATTATTTATATTTGTATTCTTTTTCTCTTTGTTCTTATTAAAGAAGTCCTTTAACAGTTCTTTTGATACTGGTTTGGTGATGATAAACATCTTTAGCTTTTTCTTGTCTGGGAAACTTTTTCTCTCTCCTTCAATTTAAAATGATATTTTACCCTTTGCTGGGTAAAATAACCTATTTGTAAGTCCTTGATTTCATCACTTTGTATTTATGCCAAGCCTTGTGTCCTTAAAAGTTTCTGTAAAGGAATCATCTGACAGTCTTATGGGAGTTGCTTTTAGGTAACTGTTTTTCTCTTTCTGCTTTTAAAATCCTCTCTTTGTCCTTAAACTTTGCCATTTTAATTTTTATTTTTCTTGGTGTGGGTTTCTTTGGGTTCATTGTACTTGGGACTCTGAGAACTTCCTAGATTTTTATGTCTATTTTCTTCACCAGATGAAGAAAATTTTCATTCATTATTTCTTCATATAGGTTCTCAATACTTTACTCTCTTTCTCACCCTTCTGGTAGTCATATGATGTGAATGTTATTATGCTATGTTGTCCCAAAGGTTCCTTTATACTGTCCTCATTTAATATTATTATTTTTTTGTTTTGCTGTTCCCATTAGGAGTTGTCTTCTACCCTGTCTTGGAATTGCTGACTGTCAAGCTTCATATAATCTGCTGTTGATTCTGTCCTGTATTTTATTCACTTGTTATTCCATTCTTCATTTCTCAATGGTTCTTTTTACAATTTCTATGTCCTTTATTTATGCATTATTATATCTTTGTTGAAGTTCTCACTAGGTTCCTTGTGCACACCTAAAACCAGCATTTTGAAATCTGTATGTGGTAGATTGCTTACCACCATTTCATGTAGTTATTTTTCTAGAGTTTTCTTCTGTTATTTAATATGGAACAAATGATTCTAAAATTTATTGGAACCACAAAAGAACCCCAAATAGCCACAATAATATTGAGAAAAAAGAACAAAGTTGGGGGTATCATGCTACCTGATATCAAACTCTAGTACAAGTCTATAGTAATTAAAATTCAATGGTGCTGGCATAAAAACAGATATATAGATCAATGGCCCAAAATAGAGAGCCTAGAAATAAACCCACACCTATATGGTCAATCAATCTATGACAAAGGGGGCAAGACTACACACTGGGGTAAATACAGTCTATTCAATAAATAATGTTGGAAAAATTGGACTGATGCAAAAACATGAAACTGGGCCAACTTCTTACATCATATAAAAGAATAAACTAAAATTGATTAAAGAAAAATCACAAAAATCCTAGAAGAAACTATAGACAATAAAGTCTTTGACATTTCTATTAGAAATATTTTTTCTTCTATATCTCCACATACAAGAGAAATAAAAGAAAAGAATTAAAAATGGGACTACATCAAGCTACAAAATTTTTCACAACAAAGGAAACAATCAACGAAACAAAGAGATAACCAACTGGTTAGGAGAAGATATTTGTGAGTGATAGATCCTAAAAGGGCTTAATGTCCAAAATTTATTTTTAAAAACTCGCATAATTTAACAACAAAAAGCAAATAATCTAATTAAAAATTAAGTGGAATACCTGAATAGATATTTCTTCAAAAGGAAGTACAGATGGCTAGTATAACATGAAAAGATGCTCGATGTCACCAATCATCAGAGAAATGCAAGTTAAAACCACAATGAGATATCACTTCACACCTGTCAAAAAGGCTATCATCAAAAGATCAACACACAACTTTAAGTGCTCCAACATCCAAATTATAGGGCTACCAGAAAGAGACAAGGAAGAGCCGAGATAGTCCCAAAGAAATTAGACCCAAGGAGGTACACACCAAGGCACACCATAATTAAGGAGGAACATCATAATTAAGTTACCCAGTATTAAAGATAAGGAGATAATCTTTTATTTTATTTCATATTTGATGATTTTTTCACATTTTTTATTGTTGTTCAAGTACAGTGGTCTTAATTTCACCTCCCCTACCTTTCAGAAAACTAAAAACAGAACTTCCTTTTGACCTGGCAATTCTACTGCTGAGATTATACCCTAAGAATCCTGAAACATGAATTCCAAAGAACCTATGCACTCCGATGTTCACAGCAGCATAGTTTGCAATAGCCAAGTGCTGGAAGCACCCTAAGTGCCCATCAGTAAATGAATGTATCAAAAATCTATGGTACATTTACATCATGGAATGCTACACAACAGAAAGAAATAAGGAACTCCCACACTTTGCGACAGCATGGATGGATCTGGAGAGCATTATCCTGAGTGAAATAACCCAGGCAGTGAAAGACAAATACCATATGATCTCACCTATAAGTGGAACCTAATCAACAAAACAAATGAACAAGGAGAGAATCTTTAAAACAGCAAGAGAAAAGGAGACAGTTACTTATAAAGGAGTGCCCATAAGACTATGAGCTGATTTCTCAAATGAAACCTTATAGGTAAGAGGGGCTGGAAAGTATTTGAAGTCAAGATAAAGCAAGGATGTACAACATAGATTACTCTATCCAGCAAAGTTAACATTTACAATGGAAGGGCAGATAAAGTGCTTCCCATATAGGTTAACGTTAAAGGAGTTCATCACCACCAAGCCCTTATTATGTGAAATGTTAAAGGAACTTAAGTAAGAAATAGGAGATCAAAAAACTGTGAAGAATAAAAGACAACAAACATAACTATCAACAACTGAACTGAAAAAACAAAAACAGCAAACAACTACAACAGGGACAGAAACACAGCTATGGAGAACACATGGAGATTTTTCAATGGGGAGGTGGAGAGGGAGAATGGAGGTAAAGATACAGGGAATAAGAAGTATAATTGATAGGCATAAAATAAACAGGGATAGAATAAGAATAGTATAGGAAATGGAGAAGCCAAAGATGTATATGTACAACCCATGGACATGAACTAAAGAGGGGTAATGCTAGCGGGTGGACTGTGCAAGGAGGAAGAAAGATAAAGGGGAGAAAATATTGAGACAACTGTAACAGCATAATCAATTAAATATACTTAAAAAAGTTATATGTACCCTAGTGTTCATTGCAGCATTTACAATAGCCAAAATATGGAAGCAACCTAAGTTCCCATCAATAGGTGACTGAATAAAGACAATGTAATATATATGTAAAATGGAATATTAGTCATAAAAAATAATGAGATCTTACCATTTGTGACAACATAAACCAACCTAGAGGGTATTATGCTAAGTGAAACTATTAAGGCAGAGAAAGACAAATACCACATGATTTCAGTTATATGTGTAATCCAATGAACAAAGTAACCGAAACAAATTAGAAACAGAGATACAGAAAGCAAACTGACGGTTGCCAGGTGAAAGGGAGTTTAGAAAACTGGGTGGAAAATGTAAAGGAATCAAGAAATCCAAAATGATAGTCATAGAATAGTTACAGGGATATAAAGTATAGCATAAGTAATATGGTCAATAATATTGTAATTATTATGTATGATGCCATGGTACTAGACTTATTGGGGCAATAACTTTGTAAGTTATATAAATGTTTATTACTATTCAATAAACCTAAAACTAATATGAAATGATATGAGTTTCAACTGTAATTGAAAAATAAAATAAAGAAACTTTTAAGAATGCAGATGACATATCACAGAAATGTACACTTAAAAACTATATGATCTTTCATGGCCTGGCTTTTGCTGCAAAAGCCATGTGATCTCACCTATAAGTGGAACTTAATCAACAAAACAAACAAGCAAGCAAAATATAAACAGAGACAGTGAAATTAAGAACAAACTGACAGTAACCAGGGGGGAGGGTTTTTCAGGAACATGTATAAAGGCCACAGGGACAAAATGAAAGGGGGTCGGGGTTGAGGGTAGGAAGTGGGAATGTCTGGGGTGGGGGGAATGGTGGGGGAATAATGGAGACAGCTGTACTTGAACAAAAATTAAAAAAGAAATAAAATAAAAATTACTATGAACAATTATATGCCAAGAAATTTGAAAACCTGCATGAAATGGACAAATTTCTAGAAACATAATCTTCTAAAATTGAATCAAGAAGAAGCAGAAAGCCTGAACAGACCCATAACACCTAATGAAATCAAAGCAGTAATCAAAAAACTCCCAGCACACAAAAGCCCTGGATAGGATGTATTCACGTGAGAATTTCATAAAACATTTCAGAAAGAGGTAACCCCTATCCTTCTCAGACTATTCCAAAGACATCCAAGAGGTGAGTCTCCCAAACACTCTTAATGAAGCCAGCATCATAGAAATAGAAAAAACAGATAAAGACACAACAAAGAGAGAAGACTACAGGTCAATGTCGCTGATTAATATAGATATTAAAATGCTCAACAAAATATTGTCAAACCACATCCAGAAACATATTTAAAAAATTGTACACCATGATCATGTGGGGTTCACCCCAAGGATACAAAGATTGTACAATATTTGCAAATCAGTAACTATAATACAGCACATAAACAAAAGGAAAAGCAAAAATCACATGATCATAACAATAGATGCAGAAAAAGTATTTGGTAAGGCACACCAGCCATTTATAATAAAAATACTCAGCAAAGTGGGAGTAGAGAGAACATACCTCAACAAAATAAAGGCCATATATGAGAAAATTACAGTCAACACAATCAATGGGCAAAAACTAAAATCTTACCCACTAGGATCAGGAACAAGACAAGGAGGTCCATTTAAACCATTCATATCCTACACAGTATTGGAAGTTCTAGTCACAGCAATCAGACAAAATAAATAAATAAAATGAATCCAAATTGAAAATGAGGAAATATAAATGTCATTTTTGCAAAAGACATGATAGTGTACATGGAAAATCCTATAGACTCCACTAAAAAACCATTTGACTTAATAAATGAATTTGGCAAAACAGCAGGATACAAAGTCAATATTCACAAATCGATGGCATTTTTGCACACCAACAATGAAATATAAGAAATAGAAATCAGGGAAGAAGTCCCATTTGATATAACAATGAGGAAAATAAAATACCTAGGAATAAACCTAACCAAGGAGGTAAAAGACCTGTACTCAGAAAACTGCACAACACTGAAGAAAGAAATTAAGGAAGACACAAACAAATGGAAGCATGTACCACATTCATGGACTGGAAGAATTTATACTATCAAAATGATCATACTAACCAAAGCAATTTACAGATTCAATGCAATCCCTATTAAAAAACCAGTGCCATATTTCACAGATATAGAACAAACATTTCAAAAATTTACATGGAACCATAAACCATCCCGAGTAGCTGCAAAAATTTTTAGAAAGAAGAATAAAGTGGGAGGGATCACAATACCTGGTGTAATACTATATTTCAAGGCCACAGTAATCAAAACAGTCTGGTACAGACACATAGATCAATGGAACAGAATAGAGAACCCAGAAATATATCTAGGTTTCTATGATTAATTAATATTTAACACAGGGGACAGAATGATAAAATTGAGTAAAAATAGCCTCTTCAATAATGGTGTTGGTAGATCTGGACAGCTACACGCAAAAAAATGAAACTCCATCACCAACATACACCATACACAAAAATAAATTCAAGATAGATAAAAGACAAATATAAGTCACAACAAAATAAAAGTCCTAGAGGAGAACATAAGCAGCAATATCTCACATATTCCACACAGCAATACTTTCACTGATATGTCCCCTAGAGCAAGGGGTATAAAGGAAAGAATAAAATGAGACCTCATCAAGATAAAAAGCTTCTTCATGGTAAAGAAAACAGCAGTAAAATGAAAAGGGAACCAACCATATAGGAAAATATATTTGCCAATCATACCTCAGACAAGGGTTTGATCTCAAAAATATATAAAGAACACAGGAGTCCTCTCCAGGAAAACAAACAATCCAATTATAAAATGGTCAAAGTACCTGAACAGACACTTCTCCAAGGAGGACTTACAGAGGGCCCAGAGACATATGAAAGGATGCTGAGCATCAGTAGACATCACAGAGATGCAAATTAAAACCAGAAATAGATATCACTACACACTATTCAGAACTACAATCATAAACAAATTAACAAATAACAAGTGCTGGAGAGGTTGTGGGGTAAGGGAACCCTAGTACACTGTTGACGAGAATTAAGACTGGTGCAGCCACTCTAGATAACAGTTTGGAATTTCCTCAGAAAACTAAAATTGAAACTGCCTTTTGTCCCGGCAGTTCCACTCCTGGGATTATACTTTACAAATCCTGAAACCACAATTCAAAAAAACCAATGAACCCCAATGTTCACAGTAGCACAATTTACAATAGCCAAGTGTTGGAAGTAATCTAAATGCCCACCAGTAGGAAATGAGTGGATCAAAAAAGTATGGTACATTTACACAATGGGATGCTACCTAACAGAAAGAAAGAAGGAGCTCCTACCCTTCATGACAGCATGCATGGAACTGGAGGGCATTATGCTAAGTGAAATAAGGCTGGCAGTGAAAGACAAATAACATGATTTCATGTATAAGTGGAACCTTATCAAGATAACAAATAAACAAGCAAAATACAAACAAAAATATTGAAAAAAGAACAAAATTACAGTAACGGGGGGGGTGAGGGAGAGTGATATTGGAGAAAAATAGAGGAAGGTCCATCAAGGAACATGTGTAAAGTAAGTGTGGACAAAGCCAAAGGGGATAAGTTCAAGCATGGGAGGTGGGGATGTGTGGTTTGGGGGCTGTGGGATAAAAATGAAGACAACTGTACTTGAACAGTAAAAAATAAAGATGTTTATTTAATATCATGTTATCGGCCAATATTTTATTTATATTTTAACTTACCATTTTGTAAAATGTCATCTCTATTACCATCCCAAAAGGTTCTTAAACAATTATAACTACTACTATGGTTACTGCTAAAAGTTATTATTGAACTCAAATAGCTTCAAGTTTTCAGCAATTTAATGTGCATCTAGAGAGTCAAGTTTAGGAGATGAAAAATAAAGTTTATTATGCACACACACACACAAATTAGCTTAAAATCTTCTTTCTTTGCAATGTCTTAATACGGTTTTGAAATTAAGATAATGCTGGCCCCATGAAATGAGTCTTTCCTTCTCTTGAATTGTGGAATAGTTTGAGAAGGGTATGTCTTTGTTCTTTAAATGTTTGGTAAGATTCACCTGCGGAGCCATCTTCTCCAGGATTTTGTTTGTTAGAAGATTTTTGTAATACTTTTTTTTGACTTCATTAGTTGTAATTTGTCTGGTCAGATTTTTCTTTTCTCTTTTATTCAGTTTTGGAAGATTGTGTGTTTCTAGGAATTCAACCATTTTTTTCAGATTGTTCAATATGTTGTCATATAGTTGTTTTTAATATTTTCTTGTAATCTGTGTTAGTTCTTTGATGTCCATTGCTACTTATTTGAACCCTCTTTCTTTTTTTCTTAATAAGTCTGATTAACTTTATCAATTTTGAATATTCTTTTCAAAGAATTAGGTCTTGGTTTCATTGATATTTTGTAATGATTTCGCACTCAATTTAGTTTATTTCTGCTCTGCTCTTTATTATTTCTTTCCTTCTATGCACTTTGGGTTTTGCTTGTTTTTCTTTTTTGAGTTCCTTTAGGTGTATGGCAGGTGTGTCAAACTCATTTTCACTGGGGCCATATCAGCCTCGTTGTTGCTTTCAAAGGGCCAAATGTAATTTCAACTCCTTAACAGTTAAGGTGTAGTTACATTTATGAAGTCCTAAAATTATTTAAGCACTTTGAAGGCAACAACAAGGTAATGTGGCCCCCAGTGAAAATGAGTTTGACATCCCTGGTGTATGGCTATAGAATTTATTTGAGATTTTTTTTTTGGAAGTAGGCCTGTAATGCAGTTAATTTCCCTCTGACAACTGCTTTCACCATGTCCCATATATTTTGGGTTAATGTGTTATTATTTTCCTTTGTCTTGTGGTAACATTTGACTTCTTTAAACTCATTATTAACCCATTAATTGTTTGGTAACATGTTATTTAGTGTACACATGTTTGTGTATTTTGTTTCTTTCTTTTTCTTCCTTTTCTAAAAATTTAATCTTCATTTCATTTTTTCCATTACCCTTTAGTCCCCTTATGGCCCCTAACCCATCAATCACCACATAGTTGTCCATGTCCATGAGTCCTTTACTTTGTTGCTCAATTTTTTCATCATCTTCCCTATGAGTCTGTCCATATTTTCCTTGTTAGTTGTTTGTTCATTAGATTCCAAATGTGACTCATATGTGAAATCATATATTTGTCTGTGACTGGCTTATTTCATTGACCATAATGTTCTCCAAGTCCATCTATACCCATCTATGCTGTTACAAAGGGTAAAACTTTAATCTTTTTAATGGCCAAGTAGTATTGCATTGCGTTGTGTGCATTGTGTGCAATAGTTGTTTTCTCCACTCATCTATTGATGGAAACTTGGGCTGCTTCAGTATCTTGGTGTTTAGATAATGCTTCAGGGACATAGGGTTACTTATGTTCTTTTTAATTAGTGTCTTGGGTTTCTTTGGATATATTCCCAGAAGTGGGATAGCTGGGTCAAAAGGATGATACATTTTTAATTTTTTGAGGTATCTCTATAATGCTTTCCACAGTGGCTGCACATTTGTGCATTCCCACCAAAGTGTAAAAGGGTTTCCCATACTCCACATCTTTGCCAGCACTTGATGGTTATTGATTTATTGATGATAGCCATTCTGACAGGTGAGAGATGGTATCTCATTGTGGTTTCAATTTGCATTGTTCCGATGCTTAGTGACACTGAGCATCTTTTCATGTCTATTGGTCATACGTATATCTTTGCAGAAGTGTCTATTCAGCTTCTTTGCATATTTTTTAATTGGGCTTGGGGGTCCTTTTTGTGGTTGAGTTTTGTAAGTTCTTCATAAATTATGCATATTAGCTCCTTATCAGATGTATCAGCAAATATGTTCCCCCATTCTGTGGGGGGTCTTTTTATTTGGTTGATGTCTTCCTTAATTTGGTGTAATCTCATTTGTTTATTTTTCTTTGGTTTCCCTTGCCTGGAGAAAAATATCCTATAAAATATCCCTACAAGCAATGTCCAAGATTTTGCTGCCTATGTTATCCTGTAAGACTTTTATGGTTTCAGGTCTAATATTTGCCTTTAATACATTTTCAATTTATTCTTTTGTGTGGTGTAAGAAGGTGGTCTAGTTTCATTTTTAGGCACATATCTTCAATTTTCACAACACCATTTATTGAATAAAATATGTTTATCCCATTTTATGTTCTTGCTTCCTGTGTTAAATATTATTTGACATAAAGGTGTGGGTTTATTTCTGGGCTCTATATCCTCTTCCATTGATCTATGTGTCTGTTTTTATGCCAGTACCAGACTGTTTTGACTACTATGTCCTAGTAGTGTAGTTTGACATTAGCTAGCATGATTCCTCCAACTTTGTTCTTTTTTCTCAGGATTGCTGTTGTAATGTGGGGTCTTTAGTGTTTCCATATAAATTTTTGAAATATTTGTTCTAGTTCTGTGAAATATGTCATTGGAATCTTGATAGGAATTCTGTTGAATCTATAGATTGCAGTGGGTAGTATGGACACTTTAATTATGTTAATGCTACCTATCCATGAACATGGTATATGCTTCCACTTATGTGTGTCTTCTTCAATTTCTTTCTGAGGTGTCTTACATTTTGCTGAGTATAGGTATTTTACATCATTGATTAGGTTGATTCTTAGGGTTTTTTTTTTTTTTTGAAGCAATTGTGAATGGGATTGGATTCTTAATTTCCCTTTCTGTTAGTTAGCTTATTATTGGCATATAGAAATGTAATTGATTTCTGGATATTAATTTTGTATCCTGATACTTTGATACTATCCTGAATTCGTCGGTTATAGTAGTTTCTTGGTGGAATCTTTGCTATTCTCTATGTACACTATCATGTCATCTTTAAGTAAAGAAAGGCAGCTTTACTTATTCTTTTCCAACTTGGATGAATTTCTTTCTTTTTCTTTTCTTATTGCTGTTGCTAGGACTTCTAGTACCATGTTGTATAAGAGGGTAAAGTGGATACCCCTGTCTTGTTCCTGCTCTTAAGGGTAATGCTTGAAGTTTTTGTCCATTGAGAATAATGTTGGCAATGGATTTGTCTTATATGATCTTTATGATATTTAGGTATATCCCCTCTAATCACACTTTGCTGAGAGTTTTTGCCTTAATCAGATACTGGATTTTATCAAATGGTTTTGTCTGCATCTATTGATATGATCATGTGGTTTTTATCCTTCATTCTGTTTATGTAGTGAATCACATTTATTTTTTTTTAATTAATTTATTTATTTTTATTCAGTTACAGTTGTCTGCATTTTCTCCCCTTCCCTCCACCCCACCCCAGCCAGTCCCACCTCCCTCCCCTCATCAAAATAAAAAGCTTCTGCAGGGATAAAGAAAACAGCATCAAAATACAAAGAGAACCAACAGTATGGGAAAACATATTTGCCAATGATACCTCAGACAAGGGCCTGATCTCCAAAATATATAAAGAACTCACATGACTGCATGCCAGGAAGACAAACAACCCAATTAAAAAATGGGCAAAGGACTTGAATCACATTTATTGATATGCAAATGTTTTACCAACCTTGTATACCTGTAATAAATCCCTCCTGATCATGGTTTGTGATCTTTTTGATGCATGACTGCATTCAGTTTGCTAATACTGTTGATCAATTTAGCATCTATGTTAATCAGGATATTGGCCTATAATTTTCTTTCTTTGTGGTATCTTTATCTTGTTTTGGAGTTAGGATAATGGTGGCCTCATAAAATGAGTTTCCAAGCCTTTCCACCTCTTGAATTTTAAGAAATAGTTTGAGAAGGAGAAGTGCTAGTTCTTCTCAGAATATTTGGTACAATTCCCCTCAAAGTCATCCAGTTAGGGCTTTTGTTTATTGGGTTTTTTTTTTTTTTAAGTGGTTGTTCAAGTACAGTTGTCTCCATTTTGACCCCACCATGCACCCCCTCCCCACCCATCCTTTTCTCCCAAGCTTGAACCTACCCCTTTTTGCTTTGTCCATGTGTCCTTCATACATGTTCCTTGATAGCCCTTCCCCCTTTTCCCCCATTATCCCTGTCCATTCTCCCCTCTTATTACTTGATAACTTCTATTTTATTAGGTGTAACCTGTCCATTCAGATTCTTTGATTCTTCCCAATTTAGTTTTCAAAGATTGTATATTTCTGAGAATTTATCCATTTTGTTCAAGTTGTCCATTTTTTTGGCATATAGTTTTTCATAATATTTTCTTACAATCTTCTTTTAATTTTTTTGGTGTCAGTTTTTTTTTCCCTGTGAGATTCATTGACCTTTTGTATCATTTTTATACTCTATTTTGTTTATTTCTGCTTTAACCTTTATTATTTTCTTCCCTCTACTCACTTTGGGCTCTGTTTATTCTATTTTTTCAAGTTACTTTAAGTGTGAAGTTAGATTGTTTATTTGAGCTTTTTCTTGTGTGTTCTTTTTTTTTGATAGGCCCATAATGCTATAAATTTCATTCTTAAGAATGCTTTATAAAATTAAGGAAGACACAAATAAATGGAAGCATATACTATGTACATGGATTGGAAGAATTAACATCATCAAAATATCCACACTACCCAAAACAATTTATAGATTCAATGCATTAACTCTTAAAAAAACAATGACATATCACAGAAATAAAACACACATTTCAAAAATTTATGTGGATCCATAAATGACCTCGAATAGCCACAGCAACTTTGAGAAAGAGGAACAAAGTAGGAGGGATCACAATACTTGATATCAAAGTATATTACAAGGCCACAATAATCAAAATAATCTGGTAGTGGCATAAAAGAGACATAGATCAATAGAAGAGAATAGAGAACCCAGAAATAATCTCATATCTTTATGGCCAATTAATACTCAAAAAGATGGCACAAACATAAAAAGATGTAAATATGGCATCTCCAAAAATGGTGGTGGGAGATTCTGACAGCTACATAGAAAAACAATGAAACTTGAACACCATCTTACACCATAAACAAAAATAAACTCAAGATGAATAAAAGACTTAAACATAAGCAGTGACACCACAAAAGCCCTAGAGGAGAACATAGGGAGGAAAATCTCAGATATTCCACACAGTAATATTTTCACCGATATGTCCTCTAGAGCAAGGGACATAAAGGAAATAACAAACAAATGCATTTGTTTACACTGTGTGCTGCATTCCCACCAACAGCACACTATGATTCTTCTTTTCTACAACCCTTGTGGATTGATGGTGGCCATTCTGAGAGATGTGAGGTCATATTTTGTTGAGGTTTTAATTCTCATTTCTATGATGATTTGTGATGTTGAGCATTTTTTATATGTCTAAGGCCCTTCTGTATGTTCTCTTTGGAGAAATAGTCTATTCAGGTCTTTTGATCATTTCTTTTTGTTTCATTGTTGTTCAAGTACAGTTGTCTCCATTTTCACCTCTCCATGGCCCCCCACCACACCCATCCTCACCTTCCACCATTAAACCTACCTCCTTTGGCTTTGTCCATGTGTCCTTTATATGTGTTCCCTGAAGGCCCTTCCCCTATCATCTCCTATTATCCCTCCCACCCTCCTCTCTGGTTACTCTCAGTTTGTTCTTTATTTCAATGTCTCTGGTTGTACTTTGCTTGCTTGGTTGTTTTGTTGATTATGTTCCTCTTATAGGTTAGATCATATAGATCTTAAGGGAAACACTTTTAATTTTGCCCATTGAGAATTAAGTTAGCTGTAGATTTTTCATATATGGCCTTTATTATATTGAAGTATGATTCCCACTCTGCTAAGAGTTTTTATCACAAAGTGTGCTGGATTTTATCAGATGGTTTTTCGGCATCTATTGACATGATCAAGTGATTTTTGTCTTTCATTTTATGTGATGAATTACATTTATTGTTTGGTGAATATTGTACCAAACTAGCATCCCTAGGATAAATCCCGCTTGATTATGGTGTATGACTTTTTTGATGTATTGCTGGATTTGGTTTGCTAATATTTTGTTAAATATTTTAACATCTATGTTCATGACAGATATTGGCCTATATTATCCTTGTGTTTTTATCTTGTTTTTGAATTAGGATCATACTGTCCTCATAGAAAGGTCTTGGAAGTTTTCCTTCCTCTTAAATTTTTTGAAATATTTTGAGAAGGATTAGTGATAGTTCTTTGAATGTTTGGTAAAATTAGCCTGTGAAGCCATCTGGTCCAGGACTATTGTGTTCCAGGAGTTTTTTAATTACTGCACGATTTTACTCATTGTTATAGGACCACTCCATTCTTCAGCTTCTTCTTATTTCAGTTTTGGGAGATTGTAAGTTTCTGGAAATTTATCCACTTCACACAGGTTGACTGATTTCTTGGCACATGATTGTTCACAGTAATTTCTTACAATAGCTTGTAATTCTGTGAGATCAGTTGTTATGTCAACTCTCTTCTGCTTTTATTTATTTGAGTCCTCTCTCTTTTTTTTCTTGATGACTGTGGTTAAACACGCATTAATCTTGTTTATCTGTTCAAAGAACCAGCTCCTGCTTTCATTAATCTTCAGTATTTTTTTCTTAGTCTCTGTCATTGATATCTACCCTGATCATTTTTTAAATTATTTTTTGGTTGTTCAATTACAGTTGTCCTCATTTTCCCCACATTGCTCTCTCATACCTTCCCCTCATCCCCTTTTCACATTCAGTTTTTCCCAAGTTGTCCTGGTTCATGGGTCCTTTATACATGACTTGCCTTTCCTTTTCTTTCCTCATTATTCCCCTCTCCTCTCCCATCTAGTCAATGTTAGTTTGTTCTTTATTTCCATGTCTCTGGTTCTGTTTTGCTCACTTGTTTGTTTTGTTCATTAGTTCCACATATAGGTGAGATCATATGATATTTGTTTGTCACTGTCTGGCTTATTTCACTTAGCACAATACTCTCTAGTTCCATCCATGCTGTTGGGAAGGGTAGGAATTCTTTCTTTCTGCTGTGTAGTATTCCATTTTGTAAATGTACAAGTTTTTTGATCCACTCATTTACTTGTGGGCACTTAGGCTGTTTCCAGCATTTGACTCTTATAAAGAATGCTGCTATGTACATTGGGTGCACAAGTTCTTTTGAATTGGTGTTTCAGGATTCTTTAGGTGTAATCTGACCCATGGAATCACTAGGTCAACAGGCACATCCATTTTTAGTTCTTTGAGGAAATTCCATATTGTTGTACATAGTGGGTGTAACAGTCTGCATTCCCAACAACAGTGTACTAGGGTTTGTCACCAGCACTTGTTGATGTTGATTTGTTTAAGACGGCCACTATTACAGGTACGAAGTGGTATCTAATTGTGGCTTTAATTGCATCCCTCTGATGCCTAGTGATGTAGAGCACCCCTTTTCATGTGTATGGGCTCTCTGTATGTCCTCTCTGGAGAAGTGTCTGTTCAGGTCCTTTGCCCATTTTTAATTGGATTGTTTGTCTTCCTGGATTGGAGTCATGTGAGTTCTTTATATATTTTGGACATCAAACTCTTGTCTGAGGTATCATTGGCTAATAGGTTTTCCAGTATAGTTGTCTCCTGGTTCATTTTGCTGTTTTCTTTAGCCATGCAGAATGTTTTTAATTTAAAGTACTTCCATTTGTTTATTCTTTCATTTATATTCTTGCCCTAGGGGATGCATTGGTGAAAATGCTACATGGGATATCTGAAATTGTTCTGTCTATGTTCTCCCCTAAAACTTTCATCATGTTACAACTTATATTTAAGCCTTTTATCCATCTTGAGGTTTTTTTTTTGTGGTGTAAATTGATAGTCTAGTGTCATTTTTTTGCATGTACTTGTTCAGATCTCCCAACACCACTTGTTGAAGAGGCTGTTTTATTCCTTTTTTTTTTTTTGCCATGCTCCCTTTTTCAAATAATACCTGAACTTAGAGATTGGTTTTATTTATGGGTTCCCTATTCTGTTTCATTTGTCTGTTCTTAAGCCATGCCAGGCTGTTTTGATTACTGTGAGCTTGTGATATAGTTTTAAGTCAGGTATTATGATCCCTCTTACCTTGTTCTTCTTTCTCAAAATTTCTGAGGCTATTCAAGGTCATTTATGGTTCCATATAAATTTTTAAAATATTTGTTCTATATCTGTGAAATATGCCATTGTTGTTGTTTTTTTAATAGGAATTGCATTGAATCTATAAATTCCTTTGGGCAGTATGGACATTTTGATGACGTTAATTTTTCCAATCCATGAACCTGATATATACTTCCATTGTTTGTGTCTTCCTTATTTCTTTCTTCAGTTTTGTGTAGTTTTCTGAGTACAGGTCTTTTACCTCCTTTGTTAGGTTTGTTCTTAAGTACTATATTTTTCTTGTTGATAGAGTAAATGGAATTTTTTCCCAATTTTTGTTTCTAGCATTCATTGTTAGCATTCAAAAATGCCTTTGATTTCTGAATGTTGGATTTGCATCCTTCCATTTTGCCAGATTCATTTTTTAGGCAGAGTAGTTTTTTGGTGGAGTCTATAGCATTTTGATGTACACTATCATGTCATCTGCAAACACTGACAATTTTACTTCCTCCTAATTTGTATTCTTTTTCTTTTTCTTTTTCCTTCTCTGATCACTATGGCTAGAAATTCCAAAAGTATCTTGAATAAAATTGTTGAAAGCAGACATACTTTTCACATTTCTCACTTTGGGGAAAATTTTAATTTTTGCTCTTTGAGTATGATTTTGGCTGTAGGTTTTCTGTGTATGGGTTTTATTATGCTTAGGTATGTTCCATCTAACCCCACTTTACTGGGAGTTTTTGTCCTAAGTGGGTGCTGGATTTTGTCAGCAACTGTTGTTATGATCATGGGATTTTTGTCTTTCCTTTAGTTTATGCGATGTATTATATTTATTGGTTTGCAAATATTGTCCCATCCTTCCATCCTTGGTATAAATCCAAATTGATCACAGTATATGTTTTGTAAAATTATCCGCTGAAACTCTCCCATCCAAGGCTTTTGTGTGCCAGGAGTTTTTTGAACTGTTTCAATTTCAATAGCAGTTATAAGTCTGAGCAAGATTTCTGCTTGTTCTTGATTCACTTTTGGAAGAATACATGTTCCTAGAAAATTGTCCATTAAACCCATGTTTTCAAATTTGTTGTCATAATGTTGTTTGAAATAATTTCTGATAATCCTTTGTATTTCTCTAGTATCAGTTGTAATTTCTCCTCTTTTGTTTCTGATTTTATGTATTTGACTCCCCTCTTTGTTTTTCCTTGATGAATCTGGTTAAAGACTTGTCCATTTTGTTTATCTCTTCAAAGAACAAGATTCTAGATTTATTGATCTTTTGAATTGTTCTTTTAGTATTTATGTCAACTAATTATGCTTTGATCTTGATTATTTCTTCCTTCTAATCTCTCTGGGCTATGTTTTTTTTTATTGTTCCTCTAGTTCTTGTAGATTAGTATTAAGTTATTTATTTGCAATTTTCTATCATTTTTAGGTAGGCCTGTCTTGCTATGAACTTCCCTCCCAAGACTGCCTTCACTGTTGCCCATAGGTTGGGGTTGTTGTGTGTTTATTTTCATTTGTTTCCAGAAACTTATTGATTTCTTCCTTCATCTCATTATTAAGCCATTCATCGTTTAATAAAATGTTATTCAGTATCCATGAAGTTTACTGTTTTTAAAGTTTTTTTCCTTTTGCTTGGTTTCTACTTTCAAGCTATTGTGGTAGGAAAAATGCTTGATATAATTTCAATTTTCTTGAATTTGTTGAGACTTGTATTATGTCCTATCATGTGGTCTGTCTTTGAAAATGTTCTGTGTGAATTTGAAAAGACTGTGTATTTTGCTTCTTTGGGGTGAAAGATTCTGTATATATCAATTAAGTCCATTTGATCTAAAGTGTCATTCAGTGCCACAATATCCTTCTTGATTATTTGATATATCTATTCATTGTTGACATTGGGGTGGTAAAATTCCCTACTATAACTGTGTTGTTGTCTATATGTTTCTTGAAGTCCACAAAGATTTACCTTATATATTTTGTGCTGCCATGTTGGATGCATACATTTCTACAATGTTTATGTCTTCTTGATGAATTCTTCACTTCAGCATTATGAAGTGACCTTGTCTGTCTCTTTTCAATGGCCTTTGTTTTGGAATCTATTTTGTATGAAATAAATATTGTTACACCGGCTTTTCTTTCCTGTCCATTTGCTGGAAATATTTTCTTCCAACTCTTTACTTTTGGTCTTTGTAGGTTTTTTGTTCTCAGTTGGGTCTCTTTCAGGCATATGTGCAAGTCATGTTTTCTTACTCATTCAGATACCTAATGTCTTTCAATTGGAGGATTTAATATGTTTACATTTAAGGTATATTGATAGATAGTTATTCATTGCCATTTCCCCCCTTTATACATATGTTCCTCTCTCTCTCACTCTTTTTCTTCATCCTCTTAAAGAAGTCCCTTTAGGATGTCTTACAGTGCTGATTTGGTGTAGGTGTATACTTTTAGCCTTCTTTTGTCTGGGGAACTCCTTATTTAGCCTGCCATTTTAAATAACAGCCTTGGTGGGTAGAGTATTCTTGGTTGCAGACCTTTGCTTTTCATTACTTGGGATATTTTTTGCCATTCCCATCTGGTTTGAAGTGTTTCTATTAAGAAATCAGCTGCAAGCTTTATGGGGGCTCCCTTGGATGTTACTCTGTGTTTCACCATTGCTGCCTTTAAAGTCCTCTGTTTCTCTTTTAATTTGGCCATTTTAATTTAGAAATGCCTTGGAGTGGGCCTCATTGAGTTCCTCTTGATTGGGACCATCTATGTTTCCTGAATTTGTGTGACATTTTCTGTTATCAAATTATGGAAATTTTCCATCATTACTTTTTGAAACAAGTTCTCTATCCCTTGCTCATTTTCTTCTCCTTCTGGTATCCCCATTATACAGATTTTATTATTATGTTTCTGTTGTCCTGCAGCTCCTGTAACCCCATTTCATTCTTTTGAGTCCTTTTTTCTTTTGCTATTTCTGGGAATTTTTTCTACCTTTTTCTCCAGTTTGCTGATTTGATCATCTCTTTCATTTAGCCTGCTTTTAATATCTTCTATTGTATTCTTCAGTTCTGGAACTGTATTTGTTATTTCCTCCTGTCTCCTACTGATAGTTTCTATATCTTTTTCAAGCTGATGTAGTCTCATTCAGTACCTTTTCGCTTTGTTATAGTTCTCTGTAATTCTCACTGAAGTCATTGAGCTTCCTTATAACCATTGTTTTGAACTCAATGTCTGACAATTTACTTGTCTCTATTTCATCTAGCACTCTTTCTGGAGATTTCTCCTTTCCTTTCAATTGGGGGTTGATTCTTTATCTACTCATTTTAAGGGAAACTCTTTTATTTCTTTCTGCTTTTTAAATTGATCTGATTTGACTCCCTGTTTTGTGGTATCTACTTCTATGGTAGGAGACCTGTGGGATGCAGTGATGCAGTCTCCTTAATATCCTGAAATTGATGCTGTTGGGATGTTCTTTATGCTATTTATGTTGTCTATCTGGATTTAATTGCATTTTGATTGTCATTTGGTCATTCTTTGGTGGGTCCTTCCCTTCAGCTTGCTGACTGAGGCTCACTTCACCCACCACTCTTATTTTGTTGTGCAGCTGCTGCTAGAATAAAAGCCACAGAGCTGAAGAAACAAACTCACAATCCCACTCTCAACAGCAAATGAACCAATAATTATAGGGTGTAAAGAGATTAAGACTGTTTTAAATGGAATCTCAAGATGGCAGCAATGTAGGTGGGAGCAGAGCCCAGTTCTCCCTTTGCCCAGCTTGAACACCTAGGTAATCTTCTGAGGAATAGAGTGAACAGCCAAAGGAAGCCCAGCTTATATGAAGTTTGGAAGCCAAAAAGTGTGGAAGGCATTGAAAAACAGACAGTAAGGAGATTGCGTTTGGATGCTAAAGTCCCTGGGATTGGCACAGGGACCGAGGCTGCTGTGGCCCCCACCTGGCACCTGCACAGGATACTTGGAAGAGAGTTAGATCACCAGTTCCCTTCCCTACAAGAGCAGGGAGGGCAGTCAGGCACCAGGAGGGACCTGGACACTTGAAGTCACTGGGGGGAATAGAAACAAAGTGGGAGACACCAGAGGTTGTGTACACCTGTGTGAACTGTGGACACCAGCTAAGTCATTACCAGAGAAGTTGGGGAGCTGGGCAACAGCTGGAGAAGGGAAAAGTGTTGGGCATTTTCAGACTCTGACCCCCATAGTCTCCAGTCTGGTTAGAAAGTTGAGCTGTGTGAAAAGCCGGGCTCTTGTTAAGAACTGTGGGTTTAAACCAGAGGCTTTTACTCAAAAAAAAAAAAAAAAAAAAAAGGATCACAGTCACTTTGTAAGGAACTCTTTTGCAGTGGCTGGCTCTCCAGGAGGGTGATTTGAGCTGTGCACTTGTGCTTGATTCAGGCCTCTAGCCCGACAGCTGAGTAATGCCAATAGCCTGGAGGCTGATGGGCACCGTTCACTCTGCAGGTGATTCTGGCTGCTCACAACACCACTCACTGCCAGGCTGATTCCAGCCCTGCACCCAAGCTTGACTCACACTGTCTTCCCAGACATTGGGTGGCTGATATGAACAGCTTGCATGTGCTTGACTCATGCTGCTCTTCCAGAGGCTGAGTGGCACCGCACACCCAGCAGCTGACTGGTGCTACTTGTCTGGAGGTGGGCTCTGGACATATTGGGCTCGCTAAGAGCAAGAAGGAGGTGCACTGCACGGACCTCAGCACAACTGGTAGATTCAAGGCACAGGCTTGGCACAGATGGACAGCGGGGGCCTGGCAGCTCATGGAAGACCTGGGTTAGAGGCTGAGCAATTGTGAATATTGTGGCCCAGACCTGGCCCCCATCCTCACAAAACCTTAGGAAGGGGGAAGAGCAAAGCCCAGCCCCTCTCTTCCTGTCACATCCAGGAAGACCAGCAGAACTCACTCAATGGGTTTAAACTCAGCAAGAGGCTTATTTTTTTACTTTCCTCTATTTTTTTCTTCCCCTAAGTGAGACAATAAGACCTCGAGTTGTGAAAGGACCGGAAACAGATTCAAATTGGGAACACAAGGCTATCCCCAAAACTGAGAAGCTGAGACAAATTTTACTTTGCTATCCCATAAAACTGGCATTTTATTGTTTATTTGTATTATTATTTCATTATTTTTACTTATTTTATTTTGTTTCTTTTTTATTTCTTTTCTTTCTGTTTAGTTTTCTTCATTTTATTTCTCTGTTTAATTTCATTGTTTAACTGGTTTTCCTTATTCTCTTTTTCATATTGTATTTTAATTTTCCTTCTTTCACTTTACTTGTGTTCCAATGATGCACTACTTTTGATCATGTCCTTTATATTGTTGTTATCTATAGGGAACTGATACTCATGGCAGTGGCAAATGTAGCTCAGCCCTGATTCAGAAAACTGGCAGGTGCGAGGCAGCACACAGAAGCCAGGCCCACAGATTGGCTTTCCCATGGGAAACCAGGCCTATATTGTACCTAGGCTGCTTTGAGGCTTGCTTTTGCTAAAACTCCCTCACCCTGAATTAAAGCAACAAATGTTTACTGCATATCTTTAAAGTAACTTCCTAAAGTCTGTGCTAATCCCCCCAAGGATGGAGTGTGACCAGATCAATCACTTTTAATGTACCCTTTTATTTGCAACATTTTTTCTTTGTTATCTGTAAGAAGTAATCAGCAACAGTCTTTCCTTTGTTATCTGTAAAAAGTAATCATCTAAAGCAAACCTGAGCATAATGAATGAGAAACTTCTTTGATGTATGCTATTAGAAAGCAATAAATGCCTGTCCAGGCAAGGGTCAGGGGACTTTCTCACTCAGAAAGTGGCTGTGCCATCCCTTTTCTTCACAGGACTTCTGTGGTCCATGTGAATTTGTTCATTGCATCCACAACACAGCAACACCACTGGTCGGAGTCTGCATAATCTGGCACCCAGAACAGGGACCCAGGGCTGTGAGCTATCATTGTGGACAACATACCAACTTGGTTGGAGTGCACGCATCAGTTCAGGTAAAGGCATATGACACAGAGTGCTTTTTGGTAAGGTCATAGGGTGTATGGGATTTCAGAGAAAAGGATTTCTCTGGCACGGGTTGAGCAGTTAAAAGCCACAGGGGCACTCACCACTAGGAGAGGCCCCCGAAGGGGTAAGCTGGAACTTAGATTTGCACAGAACACTAGGTTTCCCGCCAACCACAAGCAAAAGTTCACACAGTGAGAGGCACACTGTAAAAACACTCACAAGCCCATCCCCTAGGCACAACCTCCAACTAGGTTTAGGCTTGGGAGAAAGAGCCAAAACTTTCCCTTTAATCACCTTTAAAAACAGCAACTAGTTATGGGGTATTTACAAGCTTCTCAGCAGGTTCTTTCTTTCAAGCTGCCTCTTTTGTCCTTTCTATTTTGCCTTTTCCCTCCATCCGTTTGCCTAAGGAAAAGCGGATAGTGAATGAGTATTATGGTTTCAACTGGACTCCAAAGATCGCTTTCCGAAAGAATTTAGTGTTAGCCACAGGTTTTGTACGAGAGCATTTGACATTAGCCAAGCTCTGAAGACAAAATGCACTTCCTCCCCTCGGCTCAAGAAATTGGGTGTTCCCACTTGAGTCAGAACCTTGTGAGGGTGTCTGGGATCAATTCCCGAGGCATGCAGGGGCATTATGGGGACCTCCAAAATGATTTAATATAACTCACGGCTCATCTGGGAAAGCAAGATATAAAGGTTGGTCACCTAGCACTTTGAGCCCCGCCCACCCCAACAGTCTTAGATGCTTGGAGGAGGATCTGAGACCCATAAGCAGGGTTAGGATACCTGGAATGTCTGGTACCCATCCTTGACTATCCCTGACACCAATGGCACATTTTGACCCACCACACTTATCCCCTAATAGCTAACTAGCTAGGGTTTAGCACTTGTGGTAGAGTCTGAAAAGACAACAATCAAAAGTAAAAAGGAGCCTTTTAACAGCAATAATGGGCTCTCATGTGTCTAAACAGCAGGAAGTCTACCTGCGTATGTTACAGCAGCTCCTCCAGGGAGTGGGGATGTAAGGTAAAGGAAAAACATCTCATTCAGCTTTTATGAACTATAAAGGAATACTACCCTGCTTTTCCTGACAAGGGAACCTTAGAGATTGACGTTTGGGAAAAGTCAGGGGACAAGTTAAAATCTTTACAGGACAGTGGTGTTTCTAGTGGAGTTCAGAACTTATTAACTTGGGGGCTAGTTAGAACTGCTCTTATGCCTATATGGTCTAAGAAACCAGAGCTAGTCACAGAAGGGGATAAGGAATATAGTTCAGAGGAGGAAGTTATGCATGATGTAACAGGAGAACAGGCCACAGAAGTTCTGCCTACAGCCCCACCAGAGGGCCTACCATGTAGTCATCACTCCTTCCAAGTCTGGGAGTGTTCCTCCTCACAGGGTGCATAACCACCAAGAAAGCCAGAAAATTCAGACAGATATCCTATCAAGGCTATGAGACAGTGCCTTCGGAAGGCAGGCAGTGGAGGCTGGGGATTTAGATGCCCTTTCAGCCTTCCCCATTATAGTCAAGTGTCAAAGAAATGTCCATGAGCTCCTTCCCTTTTTCCTTTACAAGGATTTAAAGAAGCACATTAAAGAAAATGGGCTTTAGTCTCCTTATACTAGCGGGCTATTTCAAGCCATTACTGACAGTAATAAAATGGCCCCTTGTGACTGGATTGCCCTCACCAGGACTGTTTTGACCCCAGCTCAATTTATAGTCTGACATTCAAAATATTCTCAAAGGGCCGGCACCCAAGCAGCTGAAAATGCACAAATAATAAATAATCTTGTCACCCTCCTTATGCTTCTTGGCTCTGGTGATTTTGCTGCTGCAGCAGATCAAGCCATGCTTGAACCTCATGCTTTTACTCAATGTGCTCAAATTGCTCTCAGAGCCATGAAGGTTGTGCCCAATTCTCAGGCCAAGGAAACTTCTTTCTCCATCAATATCCATCAGGGTGCTGTGGAGGCATATATTGACTTTATTGATCATCTCCAGGAAGCCATTGAATGAAAAATTGATAATCATAAAGTGGCCAAGACTCTTTTGTGGCAGCTAGCTAGTGAAAATGCTAACAAAGGCTGCAGGGCCATTATAGGAGCCCTGCAAGTTACCACTGGAGACATCAGTGAGTTTATTAAGGCTTGACAAGATATTGACACAGAGCAGCATCAGGTCTCTCTCTTAGCTCCTGCAATTAAGGGAGATTCCAAATGTTATAACTGTAGGAAGCCTGGTCTTCTGTGTAAGGACTGTCCATCCACATCGAGAGGAGGAATAGGTAATGGCAAGCTTCCCCCAAGGATTGTTCACATTATGGCAAAGGCAGGCATTGGGCAAAGGAATGCTGCTCTAAATTTGATAAAAATGGCCAGCCCATTCAGGGAAACTTCCAGGGGGATGCTTGCTCCAGTGCCCCTGAGCCCAATTGGAGCTTTCAGAACAGCAATCAATATCAGGGCATTCAAGGAAATGCACAGTTTCCGACCCTTGTGCAGCCACCCGTGGAAGTGCAGGGCTGGACTTGGTCACCACCAACAAGCTCATCTTAAAGGAACATGATCAAGTATTTGTAGCTCCCACTAGTGTCGAGAGACCTTTATCCCTGGGAACAGTTGGTCTAATCTTAGGGATATCCGGTAGTACTACCAAAGATATCTTTGTTCAGCCAGGAGTCATTGACTCAGACTATCAAGGGGAAATTAAAATCACGCTTAAAGTGTCTGGCTATCTTATTATTCCTGCCCAAATGTACATTGCTGCTCTGCTCCTACACCCCTATGTGACCTCCAAGACTCAAAATACAGTGGGGGGCGGGAAGCTTCAGTAGTACAGACAATCAGTTTTTTGGACAGAATAAATTAAGTTAAATAAACTAATCTTACTAATCAAAGATAAAGGATAAAACTTTTCATGGCCTCATAGATACAGGAGCCAACATCTCCATTATCTCAAATCAGTTTTGGCCTCCTGAATGGCCTTTAACAGACAGTGGAATGCCTGTCACGGTCATTGGGGGAGTTTCTCAACTACAAGTCAGTGTATTGTCTCTTAGCAGTTATGGGCCAGAAGGACAGGTAGGGAGAATTTGACCATATATCTTGCCTATGCCCCTTAATATTTGGGTCTGTGATTTCCTCAGTCAGCGGGGAATGCAAAGCTCCCTGCCACCTGTTCCTTAGTGGCCACTGCTCATATAACTCCCCTACAGCTTACCTGGTATGCCAGTATTTCTCAATATGCCAGTATGGGTTGATCAGTGACCACTTAAAGGAGACCTACTTGAACAGGCCTACCCTTTTAGTTAAACAACAATTAGAAGCAGGTTATATTGAACCCTCTAACAGCCCTTGGAGTATGCTTATTTTTGTTGTACCAAAGTAATCTGGCAAATGGAGGCTTATTTATGACCTAAAAAATCAATGAAACCCTCCAGCCTATGGGCCCCATACAGCTGGGAGTCCCTAATCCAGCTTGCATTCTCAAAGATTGGCCTCTTTTAATTATTGACCTAAAAGATTGTTTCTTTACAATCCTTATAGCAGAAAGGTATTGGGGACATTTTGCATTTTCCCTCCCAGCCATGAATAATTCTCAGCCTTTACAGCAGTTTCATTGGAGAGTTTTACCTCAGGGAATGCTTAACAGTCCAACTATCTGCCATCATTTCATTCATACGGCCATTCAGCCAGTAAGAGATTAATTGTCTAATTCAATTATTTATCATTTTATGGATGAGATCCTGATCACAGTTCCCTCACAAGATATTCTAGCAAAATTACTTCCTTCCCTAAAAATTCTGTGGCTTCAAAAAAAATCAAGCATTCAGAGCCTTGGAAATATTTAGGCTATATCCTTTTTAATAGGACAATTCAGCCTCAAGTCTTTCAAATTAATCCACCCAAGGATTTAACTCTTAATTGTCTCCAACAACTCTTGGGAGCACTCAGCTGGGTGTGACCCAGCCTTGGAACACCTACCCAGCAATTAACTCATTTATTTAACACCCTTAAAGGGGACCCTGATCTTAATTGCCCCAGAAAATTATCCCCCAAGGTTCTAAAAGAATTAACTATTCAGTAAATCAACATATTCAGCAGCAACAACTAACTAGAATTGATCCACAGTCTCCTGTCTGACTTTTCTGCTTCTCAACCTGAGGCACCCCAACAGGTCTTATAGGACAGCTGTCACCCAACTTAGCTATGATAGAGTGGCTTTTTCTGTCTCATCAGCCACAACGCACTATTACCACCTATATAACTGTGCTGTGCCATCTCATTATAAAGGGGAATGAATGAACACAGCAGTTTTTTGGATATGATCCTGCCTTTATTCACACCCCCTTAATTCAGGCTTATTTACAACAATTAACAGCTCAATCTTTAGAATTTCAGTGTGCCATAGCTGACTTTGTAGGAGGACCAGAAATTAATCTGCCCTCACACAGATTGCTTCAAAACATTCCATTCCTTCAAATAAGGCTATCAGAAAAAATCAGCCTGATACCAATAGTTGGGACAAGAACTATTTATTGACAGGTCTGGAAAAAACGGACAGGCTGATATTGCCTGGCAAGAAGGCAAAAACTGGTGAAATTTTGTATCCTCAAGACATTCTTCTACACAAAGGTCCTAGCTTTTAGCTGTAAACATCACCCTGTGGCAATGGCCCCAGGAAGCTTTGAATATAGTCTGTGATTGAAGGTATACTGTTTATACTATTCTGCATCTAGATCAGGCATTAATTAAAAATTCTATTGACTTCAATCTACTTAACTTATTTTTAACCCTACAGTCCCTCCTTGACAAGCAAGAACACCTCCTCTTTGTTACTCATATCTGATCCCATTTGGGCCTACCTGGCCCCTTGGTGGATGGTAAAAATAAGGCAGATGCCTTAGATAGTGTCCTTACTGCTTTCCAGCAAGCAAAAGCTTCTCATCAGTTTTTTCATCAAAGCAGCCAGGCACTACAAAGGCAATTTGACATTCCTCGCTCCCAAACTAAGCAAATCATTAAAGAATGTCCTGACTGCAAAGCCCTTACCAAGGCACCTCCATCTATAGGAGTTAATCCTTGAGGACTAGGTTCTCAAATAATTTGGCAAACAGATGTCACTCACTATGTTCCTTTTGGAAAATTCAAATACATTCATATTTCTATTGATACTTATTCTTGTGACTTACATTCATCAGCTTTAACAGGAGAATCTGCAAAAAATATACAAGCACATTGGCTTGAAGCCTTTAGTCATTTAGGACAGCCTCAGCAAATAAAAATGGATAATGGCCCCAGATACCTTGTCCATTCTATTCAGGTCTTCCCTCAGGATTGGAATATCCAGCATAAAATAGGAATACCTTACAATCCAACCGGTCAGGCAATTGTAGAATGGGCCCATCATACCTTTAAAAATCTTCTTAAAAAACAAAAAAGGGTGAGTCATGAGTCCTCCCCCCAAAATTTGACTGTTAGCCACGTTTACCCATAATTTTCTAAATTGTGACGAATCCCTCCGTACTCCAATTGAGAAGCATTTTCAGACAAACGAATCAAAACCACCTTACCCTCAGGTTTTATACAGAGATCTGCTGGGAGATGGCTCTTGGCAGGGCCCTGTAGATCTCTTAAGATGGGGAAGAGGGTATGCATGTGTTTCCATTTCTACAGGTCTTGTCTGTCTACCAGCAAAGAGAGTAAAGCCTTGTCATGAGTGAAATAGACACCAAGCTCCACTACCTGGAGGCAAGAACTGATCAACTAGCAGGCCAGGTGGCCCAGCTGACATTGAACAATCAGAAGGAAAACAGACACCCACGGTGTCACACATGCATCTGGGCCCTCCAATGGAGGAGCATGGGGCCTGCCCCAATGACAGGAGCCAAGGCTTAGACGTCTCCTATAGAGGCAACTATGCCCCAATGCCCCATAATGTTCCCTTTAGGCATGTCCCCACTACACGGGGAACATCAAGGCTCTTAATACTTGAGCCTAAGAAATTCTTGCTGAAACAAGGGTAGAAGACCCCCCCAGAAAACAGGTTTATTACTTACCTAGCAGTGCTGTCAGCCAATTCGGCTAAAACTTTGCTTTTAATTGCCATTATACTTTGCCTAGAGGGTCAGGGGCTAGCTACTGAGGTTAATTCCTCTTATATATATTGGGGCCACATTAGTGATCCACCAGAATTTAAGCTACGTACCTTAGGTGGAATGTTGAGCCTCCTTTTTCCACTAATGATACTCAGTGGACTGGAGGAGTATGGATGCTCCCTGATGGCCCACTATAATAAAACAAACACTGGTTACCGGTGCTGAAAAATACTGTTTATGTTGCTGAACACTTACCAGTTTCTTTCCTTCTTAACACTTTGTGCTTTCCTTTAAAAGAGCAACTTTACACTGCAAACAAAGAGCAACACAATGATTACTATCAGCTTTCCATGGTAGCCACAGTTGGCCTACATACCCACAAGGTGGTTTTCCATACTTTCAGTCCTCTTCTGGTTGCTCCTTGTACCTTAGACACTAGTTGTAATGGCTCAGTCCTCTGGTCTTCATGCCAAGGACCAAATGCCACCATTGCTTTTCTCCCCAAAAGTCCTTTTGTAGTAGAAATTGGGAAGCTAACTGGAATATATTAGCTAAGCCTGGCACAACAATATTTCCGGCTCAGCCTCAACAACTATATACTAATATGTGGTGGGAGGGGCCCAGCAGTGAGGCACCTACTGTCAGAATTGTTTCTCCTAACAACACTAGCCCATGGAATAATAACTCTTAGAAAATGAGCTTGCCCTTTATTCTCTAGGAAACATCTGTATGTAAAAATTTGTTGTGATGCTAAAGGTGTTCTGGGATGTTCCTACCAGATTGACCCTCCAGAAGAAGATTGGGACATGGTTTGTACCTCTTGCCCTTACCTGTTTTTAGCACCCCCAGGGACAGCCCAGGTCTTTTATAATGAATCAGGCAAAAATTTATTCTCTGCATGTCCCTGCAGGCTCTATATATGCTAACTGCCTTACTCATCTCAATATTGCTCAGTTAAGCCTCACTACAGTTTATATAGTTAGAAGACAAACTCAAGTATGGGTGCCAGTTGATGTAACCAGAGAATGGGAGGATCCCAATGGCATAATAGAGCTTAACAATGTGCTGTCCTCCTTATGAGTCCAGCAGTTCATTGGCATCTTAATTGCATTCATTGTCTCTCCTACAGTTGTTGCAGCTATTGCTGCCATGGCAACCACTGCCCTCATTGACTCAGTTCAAACTGCTCAGACTGTTAACATTCTCTTAACCAATACTACTTTAGAAATGCTTCAACAGGCCCAGATTGATCAAGAGATCCTGACTCACCTTTCTGAGGTTGAATCAGCATTGGACTGGATCTGCAAGTGTCAGGACGCACAAGTGACCCGCCAGCAGCTGAACTATGATCCTGGATTCTCCAAGCTGTGCATCTCCCTGCTCCAGTGGAACTCCAGCCAGCACTCCTGGAACGATATTCAACATCACCTAAGAGGGTTTTTTTTCTACCAGTATAAAGGGACAAATTTATAAATTGCAGCTAGAGCTGCATTGACAGTTACAGAACATTCATCGCTCAGCCAAACAGGAGGTTTTTCAACCCCTCCATGAAAATCTCGGCGGGCTAACCTCCAAATATTGGTTTGCTGGACTTAACCTGAGAGTGTGGGTCTTTGGAGCCACCAGTTGCTTACTGATTCTAATAATGCTCTGTGTACTTCCATGCATTTGCAAATTATTTTCCCAGGGTCATATAAGAGACCAGCAAGTAGCAAGTTTTGTGGGATCCACGACTATAGCAGTCCTAACTAAAAACAAAAGGGGAATTATATGGAATTGAGCTGCATGGCAGTGGCAAATGTAGCTCAGCCCTGATTTGAAAAACTGGGAAACTCTCTCACCCTGAATTGAAGCAACAAATGTTTACTGCATTATTGGGAACTGCCCTGCCTGGTTTCAGAAACTGTAACCCCCCATGGTTAAGGTTGAGTCAGAGACCTTGGAACCATAAGCCATTAAGGAGACAAAACTTAATTCCCTGGCAGGGGTTCCATTTCTGCCCACTTTACTTCACCCTGCTTGGCCCTGAGCTTGACCAGTTAGCCAATGACAGGTAAGATTCCTTAAGGGAGGAATGACCTAAGACAGGCGTGGTCACAAAAAAGGTCCACAGGGAAGGACTCGGGGGGCTATAGGAAAAGGGGGTGATGGACCCTCGCCCCTCGGCTTTGACATAGCCTGAGTCCTAATTCCGTCTGCAAGAAGTCTCCTAATCTCTTGGCTGCCCTACTTCCCCTGCCTGACTTAAGCCTGAAACTATGACAGAGGGTGGTGCAGTCCTGTGCTGGAAAGGGCAGATTCCCTGGGGAATCAGGCCTAAGCAAGAATGCAGACAATCCTTTGAAACCTGCTTTGTTTATACCCTCAGCTTAAATGATAAGGGTCCAGGCCTGAAATGAGTTTGTTTCCCAAAGTTTTATAGCCCTTTAACTAACTGACTGTAACTCAGAATAAGCCCTCAAAGTTCTCTAAATGTTATCTATTGTTTGACCCTTACTGCCTGACAATGATTGATGAGCTTTACCTGCATTCCTGTGCAAAATGAACCTAATAAAAGCCCATGGAGGAAAAGGCTCTTGGCCCTTCTCCTTTGAGAAATTGGCCACCTCTCCTCCCCAAGCATATCATGTCTTGGTAGATTTATTCTCATCCATGGCGGACAGTAGGCTGCGGTAAAGCTCCCCCACACTGCATATCTTTAAAGTAACTTCCTAAAGTCTGTGCTAATCCTCCCAAGGATGGAGTGTGACCAGATCAATCACTTTTAATGTACCCTTTTATTTGCAACAATTTTTCTTTGTTATCTGTAAGAGGTAATCAGCAACAGTCTTTCCTTTGTTATATGTAAAAGGTAATCACCTAAAGCAAACCTGAGCATAATGAATGAGAACCTTCTTTGATGTATGCTACTAGAAAGCAATAAAAGCCTGTCCAGGCAAAGGTCAGGGGGCTCTCTCACTCAGAAAGTGGCTGTGCCATCCCTTTTCTCCACAGGACTTCTCTAGTCCATGTGAATTTGTTCATCACATCCACAACACTGTGGATGCCACTGGTCAGAGTCCATATCACTTATCCAAATCATATATTTCTTTTCACATTAATGCTGTTCCAGTGCTATTGTAAATAATTGTTATTACATACAATTATAAATACTAAAAAGCACACCTCCCTGATCTTAGCCCATTTCACTTTACTCCTGAGCTTAACTCCTATTGTGGTTAATTCTATTCTCTCGCATATTACACCTATTTTCTATCCTTTAGTCTCACTATATCACATCATCTAACTTTGTACAACAACTCTGTTTTCTGGATTCAGCTCACAATCTTCCTCCCCTCTAACAAAAGTCTTGTTTCACTTTTAAATTTTATAAAAAGTGGCTAGTTAGGTGAAATATCATGGTTAATGTTATATTTATCTAAATGATCTCCTATCTCTTCTCTACTTGTTGGTGCTTTAAATCCCATAAGATAGGCTTGTGTTGTTTTAATCCATTTTAGCTACACCCTACCACTGCTCACATACAAGATGAGGTGGGAGCTCTGAACATTAGTATACCTTCTGGAGGACAGAACCCACCAAGAAAGGAATTACCAAAAGGTAAAAACCCAGGTACAACAAAAGAACCCACACAAACAGAAGAAAGGCAAACCTAGAGTGTCCAGAGATGGAGATCAAAGACACGACAACACTGAATCCCTTATAATTCCACCGCTGAAGTTCACCATACAAAGACACCTAGTGAAGTGAAACATAAGAAAGTGCAGAAACAAACAAAAAGACATACTTAAAGCGGGGAAACAAAGAGAGAGCCTGCAATCAAAAGGAATGGAAGACTCCCCACTAAAAGAGCTAAATGAAATGGAGGTAAGCAAACTATCAGATACAGAATTCAAAATAATGGTTATAAGGATTCTCAAGGAACTGACAGACAACTACAAGGAACTGAGTCAGAACTACAACAATATGGAAAAGGAAATAGAAACTATAAACAAAAACCAGGAAGAAAAGAGCAATAAAATTTTAGAAATTAAAAAAAAAACATACTAGAAGTAATTACAAGCAGGCTGGATGAAAGAGAGAACTGAATTAGTGAGCTAGATGATAAGATTGAATGAAATACCCAGGCAGAGCAGCTGCACGAAAAAAGACTAAACAAATATGAAGATGACTTAAGAGCACTCCAAGATAACATGAAACACAGCAATCGAATGATAGGAATACCAGAAGGAGGAGAAAAGGAACAAGAAATAGAAACACTGTTTGAAAAAATAATGACAGAAAATTTTCTGAACCTGGAGAGTAAAAAATCCATGCAAGTTCAGGAAGCACAGTGAGTCCCAAAGGGGCCAAATCCAAGACACATCATAATTAAAATGCAAGTTTTAAAGACAAAGACAGAATCTTAAAAGCAGCTAGGGAGAAACAAGGAGTAACATACAAAGGTGCTCCAATAAGGCTAGCAGTTAATTTCTCAATAGAAACACTGCAATACAGGAGAGAATGGCAACAGATATACAAAGTAATGAAAAACAAAGGTTTGCAATCAACATTACTCTACCCAGCAAGGATCTCAATTAAAATGAAGGGCAAAATAAGTATTTTCCCAGATAAAAGAAAGCTGAAAGAATACATCTCCATCAAACCAGCCCTACAAGATTTACTAAAGGGACTAATATAAGAAGAGGAAAGAAAGGAGTGAAGGAGAGAGGAAAAAAAGGTACAAGGGGGAAAAATGAACAAATACCTATCAATAATAATGTTCAATGTTAATGCATTAAATGCTCCAATCAAAAGACAGAGTAGCTGAATGGATAAGAAAACATGACCCACACATATGCTGCCAACAAGGGACCCCCCTCAGAACAAAAGAACTACACAGAATAAAAGTGAAGGGTTGGAAAAAAATATTTCAAGTAAATGCACAGGAAAAAAATCCAGGGTAGCAATACTCATAAAAGACAAAATGGACTTAAAAGCAAGGGCCATACAAAGAGACCCAGAAGGACACTTAGTAATACTCAAAGGAAGAATCGGTCAAGAAGACATAAATATTTTAAACATCCATGTACCCAACATAGGAGCACTGAAATACATAAGGAAAATCTTGGAGTGCTTCAAAAAAGATATAGACAGCAGCGCTATTGTAGTAGGAGATTTTAACACACCATTGTAAAAAATGTATAGATCTTCCACACAAAATATCAACAAAGATACTGTAGCAGTGAATAATTCCCTATACCAAATGGACTTAACTGACATATATAGAGAGCATTTCATACCAAACAAGCAAAAAACCACATTCTTTTCAAATGCACATGGAATATTTTCAGATAGATCACATGATAGGACATGAAACATGCCTCAAAAAATTCAAAGTTGAAATCATATCAGTCATTCTCTCTGACCACAAGGGACTGAAAGTACAAACCAATCTCAAGGAAAAAACTCAAAACACTCAAACTCATGCAGATTAAATACCATGAAGTTACACAATGAATGGGTCAAGAAGGACATCAAGATTTACCAAGATGGCCACCTACGAGATAGGTGGGAGTGGAGTCCACTTCACCTCAACACCAGTGAAATACCTAGCTGATCTGAGGAGCAGAGTGAATAGCCAAGAGTATTCCAGCATATATGAAGATCAGAGACCAAAGATAGAGGACACTGAAAGATCAGACGGTAAGAAGAGTGCTTAAGGACAATAAGGTCCCTGGCACCAGCGCAGAGAACAGGGCAGCTGAAGACCCGGCCAGGGCGCAGGGTCTGCTGCAGGATTCTTGGGAGACAGCCAGGCTGGGCTGTGTGAGGAGCCAGGTGCTTGTTTGGATCAGGGGGGCTTGAATAAGAAGAATTTCTCAAAAAGGAAAAGAAAATAGAGGCACATAGCAGCTAGTTAGAGAACTCTCGGCAGCAGCCTCGGCCTCTGGTGCCCCTCTCCCCTCAGCCCCTGGACTGTGAACTCTGAAAAGCAGCCCCAGAGCTCACCTGAAGCCCGGCTGGCGCAGACCGAGATTAGCGGACTGGGGGCTCACAACTGAAACTCAGGGTGAGCGGACACTCTGATAAGCAGCCCGACAGCCTGGGCGCCAGACCCAAAGTGCCCCAGTGGGCGCGTACACCAATCAGTGGCCTGGGGCCCACACCTGAAACCCCGGGTGGGCGCTCACGCTGATAAGCTGCCCAGCTGCCTGGGCACACAGACAAAAAGCGCCTGGGTGGGCGTGCAATCGGATCAGTGGCTGGCTGCCCCCACGCACAGACCCAAAGGAGGGGATCGGCATCCAACCCAAGTCCCAAGCAGAGATCAGCCACACACCCCTATCAAGGGCCTGGTTGCCTGCTGTGATCACACCCAAAAGCACCAGTTCTGAAAAACTCCTACACAGCCCCTTCGCACAGAACCCTACAGGGCCTACTGGCTCTCTAGGAGGAAGGCAGAACGCACAGCAGAAAGGAGCACCAGGGCTAGGGGAAACTGCAGTCCCGTGAAAGACTCGACCCAGTAGGGGGCTGAACTACCCCGAAGGAGCACCAAGAGCCCCTAGCATCTAAGACAGCAAAGAACAAGAAGGTGGAATGTGAGTTGCCCCCAATTGGTACAACTCAAAGACAGCACAGCTGGTGAACTAAAGGCCTAGTGGGACCCTGAGGAACTGGACTGAAGGCTGAACAACAGCGAAGAGTGTGGCTCAGGAAGGGAGAAAAGTGAAACCAATCCTTCCAACCACCCTCTCCTGCTCCACAGACAGGAAGACCAGCAGAACTAACCTGACCAGTTTAAAGCCACCAGAAGACTTTTTTTTTTCTTTATTCTTTTTTTCATTCCTCCTTTCCCCCTCAATTCCTTCTTTTCTATCCTTCTTTCTTTTTTTATTCCTTCTTCCATCTATCCTTTACCTTTTTTATTCCTTCTTTTATTTATTCTTTTCTTTTAATTTTTGTTAAAAAATTCCTTCTAATCTTGCCCCTGATCTTTCTTTATACCTACTCCCTTCCTTCCTTTCCTTTTCTATTCCCTTTTTCCCTCCTTCCATTTTTTTTTTGCCCCCATTCCTCTTTTTCCCTCAGGTGACAAGAAAACCTGGAGTGCTGAAAACACCAGAGTAAGACTGTGTTACACCCATAAACGTCAGCTCAAAACCAGTGAGCACAGGAGATTAAGGAGACAGCACCACTGAATCCCATTGGCATTCTACCATAGAAGTTCATGCCACAAACCCAGGGAGTCAGAATAGATCAATTTAAGAAGCAGAGGCTAACAAGAAGAGTCTCACAAACAATGGGAAGACAAAGAAACAATTCCCAAATGAAAGAAAAGGAAGAAGCCTCAGAAAGAATGCTACCTGAAAAAGAGGCAAGTCAACTATCAGATACTGAGTTCAAAGCAATGGTCATCAGGAAGCTCACTGAGCTCTCTGAGCTCACAGAGAACTACCAGAAACTACACGGAAACTACAATGAACTCACTGCAAAGTATATCAACATGAAAAAGGAAATAGAAACTATCAACAAGGGCCAAGAGGAAATGCAGAATACAATTTCTGAATTGAAGAACACAGTAGAAGGAATGAAAAGCAGACTTCATGAAGCAGAGGATCGGATCAGCGAGCTGGAGGACAAAGTAGAAAAAAACTCCCAGGAAGAGCAGGAAAAGGAAAAGAGGCTCAGAAAGAATGAAGAGGCAAAGAGGAAAATGCAGGACAACATGAAATGTAACAATATCCGTATAATAGGAATACCACAAGGAGAAGAAGAAGACCAAGTGATAGAAATCCTGTTTGAAAAAGTAATGATGGAAAATTTCCCTAATCTGGGGAGAGAAAAAGTCACCCAAATCCAGGAAACACAGGGAGTCCCAACCAAGAGGAACCCAAAGAGACCCACTGCATGATGCACCATAATTAAAATGGCAAATTTCCAAGACAAAGAGAGGATCTTAAAAGCAGAAGGGAGAAAAGGAAGTAACGTACAAGGGAGCCCCAATAAGGTGAGCAACTGACTTCTCAATGGAAACGCTCCAAGCCAGAAGAGAATGGCAAAAAATATTCCAAGTAATGAGAAACAGAGGCCTGCAACCAAGTCTACTTTATCCAGAAGTAGAAGGCCAAATAAAGAGTTTCCCAGACAAAAGACGTGTAAAACAATACACTTCCACCAAACCAGCTCTGCAAGAGATGCTAAATGGACTGGTTTAAGGAAAGGAAGGAAAAGAGAAAGACAGAGGAACACAGGTAGGTATAAAGGCAATGAATAACTACCTATCGATAATAACCTTAAACGTAAATGGAGTAAATGCTCCAAACAAAAGACATAGAATAGCTGAATGGATAAGAAAACATGACCCACACATATGCTGCCTAGAAGAGACCCATTTCAGGATAAAAGATTTATACAGTGTGAAAGTGAAGGGCTGGAAACAAATTTTCCAAACAAACAGACAGGAAAAAAAAGCAGGGGTAGGACTACTCATATCAGACAAAATAGACTTCCAAAGAAGGGCCATAAAGGGAGACCCAGAAGGTCACTTCATAATACTCAAAGGAAGAAGACATCAACATTGTAAATATATATGCACCCAACATAGGAGCACCTAAATACATTAAGAAAATCTTGGAGAACTTCAAGAAAGATATTGACAGCAACAGAATTATAGTAGGGGACTTTAACACCCCACTATCAAAAATTGACAGGTCATCCAGACAAAATATCAACAATGATATTGTGTCACTTAACAATACCCAAGAGGAAATGGACTTAACTGATATATATAGAGCTTTTCATCCCAAAGAAGCAAAATACACATTCTTTTCAACTGTACATGGAACTTTCTCAAAGACAGACCACATGATAGGACAAAAAGCAAGCCTCAACAAATTCAAGAAAATTGAAATCATATCAAGCATTTTCTCTGACCACAAGGGGCTGAAACTAGAAACCAACTACAAAGGAAAAAAACGCAAAACACTCAAAATCATGGAGACTGAATAGCATGCTATTAAACAATGAATGGGTCCAGAAAGAGATTAGGGAAGAAATCAAAAACTTTCTGGAAACAAATGAAAACGAACTCACAACCATCCAAAACCTATGGGACACAGCAAAGGCAGTCCTGAGAGGGAAGTTCATAGCAATACAGGCCTACCTTAAAAAGATAGAAACAGTTCAAACAAACAACCTAACCCTACACCTACAAGAACTGGAGGAACAACAACAAAGACATCCCAGAGCAAGCAGAAGGAAGGAAATAACCAAGATCAGAGCAGCATTAAATGACATAGAGACTAAAAGCACAATTCTAATGATCAATGAAACCAGGAGCTGTTTCTTTGAAAAGATAAACAAAATCGACAAGCCTTTAAGTAGACTCATCAAGAAGAAAAGAGAGAGGATCCAAATAAGCACAATGAGAAATGAAAGAGGAGAGATTACAACTGATACCATAGAAATACAAAGGATTGTAAGAAATTATTATGAAGAACTGTAAGCTAAGAAATTTGAAAACCTAGATGAAATGGACACATTTCTAGAAAAATATAATCTTCCAAAAGTGAATGAAGAAGAAGCAGAAAACCTGAACAGACCAATAAGAGCAGACGAAATTGAAGCAGTCATCAAAAAACTCCCCACACACAAAAGCCCTGGACCAGATGGTTTCACAGGAGAATTCTACAAAGCATTTAAGGAAGAGCTAACCCCTAGCCTTCACAGTCTATTTGAAAAAATCCAAACTGATGTAACACTCCCAAACTCATTTTATGAAGCCAGCATCATCGTAATGCCAAAACCAGATAAAGACAAAACAAAGAAAGAAAACTTCAGGCCAATATCTCTGATGAACATAGACACTAATATTATCAACAAAATATTGGCAAACCGCATCCAGCAATACATTAAAAAGATCATCCACCATGACCAAGTGGGATCCATCCCAGGGATGCAAGGATGGTACAATATTCACAAATCAATAAACATAACACATGATATCAACAACATAAAAGACAAAAATCACATGATCATATCAACTCATGTGGAAAAAGCATTTGATAAGATACAGTACACATTTCTAATAAAAACACTCAGCAAAGTGAGAATAAAGGGAGCACTCCTCAACATAATAAAGGCCATATATGAGAGACCTACAGCCAACATTATACTCAATGTACAAAAACTTAAAGCTTTCCCACTAAGATGAGGAACAAGACAAGGATGCCCTCTCTCACCACTCCTATTCAACAGAGTATCGGAAGTCCTAGCCACAGCAATCAGACAAGAAAAAGAAATAAAAGGCATCCAGATTGGAAAGGAAGAAATGATACTGTCACTGTTTGCAGATGACATGATAGTGTACATGGAAAATCCTATAGACTCCACCAAAAAAACTACTCGACCTAATAAATGAATTTGGCAAAGGAGCTGGATACAAAGTCAATACTCAGAAATCAAAGCCATTCCTGCACACTAACAACAAAACTGCAGAAACGTAAATCAGGAAAAAAATCCCATTTGATATAGCAACAAGAAAAATAAAGTACCTAGGAATAAACCTAACCAAAGATGTAAAAGACGTGTACTCAGAAAACTACACAACATTGAAGAAAGGAATTAAGGAAGACACAAACAAATGGAAGCATGTACCATGCTCATGGATTGGAAGAATTAACATCATCAAAATGGCCATACTACCCAAAGCAATTTATAGATTCAATGCAATCCCTAGTAAAGTACCCATGACATATTTCACAGATATAGAATGAACATTTCAGAAATTTATATGGAACCATAAATGACCCCAAATAGCTGCAGCGATTTTGACAAAGAAGAACAAAGCAGGAGGGATCTCAATACCTGATATCAAACTGTATTACAAGGCCACGGTTATCAAAACAGCCTGTTACTGGCATAAACACAGGCACATAGATCAATAGAACAGAATATACAGCCCAGAAATAAACTAAAGTCTTTACGGTCAACTAATATTTGACAAAGGAGGCAGGAGCATAAAATGGAGCAAAAACAGCCTCTTCAGCAGATGGTGTTGGGAGATCTGGACAACTACTAGCAAAAAAATGAAACTCGATCACCAACTTACGCCATACACAAAAGTAAACTCAAGATGGATAAAAGAGTTAAATACAAGTTGTAACACCATAAAAGTCCTCGAGGAAAACATTGGCAGGAAATTCTCAGATATTCCACGCAGAAACATCCTCACAGACACGTCCCCTACAGCAAGGGACATAAAGGAAAGAATAAACAAATGGGACCTCATCAAAATAAAAAGCTTCTGCAAGGCTAAAGAAAATAGCACCAAATTACAAAGAGAACCAACAGTATGGGAAAACATATTTGCCAATGATACCTCAGACAAGGGTCTGATCTCAAAATATCTAAAACTCACACGTCTCCACTCTAAGAAGACAAACAACCCAATGAAAAAATGGGCAAAGGACTTGAACAGACACTTCTCCAAGGAAGACATACAGAGGGCCCAGAGACATATGAAAAGATGCTCAGCATCACTAGCCATCAGAGAGATGCAAATTAAAACCACAATGAGGTACCATCTCACACCAGTCAGAGTGGCCAGCATAAACAAATCCACAAACAAGTGTTGGAGAGGATGCGTACAAAAGGGAACCCTAGTGCACTGTTGGTGGGAATGCCGACTGGTGAGGCCACTGTGGAAAACAGTATGGAATTTCCTCAGAAAACTAAAAATGGAGCTGCCCTTTGACCCAGCAATTCCGCTGCTGGGATTATACCCCAAGAACCCTGAAACACCAATCCAAAAGAATCTGTGCACCCCAATGTTCATAGCAGCACAATTTCCAATAGCCAAGTACTGGAAGCAACCTAAGTGCCCATCAGCAAACGAGTGGATCCCAAAACTATGGTATATTTACACAATGGAATTCTATGTAGCAGAGAGAAAGAATGAGCTGATACCCTTTGCAACAACACGGATGAAACTGGAGAGAATTATGCTAAGTGAAATAAGCCAGGTGGTGAGGGACAAACACCATATGATCTCACCTTTAACTGGAACATAATCAACAAAAGAAAAAAGCAAACAAAATACAACCAGAGACATTCAGTGGGGGAACAGACTAGCAGTGGCCAGGGGGAGTGGGGTGGGGACAGTGGGAAGAGGGGTTGCAGGAACTATTATAAAGGACACATGGACAAAATAGGTGGGGGATGGTGGGGGTGCGGGAGGGAGGTGGGTTAAGCTGTGGTGGGGGGGAGGGAAGAGGAGAAAAGGCATACAACTGTAATTGAATAACAATAATAAATTTAAAAAAAAGAAAATCTTTGAGGATTTCAAGAAAGATATTGACAGCAACACAATTATAGTAGGGGACTTCAACACCACACTGTCCAAAATGGACCGGTCTTCCAAACAAAATATCAACAATGATATTGTGTCACTTAACAATACCCTAGAGGAAATGGACTTAACTGATATATAGAGAGCTTTTCATCCCAAAGAAGCAAAATACACATTCTTTTCAACTGTACATGGAACTTTCTCAAAGATAGACCACATGATAGGACAAAAAGCAAGCCTCAACAAATTCAAGAAAATTGAAATCATATCAAGCATTTTCTCTGACCACAAGGGACTGAAACTAGAAACCAACCACAAAGGAAAAAACCCAAAACACTCAAAATCATGGAGACTGAATAGCATGCTATTAAACAATGAATGGGTCAAGAAAGAGATTAGGGAAGAAATCAAAAACTTTCTGGAAAGAAATGAAAACGAACTCACAACAACCCAAAACCTATGGGACACAGCAAAGGCAGTCCTGAGAGGGAAGTTCATAGCAATACAGGCCTATCTTAAAAAGATAGAAACAGTTCAAACAAACAACCTAACCCTACACCTACAAGAACTGGAGGAACAACAACAAAGACATCCCAGAGCAAGCAGAAGGAAGGAAATAACCAAGATCAGAGCAGCATTAAATGACGTAGAGACTAAAAGCACAATTCTAATGATCAATGAAACCAGGAGCTGTTTCTTTGAAAAGATAAACAAAATTGACAAGCCTTTAAGTAGACTCATCAAGAAGAAGAGAGAGAGGATCCAAATAAGCACAATGAGAAATGAAAGAGGAGAGATTACAACTGATACCATAGAAATACAAAGGATTTTAAGATATTATTACGAAGAACTGTATGTTAAGAAATTTAAAAACCTATGTGAAATGGACACATTTCTAGAAAAATATAATCTTCCAAAAGTGAATGAAGAAGAAGCAGAAAACCTGAACAGACCAATAAGAGCAGATGAAATTGAAGCAGTCATCAAAACACTCCCAACACACAAAAGTCCTGGACCAGATCATTTCACAGGAGAATTCTACAAAGCATTTAAGGAAGAGCTAACCCCTAGCCTTCACAGACTGTTTGAAAATATCCAAACTGTTGGAAGACTCCCAAACTCTTTTTATGAAGCCAGCATCATCCTAATCCCAAAACCATACAAAGACACAACGAAGAAAGAAAACTTCAGGACAATATCGCTGATGAACATAGACGCTAAAATTCTCAACAAAATATTAGCAAACTGCATCCAGCAATACATTAAAAAGATCATCCACCATGACCAGGTGGGATTCATCCCAGGGATGCAAGCATGGTACAATATTCGCAAATCAATAAACGTAATACATCACATCAATAACTGCAAGTCAAAAATCACATGATCATATCAATAGATGTAGAAAAAGCATTTGATAAGATATAGCACCCCTTTATGATAAAAACACTCAGCAAAGTGGGAATAAAGGGAGCATTCCTCAACATAATAATGGCCATATATGAGAGACCTACAGCTAACATTATACTCAATGTACAAAAACTTAAAGCTTTCTCACTAAGATGAGGAACAAGACAAGGATGCCCTCTCTCACCACTCCTATTCAACAGAGTATCGGAAGTCCTAGCCACAGCAATCAGACAAGAAAAAGAAATAAAAGGCATCTAAATTGGAAAGGAGGAAGTGAAACTGTCACTGTTTGCAGATGACATGATAGTGTACATGGAAAATCCTATCGACTCCACCAAAAAACAACTCAACCTAATAAATGAATTTGGCAAAAGAGCTGGATACAAAGTCAATACTCAGAAATCAAAGGCATTCTTGTACACCAACAATGAAACTGCAGAAACAGAAATTAGGGGAAAAATCCCATTTCATATAGCAACAAGAAAAATCAAGTACCTAGGAATAAACCTAACCAAGGAGGTAAAAGACCTGACCTCAGAAAACTACACAACACTGAAGAAGGAAATTAAGGAAGACACAAACAATTGGAAGCATGTACCATGCTCATGGATTGGAAGAATTAACATCATCAAAATGGCCATACTACCCAAAGCAATATATAGATTCAATGCAATCCCTAGTAAAGTACCCATGACTTATTTCACAGATATAGAACGAACATTTCAGAAATTCATATGGAACCATAAACGACCCCGAATAGCTGCAGCAATTTTGAGAAGGAAGAACAAAGCAGGAGGGATCACAATATCTGATATCAAACTCAACTACAAGGCCACGGTAATCAAAACAGCCTGTTACTGGCATAAAAACAGGCACATAGACCAATGGAACAGAACAGAGAGCCCAGAAATAAACCCAAGTATGTATGGTCAATTAATATTTGACAAAGGAGGCAGAAGCTTAAAATGGAGCAAAAACAGCCTCTTCAGCAGATGGTGTTGGGAGATCTGGACAGCTACTTGCAAAAAAAATGAAACTCGATCACCAACTTACACCATACACAAAAAAAAACTCAATTGGATAAAGACTTAAATATAAGTTGTAACACCATAAAAGTTCTAGAGGAAAACATTGGCAGGAAAATCTCAAACATTCCACACAGCAATATCCTCACAGACCTGTCCCCTAAAGCAAGGGACATAAAGGAAAGAATAAACAAATGGGACCTCATCAAAATAAAAAGCTTCTGCATGGGTAAAGAAAACAGCACCAAATTACAAAGAAAACCAACAGTATAGGAAAACATATTTGCTAATGATACCTCAGACAAGGGCCTGATATCCAAAATATATAAAGAACTCACACGACTCCACTCCAGGAAGACAAACAACCCAATTAAAAAATGGAGAAAGGACTTGAGCAGACACTTCTCCAAGGAAGACATACAGAGGGCCCAGAGACATATGAAAAGATGCTCAGCATCACTAGCCATCAGAGAGATGCAAATTAGAACCACACTGAGGTACCATCTCACACCAGTCAGAGTGGCCCACATAAACAAATGAACAAACAAATGTTGGAGAGGATGCGTACAAAAGGGAACCCTAGTGCACTGTTGGTGGGAATGCAGACTGGCGAGACCACAGTGGAAAACAATGTGGAATTTCCTCAGAAAACCACAAATGTAACTGCCCTTTGACCCAGCAATTCTGCTGGTGGGATTATACCCTAAGAACCCTGAAACACCAATCCAAAAGAATCTGTGCACCCCAATGTTCATAGCAGCACAATTTCCAATAGCCAAGTACTGGAAGCAACCTAAGTGCCCATCAGCAAATGAGTGGATCCAAAAACTATGGTATATTTACACAATGGAATTCTATGCAGCAGAGAGAAAGAATGAGCTTATACCCTTTGCAACAGCATGGATGAAACTGGAGAGCATTATTCTAAGTGAAATAAGCCAGGTGGTTAGGAACAAATACCATATGATCTCACCTTTAACTGGAACATAATAAATAGAAGAAAAAAGAAACAAAATATAACCAGAGACATTGAAGTTAAGAACAATCTAACAGTAGCCGGGGGTGTGGGGACAGTGGGAAGAGTGGATTACACGAACTTCTATAAAGGACACATGGACAAAACCAAGGGGGAGGGTGGAGGTGGGGGAGGGAGGTGGGTTTGGCTGGTGTGGGGTGGAGGGATGGGGAGAAAAGGCATACAAGTGTAATTGAATAACAATAAAAATTAAAAAAAAATAAAAATTAAAAAAATAAAGAAGAAATAGAACAGACACATAGACCAATGTAACGGAATAGAGACCCCAGAGATAAACCCAAGTGCATATGGTCAATTAATATTTGAAAAAGGAGGAAGAAGCATAAAATGGAGTAAAAATAGCCTCCTCAACAAATTGTGTTGTGAGAGCTAAGCAGCTACATGCAAAAAATGTAACTACACCACCAACATACACCATATAACAAAATAAAACCCATATGGATAAACTACTTAAATATAAGTGGTGACACAGTGAAAGTCCTAGAGGAGAACATAGGTTGGAAAATCTCAGATATTCCATGCTGCAATATTTTGACTGATATGGCCTCTAGAGCAAGGGAAATAATGGAAAGAATAAACAAATGGGACTTACTTCATCAAAGTAAAAAGCTTATGACAACTAAATAAACCATAAGCAAAATAAAAGGGAAGAAACCATATGGGAAAATATATTTGCCAATGATAGCTTGGGCAAGGGTTTGATCTCCAAAATATATAAAGAACTCACAGGACAACACTCCAGGAAGAAAAATATAATCCAATTAAAAAATAGGCAAAAGACCTGAACATACACTTCTCTAAGGAGTACTGTGGGCCCAGAAACATATGAAAGGGTGGTCAGCATCACTAGCCATCAGAGACATGCAAATTAAAACCACAATGAGATACTACTTCACACTTGTCAGAATGGCCATCATAAACAAATCAAAAAACAACTAGTGCTGGTGAGGTTGTGGAGAAAATGGAAGCCTAGTAATCTGTTGGTGGACATGCAGACTAGTGCCTCCACTTTGGAAAACAGTTTGAAAATTCCTCAAAAAACTGAAAACTAAACTACCTTTTGACCTGTAAATTCCACAGCTGGGATTATACCCTAGGAATCCTGAAACACCAATTCAAAACAACCTATGCACCCGAATGTACATAGAAGCACAATTTACAATAGCCAAATGTTGGAAGAAAATGAAACGTCCATCAGTAAATGAGTAGATCACAAAACTGTGATACATTTACACAATGGAATTCTTTGCAGCTGAAAGAAAGAAAAAGCTCCTACCATCATGATAGCATGGATGGAACTGAGGAGCATTATGATAAGCGAAATAAGCCAGGTGGTGAAAGACAAATACCATGTGATCTCACCTATAAGTGGAACATAAACAACAAAACAAACAAGCAAGAAAAATACAACCAGAGACATTGAAGTAAAGAATAACCTGTCAGTAAACTGATGGGAGAGGGAGGAGGATAATGAGGGAAAGAAATGGAAGGGTCATCAAGGAACATGTACAAAGGACACATGGACAAATCCAAAGGGAGGTAGGAATGAGGATGGCAGGGGAGATTGGGGGGGAAATGAAGACAACTGTGCTTGAACAACAATAAAAAATAGACCTATAACATTATTTTAGTTTTGGGTTATGACATAATATTCTATGTATGTATATATTGTGAAAAAATCACCACAATAAGTTTAGATAACATTCATCACCATACATAGTTACAATTTTTTTCTGAAGAGGAGAATATTTATGATTTACAACTTCCAAATATGTAATTCAGTATTATTAGACTTAGTTTCAATGCTGTACCTTATATTCCAGGACTTATTTATTTGATAAATGGAAGTTTGTACCTTTTGATCACCTACACCAATTTTGCCCATAGTTTAACCTCTGCCCCTGGCAAACATTAATCCATTTTCTTTAACTATAAGAGCAGCTAATTTTTTTAAAGTTTTGATAAATAAGTAAAATCATATAGCATATTTGACTTATTTAATTTAACATAATGTTTTTTAGGTCCATCCACATTATTACAAATGCCAAAATTTCATTTTTAAAGGCTAAATAATGTTCTTTTGTATATACACACCATATTCTCTCTATCCATTCTTCCACTCATGGATATTTAAGTTGTTTTCATATCTTGGGTGTTCTAAATAACACTGTGATTAACATGAAGTTTGTGATATCTTTTTAAGTTAGTATTTTTGTTCTTTTGCAGATAAATACCTAGAAGTGGAATTGCAGGATCATATGGTGGTTTTGTTATTATTTTTAAAATAAACTTCCATACTTTTTCTTGGGGCTGTACTGATTTACATTACCATCAACAGTATATAAAGGTACTCTTTACTCCACATCCTTGACAACACATTATTTCTTGTCTTTTTGATAACAGCCATCGCAACAAGTGTGAGATGGTATCTGACTGTGGTTTTGATTTGCATGTCCATGGTTATTAGAATTTTCAGCACATTTTCATGTACCGATTGCCCCTTTGTATCTTTTTTTGGAGACATGTCAATTCAGATATTTTACCCACTTTTTAAATAGTTTATTTATTTATTTACTTAGTTAATTCTTTACTTACTTGTTTGTGCTCTGATCTTCTCTGTGTGAATTTGGTAGAACTCCTAGATATATTATCACTGAAATATGAGAACCCCTTATATCTTGGATATCCCTGGAATACTTAACTCCACAGCTTTTCCACACTGAGCTTTTTGCAATTTGTCACTTGTAGTTAAAATTGGATAACTTGGTACTGGTTCACATGAAGGTTTCTGCCCCTGGGTTTCTGTTGAAAAAATTTTTTTTTTTTTGTATTTGCTTGTCTACATTTTTTTAGGCAGCAATTGCCCTGTTATATAATGGCTCTGTCAGATATGAAAAGAGTTATTGACTTTTCAGCTTTTTACTTTTTGTTATAATTGAATGGCAATTTCTAAATTATTTATAACCTAGACCAAAAATCAGAAATGAGAAGTCTCTCTATTTTTGTTTTAATTTGCATTGCTCTTATGAGTTTGAATTTGAACATTTTTATGTGCTACATGCAGTGTCTATATTTTCATTTGTAAAATGCTTTTTATGATTTTTCTACTTTCTAAGTCTTTTTTTAAGGAAGGAACACATTATGCCTTTATTACTGATCATCAGTAAATAGAACTTATTTGGGGTTGCAGCAGAATATTTTAAGTTTTATATAACTATGTGGCCAAAATTTATACTAGGATTAACAAATAAGTCATTCATTAACAAAAACATTTACCTTTTGTGAATGATGTAGTAATAGATATATTATTTATACATATGTAATATATATGTTCCTTATTCTTTAGCATAATCAATAAATTTTTTAATTTTTATTCAGTTACAATTGTCTGCATTTTCTCCCCATCCCTCCACCCCACCCCAGCCAATCCCACCACCCTCCCTCACCTCTACCCTCCCCCTTGATTTTGTGCTTGTCTCCTTTATAGTAGCTCCTGTTGACCCCTCTCCCCACTAACACCTCCCCACTCCACTCTGACTATTGTTACATTGTTCTTAATTTCAATTTCTCTGGTTATATTTTGTTTGCTTTATTCTTTTGTGGATTATGTTCCAGTTAAAGGTGAGATCATATGGTATATGTTCCTTATTTTTAAATTAAATTTATTTTTATATTTTTGTTTTTATTGTCGTTCAAGTACAGTTATATCCATTTCCCCACCACCACTCTCACCCGCCCAAATGACTCCTCTAAAGTGATTTTTTTAACTGTTGAGTTTTGAGAATTATCTCTCTCTCTCTCTCTCTATATATATATATATATTTTTTTTTAGGGTTAATAAAAAGGAATTTATTACACATGCAAATCGCCACATATGTTCACCCCACATTACGAAAGTATCAAACAAGCACAGATTTTCTAAGTTTCATTTTCAGATGCCTTCCCAACCCACAGCAGAAGGACCAGCCAGTGTCAGGCCACAGCCAGGCACTCTCTGGCGAATGCAGCCTCGGGGTCCTTCTGGCTCCAAGAGCTCAGACATGTCCTCCTTGCAGTGTGTTTTCCCTGGGAACTCAGCCAGGGATCTAGCATTGGACTTGGAGGACCAGCCCTCAGACACTCCTTTTCTAAATGTATCACACAGATCATCAGATAAAATTATAATTGCATCAGACGACCTAGACTAAACTCGTATTTTTAGCTTTCTGGGGATCTTAGAGTGAAATTCAAATTTACCTCCCTGGCAAAGGAAGGGAAGCCCTCAAAACAAAGAAGTGAATCATTGATGTGGCAATAGAAGGCTAGTCAGGAATGCATCAGATCCTAAAAGGTTTGCCAACATCTTCAAAGATCAGCAGCTTCACCTCTTTCCAGGCTTTTCAGGCTTCCTTTAAAGAAGAGCAGTGTGAAGAACCTTAAAGAGATCCTGGGAAGTCAGATATTTCCCTCTTCAATAGCAAGCCTTCCTGGGAGATAATAAAGAGTCTCTCCCCTCACCTACTCCAGACATGAAACAATAGGTAGGAGAATAGTGGGAAAAACAGGAGATAGTAAAATCAAAGAGGACTAAATGTTCAGAAAGCAAAAGAGAAATTTCAGGAACCAGAAGGTAAGTTTTTAACAAGTTTTGAGTCTGTAGGGCAGTCTACAAATTGTGATCATAACGTAACACTGAGACAGCTTTCCAGAAAGGTCCATAAGCCCTTTAATCATGAATAAATGGGAACAATAAATCAATGGCCAGGAGAGATATATACCCAGCTCTAAGAATTAGGGAACCGTTGCCATATCTCTGTTGAGGGACAATTTGTCTTGCCCCTGTGTGAGGAACAAGGACTAGACACAGTGGCCAATGAGATAACCAGTTGAATGAACACTGTATCACTCGACTGAGCACATTGAATTACCTTCAAATAACCCATCCGTGTTTCTAAGCTTTGATTCCAGAATCCTAACCAGGTATTGCTTACAGAAACAAAAACAATCTGACAGGTCCTAAAAGCCATGGTGACATCCAAACTGTGTCACAGATAGTGGACACAGCCAAAACGAAAATACTTGCACACTCCACACCACCAGGAGAAAATGTGTACACACCACATAGAAATGACCTTATCCATTCTTCATGCCCCCCTGTTGGTCTCTAAAACCATTGCTATTGCTCCTCACCTCATCTGGCCCTCCCCGCATCAACTTCACTGCCCACTCACTAAACTTGCCCCTACAAGTAGCACTCCTATTCCCTCACTTTGCAGCACAATCTGGTTGAAGTAAATTATATATATATATATTTTTTATTGTTATTTAATTACAGTTGTATGCCTTTTCTCCCCATCCCTTCACCCCACCCCAGGTGAACCCACTTCCCTCCCCCCTCTCCACCCTCCCCCTTGGATTTGTTCATGTGTCCTTTATAGTAGTTCCTGTAATCCCCTCTACCCACTGTCCCCGCCCCCACCCCCCACCCCCGCCCTTGCTATTGTTACATTGTTCTTAACTTCAATGTCTCTGGTTATATTTTGTTTGCTTTTTCCTTCTATTGCTTATGTTCCAGTTAAAGGTGAGATCATATGGTATTTGTCCCTCACTTCCTGGCTTATTTCACTTAGCATAATGCTCTCCAGTTTCATCCATGCTGTTGCAAAGGGTATAAGCTCCTTCTTTCTCTCTGCTGCGTAGAATTCCATTGTGTAAATATACCATAGTTTTTGGATCCACTCGTTTGCTGATGGGCACTTCGGTTGCTTCCAGTACTTGGCTATTGTAAATTGTGCTGCTATGAACATTGGGGTGCACAGATTCTTTTGGATTGCTGTTTCAGTGTTCTTAGGGTATAATCCCAGCAGCGGAATTACTGGGTCAAAGGGCAGTTCCATTTTTAGTTTTCTGAGGAAATTCCATATTGTTTTCCACAGTGGCCTCACCAGTCTGCATTCCCACAGTGCACGAGGGTTCCCTTTTCTCCGCATCCTCTCCAACATTTGTTTGTGGATTTGTTTATGTTGGCCATTCTGACTGGTGTGAGATGATACCTCATTGTGGTTTTAATTTGCATCTCTCTGATGGCTAGTGATGCTGAGCATCTTTTCATATGTCTCTGGGCCTTCTGTATGTCTTCCTTGGAGAAGTGTCTGTTCAAGTCCTTTGCCCATTTTTTAATTGGGTTGTTTGTCTTCCTGGAGTGGAGTCGTGTGAGTTCTTTATATATTTTGGAGATCAGGCCCTTGTCTGAGGTATCATTGGCAAATATGTTTTCCCATATTGTTGGTTCTCTTTGTAATTTGGTGCTGTTTTCTTTAGCCATGCAGAAGCTTTTTATTTTGATGAGGTCCCATTTGTTTATTCTTTCCTTTATGTCCCTTGCTTTAGGGGATGTGTCTGTGAGGATGTTGCTGCGTGGAATGTCTGAGATTTTCCTGCCAATGTTTTCCTCAAGGACTTTTATGGTGTTACGGCTTATATTTAAGTCTTTTATCCATCTTGAGTTTATTTTCGTGTATGGCGTAAGTTGGTGATCGAGTTTCATTTTTTTGCACGTAGCTGTCCAGATCTCCCAACACCATCTGTTGAAGAGACTGTTTTTGCTCCATTTTATGCTCCTGCCTCCTTTGTCAAATATTAATTGATCGTATAGATTTGAGTTTATTTCTGGGCTCTCTATTCTGTTCCATTGGTCTATGTGCCTGTTTTTATGCCAGTACCAGGCTGTTTTGATTACCGTGGCCTTGTAATACAGTTTGATATCAGGTATTGTGATACCTCCTGCTTTGTCCTTCTTTCTCAAAATTGCTGCTGCTATTCGAGGTCGTTTATGGTTCCATATGAATTTCTGCAATGTTTGTTTTATATCTGTGAAATATGTCATGGGTACTCTAATAGGGATTTCATTGAATCTATAAATTGCTTTGGGTAGTATGGCCATTTTGATGATGTTAATTCTTCGAACCCATGAACATGGTACATGCTTCCATTTGTTTGTATCTTCCTTAATTTCTTTCTTCAGTGTTGTGTAGTTTTCTGAGTACAGGTCTTTTACCTCCTTGGTTAGGTTTATTCCTAGGTACTTTATTTTTCTTGTTGCTATATCGAATGGGATTTTTTTCCTGATTTGTGTTTCTGCAGTTTCGTTGTTGGTGTACAGGAATGCCTTTGATTTCTGGGTATTGACTCTGTATCCAGCTATTTTGCCAAATTCATTTATTAGGTCGAGTAGTTTTTGAGTGGAGTCTATAGGGTTTTCCATGTACACTATCATGTCGTCTGCAAACAGTGACAGTTTCATTTCCTCCTTTCCAATTTGGATGCCTTTTATTGCTTTTTTCTTGTCTGATTGCTGTGGCTAGGACTTCCAATACTATGTTGAATAGGAGTGGTGAGAGAGGGCATCCTTGTCTTGTTCCTGATCTTAGTGGGAAAGCTCTAAGTTTTTGTCCATTGAGTGTGATGTTGGCTGTAGGTCTCTCATATATGGCCTTAATTATGTTGAGGACTGCTCCCTTTATTCCCACTTTGCTGAGTGTTTTTCTCAGAAATGGGTGCTGTATCTTATCGAACGCTTTTTCCGCATCTATTGATATGATCATGTGATTTTTGTCTCTGCTGTTGTTGATGTGATGTATTATGTTTATTGATTTGCGAATATTGTACCATCCTTGCATCCCTGGGATGAATCCCACTTGGTCATGGTGGATGATCTTTTTAATATATTGCTGGATGCGGTTTGCTAATATTTTGTTGAGAATTTTAGCGTCTATGTTCATCAGCGATATTGGCCTGAGGTTTTCTTTCTTCGTTGTGTCTTTATCTGGTTTTGGGATTAGGATGATGTTGGCTTCATAAAAAGAGTTTGGGAGTCTTCCATCAGTTTGGATTTTTTCGAATAGTCTGTGAAGGATAGGGGTTAGTTCTTCCTTAAATGCTTTGTAGAAATCTCCTGTGAAACCATCTGGTCCAGGGCTTTTGTGTGATGGGAGTTTCTTGATGACTGCTTCAATTTCCTTTGCTGATATTGGTCTGTTCAGGTTTTCTGCTTCTTCTTCAGTCAGTTTTGGAAGATTATATTTTTCTAGAAATGTGTCCATTTCATCTAGGTTTTCAAATTTCTTAGCATATAGGTCTTCATAGTACTTTCTTACGATCCTTTGTATTTCTGTGGTATCAGTTGTAATCTCTCCACTTTCATTTCTAATTCTGTTTATTTGTATCCTCTCTCTTTTCTTCTTGATAAGCCTACTTAAAGGCTTGTCGATTTTGTTTATCTTTTCAAAGAACCAGCTTCTGGATTCATTGATCCTTACAATTGTGCTTTTAGTCTCTATGTCATTTAGTTCTGCTCTGATCTTGGTTATTTCCTTCCTTCTGCTTGCTCTGGGCTGTCTTTGTTGTTGTTCCTCCAGTTCTTGTAGGCATAGGGTTAGGTTGTTTGTGTGAACTGTTTCTAACTTCTTTAGGTAGGCCTGTATTGCTATGAACTTCCCTCTCAGGACTGCCTTTGCTGTGTCCCATAGGTTTTGGGTTGTTGTGAGTTCGTTTTCATTTGTTTCCAGGAAGTTTTTGATTTCTTCCCTAATCTCGTTCTTGACCCATTCATTGTTTAATAGCATGCTATTCAGTCTCCATGATTTTGAGTGTTTTGGGTTTTTACCCTTGGGGTTGGTTTCTAGTTTCAGACCCTTGTGGTCAGAGAAGATGCTTGATATGATTTCAATTTTCTTGAATTTGTTGAGGGTTGCTTTGTGTCCTATCATGTGGTCTATCTTTGAAAAAGTTCCATGGACACTTGAAAAGAATGTGTATTTTGCTTCTTTGGGATGAAAAGCTCTGTATATATCAGTTAAGTCCATTTCCTCTAGGGTATTGTTAAGTGACACAATATCTTTGTTAATCTTTTGTTTGGAAGACCTGTCCATTTTTGATAGTGGGGTGTTAAAATCCCCTACTATAATTGTGTTGCTGTCAATATCTTTCTTGAAATCCTCCAAGATTTTCTTAATGTATTTAGGTGCTCCTATGTTGGGTGCATATATATTTATAATGCTTATGTCTTCTTGGTGGATTCTTCCTTTGAGTATTATGAAGTGACCTTCTGGGTCTCTCTTTATGGCCCTTCTTTGGAAGTCTATTTTGTCTGATATGAGTATTGCTACCCCTGCTTTTTTTTCCTGTCCGTTTGCTTGGAAAATTTGTTTCCAGCCCTTCACTTTCAGTCTGTGTAAGTCTTTTGTCCTGAGATGGGTTTCTTGTAGGCAGCATATGTGTGGGTCATGTTTTCTTATCAATTCAGCTGTTCTATGTCTTTTGATTGGAGCATTTAATCCATTTACATTTAAGGTTATTATCGATAGGTAGTTATTCATTGCCATTATTTCCTACCTGTGTTCCTCTGTCTTTCTCTTTTCCTTCCTTTCCTTAAAGCAGTCCCTTTAGCATCTCTTGCAGAGCTGGTTTGGTGGAGCTGTATTCTTTTAGACTTCTTTTGTCTGGGAAGCTCTTTATTTGGTCTTCTATCTTGATTGAGAGCCTTGCTGGGTAAAGTAGTCTTGGTTGGAGGCCTCTGGTTCTCATTACTTGGAATATTTTTTGCCATTCTCTTCTGGCTTGGAGCGTTTCCATTGAGAAGTCAGTTGCTAACCTTATTGGGGCTCCCTTGTATGTTACTTCCTTTTTCTCCCTTGCTGCCTTTAAGATCCTCTCTTTGTCTTGGAAATTTGCCATTTTAATTATGATGTGTCTTGCAGTGGGCCTCTTTGGGTTCCTCTTGTTTGGGACTCTCTGTGATTCCTGGATTTGGGTGACTTTTTCTCTCCTCAGATTAGGGAAATTTTCCATCATTACTTTTTCAAACAGGTTTTCTATCCCTTGCTCTTCTTCTTCTCCTTCTGGTATTCCTATTATACGGATATTGTTACGTTTCATGTTGTCCTGCATTTCCCTTATTGCCTCTTCATTCTTTCTGAGCCTCTTTTCCTTTTCTTGCTCCTTCTGGGTGTTTTTTTCTACTTTATCCTCCAGCTCGCTGATCCGATCCTCTGCTTCATCAAGTCTGCTTTTCATTCCTTCTACTGTGTTCTTCAATTCAGAAATTGTATTCTTCATTTCCTCTTGGCTCTTGTTGATATCTTCTATTTCCTTTTTCATGTTGATATAGTTTGCAGTGAGTTCATTGTAGTTTCCTTGTAGTTTCTGGTAGTTCTCTTTGAGCTCAGAGAGCTCAGTGAGCTTCCTGATGACCATTGCTTTGAACTCAGTATCTGATAGTTGAGTTGCCTCTTTTTCGGTTAGTATTCTTTCTGAGACTTCCTCCTTTCTTTTCATTTGGGAATTGTTTCTTTGTCCTCCCATTGTTTGTGAGGCTCTTCTTGTTGGCCTCTGCTTCTTAAATTGCTTTGTTCTGAATCCCTGGGTTTATGATATGAACTTCTATGGTAGAATGCCAATGGGATTCGGTGGTGCTGTCTCCTTACTCTCCTGTGCTCACTGGTCTTGAGCTGACGTTTATGTGTTTAACATGGTCTAACTCTAGTCTTTTCAGCACTCCAGGTTTTGTTGTCGCACCGTCAGATCTTTCAATGTCCTCTATCTTTGGTCTCTGATCTTCGTATATGCTGGAATACTGTTGGCTGTTCGCTCTGCTCCTCAGATCAGCTAGGTATTTCCCTGGCGTTGCGGGGAAGTGGATTCCGCTCCCACCTATGTTGCCGCCATCTTCTCTATATATTTTTTTAAAATTTTATTGTTATTCAATTACAGTTGTATGCCTTTTCTCCCCATCCCTCCACCCCACCCTAGCTGAACCCACCTCCCTCTCCCACCTTCACCCTCCCCCTTGATTTTGCCCATGTGTCATTTATAGTAGTTCCTGTAATCCCCTCACCTCACTGTCCCCTCCCCACTCCCCCCTGCACATTGTTAGATTGTTCTTAACTTCGATGTCTCTGGTTATATTTTGTTACCTTTTTTCTTCTGTTGATTGTGTTCAAGTTAAAGGTGAGATCATATGGTATTTGTCCCTCACCCTCTAGCTTATTTCATTTAGCATAATGTTCTCCAGTTCCATCCATGCTGTTGCAAAGGGTAGAAGTTCCTTCTTTCTCTCTGTTGCAAAGATTTCCATTGTGTAAATATACCATAGTTTTTGGATCCACTTGTTTGCTGATGGGCACTTAGGTTGCTTCCAGTACTTGGATATTGTAAATTGTGCTCCTATGAACATTGGGGTGCATAGATTCTTTTGGATTGGTGTTTCAGGGTTCTTAGGGTATAATCCCAACAGCGGAATTGCTGGGTCAAAGGGCAGTTACATTTGTAGTTTTCTGAGGAAATTCCATACTGTTTTCCACAGTGACCTCACTAGTCTGCATTCCCACCAACAGTGCATTAGGGTTCCCTTTTCTCTGCATCCTCACCAACATTTGTTTCTGGATTTGTTTATGCTGGCCACTCTGACTGGTGTGAGATGGTACCTCATTGTGGTTCTAATTTGCATCTCTCTGATGGCTAGTGATGCTGAGCATCTTTTCATATGTCTCTGGGCCCTCTGTATGTCTTCCTTGGAGAAGTGTCTGTTCAAGTCCTTTGCCCATTTTTAAATTGGGTTGTTTGTCTTCCTGGAGTGCAGTCGTGTGAGTTCTTTATATATTTTGGACATCAGGCCCTTGTCTGAGGTATCATTGGCAAATATGTTTTCCCATACTGTTGGTTCTCTTTGTATTTTGATGCTGTTTTCTTTTTCCCTGCAGAAGCTTTTTATTTTGATGAGGTCCCATTTGTTTATTCTTTCCTTTATGTCCCTTGCTTTAGGGGACATGTCTGTGAGGATGTTGCTGCGTGGAATGTCTGAGAATTTCCTGCCAATGTTTTCCTCTAGGACTTTTATGGTGTTAAGACTTATATTTAAGTCTTTTATCTATCTTGAGTTCATTTTTGTGTATGGCATATGTTAGTGATCAAGTTTCATTTTTTTACATGTAGCTGTCCAGATCTCCCAACACCATCTGCTGAAGAGGCTGTTTTTGCTCCATTTTATGCTCCTGCCTCCTTTGTCAAATATTAATTGACCATAAAGACTTGGGTTTATTTCTGGGCTCTCTGTTCTGTTCCATTGGTCTATGTGCCTGTTTTTATGCCAGTACCAGGCTGTTTTGATTACAGTGGCCTTGTAATACAGTTTGATATCAGGTATTGTGATCCCTCCTGCTTTGTTCTTGTTTGTCAAAATTGCTGCAGGTATTCGGGGTCATTTATGGTTCCATATAAGTTTCTGAAATGTTTGCTCTATATCTGTGAAATATGTCATGGGTACTCTAATAGTGATTGCATTGAATTTCTAAATCGCTTTAGGTAGTATGGCCATTTTGATGATGTTAATTCTTCCAATCCATGAGCATGGTACCTGCTTCCATTTGTTTGTGTCTTCCTTAATTTCCTTCTTCAGTGTTGTGTAGTTTTCTGAGGTCAGGTCTTTTACCTCCTTGGTTAGGTTTATTCCTAGGTACTTGATTTTTCTTGTTGCTATATCAAATGGGATTTTTTTCCTGATTTCTGTTTCTGCTGTTTCATTGTTGGTATACAGGAATGCCTTTGATTTCTGAGTATTGACTTTGTATACAGCTGTTTTGCCGGATTCATTTAGTAGGTGGAGAGGTTTTTTGGTGAAGTCTATAGGATTTTCCATGTACACTATCATGTCATCTGCAAACAGTGACAGTTTCATTTCCTCCTTTCCAATTTGGATGCCTTTTATTTCGTTTTCTTGTCTGGTTGCTGTGGCTAGGACTTCCAATACTCTGTTGAATAGGAGTGGTGAGAGAGGGCATCCTTGTCTTGTTCCTGTTCTTAGTGGGAAAACTCTAAGTTTTTGTCCATTGAGAGAATTATCTATATATTCTTGACAATTTTCTCCTTTGTTGGAGTTTAGTTCCCAAAGATTTTCTCCAGTCTTAAGCTCTTAGTTATCAACGTTTTAATAGTCTTTAACACAGCAAACTATTTTATTTTTTTCACTACATAAAGTTAATTTTTACTTTAGTGATAAATTATATGTAACCATTTTTCTGGATTTATTAAATTATTCAGTCATCCATGATGAGATCCAGTTTATCACCATTACCTTTATGTATTATACTTTTAGTATCAAGTGTAAAAACTAATGAGTTTTTTAGATTTGTTTAGGAAATTTGATAATTTCATCATTTATATTAAAGACTCTTACCCATTATAAGTTCATTTTGTATAATGTATGAGGTTTTACACAATTATTTTTATTTTTATTTTTATTTTTGCATGTGGAGATGGAACTGTTCAAAAGCATTGGTTTAAAGGATTACTTTTCCTCCATTAAATGTTTTTTTTAATATTTATCAAATATCAGTAGGTCATATTTTTATGTGTCTATTCCTGAATTCTCTATTCTGTCCTATTGATTTATGAATCCTTTTCTTTACCAAATCCTCATAGTCTTGGTTACTGGAGATTTATAATACCTCAAAATTGAATAGACTGTTGTTGTTGTTTTTTTTACTGTATTTCTCCTTTTTTTTCTAAATTGCTTTAGCTGTTGTAAGGCTGTTTCCTTTACATATACATTTTAAAAAACATTTATCTATTAACAAAATTACTCAGATTTTAAAAGCAATTCCAATAAATCTGTATATCAGTTTTGAATAATCTACATATTTAATACTTTCAGTCTTCAAATATATAAATCTGTTGTCTCCATTTCTTTGGGGCATTTTAAAATTATTTTTAATAATCTTTTATTACAGTTACTTATTTTGAAATCTAAGAACAAAAGAGGCAATAATAATGTGAAATAAATTTAGGTTTTTCCATGTTCTTTGTTAGTATTATAGAAATGCAATTGATTTTTCTGCTTTGATATTGTGTCCTACAACCTTGTTGAACTCACGGTAGTTCTAGGAGTTTTGGGGTTTGTTTATAAGAGTTTCTGAGATTGTTTACATAGACACTTATGTCAACTGGAAATCAAGACAATTGTTTTTTCAAATCTGTATTTCTTATTTTTTTTACTTTTCTTATTTCAAAATATGGCTTAAACTTATACAGTAGTACTGTAACTGAATAACAAATGGGCTCCCACTGCCTGCTGCTCATAGGTAATAACTCTAGAGACAAAGTCCAGTCGAAAGTAAAATGGAATATATATATTCATATTATATAGTAGATTCCAGTTATATGTGTGTGTATGTTTACAAATATGCCTGTATATGTATATACAGGTATATTTATACATATATCTGTATATACATATATATGTGTATATATTTATAAATATATATACACACACACATATATATATATTTATGTGTATATATATATATATATATATATATAAGATTACTTGATTCCAATCCCCACCCCTTCCACCAGAGGAGTGAGCAGCCTGCTGGTGGGTGGCTGCACCAGCAGTTTCCCACTGGCTTTATGAGCTGGGGAGGGGTTCAGGACTTCTTGCCCAGCCATCGTGCCTTCTGGTATCTGCCTGCCGGGATCTGCTGGCCCTGATCTTCTCTTTCCACCCCACTGACCCCTTCTTATCAGCTTTTCTCTCACCACCAGCAGTGCTCCTGGTCAGGCCAGCAGCACCCAGGCATGGGACCTGACTCTCCCTGGCTGCACTGGGGCCATAGCCAAATGGTCCACAGTGGCTTGGGCCATGGGTGGGTGGCAGCCACCATGGCTTCATTCCTGAGGGAGGGGTGTGGGGCTTGCCAGCTGAACCTGAAGCATGAGCTGCAAACAGGCATCAGCCCCTGTAGTTACTCACCTGGAGCAGGGTTTTGGGGCTTGATGGGCCCATACCTCCATGAACCAACTACCCTAGCCTCCCTCCTGTCTTCTTCCTGAGCCTCTAACCCGTCCTCCTACCTGAAGCCTGCTAGTTCCCAGACAGGCAGGTCCTGGATCCCTTGGCAGGGAGCACTCACAACCCCTCTGGGTTGGTCCCCAGCTCAGTAAACTTGGCCCCCAGCTGCAGACCCACTAGCCAGGGGGGTGAAAACATGGTGTTTGCATGTGCTCCACTTTTAAAAGACATTCCGTAATCCCTTATATGGAAGACATGGATGGGAGAGTATGTCCCTCCAATCCAATCATCTTCCTGGTTGTTGGTGCCAGTCTTGTGCACCTTTGTGTGTGCGTGTGTGTGTGTGTTATGCACATGTTGTCCTGATTGCCAGGGTGATGTGCACATGTGCCATCTTTGGTGCTTCTCTATCCCTCCCCATTTCCAGAGGGAGAGTTTCCACCACTACAATTCCCCCCTTTAACACATGTAATCTTGCAAGGGAAGATGGTCAAAGATCTCATTCTTCTGTAACTACTTCCTGCTGATCAGGGATTATAGTCCTATCCCCTGGTTGAGAGGTTCCTAACAAAGGGGATATGGAGTGGAGAGGAGCCTTCATGTACAGGATAATGATCTTGCAATGTCCAGGTTAGCTGGCTGTCCCTGGAAAACAGCGTGCATGATGTCCAAAGGATGGCATTACTGGATGAGTGGTATCCTTGTCATGTTCTGGAGGTGAAAAATATGGCAAGAAGGTTAGAAGGAACAATCAAAACTATAACAGCTAAATAAAAGTAGGGACTAATTTTACAGTGTCCCTGATTAAGAAAAAAATTACTTCCTTGGAGGAAGTTGTACAAAGCGTGTCACACCTATATGAAGGCTTGCAGGCTACTATAGTCAAATTAGGCTTAGGGGAATATCCTGAGATTACCACCTTTAACACTTATGAATCCTTTCTGTCCAAACTATTAAGGTGGGAAAGAAAGCAGTTTTAAAGCAAAGCCAATAGGCCATCCCATACTTCAACAACTCAACCATTTAGTCCAGCAAAACCATTGAGTTCTAGGAGGTGGCCATGCAAGCAGGCTCCTTAGGTGAGACCTATACTGTTTCTGAGTCTGCCAGATTTGTTTTTTGAGAAGACGTTCAGTTTTAAGGCCTTTGCTAAAATGATACTAAGTAGTGACAATTCTGTATAATCAGGTGAAACTATTTCAACTCTCAAGTCAATACAAACTTTGAAGACAGCTGCACTAGAGTCCAATGATCATGACTGAGCATTGTGAATTTCCTTAAAGCTTAGTTCCCCTCCCTAAGATCACTCTCAATGGCCTCAAAAAGACTTCCTGCTTTCAATTTTGCCTCATCATTTTCATAAAAACAACAAGAGTCGCATTAAACACATATGATTTTTTTAAGTCTACTTGGTGGTAACTTCCACAAAGAACTTCAGATTTACCCATAGATAACCCTTCAGGGCATAGAAGCCCAGCCCCACAATTGTCATCTGGCTCTGCCTGCAGTACCTGTATTTCTCAAGTCCTTGAGGTTTCCAATGTGTCTTAAGGTTCCTCCTTGACCTATTTCAGGAAGGCAACCTTTGCTCCTTCTCAGGAAAGACTTCCATGAACCATACAACCAAACAAGGTACCAGGCCACTTCTCCAGTGTGCTTTTGTTAGCTTCCAAAGTCAATTGACTTAGTTCCTTAAGGCTTTCTGGTAACAACCAGAGTCCAGGCATGCCTCTTTCAGGCATGACATTCCAGTGAAATTCTTGGTATTAAAACCATAATTTGAAACTGGTTTTATTGGTTTCATGCAAAAGAAATTTGATATCATTACTTAGTAATGTCAAATTGTAGGAGGATCAAGTAGGGGGAAAAATACAGAACAAAAAGAAAAATCCTTGTCTTTCCAATATCCACCAAAATTGCCTTTCCTTGACTTATATCTTTCATTACTTTACTTATTAACTTAATATAGTTTTCATGATTGGGAACATAAATTATGTTTATTCAAGTCAGGAGTAAAACAAAAAATCCAATGAAAAACATAATTACAAATATTTTTTTTCTCTAAAAATAAAAAGGGACTAAAACTAGACTTAGGATCTTGTCTCCCACCAACAAGTCCTACTAACCAGTAACACAGATTACCTTTCTCAGGTCCCAAATGGCATGAAACCCCAATGGTAGAGACATTCTCTTGCCTGAGCCAGCTCACCTGGCATCAAATGACTTTTCTTAGGTCCTAACTGGCACAAAGCCCCAAACAGCAGAGATGTCCTCAGGCTAGCAAGATATGCCCAGCTCCAATGTCATGAAGCTCCAGGGTCAGAGGCATTCTCTCACCTACCAGTACATCCACTGGTCTCCTGGCAGAGATGTGACCTCTCACCAACTCGTTTCATAGAAGAGACATATTCTCTTTCCTTAGCTGGCTCCAACTGACACTAGACAACCTTTCTTAGGTCCAAATGTCACAAAAGGCCCAAATGGAAGAGATGTGTTCTCACACTAATCAACAAGGGCAACAAGCTTTATGAGGTCCCAATGGCATGAAGCCCCAAACAGCATAGACAGAGGATTTCAAGTGTAAATAAAATAGTTTAGTTCCCCAAGTCCCCAAATATCAAAAAGCAAGAAACAAAACAAAATCTAAGGCAAAAAACAACTCAACTTAAGCAATGAGGTTTCTTTCCTTTCAACAAGTAGGTTACACACCCTTCTATGGCTTATACAAGCCTTTTTAAAAAAGCTTTCTACATGCCTTACAACAGGGGTGTCCAAACTTTTGATGTCTCTGCACCACACTGGATTATGAAGAGTTGTCATGGGCCACACATTAAATAAATTGTGACATGTAATCACAAAAAAAGTCATAATTTTTTTTGTATTTATTTATTTTTTTATTTAACATAAATTTTCAATGTTGTGTTTGGCCAGATTCACAGCCTTCCTGGGCTGCATGCAGACCATGAGCTGCAGGTTGGACACCCCTGCTACAACTTTTTACACACCTTCTTCACCTTTCACAAGCCTTCTTATTCACTCAGGAGTAACCATAACTCACTTTAAATACTTGTCCTTTTTAACTATGGAATGGACCACACTTGAACTCAGTATCTGGCAGCTAAAGGTACCTAAATCTGCAAGAACATAAATAAAGAAAAGGAACACTGTCACTTTGCATTGGTATCTGCTGTCTTTTTTCAAATGAGAAATTTCAAATCTCCTTTTAGAGTGCAGATCCATCTTTCCTTTCCAGCATCAACCACAGCAGCAGGGTTTGAATTCTTCTCTTGCCCATACTCTGTGTGTGTGTGTGGTCGACCCAAGGCTTAATCTCCACAAGGGATAGAGAAGAAAGTGTTGTCAGTGGGACATCATAGGGACCAATACATTGAATGGCTAACTGCTGTTCAGACCTTGAGTCTTGTAAGCCATTAGCAAGACTCAGTCCCCAGCTGGAATGGGTGTAATGGCTTGCCAGATGGGTAGGTATAGCTGCAATGAGCAAACTTGGGGAGAATGGTTAGTGTTTGCCCTAAATGTTGTACATATTGCTTATTTTTCTACTCATGCTCCAAATATTGGGGCAGAAGTGTTCCCAGAACTGAGATTTGGAAGAGTTTCCCATGAATTATTTCAAAAGGGCTTAACTTAAGCACATTTCTCAGTGCTACTCTAATCCAGAGAAAAGTAATGGGAAGAGCCTGGTCCCATTTCAAATGCATTTCCTGGCATATTTTTGCCAGGGTCTTTTTTATTGTATGATTAATTTTCTCAGTTTTTCCAGTAGATTGAGGTCTCCTAGATGCATGTAGTTTCCATCTTATTTGCAGTGCCCCTCCAAACTTCTGAGAGATCTGGAAGTGAATGCTGGTCCATCGTCACTCTGAATATGTGAGGAAGTCCAAACCTGGGAATTATTTATTTTTTAAAATTATTTTATTGTTCAATTACAATTGTCTGCATTTACCCCAACCACTACCCCCAACCCCAGCCAAACCCACCTCCCTCCCTTGCTTCCACCAACCCCCTTGGTTTTGTCCATGTGTCCTTTATAGTTGTTCCTGAAAACCCTTACCCCCATTATCCCCTCCCACCTCCCCTCTGGTTACTATCAGATTGTTCTTAATTTCAATGTCTCTGGTTATATTTTGCTTGCTTTTGTCTTTTGTGGAATTATTTCTTTAAGTATAAGTTTTGTTACCTCGGTCATCTTCTCAGTTCTAGTGGTGTATGCCTTTACCCATCTGGAAAAAGTATCCCCTAAAACTAATACAATTTTGAGATCCCCTCTGGTTTTAGGCATCTGTATAAAGTTTCCTTGCCAGCCCTCAATGGGTGTAACCTTTTATATTGTACTTCCTGTTTCGCTGGGGTGCATTCTGTCATAGGATTATTTTTGGCACATATCTGACAGGCTTGGGTAATCTTCTGAACAGTTCTTTGAAAACAGAGGCCCTTCAAATGTGGCCTATTGGGGTCTATCAAAGAATCTGTTCCATAATGGGTGCCTTAATATAGGTGTTTGAGGATGGAATACATTAAAGCCCAAAGGAAGTGAAATCATAACATGGGTGTTGATCTTCCATATGGAATTGGGATCAGTGTTAGTGAATCTCCATTCATGGGCCCCTACCTCATCTCATTCTGTGTCATGAGGTTTAAATTTTGACAAGTCCAAGGAGAGGACCAAAACCCCTAAGCAAGGGATCAAAACCCCTCCAGCTGCTTGTCTTGCTACTTTTTCAGCAGTTTGGATTCCCTGGCTCATTTGGCAACCATCCCTTCAGTGTCCTGGGCGCATTATGGCAACCTGGTCCAGTAGACTCACTGACTTTAGCAATTGTTAAACCTCCTTTGCATGTTTAGCATCCTTGTTCCCTGAAGTTAAGAGTTCTCTCCCCTTCCATATTGCTTCATGGCCATGGACTACCATGAAAGCATATTTGAAGTCCATGTACATGTTAATTTCCTTTCTCTGGGACAGTACTATGCCTCTCCTGCAGACTATCAATTCAGCTTTCTCTGCTGAGTTTCCCAGCATAAGCGTTTGGTTTTCTATTACCTTGTCTATGGTGACTACCACATACCCAGCTCATCATTGGCCATTGGCCATGAAGTTGATCTCATCTGTGTACAGCTTTCTGTCTGGTGCCACCAACAATTGATCCAGTCAATACATCCTGCTGTAATAAACTTGTGCAAAAATTTCCAAGTAGTCATGTTCAAGGGCGTTGTCTGGGAGGACAGTGCCCAGATTCAAAGTTATGATAGTCTTCAATGTAATATTTGGGCTGTCCACCAGAATGGCCTGGTATTTTCCCATGCACCCTGCAATCAGCCAATATCCTCTGTTCTGTTCCAGTTGAGTTAGTACCTGGTGTAGTACTAACCATGGTAGACTGTCCCAAAGTGAACTTCTCAGATTCCTGTAAGATGTCACAGGTAGTTGTTACTGCCTGGAAGCATAGCAGCTACCCCTTTTTCATGTGATCCATCTTTGAGAGATAGGCTATGGGCCTGAGGGTGTTACCCAGAGCCTAGGCTAATAAAGCCATTTCAATCACCTACCTTTCATGAACATACATTTGAAAATCTTATATAAATTTGGCAACCTTAGTATGGGAGCTGAGCTGACTTTTCCTTCAAGGTATTGAATGCTACCTGACAATCCTTTGTCCATTCAAAAGTTAAGAGTTGAGTCCTTTCAAGGAATCATACAATGATGTTGCTATAAGCCTAAAGTTTGAAATCCAAATTCAGCAGAAACCTCTAATTCCTAAGAACCCATAAAGCTGCCTTTGGTTTTCTGGGATTTTCAGTGTAGCAATGGCTTTTTTGCTATCTGCCATCAAGCTCCTAGTATCCTGTTTCAGTTGAAATCCTAGGTATGCTAACTCCTGTTTCCAAATTTGGGCCTTGTGAGGTGATACCTTACATCCCTTAATGCCAAATGATTTATGACTGCGATGGTATTGAGCAAACAGTCCTTACAGCTACTGCTAGTTATCAATATGTCATCTATATATTACAGAAGAACTCCAGATTTAAATTGAATATCTCTTAAGTTTTGGGCTAATACTTCACCAGATATAGTCAGGGAGTTATTCAATACTTGTGGCAGCACAGTCCAGAAGTATTGGAGCACAGCTTTTGTTTATGGGTCCTACCATTCAAAGGCAAATAGCAGTTGAGCCTATTCATCTACTGGGATGCAGACAAAGCCATCCTTCATGTCTAGGACTAAAAACCATTGCTATGTCCAGGCACCATGGTCAGCAGAGTATAATGGTTGGGCACCGTAGGAAGAATGACATGAACAATGTCATTTATGGCTCTAAGATCCTGTACAAATTGATAGTAATCTGAGTGAGACTTTTTGACTGGCAAAATAGAAGTGTTACAGGGAGACTGGCATTAGCAAATTAGTCCCAATTTTAAGAATTTCTGCAATACTGGCTGAATCCCCTATAAAGTCTCCTTTTTGAATGGGTACTGTTTCTTCTGTGGGATCTGCACCCTTTCTTTTAGGTTAACTTTTATAAATTGCACATTAACCTCTTTACCTGGGGTTCTATCAGCCCAAAGAGTTTGATTTACCTGTTCATAGATCTCAGGTGGAAGAGTTCACCTATGGGACCTTCCAGGCAAGTCAGGAGTGGCTCAATTTAAAAAGCAAGAAGAAAAACGCAAACAAAATATAACCAGAGACATTGAAGTTAAGAACAATCTAACAATAGCCAGGGGGGAGTGGGGTGGGGACAGTGGGAAGAGGGGATTACAGGAACTACGATAAAGGACACATGGACAAAATCAAGGGGGAGGGTGAATGTGGGGGAGGGAGGTGGGTTTGGCTGGGGTGGGGTGGAGGGATGGGGAGAAAAGGCATACAACTGTAATTGAATAACAATAAAAATTAAAATATATATATTTGGTAAAAAATAAACAAATAAAAAGCATGCTCCAGTGGAACCTTTTTAAATGGCTGCTGCTCTTCAGCAACTATTTAAATAGCAAATAACTATGAAAAAGTTATTTGGGCACGCAATTTGCAAAGTAAATCTCAGTTCAGTAATGAAATAGGGCAGTATGACATGTAGAGAAAAGTATTTATGATCTTTTGATCACCAAGCTGGTATTCTAGATGTTGAAGGGACATGTGTTTTTGTAATTATCCAGTCACTCCAGGAGCCATTACTGTATCTGAACTTTCACTGGTTACTGTTGTATTCAGCACTGAGTATGTAGTTCCTGTATCTACAAGAAAATCAACTGGCTTGTTCCCCACTATCAACTGTATCTGGTGCTCCTGTGGGGACATAGTAATAGGTCAGGAGATGTCCAAGGGAGCCCTGGGATTCCTCATTTGTCATCAGACTCCCCTCACCTTTTTAGCATTTCCCAACAAAGGTTTCCATACATACTTTTCCATTTGCATTTCAGGTACTCCTTTTTCCAGTGGCCCTTCTCTTTTCAGTAGTCACATTGATTGGTGTCTAGTGGGCCTCTTTTTTTTTTTTTTCTCTAGGGGTCCCACTTCTTCCTCTGGTCTCATCACCCTCTTTCTAGGAACACCATAGCCTGCTTTATCTTCCTTGCTTTCTGGACATTGTAGACTTTAAAGGCTATGTCTACCAGCTGAGAAGGATTCATTCTTAGTGCCCCATATAAGTTATGGAGTTTCTTTCTGATGTCCAAGGCACTTTGGCCAATAAAAGTCATGTTCACCATCCACACATTCTCTGATGCCTGCAGATCAACATCAGTGTGCTTTCTATAGGTCTGATAGTTGCTCTCTAAAAATTCAGAGGGATCCACATCTGGCTTTTGCTGAAGGGCCTGTATCATATTCAAGCTTTTTTTCTTAGACATCACTTTTTTATACAGTTCCAGTATGCACTTTCTGTAATGTTCCAGGAATGCTGGGCCTCCAACATTTGGGTTCTGGTCTGTCACTGTCAAGGGATTTGTCTCAGCTGTGTTGGGGTTCCCACTGGGATTTTCTTGGTGGAGACATTGGATCTCTTCATTAGCCTTATTTATAACCAGTTATCTCTCATCCACTGTTAACATACTATTGAGGAAAGCCTGTTCATCTTCCCATGTTGGCTGATGAGTGACAAAAATGGAGGTGATAAAATCTACCATTCTCTAAGGATCATCACTATGTGAGGGGTTGGAAGTCTTCCAATTCAGGAAGTCTGAAGTGAGGAATGGAATATGAACCTGATAGTATTGGCCTTCTTCCTTATTTACTCCACTTATTGCATATTGCTTCAGAGGATGCTGCCTTGCTCTGGATAGGGAGGCTCCCTGGCCAAATCCAGTGCCCTAACATGTCTTCAAGGGAGAGACACATCCTTTGTCATAGAGGGGTGTGACCATTGCCTTGTTGGTCTCTATTTCAGGGGTATCTTGTAGAGGATATGATGATGGAGTGAGTCCTCTTACTATGAGTCTTGTGTCCCTTAAATTCAGGGCATTAATGAAGCCCATTTCCTCATTCTCCTTTTCTTACTGTGGACTATCAGGAAGAGGGTTAAAAGCCCCTTGTCTTCTCTGCACAATTAAATGGACCTCTGTCTCTGGTGAAATCCTATTATGCAACAACATAAATAACTTGACATAGTGGATTTCATCCCACTTATGAAACTGTTGGCAATACTCTTCCTGTTACGTAATAGTACAATAATCTAGGGAACCATCCATTTGGCCACCTTTCCCCATAATCCAAAACATATGTAAACCATACAATGTTACAGTAATAAACAAATACTTCTTTGGACATTGTATATTAGCTACATGTACCCCAGTTTGCTAAAATTCTATCCATTGGGCTATCTCCAGGAACCAACTCAGAACAGCACTTATAAGCCCAGATGTACAGGCTTAAAGCTATGACTAAAAGAATGCAGGCAAACTGGGAACATATAAGCAAAACCTGAACACACAATTCCATTATTCTAAGGAGTACTCAAAAGCAAACGTCCACCAAGCAATCTCACAATCATTGAACCTAAGCAATGCCCTCCCCCAAACAGTGCTCACCCAGACCCTGGTTCACAGCCCTAAAACTCAGTGATCATTCCTCCTTCCCAGACCCATTTCTTTTTCATTTGACAGACATGTTTAAGTGACTGACACCCATAGTGGGTGTGTAGAGGAATTCCCAGCAGATGGGAAGCCCCATAGTCTCACTCCCTGGGGGGTCAACCTGCCACAAGTGGTAGTGCCCTACATTGGGCATTGCTACTGTAACCAAACAACTTTTTACTTGTTTGGTCCCACCATCTGCTGTCCATAGGTAATAACTCTAGAGATAGAGTTGTTAAACTCTGAGACGGGAGAAAGAAAAAATGGAATACACACACACACACACACACACACAGTAGATTACTTGATGTCAGCCCTACCCCCGCCATCAGAGGAGCAAGCAGGCTGCTGGTAGGTGACTGTCACAGCAGCTTCCCATGGCTTTGCACAGAGGGAAGAGGTGTGGGGTTTATTGCTCAGCCACACCACCACCTGGGACCTGCCTCCTGGGATCTGCTGATCCTAAACTCCTCTCTCCACCCCACCACTCCATTCTTATGGGCCTTGCTCTCAGCACCAGCAGTGCTCCTGGTCAGGTCAAAAGCACTCAGGGAGGAGTGTGGGGCCGGAACCTCCTGGCTGCACTGGGGCCATAGTTGACTGGCTTGCATTGGTGGGGGCCATGGACATGTTGCAGCAACAATAGCTTCCTGCCTGGAAAGGGGCATGGGGCTTGCTGGGCCCATGCCAGAGGTGTGGGCCACAGGCTGGTGGCAACTGTCATGCATCCTGCCTGACACAGAGAAAGGAGAGGGACACAGAGCATGCGGGTCAAGCCGGAGACCTGCACCTCAAGTGGAAGAAGCTGCCACAGCTTCCAGCCTGAAGGAGTGACTTGGGGTTTCCTGGGATCTTGCCTCCCTGAGCCCACCATACTAGCTTTCCTCCTGCTCTCCTCCTGAGCCTCCTTCCTGTCTTCCTACCTGAAGCCTGCTAGCTCCTGGACAGGCAAGAGCACTATTGCAAGGGGTACTTAGAATTCTTCTGGCTAGGTCTTCAGCTCAGGAAACTCGCCCACCAGCCAGGCAATTGGGGAACAAAAGCATGGCATTTGTGCATGCTCTGCCTTTTAAAGATCCCCAATTTCCTGTGCATGTTGAGTTTTGGCACCAGCCTTGCATGCTTTGTGTGTGTGTGTGTGTGTTATGCTCATGTCATCCCAGTTGCTAGGATGATGCATGCATGCGACATCTTTGGCACTCCTCCATCCCTCCCCATTTCTGTGGAGGGGAGTTTCCCCCATTATACTATGTCAATAAACAGTGGTGAGAGTAGATACTCTTGCCTTGTTTTTGATTTTGAGAGGAAGAATTTTGTCTTTTATAATCAAGTATAATGTTCACTGTAGGTTTTTGTGAATGCTGTTTATCAAATTAAGGAAATTTTCCTTTACTCATAACTTGCACAGAGTTTTCAGTATAAATGGGTGTTGGGTTTTGTCAAATGCTTTTTCTGCATTAATTGATATGATCATACAATTTTTTCCTTTTTAGTCTGTTGCATTGATTGATTTCCAAATGTTAAATTAACTTTGTAATACCTAGAATAAATCTCACTTGGTTATGTTGCATTATTTTTAAAACATTTTTGTATCAGATTATATATTTTCTAAGTTTATGAAAGATAGTAGTGTGCACATTCTGTCTACTGCTTTTGTTCAGCTTTGATAATATTAACTTCATAAAGTAAGTTGGCATGTGTTCCCTCACCTTCTAAGAGAAATTTGTAAAATAGGCATTGATTGGTTTTTCATTAAATGTTGGATGGAATTCCTCAGTAAAACCATCTGGATCTGAAGAATTTTTGGGAGAGTGGGGACTTTTCAATTAAATAAATTTAATATTTTATTAATTGCTACAAGATTATTCAGGTTGTCTGTTTCGTTTGAGTTTTGGTAGATTGCAATTTTCAAAGAATGGATTTATTCTGTTACCTCATTTATGATGTAGGGGGGAAATAGGGGACATCTCTAGTATCATCAACAATAAAAATTGTAAGATGGTGATGATGATGATGTTAATCCTCACATGAGTATGTGTTCATTGGTTTTTGAGGGAAAGGCAAAGAAGAGAGAAACAGAGAGAGAAAGAGAGAGAGACAGAGAGAGAGACAGAGAGAGGGAGAAATAAATATCAATGTGACAGAGAAACATTGAAACATTAATCGATTGCCTCCCATTCACACCCCAACTGGGGATCAACCCCCAGCCTGGGTATGAACCCTGATGGGGGATTGAGCCCACAACCTTTGGGTCTATGAGACAATACTCTAACTAATTGAGCCACCCAGTCAGAACTCTGTTACTAGTTTTTTAGAGACTGTAAGTTCTGTAGTAGTATCTCTTGTTTCATTTTTGATATTGATGATTTTTGTCCTTTCTTTTTTTACATGTGTCAGACTTGCTAGATGTTTATCAATTATATTAATGGTTTTAAAGCTCCAGGTCTCTCTGGTTTTCTTTGTTATTTAATAATGAACATATGAAAAGCACAATAACATTTACATTTAATTATCTGCTTCATTGACTTTTGTCTTTACTATTTATTTATCTTCTGTTGCTTTGGGGTTATTTGTTCTTTTTTCTTATTTCTTGACATAGGAACTTAATAGCTTACATTGATTTTTGACCCTTACTCATTTCTAATGCAAGTATTTATTGCTTTTAGTACTGAACGTTTCCACTAAGCACTGCTTTAGTAGCATCTTACAAATTTTCATATATTATGTTTTCTTCTACATACATTTTTCTGTTTCCTTTAAGACTTCTTTTTTGGCCTATGTGTTACTTATAAGTGAATTGTTTAATATCCAAGTTTTAATGATTTTTCTGTTGTCCCTTTTTTATTGATTTTTAGTTTGTTTTAATTATGGTTAAGAATAGTACTCTATATGATTTCAATGTTTAAATATTTATTGAGTTTATTTTATGACTCAGGATGGTCTTTGCCAGTGTATATTCCATGAGGAACTTAAAAATATATATTATGATATTGTTGGGTGGATTAGTCTATAAATGCCAATTATCCTTTGTTCCTTCATGGTATTATTCAGATCTGTATTTTTGTTAATTTTCTATCTTGTTGTTCTGTCAATTGTTGAGAGCAGGGTGTTAATTTGTCAATCATGAAGTGTAAAAAATGTAGTTTATTAAAATTATAAATTTGTGTATTGTAATTATTTTGCTAGTGAGTTATGTTCATGTTTGGTTGTGTTTTGGATGATTAAGCATTGATTTGGTCATGAAACTATACTTCAGGCTTTCAATTTAGGTGCTTGATTAATGCCTATAGTAATCCTGTGGGATTTTAACATAAGTTTTGAAAACTTACTTTAGTTAATATATAAAATGTATAAAGAACTCATAGTATTTAACACCCCCAACAATCCAATTAAAACATAGGCAAGAACCTAAATAGACATTTATCCAAAGAGGACATACAGAAGATGGCAGTGAAGTAGGTGGAAACTGAGTTCACTTGATTTTGCTCCCAATCAGGATTTTCACCTGAACTTCTGATAGTCAACCTGAACAATCAACTGAATCTTAGCTGATGTGAAGTTTTGAAGTCAAGTATTACTGAAAATGCCTCATATAAGCTGGTAAGGAGGTTTTATATTGAAAAGGGAAACACTTTATGTATGGCTCTTATTGCAGCTGGGAGACCAGACAGAAATTGCAGCTTTGGAACTCCCACCCTGCGTGGAGCCATGAGTCTTAGTTCCACACAAGACAGAAATCACCAACCCAAATAATGGGAAACTTGGGGGGATCCACTGAGAATGTGAGACCTAGGCTGCACAGTCACAGCAATCGGTGTTTCCATTGTAGAAGCACTAATCTGGAGAGCTCAGGATAGGGGCTCAGACTGCTAAAAAGACCACATTGACTCACCCTGCTCTGTGAGAGGCACTAGAGGCTTCAGCCTCCTGTGATTTTGAAATACATATGGTCATGTGCTTCCTTGAATTTCTTAATATAAAACAATTAAACTCATATTTTTATCAAAAAAAGACATTTTGTTTATTGAGAGTGTTTATGCATGGAGAGCCAGAAAGTAACCAAGTTATGTGGCATGGATACTGCATCCAGACTTTTAAAAGGAATTGGAATATGGATGATCATGGTCCTTGCATACAACTGCTCTTGCAGGAGAGAGAACAGATTGATATCACAGCTGTGGAGTTCCCTCCCCTTTGAACTTCAGAGCCCTAAATATGCCCACAAAAATAGAGAGAGAAGGGGAGGCCAAAAGAAATGTGCAGGAAATATTCAGAGTACAAGTGAAATTTAAGAATGTGGAACCAAGATTGCTCTACCCAACAAGGCTATTATTTAAAATTGAAGGTGAAATAAAGAGCTTCCAGGGAAAGAAAGGCTAAAGGAGTTCATTAGCACCAAACCAGCATTGCCAGAAATGTTAAAAGAACTTCTGGAAGAATAAAAAGAAGAAGAAATATATATAGCGAAAAACATAAATACAATATAAAAATGGTAAATAATAAGTACCTATTAACAATAACTGTAACTGTAAATGTAAGTGAATTAAATGCTCTAATCAAAAGACATAGAGCAGCCAAATGGATCCATATTTATATTTATGTGTGTGGAAAGATTTTGCTGTAAGATAAGTGTCACTTAGTTCCACAGGATGAGATTAAAAGGATGGAGGAAATTATCCCACACAAATGGAAATTTAAAAAAATTAGAGGTAGTGATACTTATATCTGACAAAATGGACTTTAAAATGAAGGCCATAAAAGGAGACAGAGATGAGCACTACATAATTCTAAAAGGATTGATCTAACAACAGGACAGAACCATTGTAAACACATACAAATGCATTACATGAGCACCTAAGTATAAAAGAAAATCTTGGTGAACTTTAAGGAAGATATCAACAACAATATTAACATAATAAGAGTTTTTAATACACTTCTGTCAATAAGGACAAACCTTCAGATAAAAAATCAACAAGAATATAGCAACATTAAACAATACGCTAGATCAAATGGATTTAATTGATATTTACGAAACATCTCACCCCAAAGAAGAAGCATATACAACCTTTTCAAATGCACATGGATCATTCTCAAAGATAGACCACATGCTAGCCACAAAACAAGCCTTAACACATTCAAGAAAATTAAAATCATATCAAGCATTTTCTCAGATTACAGTGGTATGAAATTAGAAATCAAACTCAATAAAAAACCTCAAAAACACTCAAATAATTTGAGGCAAAATAGCATGTTATTAAATAAATAGTAAGTATAAGGAGAACAAAATGTTCCTGGAAACAAATGAAAATGAACACACAACCCCAAATCTGGGAGACACAGGGAAAACAGTCCTGAGAAAGAAGTTTATAGCACTACAGCCTACCTCAATAAGCAAGAAAAATCTTAAATAAACAATATAACACTACATCTAAAATAATTAGAAAAACAACAACAAACAAAGCCCAGGGCAAGTAGAAAGAGAGAAATAATCAAGATCGAAGTGGATATCAGAGAGATCCAAGATGACAGAGTAGTGAGTGGAAGTTACACCAACCTCCTTCCAGGATAAATCTGGAATTACAAGTTAATTGTGAAGAAATCATCCAGAATAAACAACGGAGCAATAGTGCGAGAAAAGCCCTATAACCGTGTACAGAGAGAAGAAACAGCTTCAACACAAAGTGACTAGTAAGGAATGAAGAGGAAACACAAGTGGACTGGCTGAGCTTCCATGGGTGGCAGCTGAAGTGCGTGAGGGATAATTCAGCTACTGGGGGCTCCCCCTAAGAAGTGTGGGATCTGAACCTCAAGCTCTGCTCCCCATCCTACAGCACTAGAGGCTGAAAAGAACCCAGATATCATCAAGATGCAAAAAGTGACAGGGTTTATCTCTGCCAGAGATGGATGGCTGGAGACACAGAAGCTGTTTAAAGGGCCCATGCATAAATTTTCATATGTAGCCACTTACACTGGGCTCTAGCAATGCGGGGGAGGGTAAAGTGGACTAGAGATGCTTGAGGAGAGACTGGGGATGGTGGCTTTGGGCAGAGAACTGAGAGATAACCTGCCAGGATCCTGGCGATGAATCATCATCCATACTGCAGAGGCTATCTTGCTCAAGCAGACCATTCCCCTCTTAGTAGCATTAGCCTGAGGGGAAGAAATAAGCCTGCAAGCAGGAATTACTCTGCCCCACCCTCTGGAATTTAAGCCTGACTGCTGATTACAGTGTGGCTAGATTAAAAACTGAAGGAGTCAGCCACAGATAGTAGATCCCTGGTTGTCCTGAACAGGATGCCTAAGGACAGACTGAGACACCATCTAAACCCATGGAATGGATATTCAGCAATAAAAGACAGTGGTAAATACGAGACATTACTGACATGAAATGTACCATGGTCTTTTTCATGATTTCTGATATTTTCATTCGTGCATGTTTTTTTTTTTTACTTTTAATTTCTTCTTCAAGTTTGTACATCCTAGCCACTAGATTTTATATTATAGTGTATTTCAGTTTTCATATTTTCCTCCTCCCTTCTCTTAGTGCATTTTGCCACCTCCTTTCCTCTTATTATTTTACTTTTTTAAACTTTTCATTGTTATTCAATTACAGTTGACTCCATTTTCTCCACGTCCCTCCACCCCACCCTAGCCAAACCCACCTCCCTCCCCCACCTCCACTCTCCCAATTGATTTTGTCCATGTGTCCTTTATAGTACCTCCTGTAAACCCCTCTCCCCACTGTCCCCTGCCCACTCCCCTCTGGCTATTGTTACATTGTTCTTAATTTCAATGTCTCAGGTTATATTTTGTTTGCTTTTTTCTTTTGTTGATTATGTTGCAGTTAAAGGTGAGATCATATGGTATTTGTCACTCACCACCTGGCTTATTTCACTTAGCATAATTCTTTCAGTTCCATCCATGCTGTTGCAAAATGTATAAGTTCTTTCTTTCTCTCTGCTGCATAGAATTCCATTGTGTAAATGTACCCTGGTTTTTTGATTCACTTATCTGCTGATGGGCACTTAGGTTGCTTCCAGTACTTGGCTATTGTAAATTGTGTTGCTATGAACATTAGGGTGCATAGGTTCTTTTGGATGGGTGTTTCAGGGTTCTTAGAATATAATCCCAGCAGCGGAATTGCTGGGTCAAATGTGCAGTTCCATTTTTAGTTTCCTGAGGAAATTCCATATTGTTTTCCACAGTGGCCTCACCAGTCTGCATTCCCACCAACAATGTACTAGGGTTCCCTTTTTGTCACATCCTCTCCAACATTTGTTTGTTGATTTTTTTATGTTGGCCACTCTGAATGGTATGAGATGGTACCTTGTTGTTGTTTTAATTTGCATCTCTCTGATGGCTAGTGATGCTGAGCATCTTTTCATATATGTCTGGGTCCTCAGTATGTCCATTTGAGAGAAGTGTCTGTTTAGGTCCTTTGCCCATTTTTTCATTGGGTTGTTTGTCTTCCTGGAGTGGAGTCATGTGACTTCTTTATATATTTTGGAGATCAGGCCCTTGTCTGAGGTATCATTGGCAAATATGTTTTCCCATACTGTTGGTTCTCGTTGTATTTTAATGCTGTTTTCTTTGGCCATGTAGGAGCTTTTTATTTTGATGAGGTCCCACTTGTTTATTCTTTCCTTTATGTCCTTGCTTTACGGGATGTTACTGTAAGGATGCTGCTGTGTGGAATGTCTGAGATTTTCCTGCCAATGTTCCCACTAGGACTTTAATGGTGCTACAACTTATATTTAAGTCTTTTATCCCCTTAAATTAATTTCTGTGTACGGTATAAGTTGGTGATTGAGTTTCATTTTTTTGCACATAGCTGTTCAGATCTCCCAATACCATTTGTTGAAGAGGCTATTTTTGCTCCATTTTATGCTCCTGCCTCCTTTGTCAAACATTAATTGCCTGTAAAGACGGGTTTATTTCAGGGTTCTCTGTTCTGTTCCATTGGTCCATGTGCCTGTTTTTATGCCAGTAACAGGCTGTTTTGATTGCAGTGGCCTTGTAATACAGTTTGATACCAGATATTGTGATCCCTCTTGCTTTGTTCTTCTTTCTCAAAATTGCTGCAGCTATTCGGGGTCGTTTATGGTTCCATATGAATTTCTGAAATGTTTGTTCTATATCTATGATATATGTCATGGGTACTTTAATAGGGGTTGCATTGAATCTCTAAATCGCTTTGGGTAGTATGGCCATTTTGATGATGTTAATTCTTCCAATCCATGAGCATGGTACATGCTTCCATTTGTTTGTGTCTTCCTTAATTTCTTTCTTCAGTGTTGTGTAGTTTTCTGAGTACAGGTCTTTTACCTCCTTGGTTAGGTTGATTCCTAGGTACTTGATTTTTCTTGTTGCTCTATCAAATGGGATTTTTTTTCCTGATTTCTGTTTCTGCTGTTTCATTGTTCAAATGCAGGAATGCCTTTGATTTCTGAATATTGGCTTTGTATCCAGCTGTTTTGCCAAATTCATTTATTAGGTCGAGTAGTTTTTTGGTGGAGTCTATAGGATTTTCCATGTACACTATCATGTCATCTGCAAACAGTGACAGTTTCACTTCCTCCTTTCCAATTTGGATGCCTTTTATTTCTTTTTCTTGTCTGATTGCTGTGGCTAGGACTTCCGATACTCTGTTGAATAGGAGTGGTGAGAGAGGGCACCCTTGTCTTGTTCCTCATCTTAGTGGGAAAGCTCTAAGATTTTGTCCATTGAGTATGATTTTGGCTGCAGGTCTCTCATATATGGCCTCTATTATGTTGAGGAATGCTCCCTGTATTCCCACTTTGTTGAGGGTTTTTATCATAAATTGGTGCTGTACTTTAAGAAATGCTTTTTACATATCTATTGATATGATCAAGTGTTTTTTGTCTTTGCTTTTTTTAAAATGTAGTGTATTATGTTTATTCATTTGACATTATTCTACCATCTTTGCATCCCTGGGGTGAATCCCACTTGATCATACTGTATGATCTTTTTAATATATTGCTGGATATGGTTTGCCAATATTTTGTTGAGGATTTTAGCATCTATGTTCATCAGTGATATTGGCCTGAAGTTTTCTTTCTTTGTTATGTCTTTATCTGGTTTTGGGATTAGGATGATGTTGGCTTCATAAAACGCGTTTGGGAGTCTTCCATCTTCTTGAATTTTTGAAATAATCTTTGGAGGATGGGGGTTAATTCCCCCTTAACGGCCCTGCAGAATTTTCCTGTGAAACGATATAGTCTAGGGCTTTTGTGTGCTGAAACGTTTTTGATTAGTGTTTCAATTTCATGAGGCATTACTGGTCTGCTCAGGCTTTCTGCTTCTTCATCATTGAGTTGTGGAAGATTATATTTTTCTAGAAATTTATCCATTTCATCTAGGTTTTCAATTTTTTTGCCATACAGTTCTTCGTAGTAATTTCATACAAACCTTTGTATTTTGGTGGTATCAGTTGTAGTCTCTCCTCTTTCATTTCTGATTGTGGTTATTTGGGTCCTCTCTCTGTTTTTTCTTGATGTGCCTGCTTAAGGGCTTGTCAATTTTCTTTATGTTTTCAGAGAACCAGCTCCTGGATTTGTTGATCCTTACAATTGTGCTTTTAGTCGCTATGTCATTTAATTTTCCTCTGATCTCGGTTATTTCCTTCCTTCTACTTGCTCTAGGTTGCCTTTGTTTTTGTTCCTCGAGTTCTTATAAGTGTACAGTTAGCTTGTTTATCTGAAATGTTTTTATTCTTTTTAGGTAGGCCTGTATTGCTAAGAACTTCCCTCTCAGCACTGCCTTTGCTGGGTCCCATAGGTTTTGGATTGTTGTGACTTCATTTTCATTTGTTTCCAGAAATTTTTTGATTTCTTCCCTAATCTCATTCTTGACCCATTCATTGTTTCATAGCATGCTATTCAATGTCCATGTTTTTGAGTGTTTGGGGGTTTTCTCCTGGAGATTTGTTTTTAGTTTCAGTCCCTTATGGTCAGAGAGAACGCTTGATATGATTTCAAATTTCTTGAACTTCTTGAGGCTTGTTTTGTGTCCTATCATGTGGTCTATCTTTGAAAGTGTTCCATGTGCATTAGAAAAGAATGTGTATTTTGCTTCTTTAGGATGAAAGGCTCTCTCTATATATCAGTTAATTACATTTCATCTGTGTCATTGTTCAAATGCCACAATATATTTGTTGATATTTTGTTTGGAGGATCTGTCCATCTTTGACAGTGGGGTATTAAAATTCCCGCCTACAATTGCGTTGCTGTCAATATCTTTGAAGTCTTCCAAGATTTTCTTTATGTATTTGGGTGCTCCTATATTGGGTTCATATATATTCAGAATGTTTATGTCTTCTTGGTGGATTCTTCCTTTGAGTATTATGAAGTGACCATCTGGGTCTTTCTTTATGGCCCTTTTTTTGAAGTCTCTTTTGTCTGATATGAATATTGCTACCCCTGCTTTTTTTTTTCCTGTCTTTTTGCTTGGAAAATTTGTTTCCACCCCTTCACTTTCAGTCTGTGTAGGTCTTTTGTGCTGAGATGGGTCTCTTGTAGGCAGCACATGTGTGGGTCATGTTTCCTTATCCATTCAGCTGTTCTATGTCTTTTGATTAGAGCATTTAATACATTTATGTTTAACGTTATTATGGACAGGTAGTTATTCATTGCCATTTTTTCCTGCCTGTGTTCCTCTCTCTTTCTCTTTTTCTTCCTTTCCTTAAAGCAGTCCCTTTAGCATCTCTTGCAGAGCTGGTTTGGTGGAAGTGTATTCTTTTAGACTTCTTTTGTCTAGGGAAATCTTTATTTGGCCTTCTATCTTGATTGAGAGCCTTGCTGGGTAAAGTAGTCTTGGTTGCAGGCCTCTGGTTCTCATTACTTGGATTTTTTTTTGCCATTCTCTTCTAGCATGGAGCGTTTCTGTTGAGAAGTCAGTTGCTAACCTTATTGGGGCTCCCTTGTATGTTACTTCCTGTTTCTCCCTTGCTGCCTTTAAGATCCTCTCTTTGTCTTGGAATTTTGCCATTTTAATTATGATGTGTCTTGCAATGGGCCTCTTTGGGTTCCTCTTGCTTGGGACTCTCTGTGTTTCCTGGATTAGTGTGACTTTTTCTCTCCTCAGATTAGGGAAATTTTCCATCATTACTCTTTCAAACAGGTTTTCTATCCCTTGCTCTTCTTCTCCTTCTGCTATTCCTATTATACAGATATTGTTATGTTTCATGTTTTCCTGCATTTCCCTTATTGCCTCTTCATTCTTTCTGAGCCTCTTTTCCTTTTCTTGCTCTTTCAGGGTGTTTTTTTCTACTTTGTCCTCCAGCTCGCTGATCTGATCCTCTGCTTCATCAAGTCTGTTTTTCATTCCTTCTACTGTGTTCTCCAATTCAGTAATTGTATTCTTTATTCCTTATTGGCCATTGTTGATAGTTTCTATTTCCTTTTTCATGTTGATATAATTTGCAGTGTGTTAATTGTAGTTTCCCTGTAGTTTCTGGTAGTTCTTTTTGAGCTCAGAGAGCTCAGTGAGCTTCCTGATGACCATTGCTTTGAACTCAGTATCTGATAGTTGATTTGCCTCTTTTTCAGTTAGCATTCTTTCTGAGGCTCTCTCCTTTCCTTTCATTTGGGGATTGTTTCTTTGCCTTCCCATTGTTTGTGAGACTCTTCTTGTTAGCCTCTGCTTCTTAAATTGATCTATTCTGACTCCCTGGGTTTATGGTATGAACTTCTATGGTTGAATGCCAATGGGATTCAGTGGTGCTGTCTCCTTAATCTCCTGTGCTCACTGGCCTTGAGCTGACGTTAATGGGTGTAACATGGTCTAACTCTGGTCTTTTCATCACTCCAGGTTTTCTTTTCTCACCTGTGGGAAAAAATAGGAAGGGGGACAAAAGAAAAAAAAGAAGGGAAGGAGGGAAAAAGGGAATAGAAAGGGAAAGGAAGGAAGGAAGAAGGAATAAAGAAAGATCAGAGGGAAGATAAGAAGGAATTTTAACAAAAATTAAAAGAAAAGAATAAATAAAAGAAGGCAGGAAGAAGGAATAAAAAAGGTAAAGGATGGAAGGAAGAAGGAATAAAAAAAAGAAAGAAGGACAGACCAGAAGACGGAATTCACGGGGAAAGGACGAAGGAAAAAAAAAATGTCTTCTGCTGGCTTTAAACGGGTCAGGTTAGTTCTGCTTCTCTTCCTGTCTGTGGAATGCGAGGGGGTGGTTGGAAGGATTGGTTTCACTTTTCTCCCTTCCTGAGCCACACTCTTAGGTGTTGTTCAGCCTTCAGACCAGTTCCTCCGGGACGTTCTGCTCCCCACTAGGCCTTTAGTTCACCAGCTGTGCTGTCCTGGAGTTGCACCAATTAGGGGCAAGTCACATTCCACCTTCTTGCACTTTGCTCTCTTAGATGCTAGGGGCTCTGGGTGCTGCTGTAGGGTAGTTCAGCCCCGTACTGGGTCAAGTCTTTCTGGGGCATGCAGTCTTCCCTAGCCCTGCAGCTCCCCTCTGCTGGGTGTTCTGCCTTCCTCCTAGAGAGCCAGTAGGCCCTGCAGGGTTCTGTGCACAGGGGCTAGGTAGGAGTCTTTCAGAACAGGTGCTTTTGGGTGTGGTCGCCTGCAGGCAGCCAGGCTGTTGATTGGGTTGTGTGGCTGATCTCCGCTAGGCCCTGGGTTAGCTGCTGATCCCCCACTTTTTCTCTGTGTACCCGGGCAGCCGGGCCACTTATTGGGGCGTGCGCCCACCTGTGGTTTCAGGTGTGGGCCCCAGGCCACTTATTGGTGTACACGCCCACTGGGCCACTTTGGGTCTGACGCCCAGGCAGCCAGGCCACTTATCAGGGCGCAGGCTCACCCGGAGTTTCAGTTGTGGGCCCCCAATCTGCTAATCTGCGTGCGCTCCAGCTGGGCTTCAGGTGAGTGCTGGGGCTGCTTTTCCGCGTTCACAGTCCAGGGGCTGAGGGGAAGGGGCGCCAGAGGCCGAGGCTGCTGCCGAGAGTTCTCTAACTCACTGCTATGTGCCTCTATTTTCTTTTCCTTTTTGAGAAATTCTTCTTATTCAAGCCCCCCTGTTCCAAACAAGCACCTGGATGCTCACACAGCCCAGCCTGGCTGTCTCCCAAGAATCCTGCAGCAGACCCTGCTCCCTGGCCTGGTCTTCAGCTGCCCTGGTCCCCAAGCTGGTCCCAGGGACCTTATTGTCCTTAAGCACTCTTCTTACAGTCTGATCTTTCAATGTCCTCTATCTTTGGTCTCCGATCTTCATATATGGTGGAATGCTGTTGGCTGTTAGCTCTGCTCCTTAGATCAGCTAGGTATTTCACTGGCATTGAGGGGAAGTGGACTCTGCTCCCACCTATCTCGCTGCCATCTTCCTCTCGATCTGGAGATAATATTTTATGCCTAGAGCTTTGGAGACAGCTTGAGTGATTCTAGAAGTGAAGGATGGCCTGTTATTACTTTGTAGGGATTGTGGAAGGCTGAACCAGGGTATTACTTCCTTTAGGAGAGCTTTTGTTACTTCTATGACCTTCTCTGTCCTTGCTGGAAAAGCCTCAATCCATTCAGTAAAGGCATCTGTCAGGACTGGTAAGTATTTATATCCTCTGTAAGGAAGCATTTTGTTAAAATCAATCTGCCAGTCCTTTCTGAGCTAGGTCCCTCTTCACTGAGTAGGTTCTATCAGAAGTGGCAGGGATGGCTTTTGCCCAGGGTTGTTGTAGGCACAAAGAGTATAGGCATGGTAAATATTCTTTATAGTAATAGCTATTCTCCTGTCTATGAAGAATTTATTAATCATGGTCATTGTAACATCCCTTCCAATGTGGAAGGAATCATGCAAAGCCTTTAAGAATTTCCACTGGGAGAAAGAGCATCTGGCCAATATATACACAGAATCCTTCATGAGCACCTCCTTGCTCCAAAGACCAAGATATTTCCTCAGACCTATATTTGGGCTTGATATTTGAGCCATTTACAGAGGGAAATAAGGCAATTTGTTTGTCAGTCCCTAGAGCTGTTTTCTTTGATTCTTGGTCTGCTCTCCTATTTCCCTGAGAGATAGGGGACATACCCTTTTGATGGGCTTTGCAATGCATGACTTCCATTTGCTTAGGGAGCTTAACTGCTTCTGAAAGATTTAGGATTTTTGGTGCATGTTTAATATGGTAATTCTTAGTAATGAGGAGCCCTCTTTCTTTTCATGGTAGTATGAGCATGCAGAGCAAGGTAAGAATATTTGCAGTCTATATAGATGTTAACCCTTTTTCCTTGTCCTAGGATGAGAGTTTATGTAAGATATTTTGGGCTGAGGTTGAGGGTGCAAGGGATCATGCCTTCATGGTGTTATATGAACTAACTATTGCATATCTTGCTTTTCATTGCCCATTCTGTGCAAAGCTGCTCCCATCAGTGAACCATTCATCATCAGGGTTTTCTAAGAGTTGGCCTAACAAGTAAGCCCTGCCTTAATAAGATTAACAGTGTCTGATCAGGGTTGGGTCAGATCTGGGGATGATTCTGTAGGCATTAAGGAGGCTGGATTTAAAGTATTACAGGTCTTCTCAATTACTTCAGGATTGTCTAGAAGAAGGGCCTAATATTTGGTCAGTCTATTTCCTGTTATGCAGAGGTGCCCTTTTATTTATATTACTCCTTGTATCTAATGTGGAGGTAAGACCTCTAACTTCTACCTAAGAGTTAGTTTAGCAGCTTCCTTGGTTAACATTGTTGTGGTGTAACTGCTCTTAGACATGAAGGCCACCTGGTTGCTATAGTTTCCAGTTTATTTAGAGAATTGTGCAACCAGTTGAGGTTCATTCCTTACTCATTGGACTAAGAGTCTTGAAGCTATTCTTTGCTTCTCCACTATGCAAAGAGAGAAATTAGGGATGCCTAAGGCCAGGGCATTGACTAAGGCTTACTTGATTTTTTATTAAAAGCCTGGTCAAATTCCTTTTCCCATATAATGAGTTTGGAGTCTGGCCCCTTAGTGTTTTTGTAAGAAGGTTTGGCAATTAACCGAAAGTTGGGGATCCAAATCTTACAGAATCCTGCCATTCCTAAAAAGGAGTCAAGTTCCTGTTTAGTAGCAGGTGGAGATACCTCGGTAATGGCTTCAATGTTCTCCTGTGATAATGGTCTAGACTTAGAAGTCAAAATATACCCTAAATAATTTATTTTTTATTAGGTAATCTGAGCCTTTGTATTTGATACCCAATATCCTCTTTCATCTAGGAAATTCAGATTTTGGATGGTATTTTGATGGAAGCCTCCTTGGAGGGCCTGCAGATTAGTATATCATCTACATATTATAAAATGGCTCATCCTTATAACTGTAGCTCTCTAAGATCATTTTTTAATACTCTAGCAAAGAGGTGGGGACTGTCCCTGAATCCTTGAAGCAATGCAGTCCAAGTATATTGCTGATGCATCATCATTTTGGATCAATACACTCAAAAGCAAATAAATACTGAGATTCAGGGTGCAAAGGGATGCAGAAGGAGGCATCTTTCAAATCTAACATTGAATACCACTGAGCATCATCAGGTACTTGTTAGGGCAAGGTATAAGTGTTAGGTACTATTGGATGTAAAGGGACTACTGCTTCATTGACTAACCTTAGATCCTGGACTAACCTATAGTTTCCAGTGAGTTTTATCACCATTAAGATGTGAGTGATGCAAAGAGATAGACAAGGAACTATTAGCCCATGTTGTATAAATTTAGTATGATAAGCTGTAATCCTTCCAAAGCCTCACTTTTAATAGGATACTGTATCCTGTGAGGATAATCTGACGTGGACTTTAATTGGATATTAACCAGTAATGCAGTCTGCTCTTCCTGGAATCCCTGACTCCCAAACTAGCCTGTTTACTGCATCCAGAACCAAACTTGGGATTTCCACCTGGTTTCAGCTATGACTGATTATCATGACCTTGTTTAACTCAAGTGACTCTTCAGAGAACAAAAAATGGTTCCCATTCAGGCTAAAAGGCCCTGACCTAACAGAGGAATGGGACACTGAGGAACAATCAAAAAGGAGTGTTTGAATATTTAACTCTCAAATTAGCAAGTGATAGGTAGTGTATGGAAATAGGTTTAAGTTTGACCCCCCCTATTTTAGTTAATTTGGAGGAAGGAGGCCCACAGTAAGAGTTAAGGACTCTTAATAAGTTCCCCCAGTATCAAAAAGAAAGTTGATTTTATTACTTTCCACATCCAGAGCTACCCGGGTCTCCTTGGTACAAGTGGGAATATGAGTATTACCTGGGGCCAATCTGTTCCCTGGACACTCTCAGTCCTTGGGAATAGCCATAGCCTTGGGTGATGACTCCTTTCCATTCTGGGAATGGTGTCAGTCTACCTTCAAGTGCCAGGGTTCAGAACTGATATTCTTGCATAGAGAACAGGGTCCCAGAGGTGGTCAAGTGCAGTTCTTTGCCCAGTGTCTGGAGTGCTTGCACATATAACAGGTCTGATTATTTCACTTCTGATTTTTTTGAGGCCTCCCCAAGCTCCCCTGATGGGGCTGGTTTCTGCCAATAAAAAGTACTATGCTATTGACAGAAATATTACTGAAGGCTAGCTAGTGCAAGGAGCTCAGCTTGCTTCTCCCTTTCCTTCTTTCTGTTTTCTTTCCTCCAAATCCCTATTGTTAAATACCAAAAAGACCATATTCATGAGCTGGTCGGGGAGGGGGGTCTGTGGGCCCATTTGTAATTTCTGAAGTTTTTTGCAAATACCAGGGGCAGACTGGCTTATAAAATGTTTTCCTATCAAGATTTGACCCTCCAGGGAGGATGGATAAAAGTTTATATATTCTCTGAAGGCTTCTACTAGTCCGTTTCTGAAGAAAGCTTGGTTCTCTTCCTTGCCCTGGGTGATTTCCATAATATTTTCATAATTTACAGGTTTCTTGATGCAGTTTCTCATTCCTGCCAGTAAGCAATCTATCATTGCATCCCTACTCCGGATTCCCACCTGTGTATTATATCCCCAGTCAGGATCCTTGTCTGGAATGGCTTGGGCGTCAGTCTGGTTAGTGCTGGGGTTCTGGGTATGTAACTGGTCTGCATGTTCATGGGTCTCCTCCCAGATCCACTGTTTCTTATTTGGGGGACAGCACATGGTCAGAATTATGTACCCCCCCCCCATGAAATACTAAAGGCTAAAGTAAGAGTCTGGAAATTACTGGTGAAATGCAAAGGGTCCTCCAAAAGACTCTATAGCTTGCCTTTACATTGTTGTAAATCAGTTATAGAGAAAGGCACTTGTACCCTTATAGTTACTTTGGTGCTTTCTACATCCCTCAAGGGTAGGAGTGTACTATTGGTAGGGAGATATGAAGCTGGGTTCAGTTTGTTCTTAGCTGATGGCTTTGGGTAGTCTGTAGCATAAGGTGGTATAGAGATTGATCCCTCTAACACAGGGGCAGAGACTCCTGAACTCTGGAGTCCCCTTAATCTCCCTTGAAAGACAGGTGGGGAACTAGGAGGGTATATCCTAATTGATCAACACTTGGGCCCATTGGTTCTGTCAGGGTGGAGTCAGAGCAAAATGATTTCTGTACAGAGCCATAAATGCCTGTGCGTAAAGAATTTCAAACCATTTGCCCTCCATCTGGCAGAATACATCTAACTGTAGTATTATAATTACTCCCATTTTCAAGCCATATCTCTCTGTCTCCTAATTTATGCTGGAGCCAAACTGTGTTACAAAAGAAAACTAGTCTAGTGTTTTTTATTAATATATTTATCTATTTATTTATTTAATATTTTTAGGGTCAAATTGATCCCAGCTGCTAAGAATGCAGTGATTTGAAATGGATGTAAGGTGTGGTTCCCATATTGTCTGTGGTGATCCTAAAGAGAAGGAAACACACTCACACACACACACACACACACACACACACACACACACAAAGATATTCCTGTACAATCTAGAGGCATACTTCTTTGCTTGCCTCAGGAGCTTTCCTAGTGGGCCACAGGATGTTCCCCAGGATCCCACCAACCTACTAGATATCTCTGGAGAAAGAGATCCTAGTGAGAAAGATACTCCCTTGCAATCTATAGGTGTCCCTCTTTTCTTGCCTCAGGTGATTCAATAGTGGGCCACAGGGCACCACTGGGATTCCACCAACCACACAGATGTCTCTGGTGAAAGAAATCCTAATGACTGTCAGCCAACAGAAATCTAAAAGACTTGAGAGGGTCACCACAGTCTAGTTTTGTTTCTTTTTCTGTGCTTAATTCAGAGGTTTAGAGTTCCCTGGACACTATTTGCATAATTCATGGTCCTACTGAGCGTCCAGGCTTCAAAGAACAGCTGGGAGGGAAACACTCCAGCATCCTTGAGCAATTGCCTATATTCCTGTTGATCCCAGACCCGCTGCTCTACCCAGGTAGCCTGAATATGCTTCCATTCCTGTATTCTCCATCTATGGAGACCCTCATTTTCCTGTGAGCCTTCAGGTCTGGGGCAAAGGAGGTGTGTTACTAACAAAATAGTCTCTGGTCCCATAAACCACCAAGAGGGGCACCAAGATGACCTTATTATAAAATGACTCTTTTCCAAGTCACAAAGAGGACACTCTGGTATTATTCTCTCTAATTTTTCCAGAACTTTAAGAAATTTTACCTGAGTTTGAAATTTCCCTAGAAGGGACCTCATGAGATATCTAGCCCTGTCCCCTTAGTGGAGGTGGGTCTCATAGTAGGATGATGGACCAAGAGGGGAAGTTAAAATACCCCAATAGAGGCAAGTAAACCACCTTGGAATTTCAAATTCAACTAATTGGGCAAGGGTGGCTCCACGTGACCATGTCTGGTAACAAATGACCAGTAGGCACTTGTTAAGCAGCTCTGGCCAATGTTGGTGCTTGCAATGATAATATATACATGTGAAAGATGAGAGTGACTCATTCCTGATATTATACTTAGCAATGGGACTATTAGTGACCCCAAAATAGATATTCTGGGTACAAATACAGCAGGAACCTTTCCTATACAAAAAGGCAAGTGGGGTATTGATGTAGGTATAAAGGCCAAAAGCCAGCCAGAGAAGACAAGCATAAAAGACTATCTGTGGCCCTGATGAGGAAACTGTAAACAGAGGTGGTGACTGATATCCACGTGGAAGGTCAAACTATGCCTATGAGGGAGTGGCCACAGGGCGGGGCAGTGTCTTGTGGTTTACACAGTGTGCCTGACTAGGGTACAGACATTTTATCATTCCTGGTAGGGACTAATCCTAACCTAGGTTATCCTATCACAGGTGCCTTCAAGTGGTAGGCACCCTTGTGGTTTTTAACTGCTTGACCTAAGCCCTCAATTTAGTGGCCGACCTTCCATCAGGGAACATCAGACTCACCAAAACAGAATAGATGGCAATGGTAAGGGGCATCCCTTGGTGCCAGGGCAGCAAAAGGTGCTTAGTGCTCTGGCATCTTCTCCTAGCTGACTCACCAAAAACTGTCACAGGTGGGCACAGGTAACACGGTTCTTGGTGATCATGGACAAAGAATTGAACCAAACACACAGAGTTTATATCAGAAAGAGAGAGAGCAGATTTATTAAGTGATAGTACACTCCATAGAACATGGGAGTAGGCCAACTCTGGGCAGAGATTGACCTCAGGGACTGGAGGTATTCTATTCTTATAGAGTGGATATTTCCTGGCTAGTTTTGGTGGGGTTTTATTGCATATGCACATATACCTATATTACTTTAAAGCTTCTATGCATGTGGTCTCCTATGATTTTCATTGGCCACCAGGGAAGGGGATCCCACAATGTTAATTTATTATAATGCTATTATAATTAAACAGGGGTCCTGTAGCATCCTCTGCACTGGTGCACTCATGATTCACCATGATTCGGCACCTTTCCAGAAAGGGGGAACAAATGGTCTTAGAACAGGGTCTCTGTTCTGTAGTGATGTCCTTTGTCTTAGCCCTGGGACACCTCCAAAGTTTCCTTCTTCCTATCTCCTGCCTCAATTTGATAAATGTTGAAATGAATAACTGAAGGAAAGAACTATTTATCAGAAAATATGGGGAAGATCATGAAAACTAAGTATAGAATAGCATCAATCAGTAATCTTCTATTACTGGTAAAATAAATATTTTATCAATCCATTCATGCCCCACAAATATATTCAGGAAATTTAACTATGAACATAGTATGTGATTAATAAATATTTACTTAAAATCTATTTAACCTTTTTTTCTTTGTTATGCATTTGAAAAGTGTAGAATGGTGGTATTTGTGCATATAAAATGGAATAACATTGCTTTGTTTTTACTCTAGTTGGATGGAGTTGTGGAATCTGCAGAAAGGAGGAGGGCCAGAAGTTCCTAGATCACAAATATTTCACCTCCTGTGCATACCTCTCCAAGAAGACCCTATTTTAACAACTCCCTCTTTCAGTTACATTTCCCTAAGACCATGGTTTGTGAAAAGCAGTAGCTGGGATTTCTTTTATTTCTCTCTTCTTTTTCCTTTTAACCAAAGCATATTCCAAATCCTCCTGAAAAGCTTTTTTGGTATATTCTCTTATTTGTGTTATTCCTTTCCATCAGGGTATTGATTTTGTGAAAATTTTTAATTTTCACAAAAAATGAAGTTAGACATTGGTAACTGTGAGATTTGTTATCTGTGAAACATACAGTGATGTTTTAATGACTGTTTTGCAGTTAGGTAATATACCTGTTTCCCTTCCTTAGGGAAACAAATTCTATGATTTTCAGAACCCAGTTATTTTACAATATATTTGCTTCCTCTTATTAATCTTATTTTGTCACCATATTTCCCTGTACTGCTCAGCATTCTGTGTGTCAAGATAAACAAATAACACCAGAATATCCAACAATTCAGGCTTAATACAGCCACCAAATTAGAAAAAATGTCATTTACCAGATGTAATGGCCCTTCCTTCCTTCCTTTTCTTCCTTCCTCCCTTTCTTCCTCCTTCCCTTCCTTCCTTCTTCCTTCTCTCTTCTCTTTCTCTCTTTCTTCTTTTTCTTTCTTCTTGTATCTCCTCTCTTCCCTCCTCTCCTTTCTTCCCTCTCTCTCTTTCTGCCTCTCTCTCTCTCTCTTTCCCTACTCCTCTCCCTTGCCCTTCCATTTCTTTCATTAATTTTCTCAAGGTCTTCAACAGTTTAGTCTCCAAAATTAAAGTCTCTTTACCTAAAAGATGTTTAGTAATTTTAAACTCCCTATTCAGAAGGTCTGCAGCAGGAAATGGAAAGGAGGTGGAGAGGTGGGGGAGGGGCTCACTCTCCAGCTGTTAGAAGTAATCTTGGCTTGTAGAAGAATGTCTAATCTAAACATAGCTCCCTGGTAACTTTGAAGCTGTCAATATCAGTGAACCAATTCCACAGAAGGCCAAACTCTCAATAGCCCAGACTTTTCACAAACAATTCTCATTGTTGTTTTTTCTTTTTAATCTGTTTCCTTCATTGGGGCCTGGGGCTTACATAACAGAAAGGAGTGTCAACAATAGCCCCACCACACCTGTCTCTTCCAATTACCTCTCCACCCCCTCCACCCCCCACCCCCACACCCTTCCCACACACCCAGCACTCAGCTCCATCCTTTTCTCATTACTAAAGTCTAGGAACCCACTGCAAATCCTGTTGCATGAGCCTTTTTATTTGGATTCAGGTGACTTTATTTTCACTTCTTTTCTTTCCATATCTGCAGGGTATTCCTTCTGAAAGGTGTATTAGACCTTCCACCACTCTGACTTGTTTAAGGAAATTCCCATGAGAGCTCCATTGAAAACACACACACACAAGCTTTAGGAAAATTACCCGGGGTGAGCATTGGTCTCAGTGTTGCTTGTTATTTCTTAAAACATGAACCAGTATCTGGACTCTTCTCTGCCTGTCACTGCCAAGTTGGTGAGGGTCCCTTCTAGGCACTAAGGAGTTACATATTCTACTATACTCAATCATCCTTCTTTTTTTCAAATCACACAATTAGAGTTTGTCTGGGTATGTGATGTCTTGAGTCTCTACATTCCTCATATTTTATCAATCACTTTCCCTCTCACATCTACAACAAACAACATCTCAAATGGGGGTCTCCTGGGGCCAAGCTGAGCAGCCAGAAAAAGAGCTGTTTTTATTGAGAGCCAGAGGCTTAAATTTCTTCCAGAGGTGATGCACCTCCTCAGCCCCAAGTCCATCAACAAAGGTAAATCCCATCTTGTCCCTCAAGAGTCCAACACAAGAGCGGCAATCTCACAAATTTGTCTGCATTTTATTTATTTAAATTATTTTATTGTTGTTTAAGTACAGTTGTCTGCATTTACCCCCACAACTCCCCACCCCCACCCCAGCCATTCCCACCTCCCTCCCCTGCTTCTATCCCCGCCCTTGGTTTTGTCCATGTGTCCTATATAGTTGTTCCTGAAAACACTTCCCCTCTTCTCCCCCATTATGCTCTCCCAACTCCCTTCTGGTTACTGTCTTTTTGTTATTAATTTCAAAGTCTCTGGTTATATTTTGCTTGCTTGTTTGTTTTGTTGATTATGTTCCACTTAAAGGTGAGATCATATGGTATTAATCTTTCACTGCCTGCCTCATTTCACTTAGCATAATGCTTTCCAGATCCACCCAGGCTATTGCAAAGGGTAGGAGCTCCTTCTTTCTTTCTGCTGCATAGTACTCCATCATGTAAATCACAGGTGGCAAACACAAGGCCTGTGGGCCAAATCTGGCCCTCCATCTTGTTTTATCCAGTCCAGCACCTTGTGTCTACCCAGCGGCAGCACCAAGCTCTCACTTAACTGTTAAGGAGTTGTTACATGTATACAGTCCAAAAATTACATTCATCCCTTTGAAGGCAACTGGGAGGCTGATGTGGCCCCTGGTGAAAATAAGTTTCACATCCCTGTAAATGTACTATAGTTTTTTGATACATTCAATTACTGATGGACACTTAGATTGCTTCCAGCACTTGGCTATTGTAAATTGTGCTGCTGTGAACACTGGGGTACATAGGTTCTTCTGGATTGGTGTTTCAGGGTTCTTAGGGTATAATCCCAGCAGTAGAATTGCCAGGTCAAAAGGCAGATCCATGTTTATTTGTCTGAGGAAATTCCATACTGTTTTCCATAGTGGTTGCACCAGTCTGCAATCCCACCAAGGGTGCACTAGGGTTCTCTTTTCTCCACATACTCTCCAACACTTGTTGTCTGTTGATTTGTTTATGATGGCCATTCTCACCTATGTGAAGTGGTATCTTATTGTGGTTTTAATTTGCATCTCTCTGATGTCTGGTGATGCTGAGCATCTTTCCATATGTCTCTGGGCCCTCTGTATGTACTCCTTGAAGAAGTGTCTATTCAAGTCCTTTTTTTCATTGCCCATTTTTTCATTGGGTTGTTTGTCTTCCTGGAGTGGAGTCATGTGAGTTCTTTATATATTTCAGAGATCAAACCCTTGTTGTCCAAGGTATCATTGGCAAATATGTTTTCCATGTGATTGGTTCTCTTTTTATTTTAATGCTGTTTTCTTTAGCTGTGCAGAAGCTTTTTATTTTGGTGAGATCCCATTTGTTTATTCTTTTCATTATATTCCTTGCTCTAGGGGACATACTGGTTAAAATATTATGGCATGGAATATCTGCGATTTTCCTGCCTATGTCCTCCTCTAAGACTTTTATGGTATAACAACTTATATTTAAGTCTTTTATCCACCTTCAATTTATTTTTGTGTATGGTGTAAGTGGTGATGGAGTTTCATCTTTTTTGCATATGGCTCTCCAGATCTCCCAACATCATTTGTTGAACAGGCTATTTTACTCCATTTTATGCTTCTGCCCCATTTGTTGAATATTAATTGACCATAGAGACTTGAGTTTATTTCTGGGTTCTCTATTTTGTTCTATTAATTGAAATTTTTAACTGAAGAAGACAAAATAGTTACTTAACCAAATTCTTAGTGAGAATCTATTTTATGTCAGGAATTGTGGTTGACCTTGAAAATACACAGATTAATGACACCCTTTTTATCCCCAGGAGAATTATAACTTACAAAAGGATTAGGAATGAATTTGCTTTAAATGTTTTTCAACAAATGTCCTCAATTGTGATCTGATTTGTCACAAATACTTTGACTCTTGGCAAATCAATGTAGTATGGAGGAAAGGCTACCAAATTACAGTTTTGGAACCTTACCTCAATTTTCACTAGCATTCAGTAAATGGTGACAATACTAGTTGCTAAAAGTAAGTCTTTTTATCTGAATCATAATTTTTGTTTATAAATTGAGATGTTTGGTTTATAGAAATGTTCTCTTGGGCTCTGGTATCTATAATTCTTTAAACTTATACTTTGAAAAATAAGGCTTACCCATGAGAAATATTGGAGCCTGTCATGGTCAGTCACTAATAAAAAGGAAAGAAAAGTAACTTGAGACTAATTTTTCTATCCAGCTACTATTTCTACTAAATTATAAAATTAATTTCATTTTCTCTACTATTGTATTTCCACATAGCTGTTAGCCAGATTTCATTTTGATAGGTTTAAAATTCCATCTGAATTCTTGCCTACTCTAAACTCAAGTAGCTAGCTAATCAGTAAAAAGTCCATAAGATGAGAAACAGAGTAAGAGAAAAAAAATACTAGGATAATAAAGAATGTGACAGCTGATATCTGACTGCAACAGGTTGACCTTATCAGGGAGCTCCTTGAATAAATACATGTGTTATAATTATTTTTCAAGACTTTTTCCCACTAGGATGAAAAAATGGTAAATTGTGACCATTTATTAAAATGGTTTCAGGCATTCAAATTCAGAAGGAAGATGAAACATTAAAAAAAATCTAAGCATGTTCTAGAAAGGCAACTAGTAAAGATCTGAAAACCTCTAAGTCATCAGCATTCCCTGGCATGATCTTAATCTGCTGTCTTCTGTGACTCTGTCAGGTATAGACTCCAAGGTGTTTCTTGCCAGTGGCACCCGTCAGCACCTCCAGGTGGATATGTGGTACCTAACTGCTACTGGTAGCAGTTAGCACCTCTACAAGGCACCTGTTCATTTTAATTGTAATTTAGTCACCTATACTCTCAAGTTGTGACTCTACACAATGCAAGTCTCCATGCATCAGCACCAACACTACAGGATGGCTCTCTCAAAGAAACTAGGATTTTAATTTTAATATTTATTTATCTATATTTAGTCATTGACTTACTGTTTATTCTATTAAAGTTGTCCCATATTCTTTCTTTTGATCCCCCTCCACCTAGCCCACCCCTCTAGCCCACAGTCAATCCCATCTCCTTTGTCCATGTCCGTGAGTAATTTATACATGTTCTTTGACTAATATTTTCCCTTTCCTTCCACCATTATCCATGTTCCTCCTCCCCTCCTACAATTATCAGTATATTCCATGTTACCATGTCTCTCTGTTTTGCTCATTAGTTTATTTTGTTCATTAGATACCAGTTATAAGCAAGTTCATATGGCATTTTTCTTTCGCCGAGTGGTTTATATCTCTTAGCATAATAGTCTCCAGTTCCATCCATGCTGTAGCAAAAGGTAGGATTTATTTCTTTCTTTCTGCTCCATAGCATACTAAAGTGTGTATGTACCACAGTTTTCTAATCCACTCATCTACTGATGGGCATTTAAGTTGTTTCTAACACCAAGCTGTTATAAATAGCACTGCTATGAACATAGGGATACATAAGTTCTATTGGATTGGTGTTTCAGGTCTCTTAGGGTATATTCCCAGCAGTGGAATCACTGGGTCAAAAATCAATTCCATTTTTAAATTTTTGAGGAAATTCCATATTTTCCACAGTGGTTGCACCATTCTGCATTCCCACCACCAGTTTACTAGGGTTCCCTGTTCTCCACATCCTCACCAGCACTTTTGTTTGTTTATTTATTAATGATAGCCATTCTGACAGTTGTGAAGTCATATCTCATTGTGGTTTCAATGTGCACCTCTCTGATGGCTAGTGATGTTGAACATTTTTTCATATGTCTATGGGCGATCTGTATGTCCTCCTTTGAGAAGAGTCTATTTAGGTCTTTGCCCATTTATTTTTAACAGATTTTATTTATTTATTTTTAGAGAGAGGAAGGGAAGAAGAAAGAGAGGGAGAGAAACATCAATGTGTGGTTGCCTGTCACGAGACCCATACTGGGGACCTGGCCTGCAATCCAGGCATGTGCCCTCACTGGGTTTGAACCAGTGACCCTTTGGTTCACAGGCTTGTCCTCAATCCACTGAGCCACACCAGACAGGGCCCATTGCCCATTTTTTAATTGGGTTGTTTGTCTTACTGGTGTTGAGTTGTATGAGTTCTTATATATTTTTTAGATTAAGCCTGTTTGATGTGTCATTGACAAATATGTTCTCCCATACAGTTGATTCCTTTTTTCATTTTAATGAAGCATGAAATCAAAACCATCATTTTGATGATGGTTTCTTTAGCCAGGTAGAAGCTTTTTAAGTTGATGTCGTCCCACTTGTTAATTTTATTTTATTTACTTTGCCCTAGGAGATATATCATTAGAATTATTGCTACATGGAATATCTGGAATTTTACTGCCTAGGTTTTCCACTAAGATGTTTATGGTATCATAACTTATATTTAAGTCCTTCATCCATTTTGAGTTTATTCTGGAGTATGGTGTAAATTGATCATCTAGTTTCTTTTTTCTTTTTTCTTTTTTTGCATATACCAGTTCAGTTCTCCCAACACAATTTATTAAAAAGACTGTTTTACTCCATTGTATGATCATACCCCCTTTGTCAAATATTAATGGACCTTAAAGGCAATGTTTTTTTTTCTGGGTTCTCTGTTCCATTGATGTATGTGTCTGTTCTTAGGCCAGTACCAGACACTTTCTCTCTTTTTGAAAAAATATTTTTTATTGTTGTTCAAGTACAATTGTCTCCATTTTCACACACCCCCATGCCTCTCTTCCCACCTATCCCTACCTCCCACCCTCAAACCCATCCCCTTTGGCTTTGTGCATGTGTCCTTCATACATGTTCCTTGATGGCCCCTCCCATTATGCCCTATTAACCCTCTCCCTCCTCCTCTCTGATTACTGTCAGACTGTTCTTTATTTCAATGTCTCTGGTTTTGTTTTGCTTGCTTGTTTTTGTTGTGATTAGGTTCCACTTATAGGTAAGATTATTACCTATAAGACTCTCTTGATTATGGTGGCCTTGTAGTATAGCTTAATATCAGGTATTATGATCCCTCCTACTCTGTTCTTTTTCAGGATTGTTGAGGCTATTCTTGGTCTTTTGTGTTCTATATAAATTTGGTAATATTTGTTCTAGATATTTGAAATATGTCAATTGTATTTCTATAAGAATTGTGTTTAATCTGTAGATTGCTTTGGGTAGAATGAATATTTTAATGATGTTAATTCTTCCAATATATGAAAACGGTATATGCTTACCTTTATTTTTTATCTTCCTCAATTTCTTTCTTCAGTATTATATAGTTTTCTAAGTAAAGGTATTTTACATCCTTGGTTAAATTTTATCCTACATACTTTATTTTTCTTGTTGCTATAGTAAAAAGGGTATTTTAGTTAGTTTCTCTTTCTGATAATTCATTGTTGGCATATAAGAATGTTGTTGATTTCTGAATATTGACTTTTTATCCCACTACTTTGACAAATTCGCTTCTTAGGTCGAGTAGGTTTTTGATGGAGACTAGAAGGCTTGCTATGTACACTATCATGTCATCTGTAAATAATGACAATTTACTTCTTCCTTTCCAATCTGGATGCCTTTTATTTCTTTTACTCACCCCATTGCTGTGGTTAGAATGTCCAATAAAATGTTGAATAACAGTCCCCCTGGCTAATGTGTCTCAGTTGATTGAGCGCTGGCCTGCAAAAAAAAAGGTCACTGGTTTGATTCTAGGTCAGGGAATAGCCTGGATTTTGGTCCAGGTCCCAAGTTGGGGGCACTCAAGAGGCAACCACACATTGATGTTTCTCTTCTTCTCTTTCTCCTTCCCCTCCACTCTGTCTTAAAAAAAAAAATGAGTGGTGAAAGTGAGCATGCTTGTCTTGTTCCTGATCATAAGGGAAATGCTTTTAGCTTTTAACCATTGAGTAAGACGTTGGCAGCAAGTTTCTTGTATATGTCCTATATTAGGTTGAGTTATGGTCCCTCTATTCCCATTCTGTCAAGCGCTTTTATCATAAGTGAGAGCTGGATTTTGTGAAATGCTTTTTCAGCATATATTGATATGATTGTGTGATTTTTGTCTTTCATTTTATGTGATGTATTACGTTTATTGATCTGCGAATATTGTACCATCCTTGCACCCCTGGAATATATCCCACTTGATCATAGTTTATGATCTGATTCATGTGTTCCTGAATTCTGATTGCCAGTATTTTGTTGAGAATTTTAGCATCTAGGATCATCATAGATATTGGCCTGTAATTTTCTTCTTTTGTTGGGCTTTTTCCTGGTTTTAGAATTAAGATAATACTGACCTCATAAAAAGAGTTTGGATGTCTTCATTCTTCTTGAATTTTTTAGAATAGTTTCAGAAGGATAAGTGTTATTTCTTCTTTGAATGTTTGTTAAAATTTGTCTGTGAAGCCATCCTGTCCAGGGCTTATCAATATGAAGAGTTTTGTTTTTGTTTTTTTATTACTGCTTCGATTTGCTAGTTGTTATCAGTCTGTTCAACTTTCCTGCTTCTTCTTGATTCACTTCAGGGAGATTGTATGTTTTAGAAATTTGTCCATTTTGCTGATGTTGTCCAGTTTCGTGGCATATATTTGTTAATAGTAATTTCTTAAAATATTGTGTATTTCTGTGTTATCAGTCATCACTTCTTTTCTTCTGTTTCTGATTTTATTTATTTGGGTAATCTCTTTTTTTCCTTGATGAGTCTTGTTAAAGGTTTGTCAATTTTGTTTATCTTTTGAAAGATCCAACTCTTGGATTAACTGATTCTTTTTATTTTATTTTATTTTATTTTTTAGTCTCTATGTCACTTAATTCTCTAATGTCGATTATCTCCTTCCTTCTACTTACTCTGTGCTTTGTTTGCTGTTCTTCCTCTAGTTCTTCTAAATGTAGGGTTAGGTCGTTTGAGATTTTTCTATCTTCTTCTGGTAGGCCTGCATTGCTTGACCTTCACTCTCAGGACTGCCTTCACTGTGTCTTATAGGTTTTGGATTGTTTTGTGTTCATTTTCCTTTGTTTCCAGATACTTTTTAAAAATTTCTTTCTTGATCTAATTGTTAACCCATTCATTATTTAATAACATGTTATTCAGTCTCCATGTTTTTTAATGTTTTTGAGTATTTTCCTTGAGGTTGGTTTGGAGTTTCAAGCCATTGTAGTCCAAGAAGATGCTTTATTTGGTTTCAATTTTCTTGAATTTGTTGAAGCTCATGGTGGATGAGAAATAAGTCATCCCAGACACAATCTTGTTGTTTGGGTGGGGAAGGAGGTAGCAATTCCTTCTAGTGGGGAATGTCCTAAGCTTTTCTCCCAAATGGCTTTTATTAGGAATGGTATGTGTAGGGGTTTACAGCATACATGCATACCTAATCAATCAATATCAAAATACTATAGTCATACAAAAAAAGGTGTTATCTATAGATAACGATTGAAGGAAAACAGAGATTTGTCATAGGTCTGTTAGTTGTGCTGATGCCAGATGGTCTTTAAAATGTGTTTCAGGAGATAAAGAGTTTACTTCTTATGCACTGAACTTAAATATCTGGTTTATATGGCCAGGGCTATGCTAGGCAGAGCAAGCTTCATAGGATATAATGTGCATTTCAGGCCTGATTCCTACGGGACCTTCAGTGTTAGAGTCAGGTCATGACTGCCACCTGCATTACCTGGTTTTCCAGGAAGACTTACTAGCCAAGTCCTTTCAGGGCTTGCTCTTGTAGGGCTGCAATCTCCAAAACCACACAGACTTGTCCCTAACACTTAACCACTGAGCCACATCACCCAGGGATCACCTTCCATTTTAAATGAGAGCTTTGCTTGATAGAATTGTTGTGGTTACAGTCCTCTGCTTTTCATTACTTGGAACATGTCATACCAATACGTTCTGGTTTGTAGTGTTTTTCTTGAGAAATTGGTTGATACCCTTATCAGTGGTCCCTTGTATATTACTCTTTCTCCTTTGCTGCCTTTAAGATTTTCTCTCTGCCATTAAATTTTACCATATTAATTACAGCATGTCTTGGAGTTATCCTCTTTGGGTTCGTCTTCATTGGAACCCTCTGTACTTCTTGAACTTGCACGACTAAACTTGAACTCTTCTATCAGCAAGTTAGGGAAGTTTTCTGTGATTACATTTTCAACCAGGTTTCGTGTCCATTGCTCCTTTATTTCTCCTTCTCATATTCCTATGATACGAATGTTTTTACATTTCATGTTGTCCTGAAGTGGCCTTAAACTATCCTTGTTCTTTTTTATTATTTTTTGTTTTCTGGTTCTGACTAGTGTTTTTTCCTACCTTTTCTTCCAGCTCACTAATTTGGTCCTCTGCTTCATTTAGCCTGCTTTTAATTCCTTCTAGTATATTCTTCATTTCCTCCTGTTTTTTATTCATAGTTTTTATGTCGCTTTTCATGCTGCTATAGTTCTCAGTAAGTTCCTTGTAGCTCCCATAAAGTTCCTTATAATACTCACTGAGGTCTTTGAGCATCTTTATAACAATTATTTTGAATTATGTCTGGTAGATTGCTTATCTCGACTTCATTTAGCTGTCTTTCTGGAGACTCTTCTTTTCCTTTTGATTGGGGATTCTTTCTTTGTCTCTCCATTTTAGGTTACTCTTTTCATTTGTTTATGCATCTGAGATTGTTGTGCTTTGACTCCCTGTCTTCATACAGTGGCTTTTTGGTAGGAATTCTGTGGGACTCAGTGGTGCACTCTCTTTGAATCCTAATCTGGATGTTCTAGTGATGTCCTTAATTCAGTTTAATGAGCTGTCTTGTTGTACTTCAGTTTTGAGTATTGATGTCTCATTCATTGGTGACTTCTCCATTCAAGCCAGTTGATGAGATTCACAGCCCCCACACTGCCTCATATACCATGGTACAAATGCTTGGAAGAACAAAGCAAAACTACCCAGAAAAGCAAACATACAATACCAAAAACAGGCCTTTACCACTTAAGCAATACCAACAGCAAATGAACAAAAGTAAATAAGATGGATAGAGATTAAGAATATTGTTAGATAGGAAAAAAGAATATGAGATAACTAAACAAGACAAATATGATTTTGAAATGGAAAAAGGATGAGATATAATGAGTAAGAAATGGATTTCAGACTAAGACATGGAAAAATAAAATTTCAAACTCATTTAAGCAAGGGCAGGAAGAACACAAAATGGAGTATGAAAAGGGAAGAGCAATCTATAAGATTTGAATTAAAAAATTAATGAACAAATAGAAATAAAATTGAATTAAAACAGCGATGAACACAATATCCACACCAAATAGTCAATGATTCATAAAGGTAAAAAAATAAAGGCATGGACAATGGGGACAAATGACTGTGGGAGTGAGGGGGAGATGTGGTAGGGGTGAGCAATGGGGAAAGAGGCAAGTAACTGTAACTGAACAACAATTAATAAAAAAGAAATTATAAAAAAATAAAATAAATAATGTCAAAAGAAAGAGAGAAAGAATGTGAGCTGCCTAAGGAAATGAGATGATTTTAACAGAATGATGGGAGGAGAAATAGTAAGATTAATAAATAGGAATAAAGAGAATAAATGGGAGGATAAGATGGCGACAAGATAGGTGGGAGTGGAGTCCACTTCTTTCTGTGCATGGTGAAGCACCTAGCTGATATTAGGAGGAACAGAGCAAATAGCCAAAGGTAGCCCAACATATATGAAGATTGGAAACAGAAAATGTAGAGGACATTCAAAAATCAAATGAGTAGGTGGGAGCTGTGAACACTACTACACCTGCTGGAAGAGGAGACCCACCAACAAAGGAACCAACAACAGATAACAACAGAAGAAAGTGAAAAAGGGACTGGAATCACATTAACTCAATCAGCTGGAAGGAAAGACGCAGCAAAGCAAGACCCAACAACAATCAAAACACAAAGACATACACCGAGAAAAACATAAATGGTAGCCTAAGACCATGGAGCTCAGGAGATCAAGGAGACTGCACCACTGAAACTCACAGGTCTGCTACCATAGAAGTTCACATCAAAAACCTAGGGAGTCAGAACAGATCAATTTAAGAAGCAGATGCTAACAAGAAGAGTCTCACAAACAATGGGAAGACAAAGAAACAATCCCCAAATGAAAGAAAATGAGAAAGCCTCAAAAGGAATGCTATGTGAAATAGAGGCAAGTCAACTATCATATACTGAGTTCAAAGCAATGGTTACAGGGAAGGTCAATGGACTCACAGAGAATTACCAAAAACCACAGAGAAACTACCATGAACTCACTGCAAACTATATCAACATGAAAAAGGAAATAAAAACTATGAACGAGGGCTAAGAGGAAATGAAGAATACAATTTCTGAACTGAAGAACACAGTAAAAAGAATCAAAAGTAGGCTCAGTGAAGCACAGGACTGGATCAGCGGGCTGGAGGACAAGGTAGAAAAAAATACCAAGAAAGAGCAAGAAAAAGAAAAGAGGCTCAGAAAGAATGAAGTAGAAATGCAGGACAACATGAAACATAACAATATCTATAAATTAGGGATACCAGAAGGAGAAGAGGAAGAGCAAGAGATAGAAAACCTGTTTGAAAAATTAATGATGGAAAAGTTCCCTAATTGATGAGAGAAATGTCACACATGCAAGAAACAGAGAGTCCCAATCAAGAGGAACACAACGAGGCCCACTGCAAGACATATCATAATTAAAATGGCAAAAACCCAAGACAAAGAATGAATCTTAAAGGCAGCAAGAGGAAAACAGGAAGTAACATACAAGGGAGCCATCATAAAACTAGCAGTTGACTTCTCAAAGGAAACGTTCCAAGCCAGAAGGGAATGGCAAGAAACACTCCAAGTAATGAGAACCAGAGGCCTGCAACCAAGACTACTTTATCCAGCAAGGCTCTCAATTAAAATGGAAGGCCAAATAAGGAGCTTCCCAGACAAAAGAAGCCTCAAAGAATATACTTCCTCGAAACCAGCTCTGCAAGAGATGCTAAAGGGTCTCCTTTAAGAAAAGGAAGAAAAACAGTGAAAAGAGGAACACAGGTATGAAAAAATGGCAATGAATAAGTACCTATCAATAATAACCTTAAATGTAAATAGATTAGATGCCCCAATCAAAAGACACAGAAGAGCTGAATGGATAAGAAAGCATGACTCACACATATGCTGCCTACAGGTGACCCACTTCAGGAGAAAAGACCTACACAGACTGAAATTGAAGGGCTAGAAACTTATATTTCAAGCAAATTGACAGGAAAACAAAAGCTGGCATGGCAATACTCATACCGGACAAAATAGACTTCAAAAAAAGGGACATAAAAAGAGACCCAGAAGGTCATTTCATAATACTCAAGGGAAGAATCCATGAAGGAAACACAAACATTGTAAATATATATGCACCCAACCCAGCAGCAAGCAAGTACATAAAGAAAATCTGGAGGACTTCAAGAAAGATATTGACAGCAACACAATTATAGTAGGGGACTTTAACACCCCAGTGTCAAAAGTGGACAGGTCTTCTAAACAAAATACCAACAAAGATACTGTAGCTTTGAACAATGACCAAGATGAAATGGACTTAACTGACAGATATCAAACCTTTCATCCCAAAGAAGCAAAATACACATTCCTTAAAAATGCACATAGAAATTTACAATGATATACCATATGATAGGACACAAAACAAGCTTAAACAAATTCAAGAAAATTGAAATCATGTCAAGCATTTTCTCCAACCATAATGGACTAAAACTAGAAACCAACCTCAAGGAAAAAAACCCAAAACATGCAAAGTCATGGAGTTGAATCCCATGCTGTTAAACAATGAATGGCTCAAAAATAAGATTAGGGAAGAAATCAAAGTTTCTAGAAACAATTGAAAATGGACTCACAACAATCTAAAACTTATGGGACACAGTGAAGGCAGTCCTGAGAGGAAAGTTCATAGCAATACATAGCCTACTAAAAAAGATAGAAACATTTAAAATAAACAACCTAACGCTGCACCTACAATAACTCTAGGAGCAACAACAAAGACAACCCAGAGCAAGTAGAATGAAGGAAATAACCATAATCAGAGAAGAATTGAATCACATAGAGACTAAAAGCACAATTCTAAGGGTCAATAAATCCAAGGGCTGGTTTTTTGAAAAGATAAACAAACATCTAACAGCCTTTAATCAGACTCATCAGGAAAAAAAGGAGAGAGGACCCATATAAACACAGTCAGAAATGAAAGAACCTAGGTAATATGTACAAATTCCTATGAAATTGAAGCAGTAATCAAAAAGCTTCAGGCACAGAAAAGCCCTGGGCCAGATGGTTTCATATGAGATTATTACAAACCATTTAAGGGAGAGCTAACACCCATTCCTCACAGATTATTCCAAAAAATTCAACAAGATGGAAGTCTCCCAAACTTTTTACGAAGCCAGTATCATCCTAATCCCAAAACCAGATAAAGACACAACAAAGAAAGAAAACTTCAGGCCAATATCACTGATGACCATAGATGCTATAATCCTCAACAAAATATTGGCAAACCGCATCCAGCAATACATTAAAAAGATCATGACAAAGTGGGATTCATCCCAGGGATGCAAGGATTTGACAATATTTGCAAGTCAATAACCATAATACATCACATAAACAACAGCAAAGACAAAAATCACATGATCATATCAATAGATGCGGAGAAAGCATTTGATAAGGTACAGCACCCATTTCTGATAAAAACACTCAGCAAAGTGGGAATTAAGGGAGCATTCCTCAACATAATAAAGGCCATATATGAGAGACCTACAGCCAACATAATACTCAATGGACAAAAAATTAGAGCTTTCCCACCAAGATCAGTAATAAGACAAGGATGCCCCCTTTCACTCCTATACAACATAATATTGGAAGTCCTAGCCACAGCAATCAGACAAAAAAAAAAAAGCAATAAAAGGGATCCAAATGGGAAAGGAGGAAGTAAAACTGTCATTGTTTGAAGATGACATGATAGTGCACATGGAAAATCCCCCCAAAACTACTCTATCTAATAAATAAATTGACAAGACAGTGGGATGAAAATCAATACTGAGAAATCAAATGTATTTTTGTACACCAACAATGAAATGTCAGACAGAGAAAAAAAATCCCATTTGATATAGCAACAACAAAAACAAAGTACCTAGGAATGAACCCAACCAAGGAGGTAAAAGACTTGTACTCAGAAAACTATACAACATTGAAGAAAGAAATTAAGTAAGACACAAACAAATGGAAGCATGTACCATGCTCATGGATTGGAAGAATTAACATCATCAAAATGTCCATACTACCCAAAGCAATTTATACATTCAGTGCAATACTTATTGAAGTACCATGACATATTTCACAAATATAGAACATTTATTTCAAAAATTAATATGGAACCATAAATGACCCTGAATAGTTGCAGCAATTTTGAGAAAGAAGTACAACCCAGAAGGTATCTCAATAACTGATATCCAACTGTATTACAAGGCCACTGTAATCAAAACAGCCTGCTACTGGCATAAAAACAGAAACAAAGACCAATGGAACAGAACAAACATCTGAGAAATGAACCCAAGTCTCTACAGTCAATTAATATTTGACAAAGGGGGGAGAAGCATACATGGAGTAAAAATAACCTCTTCATCCAGAGTGTTGGGAGATCTGGACAGCTACATGCCAAAAATTGAAACTCAGTCACCAACTTACACCACACACAAAAATAAATTCAAGGTGGGTAAAAGACTTACATATAAGTTGTGACACCATAAAAGTCCTAGAGGAAACATTGGCAGAATAATCTCAGACATCCCATGCACCAACATCTTCACTGATATGTCCTCTAAAGCAAGGGACATAAAGGAAAGAATAAACAAATGGGACCTCATCAAAATAAAAAAGCTTCTGCATGGCTGAAGCATACAGCATTAAAATGAAAAGAGAACCAACTATATGGGAAAATGTATTTGCCAATGATCATTTGAACAAGGGTTTGATCTCCAAAATATATAAAGAACTTACAGGACTCCATTCCAGGAAGACCAAAAACCCAATTAAAAAATGGGCAAAAGACTTGAACAGGCATTCTCAAGGAGGACATACAGAAGGCCCAGAGACATATGAAAAGATGCTCAGCATCACTAGCCATCAGAGAGATACAAATTAATACCACAATGAGATACCACCTCACACCAGTCAGAATGTGGCCATCATTATGATGACTAGCGCCATCATAAACAAATCAACAAACAAGTGTTGGAGAGGATGTGGAGAATAGGGAACCCTAGTGCATTGTTGGCGGGAATGCAGACTGTTGCAGCCACTGTGGAAAATAGTATGGAATTTCCTCAGAAAACTAAAAATGTAACTGCCTTTTGAGCCAGCAATTCAACTTCTGGGATTATATAACCTAAGAACCCTGAAACACCTATCCAAAAGAACATATACACCCCAATGTTCATAGCAACACAATTTTCAATAGCCAAGTGATGGAAGCAACCTAAGTGGCCATAAGTAAAGGAGTGGATTAAAAAACAATGGTACATATACACAATGGAATACTATCCAGCACAGAAAGAGCCCCTATCCTTTGCCACAGCATGGATGGATCCAGAAAGCCTTATGCTACACAAAATAAACCAGGCAGTAAAAGAAAGATACCATGTGATCTCACCTATTAGTGGAACTTTATCAGCAAAACAAACAAGCAAACAATATATAACGAGACATTGAAATAAGGAACAATGTGACAGTAAACAGAGGGTAGGGGGTAGAGGGACAATTGGGAGAAATAGGGGAGGGCTCATCAAGGAACATATACAAAGTAACCATGGAGAAAGCCAAAGGGGGTAGGACTGAGGGTGGGTAGTGGGAATGGGTGGGGTGGGGGTAGTGGTGGGGGGAACGGAGACAACTGTACTTGAACATCAATAAAAATAAATGAAATAAAATAATATATAAAATGTAAATAAAAATAACAAATAAAAGACAAACAATAACGAATTAGTTGGAATACAATTGAAGGAAAAGAACAAATATTGAAAGGCTATACAAGATAAAAATATGCAAATTCTGAAGAAGAAGAATGTGGAATTCATCTCAACAGATTTTGGTGTTTGTCTTCTGTCTTCTCCTTCTGGGTTCATCTGTGGCTTATTATCAACTCAATGTCCAGTGGTGGGTCATCCAAATTCTGGCAGCACCATATGTACCATCCCACCTGCCTCTAGAGGTCAATTCTATTGTATCAGGAGGTTGGGGACATTTGGTCTCCCCTTAGAGTTGCTCTTCAGTTTTCTGGGAAATTTGTGGATATGTTCCCATGCCCCTATGCCGCTCATCTTGCTCTGTCCCAGCTTATTTCCAATAATATATAGTTTCTGATGAACTAGCTGTCCGATTGATGGGAGCAACCAATCTGTGTAAGAGGGTTAGCTTTTTCCTACCTGGTGCTAATGGCAGCTCTGTGTGTGAGCTGAGGTTAGGAGGTGCCCTGGTTACCCCTTGCTGCACAGATTTCTGATCTCCCTGCATTGCTAGCCTCAGTGTAATAGGACACAGTGTATTTTGTCTCCCTGAGAGAAGTTCAAAATGAGCACCTTTGGAGTTTCTCTTCCTGACTTTCTCCTACAGACATGCAAGGTATTCTTCAGCCTTTCCTGCCTGTTTTGCAGAGCTTCTTTGCTAGATGGGCTAGATAAGGTGCTTCTATAAGGTGCTGCAGGAGATGGGAGTTGGGTATGTCTCCTTTCCCAGAGGTTTGAACTCTGTTGGGGAAATGCATTCTGTCTTGCTGTAAATAATCTCAGGTGTTCAACTCTTTCCTGTCTAATTCCCATCCCACTGCCCTCACAGTAAACACTGTCTTGTTTTGTGTAGCCCCCAGTTTTATAGCCTCACTGGGCAGGGGCCTAGAAGTCCCTTTACTATGCAACCCTATGATGTCTCTGTACAGCTGTATTCAGTGGAAGAAAACTGTGCTTTCAATCTTACTCACTCGCAGGCAGGGCAGCTGTCCACTGGGTCCCTGCCCAGCACACTTCACCTTCCCCTTTAAAAACTCTCTGTGTGGCTTTCCCAGGCAGCTGCTGAAGATGGCGGAGGGGCAGGTCCTGGTGCTCGATGGCCGAAGCCATCTCCTGGGCCGCCTGGCGGCCATCGTGGCCAAGCCGATGCTGCTGGACCGGAAGGTGGTGGTGGTGCGCTGTGAAGGCATCAACATTTCTGGCAACTTCTACAGAAACAAGCTGAAGTACCTGGCTTCCCTCTGTAAGCAGATGAACACCAACCCGTCGCGAACCCGTCTCGTGGCCCTTACCACTTTGGAGCCCCCAGCCACATCTTCTGGTGGACCGTGCGAGGCATGCTGCCCCACAAGACCAAGCAAGGCCAAGCGGCCTTGGACCGCCTCAAGGTGTTTGATGGGATTCCGCCGCCCTATGACAAGAAAAAGCGAATGGTGGTCCATGGGGCCCTGAAGGTGGTGCGTCTGAAGCCCACACGGAAGTTTGCCTACCTGGGGCGCCTGGCCCATGAGGTCGGCTGAAAGTACCAGGCGGTGACAGCCACTCTGGAGGAGAAGAGGAAGGAGAAGGCAAAGATCCATTACCGGAAGAAAAAGCAGCTCATGAGGCTACAGAAACAGGCTGAAAAGAACTTGGAGAAGAAAACTGACAGATACACAGAGGTCCTCAAGACCCACGGACTCCTAGTCTGAGCCCAATAAAATTGACTCTGAATTCCTAAAAAAAACAAAAACAAAAACAAACCCCAAAACCCTCTCTCTGGCATACCCACTGCAAAACTGAGTCACTATCTTGTTCATTGGGCACACCACCTCTCCAAAAAGCCAAAAGTCTCTTACGCCATTACTGGCCACAGCCTGCCTGTGCAGCTCCTGATCATTTTGGGAGTTAGAGTGCCTCTGTCTCTGGCAGTCTTCCAGTTGATGTTTGACACTGGAACTATGGACATGCTTCTTGCTGTGTGTGTGTAGCCTGGATCTCCCCAACTTCATACATCCTTGTAAGTCAACCTAGCCTGGGTCTCATGGTTCCCTTCCCTGGGTGGGGAGGAAGCCACACAGCTATAATTTCTGACTAGTTTCTCCACTTCTGCATGTGCCAAGCATGGAGTATTTCCCCTCAACTTACAAAATCTCCTTACTACCCATTCTAAAGTGGGTAGTAAGGAGATTTGTACTCCTTGGCTTCAGTACCCCTTGGTTTCCAAATTTCATATCAGCTAAGATTATATTGATTGTTCGACTTATTTGTAAGAAAAACAAACAGCTGAGAATCCAAGTTGGGGACAAAATCAAGTGGTCCTAACTTCCACCTACTTGGCTACTATATTCTTTGTCCCCAAAACTAGGATTTTAGAAGGCTAGGCCTGTCTGTAAATGAGTTAGAGATCTCGTTTCTTATTCCCTAAGTCCACCCTAACACATACACATACTTTTTTTCATGAGGAAGCCAAGGTTCAGAGACACAAAATTCTTTCACCTTTGAGTTTTGACTCACTGTTCAACATGTTACTGGTCCATCAGTGTTTCATTCCACCTTGTAAAAACACATAATGCTACATAGAGTCATACTCTTTGCTCCTACTTCACTTTTTTATTTTATTTTATTTTTGCTAAAGTGAAACAACACCCTCATACTTGTCACAGGAAGTCTTCAAGAAAGTGTAGTATATATTTGGTCACTTCATAAAGACCACATCTATGTTTGGGCACTAAAAGATAATGACAAGAGTGATAGAAAAACCATAGTACTTGGCAACAACAGGTTATGTCACTTCTACTTACTAACTGTATAACTTTACATAACTTGTCCATAAGTCATTTGAAAACAGTGAACATATTGGATATGGGAGGTTGGGCAAAAGCCCTATTTTTATTTTTTATAACCAAATCTTCTCCTGAAGGAATGAAAAGCAGATGTAGAATAAAGTTCAAGGTAGAGTTTTGAGTGATTAGCATCCCCAAGCTAATTATACAAACTGAACTACAAAAGGTACCTTGTATCTTCTAATTTCCTATTTTATTTTTAAATAAATATACTTTATTATATTTTTCCATTGCCATTTAATATTCTTATACACCCTCCCCTCAGCCATCAGCACCCTGTTGTCCATGTCCATGACATCTTTTTCTTTTTTGCTCAATCCCTCCACTCCCTAACTTCCTATCAGCCCCACTAGCTGCCATTTTTTCTCCACAAATAGTCTGTTTCTTTTTTTGCTTGTTAGTTTACTTTGTTAATTAGATTCCACATATGAGTGAAATCATATGGTATTTGTCTTTCTCTGATGGGCTTATTTCACTTCACATAATGTTCTTCACATCCATCTAAACTGTTACAAAGGGTAAAATTTTATTCTTTTTTTTTTTTTTTTGGCTGAATAGGATTTCATTGTGTGAATGTCCCATAGTTGTTTTATCCACTCATCTATTGATGGACACTTAGGCTGCTTCAATATCTTGATGATTGTAAATAATGATGCATTCAGCATAAGAGTGTTTATGTTCTTTCGAATTGTTTTGAATTCCTTTGGATATATTCCCAGAAGTGGGATTGCTGGATCAAAAGGCAGATCCACTTTTAATTTTTGAGATATCTCCATACTGCTTTCCACACTGGCTACACCCATCTGCATTTCCACCAGAGTGCAAAAGTTTCCCCTTTCTCCACATCCTTGCCAGAATTTTTTTTTGAGTTATTGATGATAGCCATTCTGACAGACATGAGATGCTTTCGCATTGCAGTTTTAATTTGCATTCCTCTGATGATTAGTGACTTTAGGCATATTTTCATATGTCTATTGACCATCTGTATTCTCTCTTTGAAGAAGTGTCTATTCAGATATTCGCACATTTTTTAATTGGGTTGTTAGTTTCTTTGGTGTTGAGTTTTGTAAGTACCTTATAAATTTTGGATATTAAGCCCTTATCAGATGTATCAGTGAATATGTTCTCCCATTCTGTGACTCGTATTTTTATTTTTTTGACAATTTCCTTCGGCTGCAAAAACTTTTTCATTTGGTGAAGTCATATTTGTTTAATATTTTCTTTTGTTTCCTTTTCCTGGGGAGATATATCCAATTAAAATTTTCCTACCAGCAATATCCAAGGTTTTGGAGTTCTGGTCAAGATGGAGGCATAGGTAAAAATCCTTTGCTTCCTCGTACAATCAAAAGAAGGATAACAGCCAATCAAAAAATTACAAACAACCAGAAGTGCCAGAAAATCAAACTGCATGGAACTCCCACAACCAAGGAGTTAAGGAAACATTCACCTAGACTGGTAGGATGGCCTGAGATGGGCATCTGAGTGGAGAAGATGTTTGGCAAGGTAACAGACCATGTGGGCTACATGGGGTTGGCTGAGAGAACTCACAGCAAGGTGGCAGACTACCCAGGCAAGGCAGGGCTGGCTGAGTGGGAAACTAAAGACAAAAAGCTAGCTGTAAACTACTGTGAGGATTGCCATAATGGGAGAAGTTCCCAGTCTCACATGAGAGAGTTCATTGGAAGGTGGGGTTAGATCAGAGCAAAGGAGCCTCATTATTCCCCCTTTGACCACTCCCTCACAGACAGCACGACAATACAGCCAAGAGAGTTGCCATGCCCTAGAGAATATCTAAGGCTCCACCCCCTTAAAATTTAATAGATGCACTAAGACAAAGAAATATGGCCCAAATGAAAGAACAGATCAAAATTCCAGAAAAAGAGCTAAGCAACAAGGAGATAGCCAACCTGTATGATGAAGAGTTCAAAACACTGGTAATAAGGATGCTTATAAAACTGACTGTGGTTTCAAAATGAAGGAAGAAATGAAGGCTCCCCAAAGTGAAATAAAGCAAAATATACAGGGAACCAACAGTGAAGTGAAGGTAACCAGGAATCAAATCAACAATTTGGAAGAAAAGGAAGAAATAAATATCCAACCAGAACAGAATGAAGAAACAAGAATTTTAAAAAATGAGGAGAAGCTTAGGAAACTCTGGGACAACTTTAACACTCCAAAATTAGAATTATAGTGTGCCAAAAGGAGAAGAACAAGTCTTCTCCAAATTATAAGAACAATGTCTTACAATTTCTTGAGTACATGCCCCCTTTAAGATATGGAAAGCTTGTTTGAACAAATAATGAAGGAAAACTTTCCCAATCTGAAGGAGAAAACAGACTTCCAGGAAGTCAGGAAGCAAAGAGAGACCCAAAGAAATTGGGCCCAAAGAGGAACACACCAAGGCACATCATAATTAAGTTACTCAAGAAGAAAGATAAAGAGAGAATCTGAAAAGCAGCAAGAGGGAAGGAAAGAGTCTCCTCCTCTCCCCTCCTGGCCTCAGAGGAGTGGCCATAACTCTACCAGCTGATTTCTCAGGAAAAAAAAAATTCTTATAGGCAAGAAGGGGCTGGAAAGAAGTATGCAAAGTTATGAAAAGCAAGAGCCTGTACCCAAGATTACTCTATCCAGCAAAGCTATCACTTAGAATGGAAGAACACATAAAGTGCTTCCCAGATAAGGTCAAGTTAAAGGAGCTCATCATTACCAAGCCCTTATTATGTGAAATGTTGAAGGGACTTATCTAAGTAATAGAAGATCAAAAACTGTGAACAGTGAAATAACAACAAACTCACAAATATCAACAACTTTAAAAATACAAAAACAAAAACTAAGCAAAGAACTAGAAGAGGAACAGAATCAGAGAAATGGACATCACATGGAGGGTTTTCAGGGGGAGGGGCAGGGCAGGAATAGTGGGGGAAAGGTACAGGGAATAAGAAGCATAATTGATAGCCATAAAATAAACAGGGAGAGGTTCAGAATGGTATAGGAAACAGAGAGTTCAAAGAACTTATAAGCACAACCCATGGACATGAACTAAGAGGGAAATGCTGTAGGGTTGGGGGTGCAGGGAGAAGGGGGGACTAAGGGGGTAAAATTTGGAAAACTGTAATAGCATAACCAATAAAGTGTACTTAAAAAAAAGAAATATCCAAGGTTTTGCTGCCTATGTTTTCTTCTAGGATTTGTAGGGGTTTTGGTCTAACATTTAAGTTTTTGTTCCATTTTGGAATTTATTCTTGTGTGTAGTATAAGAAGGTGGTCTAGTTTTATTTTCCTGCACATATCTGTCTAATTTTCCCAACATCATTTATTTATTTTTATATTTTAAAGTATTTTTATTGATTATGCTATTACAGTTTTCCCAATTTTTCCCCTTCTATCCCTTCTCTGCCCTTCACCCCCAACCCTCCAGCATTCCCCGCCCCCTTAGTTCATACCCATGGATTGCACATATAAGTTCTTTAAGTTCTCAGTTTGCTATTCCATTTTTTATCTCTCCTTGTCTATTTTATACCTACTAATTTTGCTTCTTTTTCCCTGTACCTCGTTCCCCTTATTCTTCCCTTCCTCCTGCCCACTGAAATCCTTCTGTGTGATGTTCATTTCTCTGATTCTATTCCTCTTCTTGTTATTTGTTTAGTTTTTGTTTTCATTATTTTTCTTCTGGGTTCATTTGTTGATAGTTGTGAGTTTGTTGTCATTTTATCATTCATATTTTTTATCTTTTTTTTCTTAGATAAGTCCCTTTAACATTTTGTATAATAAGGGCTTGGTGATGATGAAATCCTTTACCTTGACCTTATCGACCTTATCTGGGAAGCGCTTTATCTGCCCTTCCATTCTAAATGAGAGCTTTGTTAGATAGATTCATCTTGGATGTAGGTCCTTGTCTTTCATGACTTCAAATTCTTCTTTTCAACCTCTTCTTGCCTGCAAGGTTTCTTTTGAGAAATCAGCTGATAGACTTATGGGCACTCCTTTGTAGGTAACTCTCTCCTTTTCTCTTGCTGCTTCTAAGACTCTCTCTTTATCTTTAATCTTGGGTAACTTAATGATGATGTGCCTTGGTGTGTTCCTTTTTGGGTCCAACTTCTTTGGGACTCTCTGGGCTTCCTGGACTTCTTGGAAGTCTATTTCCTTCACCAGATTGGGGAAGTTTTCCTTCATTATTTGTTCAAATAAGTTTTCAATTTCTTGCTGTTGTTCTTCTCCTTCTGGCACCCCTATAATTCGGATATTGGAACATTTAAAATTGTTCCACAGGTTCCTAAGCCTGTCTTCATTTTTTTGAATTCTTGTTTCTTCATTGTGTTCTGGTTGGATGTTTATTTCTTCCTTTTGTTCCAAATCGTTGCTTTGAGTCTCAGTTTACTTCCTGTTACTGTTGGTTCCCTGAATAATTTGCTTTATTTTATTTTGGGTATCTTTCATTTGTTCTTTCATTTTGCAACCAAACTCAGTCAGTTTTGTGAGTATTTTGATTACCAGGGCTTTAAATTCTCCATCAGATAAGTTGGCTATCTCATCATGGCTTAGCTCTCTTCCTGAAGTTTTTCTCTGTTCTTTCATTTGGGCCCTATTTCTTTGTTCAGTGCATCTATTAAGTTGTAAGGGAGCGGGGCCTTAGGTATTCACCACAGCAGGGCAACCTTCTCCTTGCTGTGCTTTGACACTGCTTATGGGGGAGGACCTAGAAAGGGAATGATGCAGCAGCTCCCCTGCTCATCTCTAGCTCACTTTCCAATGAACTCTCATGTGAGACTGGGAGTTCCATGAAGTTTGATTTTTTGGCACTTCTGATTGTTTATTGATTTTAGATTGATTGTTATCCTCTTTTTGGTTGTGCAAGGAAGCAAAGGGTTTCTACATACACCTCCATCTTGGCCAGAATTCCCCATTTATTGAGTAAACTATCTTTAGCCCCTTGTTTGTACTTTCTTACTTTTCTGAATATTAATTTACTATAAAGGTGTGGGTTTATTTCTGGACTATATATTATGTTCCATTGATGTAGTGTCTGTTTTTATGACAGTAATAGGCTGTTTTGATAACTATGGCCTTGTACTATAGTTTGATATTAGCTAGCATGATTCCTCAACCTTTGTGTTCTTTCTCAGGATTTCTGTTTCTATGTGGGGTCTTTATTGTTCCATATAAATTTTTGAAATATTCGTTCTAGTTCTGTGAAATACATGATTGGAAGTTTAATAGGAATTGAATTGAATCTATAGATTGCTTTGAATAGTATGGACATTTTAATGATGTTAATTCTTCCTATCCATGAACATGGTATATGCTTCCACTTATTTTGTATTATCCTGTTTCCACTTTTCTGAGTTTTTATCATAAACTGGTGCTGGATTTTATCAAAGCTTTTTCTGGATCTATTGATATAATCATGTGGCTTTTATCATTCATTTTATTTAATGTGGTGAATCACATTTAGAATTGTGAATGCTGTAACCTCCTTGCATTCCCAGAATACATCCCATTTGATCTTGGTGTGTAATATTTTTTGTGGTATTGCTATATCCAGTTTGTTAATATTTTGTTGAAGAATTAACCATCTATATTCACCAGTGAAATTAACCTATAGTAGTGTCATTTTTATTTTTGTTTATTCAATTGTTGTTCAAGTACAGTTTCTCCATTTTACCTCCCCACTTCCCCCCCACCCCAACCAACCCTGCTTCCCACCCTTGATCTTACCCCCCTTTGGTAGTGTTTTTATATGGTTTGGAATTAGGATAATGCTGACCTCACAAAATGAATTTGGGAGCCCTCCCTTCTCTTGAATTTTGTGAAAAATTTTGAGAAATAGAGGTGTTAATTCTTATTGGAATGTTTGGTAAAATTCACCTGTGAAGCTATCTGGTCCACCATATTAGTTTGCTAGGAGGTTTTTTTTTTTGTTTTTGTTTTTACTGTTTCCATTTCATTAGGAGTGATATGTCTATTCAGAGCCTCTGAAATTTCCTGATTTATTTTTGGAAGATTATATGTTTCTAGGAATTTATCCATTTTATCCCAGTTGTCCAATTTGTTGACAAATAATTATTCATGATATTTTCCTGCAATTCCCTGTATTTCTTTGTTTCAGTTGTTATTTCTCCTCTTAATTTCTGATTTTATTTTTTTGGTTCCTTTCTTTTTTTTTCTTGATGAGACTGGTTAGATGTTGGTCAATCTTGTTTATCTTTTCAAAGAACAAGCTTTTTGATCCATTGGCCTTGTGTATTTTTTTAGACTCTTTCATTTATTTCTACTCTGATGTTAATCATTTCCTTCCTTCCACTCACATTGGGCTTTGTTTGTTGTACCTTTTCAAGATTCTTTAAGCATAAAGTTAGATTGTTTATTTGAGCTTGTCCTTTTTTTCTCTCTCTCTCTCTCTCTCTTTTTCTTTTTGAGATATGCCTTTAATGCTCTCTGTTTTCCTCCTAGAATTGATTTCCTAGTGTTACACAGATTTCAAATTGTTTTTGTCCTCGTTTTCATTTATTTCAAGGTATATTTTCATTTCCTCTTTGATCTTGTTGACCCATTCATTGTTTAATAACATGTTACTTATCTTCCATGTCTTTGTGTGTTTTCAGTGTTCTTCTTTTGGTTGATTTCTTGGTTCATAGCATTGTGGTCAGAGAAGACATTTGATATTATTTCAATCTGCTTAAATTTATTGAAATGTATGTAGTGTTCTAGCTTATGGTCTAGATGGAATGTTTCCTAGGATAGAAAAAGTATGTTTTTTTTCCTAAAAAACATTCCTTGAAAAGTATGTATATTCTGCTGCTTTTGGATGAAATGCTCTGAAGTTATCAATTAAATCCATTTGATCCAGTGTATCATTTAAGGCCACTGTCTCCTTGTTGATTTTCTGTCTGGAAGGTCTATCCATTGAAGTCAATGAGATGTTAAAATGGCCAATTATGACTTTATTTCTGTCAATATTCCCTTTTATTTCCATCAAGATGTTCCTTTTTTGGGTGTGTAAATGTTTACTTGAGTTATATCTTTTTGTTGGATTGTTGCTTTTATCATTATGTAGTGTCCTTCATTGTCTCTTACTATAGGCTTTCTTTTAAAGTCTGTTTTGTCAGATATAAGTACTGCTACCCCAGCTTTTTTTCTTTTCCATTTACATGAAATATCTTTTTCCAATGCTTTACTTTTACTCTGTGTGTATCTTTAGATCTGAGATGGGTCTCTTGGAGGCAGTATATTTATGTGTCTTATTTTCTTATTCATTCAACTACCCTCTGTATTTTGGTTGCAGCATTTAAGCTATTTACTGTTAAGGTGATTATTGATAGATGTGTATGTAGTGTCATTTTATTATTAGACTGGTTTCCTCTGGTTTTGATTATTTCTCTTTTTCTTCTTAAAGAAAGCCCTTTAACATTTGTTGCAGTATTGGCTTGGTGTTAACAAACTCCTTTAGCTTTTTCTTTTCTGGGAAGTTCCCTATTTCTCCTTCGATTTTAAATGATACCCTTGCTGGGTAAAGTAACCTTGGTTGCAGGTTCTTGCTTTTCATCACCTTGAATATTTCACACCACTCTTTTCTGTCTTGAAATGTTTCTAGTGTGTAATCAAATAACAGTTTAATTGGTGCTCCCTTTTAGGTAACTACCTTCTTTTCTCTTGCAGCTGTTAGGATTCTTTTCTCATCATTAAGCCTTGTCATTTTAATTATGATATATATCAGTGTAAGCCTCTTTGGGCCCAATTTGTTTGGGACCCTGAGCTTCTTGGATTTGTGAGACATTTTCCTTCACCAGATTAGGAAATATTCAGTTATTATTTCTTCAAATAGGCTCTCAATCCCTTGATCACTCTCTTCTCCTTCTGGTATTCCCATGATGTGGATTTTGGTATGCTTCATGTTGTCCAAAATGTTTCTTAAGCTCTCTTCTTTCTTTCTTTGCTGCTCTGCTTGATTGTTTTTTTTTTATACATTGTTTTCCAAAACACTGATTTGATCCTCTTCTTCATCTAACCTACTGTTTATTCTTTCTAGTGTACTATTTATCTCAGATATTGCATTCTTTATTTCTGACTGATCCTTTTCTATGATTTCTATGTATTTTTTTCATGCTTTTGAATATCCCCATAATCATTACTCTAAACTATCTGATAAATTGCTTATCTAGTTCTTCTGGAAAATTTTCTTGTTCTTTCATTTGGGGTCTATTTCTTTGTCTTCCAATTTTGACCTCTGAATTTATTGCCTTGGATGTTAAACTAATCAGCCACCAATATTCCCAGTATGTTAATCTAATCAAACTGTAATCAGCAGTCAGACTTAAGTGCCACAGCATGGGGCAGAGTGATTCCTGTGGGCAGGGCTATTGCTCATCACCCTTAGGCTGATGCCATTGAGAGAGGAGTAATCTGCCGAGATGACTCTTGCAGTTTGGGAGATGACCCAGTACATGGATCTTGCCAGTTGGTCCCTCAGTTCTCTCCCCCAAGCCAACAACCCCATAGTCCCCTAACACCTCTCTAGTCCACTGTGTCCTCCCTTTGCCAGCATCCAGGTTAAGTAGCTGAAAATGGAATTTTGT